>NC_067195.1:24345286-24996952 GCF_000699445.3 Schistosoma haematobium | reverse complement strand
AAGGTGAGGTGTGCATTTTTAGGGCCGACCTTTTCTAACCCCACCCCTCCTTGTGGGAAGGCAGCATCGCTGTCATGCTGGTTGTCCGAGGGAAACACCTTACTGCTGTCACACCTCTCTACAGTCAGCAGTACGACTTCGCCCTCAGACCTTGAGTTGCTGCTTTTAGTCTTACCGTTCGCCAATCGACCTGCCTGGCATGGTAAAACCTGCAGGAACATATGTTCCAGCCAATATAGCTCGGTTGGGTCATCACGATAGGCAAGCCCGATCACCGCGTCAAGGTAGCAGCTTCGATCGGGAAAAAAATTGGTTTATACCAATAATTGTAACTCATTTACCAAGTTCAGTGTTATTAATATTGTATTGTAGAGAAATTGAAATGGAAAAACAGTTAGTTTGTCAGGTTTTCTAACATATTACTTCCTTTACCAACCAAGTGAATCTAACTGAATCAGTTTATTTTAGTCCCCATTTCAAAATAATCCGATATTTTTGAATTTAATATTAATATTTTCACTCTTGTTCACCCATAATCTAACTTTTTTCTGAATTTATTTTGCGTAATGTATTCCTTAAGCTGATCAGAGATTTTATTTTATTAATTGAATGATATTTCATTTTCTTGGTACTGTATTCATCTCAAAGGCATGCTCATCCAAGTCTTTTTATTCGTGTCTGAAACAAGATCGATTACTGAATCTTTTCTGATGCATAGATTCAGTTTTAGCGTTTTATACAACAGCTTTAGCATAGCGAAATAAATTCGAAGTTCTTTGAAACGTTGAAATAACTTATACTACTATTTGCATACCGCTCAAGCAAATTTCAAACTTTGAAATGTTTCGAAAATTATCCTGTGTGTTATGCAACCAGTTTATAATCACTGTAGTATTTTTTGGGGTCGCTCATTAAAAAAAGTCCAATGGTAGACATTTCTTTAACCTCAATCAAATAAAGGTCTTTGGTATGTAGTAACATAAAACTGTATTATAGAGTCATTCATGACGAATATATATATATATATATATATATATATATATATACAGAAATGTGTATCAGGCTTCTAGGTGCATACATGCGCATGGTTTATCAAAGAAACACAATACTTTGTCAGCTAATTGTACTATTTGATTTTTGCTGTTTATATTTAGTTAGAGTAATTTTTATACGGAACGTCACAAAGGCCCATGATTTTTGCAAAGGTAAGAAGAATAAATTATTAATTCAGAGTGACTCATTAATTAGTTTAGTTTATTCGTGCGTACAAAATAATTTTCTAAACGACGTGGATTAACAGTTTTTATGTTCTCTTTTGTTCAATAATAAGTTTCATTAATTTCGGATACTAAGTTTTTGTTCTGTCCTGTCTGTTTTTAACCAGTCTGTAGATTATTGAATACTTTAATGTAATTTACTTAAACTTGTATGAACGAATAGTAATAAAAGTAAATTATCCGTAAAAATATCAGGTATCTTCATTTTATTTAATATAAACTTAATATTAAATTCATTCTGTATTGTGTACTTGCATCTACTCATTGATGTTTAGGACTGCAATCAATTAGTCTCTTATTGGCATATGTGCATCCTGTGCGTATTGCCTCGATATTGTCTTAATTCACAAGCATTCTGAGCAAAGAGGGATAGTGGCTAGCAGCGGAATCCAGGATATGTGTTTCGTCCTATTTGAGACTCGTCAGCTGGATGTACCTGCATCCTAGATTTAATGTTCAGTCCGGGATTCGAACCCAATACCGTTAGCTTCGAACTCCATCGCGTTATCCACTTAGCTACTGAGTCCTGATACCCGCTGAGACACAGGTAAAGCCAGATGACGGATCTCAAATAGGACGAAACGCGCGTCATTTTGTAGACTTCTCAGTTCAGCTGACTGAAGTGAGTTGCTCGAAGTAGAACCTATACACATTCGCTCTAGGTTCTTTTTTTAATTACTGGCTGACTACTAGTTATACGAAGTCTTACAAAGGTCTCACAGACTACATCTTGTCAATACTCTTGTTTATTTTTTTTTTCGGAAAGACAATGAAATCTGTAAGAAAGTGACATACAAATATATGAACATAACATGTAGAAAATCATCTAACTGAATGCATCTCTTTTAAACTTCCTCCTAAGTATAAAATTATGTACGTAAACAGGAACCATATAGTCAGCGTCCCTAAATTTCACTGAAATTGTAGGCAGTTTTCAGTTATTTCATTTACTAAAGCCGTTATGAACATCATTCATTAGTAGAGTAATGATCTATCTCAAAGAATAAATTCTTAATCTATGAATTTTTACCTGTTATAATATCATTCGCGAACTCATTAAATGAGCTGTGCAATAAATTCTCTACCAATATACGAATGTGGCTTTTAACCACAACAACCAATTACTTTTAGGCAGTAGAAAAAGTAGGTTCGACTTCGCATGTGGCTAACCCTGCAAATTCTAACTAGTCCTGAATATGACAAATATTAAATTTCCGTCTTTGTTTTCGCAAAGATTTTCCCCGCAATATCAAGGTCTTGGAAATATAACGGTATTTATGGAAACGTATATTTCATTGCACTTTGTTTTGTAAATTAATAATAATATTGGTTTTTCTTTATTGTTGTAAATTGCGTCTGTAACACTCCATATATGATCATATTAGGTAATCAGCGATTTCTTCGTATTCGTCCCCTGATTCCTCCGACAATACAATATTTTTTAATTTGGCTAGATTTTCTAATTTGCTGCAATGATTTAATAAATGTTGCGCCTCAGGAACTCCATTATTCAATGCATGAACCAGCAAGTCATTGACTTGATTTGTTGTTAAATTACTTTCTGTAGTGTGCTCTTTAAAATGTGCGATCACGTAGTTGTATGATGCGATTGGATTTTTATTCTGAATAGCAGATATTTTTAACCAATAAATAGCTTCTTCATATTGTTCTTTGGTATTAGCGTGATAAAGTAAATGTTGACTGAGACGATTCTGAGCTTCCTTTATGCATCCACGGAGTAGAAGTAGCGAATCGAGAGAAAAATAGGGAAATGCAATAAATCACGTTTAAAAGTTATTTCTGGGATCATGAATCGATGAATGTTAGACTACCATTGAAAACCTGGAAGCAATGGACAGCCGTTTCGTCCCATTATGGGATTCCTAAGCAGTGCACATCCACGATCCCACACGCGGTATTCGAACCCAGGGCCTTCGGCCTTACGTTTGAGCGCTTAACCTACTGGACCACTGGGCCAGCATCCGACGGTGATAATATCTAACTTCAACCACTTCATGAAATTGCGCGATCAGTGTTTGGTATTGGATTTAATTCTTATGTGCGGGATCGTGGATGTGCATTGCAAAAGAGTCCCATACTAGGAAGAAAAGGCCGTCCGGTGTCTCCAAGTTTTCAACAGTGGCCTAACATTCATCGATTCATGATCTCAATCATAAACTTAACAATCTCCAAAACCCGACACTGAAAAGTTATTTATCAATAAAAATGTTGATCACTTAGATCCCAAACTAAATGCCATAATGGAATCTGAATATTGGTATGTGAACTGAATGTTAACTATAATAGTAATAATAATAATAATAATAACTATTATTCTTATTCCTACCATCATAAACTTGTTATGCTTACAAATACACAATAATGCTACTAACTATGATTGTTTAAATGTTTTAAAACAAGAATTTCCAATTGTAATTATGTAGTTTTATGGAAAAATTACCGAATATAATTAATCGCTTCAAATGTTTTCAAAACAGAAATGCAGGAAAAAAGAGTAAATTAATTACGCTGGAAAAGACACCCGGGTAACGTTACCTTCATAAAGGGTAAAGCGAATCATTGAGGAAATCTACAAAATCGCTGTCACTTTAAGACATCATTACATATTTGAGATTATCAAAAAGTAAAACTCACCTGCTCACTGTATTATATGAAAAGAAGGAGATTTTACTATTTTCAGCACAGAACAGTTATTACATTATCTTGATGCCTGGTTGTTATTCTTTTATTTGGATACAATACTTGACTTCTCTTTCACTAGATGTCTCCTATTGTTCGTTCAAATTATACTGAATGGGGTTTCGATGCTGCCACCCTGTTGTTGAATATCGATTGTCTTAACTACTAAGTGGAGTAGTGAGTTGGCAGGTAAAACAGATGAATTTCGGTTATAGGGTTATAGATACAAAGGCTAGTTTGAATACAAGAGTCCCACATACAAGAAACCATGGTCAAGAGTCGAAAATACAAACCCGTACTTGTTAGATTAGTTATTTCGAACTATCAACTTAAAAATATGTTTGATCCTCTGCCATATTACATATTTTAGCAAAATATCTTAAAAGCAATATATAACACAAAATAACTGGTAATTATGTACACTAAATAATATGCCACACACCATATTGTGATGTAGAAAAAAGGAAATCAGAAGAAGTAAAAAAAATACTTTGGAAGGTACAATTCATGTAAGAAAACAACCCGGAAGAATCTAGTTCACCTCAAAGATTGGCCATAGTACTTATGAAAAGCCACTGGGTGCTAATATTTCAGTCTACTGCGTAGTATGGTACTTATAATTGAACCCTTGAATTCATAGTGAGACAACGAATACCTATTCAGTATGTTTATCTTTCATACCACCAAGTCACATCAAAAACAGCTTTCCTGTGCTTTTTCATTTAGCCCCACCATTGTCGATTACATAGTTTAGGAACGATGTATTCATAAAGAGTATAAACTGTCGAAACTAACGTTTAAATTAGTAATATTAATTGGCTTATCATGTTCATGATGCTTGATCATGTTGAAGTAATGACCTATACTTGCTAACCAACTTTTTTTCAAAGATTATTAACGTGTTCAGATGACCTACTATGTCATACTTTTTGCACAGATCCCAAAAGATTCGAGTACTACTGAGTTGAAGTGGAAATTTTTTGTCCGTCTTCTGTGGATAAGATATTCACTACTTTACAAATATTCTGATTTACTCATTCTTTAGAATGTTTAAAATTAGATTATCGAATAAATTGTTTATGCAAAAGACAATGATTAACTACTGTCTACACACTCCTTTTATCTTTCTGCTAATCAAATCTGTTTATCCCTTCTTCACAAATCATATGATTAGTATTGTTTACGGGATCATTTTACTTTTCGACAATATACAATCGTGGTCCGTTTGTTTTCATCTGTCTAATTTTTTTTTCAAAAATCATTATCTAACTAAAACTTGTTTGTACGAGTTGTGAATGCCTAAATCACCCTCATAAAAATACTTGTTTTAATTTTTAAAAATGTTTAGTTAGATGAGACCAATGTAGCATTTGAAATGATGTGACAGCTTTTACTGGAGATACTAATACTAATCAAATGAATATTGAAATAATAAAGTTAATGTCATTTATGAGTCTAAAATTATTTCAGATTTACTTATAAAACTTTGAGTTGCGTATTCCGTATGAGGGTTTGTTACAGTAATAGTTTTTTAAACACTAGTATACGAACCAGTTCATGAAGTTGTGATCGATTAACCTAATAACTGATCATATAACCTAATAAACCACAATTCTAGTTCTCACATCATCACCCTTCATTTAATATAAATGAATGGTGGCTACCAATTTATTAACTGTTCAGGTATTTTACCAAGTACTTTATGGTTTGACTAATTATTAAACCCTGTCAACTGTATTTTCAACCCATATGATTTTATAAAATGTTTACAATGTATCTCAATGAGTAATCTCAAATAGGGACACCTCATTGATTGGCATATCTTTTTTCTTTATCTGTGCACTGTCTCGATCAAACAGAATTATATTAGAATTTATGCACATAAAGTGAAGTGCCAATACACCATAAAATCTTATCTACAATATATATTATGAGGCATAGATTTTGTTAAGGCGAAAACCATCTAAAATGCTTGGGGTTGGTGATAAATACATGTTAATTCCTACTATACAGATATATTTTATTGCTTCTCTCGCAGTTAAGGTTCATAATCGTAATGAGTTGTTGTATTGCTTAATAATTTGTAGTGAAAATTGTCTACTGTATTCAAACACCACAATATAAAGGTAAGTGGTTATTACTGTCTTAAACTGCTATATATAGTAGAATAGAAGACTGTATATTTAAGCTACAGCGAGATAATGAATACAGCATTAGTCACTTATAAATTTAATCAGTGGTAACTTCGACAATGTAGAATGATGTTTATGGTCGGTAACGCATTGCTTTTAAGAATTTGTGGTTTCTTGAATTCCAACTACGCGTACACATTAAACTAATAAACAGTTTTCCAAGCAATAAGCAAGTTTCACTCAACGTTCAACGTAAAAATAATAATTGGAAAAAAATATAAAAACACAGAATGGACATTCACTATAGAGCCTAGTATAACTGTTTAAATATATTTTAAAATCAAGTGAACCATTAATAATTATCTGCTTGATTTGCGGACACACACCTAGACTACCGCACCTATTACTATTTCCAGTTGATACATTACTTCTTAATGTCGCATTCTAAGTCAACTTTAGGTTATCAATTTTAAATAAGAATTTTCGATTCCTAAATCTGATCACTATGTCTCTTAGCTAATGTGTACTCTAATATTGCACAACTGTTCTTATAAATTTTCTATACATAGAAAAACAACTTCTAAAAGGCAGTACTTTCTGTGTAGCCATTTCATGTGTTCATTCAAGCATGAGATATGTATTCTCGACTTTTTTGCCATTTACAATTACTCAAGCGAGCTTTAAATGATATGACAGCAATTAAGTTGATTGAACTTAGCTTGTATTTAAAAAACACACAGTGGTTTTGTAAACAAAATTAAATTATTGAAAGGGCTGTATTAATAATATGACAGTTAACAACAATATCAGAATATATAATATGTACATCACGCCAAAAATAATATGAATAAAGATTCTAAACGCTGTATATAAACGATGCAGATGTTTCATTTTGAGTATGATGTGTTGTTATGATATTTTTAAAGAAATAAACGGACTAAGCTCAATATAATAAAAACATACACGACAATATTACACTGAGTAAAGTAGTCAAATTTTGTGATAACCATAGAACACAGTTATTTAAAAGATATCCTTTAGAAAGTCACTAATTCCAAAAACCGATCAGCTAAGGAGTCAATAAATTTATAACAAGACTCCACACCTCAGATTAGCCATCATTAGCTTCATTTTACGTCATAATCTCTAGTCGATTCTGAACAATTTAGTATTACTTACATTTACTTTATATTAAAAGGATGAATAGCCCTTGAGAACAGCCGAACAGGAGAACCTAGAGGAAAGTTAACTAGAGTTCTTAGGTTAGAGGCCAATGCTCCACGAGGAGTATTAGGAGCGGGTAGTTAATTTATCATGAAAGATAGTAATAACCAGAGAGCTAAATTGCATTTCATCATTATCAGTGAATCGATATAGAATATCGGCTTATGAATTGAATGATCGTAACAGTAAAGCGAACATTGACGTAGACGACGACGTTGATAACGTTAATGATAACAATAAAAATTAACTAAATCAACTGACTTATTGTGACAAAGATTTTTATATAAAATATAACTTACTTTAATACCTAAATGAGCATAGAACTTCATGATAGGTATATACATTCTATCGGAATAATGATAAACAAAATACCCAGTTAAAAATACACCACATATAATGCTAATTTCAATGATATTTATCATTCGTGAGTCTGATTTTGTATGATGTGTTAATGGTGTTTTATCAATATATGATATATATCGTTGTGATAATTTATTATACATTTTATTATTGTCATTATAATGTAGTGGTTTTATATGATCAGTTGAATTAGGATGTGACAATTTTAGGTTTTTAATCGACTTACGTCTACGTAATCCTTGTTCATTTAATTCTTTCATTGAATATGTAGTATAGCCAACTCTATAAGTGATGAATAAATGTTCAGTTGTTTTTTTTTGTTTGAAAAGTAAAATGAGTTCCTTTTATACAGTAATTGTTTCTCATTTTTGACCAATATGACTAACTGTTACTAATAACAACTACTACTTTTATAATCATAACAATAATTATTGTTTCCTAAGGACAAATGTTAACAATAATTGAATTCACTTATCAATAATAATAATAATAATAATAATAATAATAATAATAGGAAGAAGAAGAATAGAACAATAGAACTATACGAATAAATAACCAATACAATGAATGAAAAGACATCTTGTACTTAATGGAAAATTTTATTTAAATAATTAACTGAATAGTTAAGTATGATTTGTATGTTCCTGTTAACCTATCAATTCAAACATTTAAAAGTTACTCAATGACGAAGGCTTAAATATATCAAACAAACTTATTAGTACTAAAACTCTTTGCACAAAATAGATTCCTCGTAATATAAATGGTTATTGAATGTTACGGTTATTAAAATTTAAAATCTTACTATCTGTAATAAAACCTACTCTTTAAACTTTTTAAAAATCTAGGATCAGTTTGATTACAAATAGTAATTCTTTTTAATGATTATGTCATCGATCCTTATAAAAATGTAGAAAAATCTATAGACACCTGAATGTTGAAATTAAGTTAACACTAATAGTGCTAAATACCATACATTTATCAACCTTGACTCATTTACTTTAGTTTTGATGGCAACGTCTTATCACTGGCTCTCACACAAAACGAAAAGCTTAAACCTGAACACATGAACTTGTACTTAGTTAACCATTCACATGATGAAAACATACTTTTAAATTAAGATAACCTTTACCATTTAAGATTTATGAGTTGATCTTTATGTAATTAAAAACTATTACAAAGTCCCTTTTTACCACTTACTGACTGAAGCTTTTTAAGTTTAAACCATATTTTCACAAATATGAAGCTTCCTTCACGAAAATCTATTTCATCAAATGTATAGTATGTCTAGCGTCAATAACATACGAGTGCAATTCTATTCTATGGGTGTCCTGTTATTGAAAGGCCTTAAAATATTAGTAACTACTGAAATAATTGTTTTACTTCAGAATCATTGAATTCTCTAGTGATAAATGTTATCAGATGATGATATGGAATATTAGTTGACATTTCTTATATATTGATCAAACTTCGAAATTGCTGACCAATGTATCTAAATTCGGTGCCCAAAAATCAATATGTTTTGTGCATAACTTTTGGTTTGGTTTTATATCACATCGATAATGGGCAGGAAAAAGTTAACTGTTTACTACATTTTTATTGTTGTTGGCACACCTATTAAATACAGATAATGATTATAATTTTGTACAAATTAATTAAAATTGTTTAAAAGATCGTAAAAATCAATAATTTGCATTTCCCATTTATTTCAAAACAAATGGTTGACCTATTTCTAATAGATTGGTGAAAGTGGAAAATCCCCAAAGGAATTAGAAAAAATCATAGTTTGTTTAAAAAAGGTATTAAAACGTTGTCAAGCTGAAAATGAACGTTTGAAGTGTGCGCCTGGACCAGTATCACATAATGAATTGAAACAATATAAAACAGAGATAAAACGCTTGAAAAATGAACTTGAAACAGCACAATTAACCGTAGGATCAAAACTATTCAATCGTCGATTAGCGAATGAACAAGGAACAGCTAAATTAATGCATCAATATGACAGTTTAAGAAAAGATTATGAAGAAGTGAGTTTTTAATTGTTGTTGTATTCGGAAAAATAAATTTCATAGGCTACATCCTCATTTATCAGTAATACGAAAACATTTTTGAAAAGTATTGATAAACATTATTTTTATTGAGATCATCAACCGATTGATGTTAGACCACCATTGAAAACCTGGAAGCACTGGACAGCCGTTTCGTCCTATTGTGGGACTCCTCAGCAGTGCGCATCCACGATCCCACACGCGGTATCCGAACCCAGGACCTTCATTCTCGCGTGTGAGCACCTAGTCTACTGGACCACTGAGCCGGCATCCAATGATGTTAATGTCACAATAAAAAAAGTTAACAATCTCCACAACCCCTAAACTGATAAACATTTTTTTCTTGAGAAAATGCAGACAACCATATTCCCCTCCCAAATATATTTAGGTCAACCGAATGATATTTCATTAATGTACGTGAAATGATAAAAACATCCAAACTCAACTTATTAATATAAACAATTTTTGCTTAGTTATTTTAAAATAAATTCTGAATCGAATTTTTAAAATCATTTTCTCGTCTTTATCAAGTAAATCAGCCTTAAATATGAATTATATGACTCAATAACCGTACTTGATGAAAAGTATCTAACATTCATACCTTTCTGTTGTAACGGGTGACTGCAGGTTATATGCTCAGCGTTTTATTGATCGCTTCAGTGACAGTGGACACGTAAACACGTGACGGACGACCTAGTGCCCTGATTGGTCCCGCTTCGCAGTCTGTCCCAGCCAGTTGAGTCAGGAACACAAGTCACAGCCTCTGAGTTATGAATCATTGTATTTCAAACATACTCTATTTATATACCAAGCAAACAAACCACATCGTACCATAAAATAGGAAACAACATTTGTACAATATTTAACAAGTGAAGTAAACATCGACCAATAAGAAATGTACATTTAAGGTCCAAGGCCACCGTAGACTTAACACAATAATTATTGGTATATTTTTCCGACTATCCTAACACTTTCAAAAATCGATCTTCTACCTAGAAAACTTCCATAATATTTAGCATATACTACAGCACGGCCAATCGTGAAAATGTTGTTTCGCCATTGCTTACAATTTGACAAAGAAGTTGTGGACATTAATGAGCGATAGATAGTTTGTGTATGTTGGTCAATCATACAAAAACTGACACTAAAAAAAGAATACTATTGAGTTATTAACTAGCATTATATGTATGCTTTTACAAAAATGACTTCATACTGTAAATTAAGTGGTTTTAATCTAATATATACCGAGATCCATTTATAATGGTATACAATATTCTTATCCATAAAATTCTAATTTGTTGACCTAAAAGCTTTTACAATTTTTATCCATTAAGTCAAAACGTAGATTTCTGATATTATTATTGTGTTAATAATTAATCTATCAAGTTAGTGAAATATTAACACGGTGTGTAAATAAACTAACACAAAGTGGGAGCGAATTCCCGAGAAAAATACAGAACGAGTCTACTTACAAAGCGGTTATCAGTGGTAAACGAAATATTTCAATATTCAGAATTTCTCGACTGAGCACCACCTTTTGCATATGCACAAATAACTGCGGTTAGCCATTTCTTTATTAAAACAGAATTCTTTGACTTTTTTCCACTTGATAACCTGAATATCTATTCAATTTAGAGGATTATTAACGCAATTATTAAGGTAGCAAAATCTGTAGCGTTTAGTTCACTTACAAAACATTGTGTATTAAGTAATTGTTGAGAGAAAACTATCAAATTTATTCTTTTTCATGTATAAAAGCACCTCAGTGAATAAGGTATCCGATTCCTAATTGACAGGTTTTAGATCTGAATCCTACTCTTGTTCCTTTCAATATCGTCAGCAGTTCCTATCCTTTGCCCACACAGTATGATTGCACGAACCAATACTTATTTGCTAAAGTGAATTGATATTTATACCATATTTGTAATGTTGGTGATTATTTGTCTAAGATTATTCGAGTAACTCCAATAAATCAAAGCTCAAGCTTGCTGGTCTGACGAACTTTCTGTTTGGTCGATAGACTAAGATTACTTCTACTGAGATATTTAAAACTTAGAAAATTTATGTAATAAGCAGACAACATCTTTAACTATCTCTTCTTTTTAATTCTAGAATTTGTAAATATGGCATTTGTATATCTCTATGATTCAGGCTAAAATCTTTCTGTAAAAGATAACCACTGATAGAAAAAAAGTTGGGAAGATACTTTTACGCATAATTATCATTTTATTATTATCGTCCAAACAGGTTTTATCGAAAAATCAAGAGATGGCAGGTCAAATAGAATATTTACGTCAAGAAGTAGACAAATTACAGAAACCACCTGAACAATCAAACAATAATAAACAACCCAGTTAAACTAAATCATGGCGACTACTTGAAACACCATAAAGAACTTGCAATGACTCATTGTTGTTTGTTTACAAAAAATATTATTGTTATGAGGTCTTACGCTAAATAAGACAAATTCTTTTGTTCTCGTTAAAAAAATTTGAAAAAATGGGTTTCCGAAGTTGATCTCACAGTAACTTAGCAAGCAAATGTATATTCTGTTTTTGAGTCAATTATATTACACCATAGGAGCAACTCGATTGCGGGAACCAAAAGAGACAAAATCGTGATTGTGTTATTTGTTCAAGCATTTGTCATTTCGAATGGTCGGCAAACGTTCACAGACAGTCATGAAAGATATATCAAACAACGTGACATGTAGCACTTGACCCAAGTACAGTGTGACTAAACATAATTTTCTAAACTAAAACACATCACGCTGTACGGTTCACACTGTTGGATGTTTAATGAAACTATCATTAAGTAAAAATCTGAGATCTCGTTAAGTAATCTACTCTGCAGAAGCCACATCCTGACATGCCAAAACCAATGGTGCATTGAAATTATGAGATTGATAATCTATAGTCAAGAGTGAAGTATGGAGACGAACTTTAAGGTCTCATACTTCGTCTTTGATCAATCGGGAGGTAATGAAAATAACTAGTTTTCAATAAAAGAAACAATCAAAGGACAAATCAATAAAAATGTATGACGTTGCTTAGAACATACTGTTTTGAAATGAAAGATAAGTTTTCACTTTCCCCTTTTATGACAGCTTATTCTATCGACCTCTATCACGTTTGATTACTGTTCAACCTGTCATTATCTGCCTCTTCATTTTGATTGTATCTCCCTTCGATCTGATTATTGTTCCCATATCTGTCCATCATTATTCTGATTGATAGACTGGATCGATATGTTTGTTGATTGCTAGTTGACCTGAGTGTCAAGCTTCTAAAAATCCCCTGACGTTCTTAGTATTCCCTCTATACAAGATTTCAGCATTTTCCAGTTGAATACGTATCCACATGCATGATGTTAGCTAGGATATGTAGTGGCATCTGACCGCTAATTTATGTTCATGAAGACGAAAATGAAGAAATCCAGATTGTTAGATGTACTGTTTTTCGCAATTGGAACAGTTTATTTTGCAGATGTTTGATATCTCTTCTTTTGTCCCGATCGCGTCTCCTACATTGAAGTGATGGTCGGGCTTACCTATCGTGATGACCCAGCCGAGCTATATTGGCTGGAATATATGTTTCTGTAGGTCCTACCATGCCAGGCAGATAGATTGGAAAACGGTAAGAGTAAAAGCAGAAACTTGAGGTCTGAGGGCGAAGTCGTACTGCTGACGGTAGAGGGCTGTAACAGCAGTAAAGTGTTTCCCTCGGCCAACCAGCATCTGCAGAGATGCTGCCTTCTCATAAGGTAGGAAGGGGTTATAAAAGGTCGACCCTAAAAATGTCACACCTCACCTTACTTCATGGATTTCCGTCTCCGGAGATAAGGCCTTTTGAAGAACGGAGCTAACACGTTAAAAACTTCCCACAAAGAGGCCACGCGTGGTCGGCCTCAAGCAGTTGTCCCTTGGGCTCTGCAGTCACGCTTCCAGGTCGTTAAGGCCAACATTAATCCATCTTCCTTTTCAGGTTCCTCAAGAAATACCCTTCCACAGTGTGGGCAGCCGGGAAGTGACATCAGCACTCATACCCGTAACAGCACACGAGACTAAGTTGGTCACAATCAGGTCCTTCCTACACCTCATAGTAACTCTCTTATCTCTGCGACTAACCCTTCTCTCGTTCCTTTATCACCTCGCGCCGCTAATATAAACGATTCAAGTGTTGGGATATTCGGAAAAATATACCAATAATCATCATGTTAAGTCTAATGGTGTCCTTGGACTTTAAATGGGCATTCCCTATTCGTCAGTATTTATTTCACTTGTTAAATATTGTTTTCTATTTTACGTTACGATGTGGTCTGTTTGGTTGGTATATAAACAGAGTATGTTTGAAATACAACGATTCATATCTCGGAGGCTGAGACTTGTGTTCTGGACTCAACTGGCTGGGCTAGACAGAGAAGCAGGGCCAATCGGGACTCCAGGTCGTTCGTACGTGTTTTTCGTATCATTGATCCGGTAGATAATTTGCTTCGCTCCAAAATCTGCAGTCTACACACGTTACAGCATTAAGTACGCGGAACGTTATTCCCAGTCTCTCTAAAATACATATAGGAGCTTTTGACGTCCGAACACTGTGCCAAATAGGACAACGGGCTTCCTTAGATGGGACTTTAGAATCTCGCACCATCGATGCGTGCTGAGACTCCGAAAGGCGCATACAGGATCCGGGTAGCGTAATTCATTTGACCTCACCATATAAAAATAAGGAACCATCTCGATACACGCTCCGTGCATCTGGAAGCCCTGATGCTGCTTCTCGTGGCCTGGCTGGTGTAGGTATAACATTGTGTTCTAGAGCAGAACTAGCTCTCCTAGACTGGGTCCTAGTGGAAAGTCGCTTGTGCACTGTCCGACTAAACGGAACAGTAAGGACTCGGAAAGATAGGGACACACGTCTTTGCCTCTTCGTCGTCCCTGCCTACTCTCCCACCAACTGCAGCTGAGTTTTACAGAAAGCTTTCCGACCTTCTCCAAAACGTTAGGCGTTCTGACGTAGTAGAATTGACTGGTAACTTTAATGCTCAAGTAGGTAAACTAAGCGATAGGGAAAGACACCTGGGTGGATCTTATGGTGTCGTGGCTCAAAGACCAGATAATGAAGACCGTGTGTTGCAACTATGCTCGGATAACCGCCTGTTCCTTGCAAATACTAATTTTAAGCATAAGGAAAAACATCTTTTGACATGGCGACCTCCAAATTCGTCCCAGCGTTGAAACCAAATAGATCAGATCGCTATCAGCCACCGATGGAGGGACTCGATACAAGACAGTGATTCGTTCTGGAGCGCATGCTTAGATTCAGATCATGCTCTAGTGCGAGAGCGTATTTTTCTGCGTCCTACTGGACGTAGGAAAGACAAGTGGAGGTGTAGACTATCTGGTTGAAACCCGCAAGATGATAGCAACCGATGGTTAGACCTTGAATAACATGGCTCAAAATCGTTTGCAATGGCGCAAGCGCATCTACTCTTTGTGTTCTCCCAAATTCTAATCTTCTGGATTCTTCATGTCCCTTATTTTTTCTCTTTTCAAATTTATTTCACTGGATTATACTCCTTAAATAACATCTTCAAACCCTAATCTTCCCGATTACTGCCTATACTTTTAATAGCTCTATCACTATGGGCTTTGAATAGACAATTGGATCTCTCTCCTAATGTGGTATGGCAACATGAACTAATTTACGTACGTACGAAGTTCTACACTGTTCTCGACTCCTCTTTTGTCATTTCGTCTTTCGGTTTGCATAAGATTGCTGGTTTTTGTGCTATACCTATTCCACTTCACTTTTACATGGTTTTGCTGATGTTGTTCGTAAGATCAATAAAGGCTCCACGGCAAAATCAAAGCAAAGTGCTGGTGAAAAACTCTATGTTGCTGGTCTTAATGAGTTTCTCGTCCTCTACTATTCTATCTGAATCATACTGTCGCACTAATCGTGATTGTTAGGCATTCTTATATTCTCCGTATCGTAAGAGGTTAACATACATATATTTTAAAAGTTTCTTAAAGGCGTGACAACCAAAATATGTAAACTATAACCAATTATTTTGAATTTAACAGAATATTCAGGGTTAATGGCTTATGGAATTATAGGAGAACCCCAAGAAAATTGGATCAAACAACCTTATTGACGCAAATTTAAAGCAATCTAGATCTTGAAAAGAAGTTCTGATCAGCAGATATAACACATTTTATTGATGTACGTCGAACACACTTAAAAAACTGAAACGATAGAAATATAAATCGCAGTTAGAATTAACAACCTGAATTGATGAAGAGAATATTAAAAAACCAATGCATCCCAACCAAATATAGATCCAAGCATTTTTGTGCTTCTATTAGTAACACACACCGAAAACAAACTGAAACAGTTAAAGAGGAATAAATGGAGTCCCTAAGCTCTCATACAACTAATTAGGTGGACGCAAAGAGATACAACGATTAATAAGACCAAGCACCTCAAAGTTAAGAAAATAAACAGAACCAACAGAAGATAACTAACAGTGAAAGGAAGATCTCGAGTGATGGGTAAATTTATGTTAACTATTCAAATAAATAAATACGTTATCGCCACCAATTTCAAGATATATTAAGTTGATTGCACTAACCTTAACCACTGTATCGCCAACTTCAACCCACAAAATTGCAGCTTCAGTTCACCATTTTGTGGTGGTAGAAATTAAACCCATATATATCTTGATGTTTTCATCGTAGCCATTTAAACACATTCACAGATTAAGATATATTAGAGGCCTATCATTAAAGATACAACTACTTAGTAGATACAGCGATAACTCGTATTAATACCTACATTGTTCAAATGCATATAACATCTCTGGGACACATCAATACAACTACTACGTTGAGAATAGGGAGCACTAGTGAAAACCAACCAAACAAGCCAGTCTGAATGAATCTGAAACTTGATCAAGCAACTTCGGTAGGTAGATTGAAAGTTTCTAAAACAAAAGCACAGTAATAGGTTTTGATTGTTTTATGACTCATCATCACTTTCTATTCTGGACGGAATAAGCTGTATTGAAGGGGAACACATATCGAAGTAAATAAGACAAGATATTAATTTTCTAGTGTGTACGCGCACATACGCTGGCACAGTGATTAATAAGAAAATTCATACTAACACATATAAAAATATGCCAACAAAATATCCAAGTAAATAAACACTTCAAAATGAAGGGATGAATGCATAGCAAAATGAATTATCAATGCTACAGTTGTTTATATACCATGAAACAAAATATGAATCAAAACAAATTGTAGAACGAATCAAACTAGAACGTAATAAACAATAAAGGCATTAAGAATAAATACATAAATAAATAAAATAACCCCAAAACTTAAAATTAGTAGTAATACATCGTAAGAAAATAAAACTCGAAGTAAAAGTAAGTAACTGGAAATAATAATAATACTAGTAATAATAATTCAACTACAAACCACTTTCGTATTATATAATTATGCATTTGTACACCGGCACGCACGAGCGTGCACATGTACAGCCTACACATAGTGTACATTTAGATAAAACTCCGTTCAATAATGGCCACACCAGCGTAGCTTCGACCAGTTGTTAAATGGCTTGGAAGTATTGACCATGTATTTGCAGTAGGATCATATTTTTCTATACTGGTCAAATTATTCTCACCATCTTCACCACCAATAATATATAAAAAACCATCGTGTGCTAATAGACCTTGGAAGGAAAAAAATATTTTGGGAATTTTTTCAGGATTACAGAATATCATATTATTGACCGATAAATTTCCTATGAATTCTTTACATTTTAATTGACGTATACCTGAATTTACTTAATTAGGAATAGAAACAAGAAAACTGGACTAGTAAGTTGCCTAGAATGATGATATGTGAGGAATTTCGACATGATTATTGTTAAAATTTAACCTTCACAGTATATCATGGTTACTCGGATGGTCCGAAATTAAGAACAAACAAAATATCGGTAACAAAGTTACGCCTGTTTGGGAGCTAACGATACTGTTCGGTTGTCGAAACACAAAAATTAGAGACCGGGTTAGAATAAGCGTTCCAATTATTGGAAGTCAGGCACCCTAAACTTTCCGAGTTGTTAATAATCCAGATGAAGCTCCTATAATTCACTAAATTGATATAAAATCGGAAGAGCTTTATAAAGAACACATGTTCCATTTACATATATGGTTAGTAATTTATTGGGAACATAATGAATAATATATGCAGATAGCATTTGGTATTCAGAGTAAAACCAATTAATACATGTTCATGAAACACAAGTAAACAATGAAATATCCTATCCTACTGATAATAATTTTAAATTTCAACATCTCATTGTAAACACAGCTAACAAATAAAATGATGCATATTGTGACTAAAATACCATCTTTAATTTTCTAAATGGACAGAGTGGGAAGTATTATGAAACAGATATTTCGAATAGTCACTCAAAATCGATCTTGATTTTCTACACTTGAAATTTCTAGTTTATTGAATACTGACATACTATTTGTTGTATGTTCAATTTCGAATCCATTTTTACACATGTTACATTACATAATAAAATGTAATTGCCCTGCAATGCACTTTCTCTTACTATTATTTAAAATAGCACTGATATAATTAACTTGTCCAGTAGATCGTTAAGTGTGAACCGGTTAGACCCAAAATATCACAATCGACATATCTTTGAATCCCAGGAATATTATCACACTAGTGTGAGTATTACTATTGATAGTGATACTTAATGAAGCTAAGTGGTCCAAAATAAACAGCTCAGTTGTCAATGAAAATCCACATTCTGATCATGATCTATTCTACACCATGGTTTGAAATAACGGAACTATCTAACATCTCAACAAACAAATTCAATCAGCCAGAAAGCATGTATACATAGGGATAATTGGTAATTTCTACGACCGATACAGCAGTGTGAAAAAACATACTCCAAAACTCCTTCTTACATAAGTTCACCAGGAAATAGACATACTCCTTTTTTTACTCGTAAGGCAAACGAACCTCTAAAAGACTTTCAGTATGTTCTAAAATCCACCATTTTCTCTTCTAAAAATTCATAGTCTGTTAGATAATATAGAAACATTTAATTTCCTCGTAAGTAAACTTCAGAATTCTTCTAGTCATTGGCTATTTGAATATACGCCGCATTCTATAGTAATAATAGATAAGCTGTTGTTAATTTATTAAGTGGAAAATAAATTGTGATTTTGCCATGCTATATAACAAACATTACTAAACTCATTACAGTAACATATTTCCGAGAAACAGCCGTTTACAGGTTAAAACAATCGATTTTGAGGCAGTGGATGGGAGATTCAAAACACATTCTAACCACTTTGGTTTGATTAAAATCATGAACCGATCAATGTTAGACCATCCTCGGAGAAAACACATGTGATAGAAAGTTGAATACTTAAACGTGGACTTGATTACTATGTAGCATTATAGCTACTAAGTTTTATCCGACAACCGTCCCATTTCTTAGCATTATATAGTAATTGAGTTCAAGTACGTTAATGTAACTCATATTGCAATAACTAAATAAAGTATATTTGTACCCCGTCAAGAGCATAGGATATCGTTGCATACACTAAGTAAAAATGTGACACACTTAGTGATCAGTGAAAACAGGAAAATATCAACATCGTCAATTCAACTAAAAAAACTTTTTAAAATCCAAAAATTTAATGATGTACCTACTCAACTTATAGCTAAAATTATTTATTCACTACCGTATAAATTCAGAAATAATTATTGTTCAATACTTATTTCTTACCTGCATTTCTACGTTTGACATTTAAATCCGCGATACGTTGCCAAGTCCCTGTCTCTGGAGAAAACACTTCGCCTGAAGTTTGTACAGTTGGTCCATCATGACCACCAACAGCATACAGACGGTTGTTTAATTCACAAACAGAAGGTCCACTTCGTCTAATAAATGAAAATGATATTAAATGATAATTGAGATTTTAAAAAAATCTGAAATCGCTAATACTACTAATAAAAATGACAAAGCAATAATGAATGGTCTATCATTAGAAACAAAATAGTTACATCGCTTTAACTCATGCTTCGGCCTTATATTTATGTTCCCATCCAAATATGTGGAAAAAATGAGTAGATATTTAACATACCTAATAAGATTTCCTTTATTAATCCACCGCAATACTGAAACCAATATAGTGGGTTTAAATCTATTTCTTAAAACCAACTTCAAGAGCTACCTGTTTAGTTTCGAAGAAAACGATGTTGTAATCAATCCCTGGTGGGTTTGTAGATGTGCACTCCTATTTTTTATTATTTATTTATTTGAATACATTGGTACAAGAGGGCACCAAATATATATGCGCTACACAAAACAATGAGAATTTAAAGACTAGGAAAAAAAAGTAAGGAGCGTGAAAGAAAAAGAGAATAATAATAATAATAATAATAATAATAATAATAATGGGGGAACGTAAAGGTATAATCAGAAGAAATCTCTCAGTTAAGGAAGAAGCAACCACTTTTTACGAAGTAAAAGAAGGTTGCAGCAGGATCGCCACTGGCTTCTGTTCTGAGCCATATCTGATAACGTCTCTAGCCACTGTGTAGCACCATCTCTCAGACCCAAGCCAGGGGGTCGTGAAGGACCAACACAACAGCCCTTTGAAGCTTTCTTTCATCCCACGACACTATGTCACATTGACCACCTCTCCGCTTTTTCCAATCAGTCCCAGAATCGGCAAATAATGCACGATATGGAATTCTCTGGGACGACATTCGTAGAACATGTCCAAGCCACTGAAGTCGGTGTTTCAAGATGGTGACATCGATTGCATTATCATCTCTGTACCCGAACACACGATGCCGAACCTCTGCATTACTAACATGGTGTTGCCACTGGATGTTAGCAATCCTTCGGAGATAGCGATGATCGAATACAGAGAGTCGTCTAACATCCTCAACTCGGATAGGCCAGGTTTCACAAGCATAGAGCGAAACTGCTCTCACCGACGCGTTGTAGATCCGACCGTTTACAGCCAGACTAACATCACGAAGGCGTCGAAGATGGTCTAGATTGGCATAAGCCGCTCTGTCTATCACTATACGTGTATTGATCTCATCAGTCAGGCCACCACCAGTATATACGCAGCTATCGGATACACAAACTTTTCGACTACTTCTATCTGCTCACCATCCAGAGTTAGTACAGGATTAGAATCCTGCCAGTCTTGTAGAAGTACTTTGCACTTCAAAGGTGCAAAGCACATACCGTACCTACGGACATTGATTGCCAACTGATTAAGTGCGGATTGCATGCCTTGGGCATTATCGCACAGTAAGACAATAACATCCGCATACTCAAGTTCGAGAAGTCTTTCTCCAGGCAACAGATCCACACCGCCATTACTTACATCCATCAGAGCTGTTTCCAGAATGTCATCGATAGCAAAGTTGAAGAGGAATGGTGAGATTGGGCAACCCTGTCTAACCCCACTGCTCGAATGGAACAATGGAGAGAGGTGGTTGTATGCCCTCACTCTGCCTGAGTTGTATGTATATAGGGCTATTAGGATGTTAATAAACTTCTCAGGCACACTCCTCTTCAATAGACAATCCCAGAGAACAGTCCTATCCAACGAATCGAAGACAGCCCTAATGTCAAGAAACACTACGATTGTTGGCATTTGATAAGTATGGCGGTGAAGATATGATCAATACATCAAGAAATCACTAGAATGGAGGAAAGACTGAACAACCATTTTAGTGATTTCTTGATAAAAAAAAAATGAAAATTCAACAATATCCACAAACCTTATTAGCTAATACTATAAACGTTGAAATAAATTCTCTTATCATGACCCAGCTAATCTTATTGTGATAATGAAATGAGAAGACGTAGTTTATCGAAATTTATCAAAGGGGCTAATTGTTTTAATCTTATTGCGTAGTAATCTTGGATACTACTTCACTGGAAAAGTCCCAAATCAGAACACGGTTAAACAGGAACGTAACTAAATACCAGATAAACGAGGTTGAATGGAAGTAGGAATCAATATAAGAAAAACCTTAGTATATTTATAATTTTTGCGCAGGAAGATTCTAGAGTCTTCTCCAAGTATCCGATAGGGCTGATTGGCTAAGAAATAGCTAATCTGTGTGTCCTAATACAACCCTGAACGGAACGTGATTTAATATAATCTATATCTCGCTAACATACTATTAAATATATAGTCCTTAAGCCCCAGAAAGCTGGCATACATTACCATAAAACCTTAGGCTTTCCAAATCTTATAAATTGTAAAAAGCACGGTTAAAACGGTTTACCTGCACGTCATTTCCGAAACCAGGGACCAGGAATCACTGACAGGATCATAACATTCTACACTAGAAAGACAACGACGAACTGTTCCATCATACCCACCAACAGCATACAATTTACCATCTAAAGCGCCGACTCCTACTGATGATCTCTGATATGTCATAGATGGAATAGGTCGCCAACTACCAGACCAAATATCCAAAACTTCGGCCGAATTAAGACCTGGTACGATTTTAAGGAGTTTAAAAACCGAAAACAAGACTATACATAAACACACATATTGAAATTAAGAAGGAATCTAGAGTTAGTTTTGCAAAAATTGCACAGTTTACTGTCGGCAGTAATGAATTAGTCAAGAATACTCTGATATGAGAAAAAAAAGTATCTATTATTAATTCTCAACAATAACTTAAGAATCCGAAAAGAAATATAAAAAGTTCAGTCAGTAAATTGTTAAATTCGTTTTAGATATTTAAGCCTAAACACTAAATTAAACATGAGTACATCAATTGCAGATTTCTTCTTACCGTTTCTACGTATAGGATGTTTACACATAACGAACTCATGAATTATTTACCTGATACCAAAAGTGTTGAAAATAGGATTTCAAAGAAAAGCGTAAATGGTATGGATTTTTCATCACAAATTCTAGGATGTTATTTCACTAAACAAAATATTGGAATTGAAACCGTGAAAAGACATAAAATGTATACCATAATATAATGGTTAGTGTGTTCCCAGAAAAATGCAAGAATACAGAACCAATCTATTAATGTCCACAGTGTGCTAACTTGATAACAGTATCACACTTAACCAGATGTAAAACGGAGGATCCAAGGTCTATTAATACTTAAATAAAAACAATGAACAGTCATCAAAATACAACATGAAGCTATTAAACTACAGTTATCATGTTCTCATAAAGTAAAACAAGCACTAGATTCATTTATGTGACGATGAATAAAGGAATCAACTCTAAAAAAGCTTGTAGCATTGTAATATTAGCAAACATTCCAGGGGAAAAGTTCAAATTTTTTATACACATGTGTTACAAATCATGGTAACAAATTCCGATGATCTTACCGACAGTCCCATCAAAACCGCCCACTGCATAGATTAAACCATTTAAAACAGCAACACCCAGAGTAGCGCGCCTACATTCCATATTCGGTCCAGAATGCCATGTGTTGCGTAAAAGATCGTACACTTCAACTGAACGCACACGTAAAGCGCCGTTAAACCCTCCAACCACATAAATCAACCCACCTAGAACAGCCACACCAGTACGGCAACGTCTACTTGGAAGATCAGATACAATCAAATTACAAATACTATCACTATTACAGTTAACATTAGGAATCACTGAATTGGCGCAGCTATTTGATGTAGATTGAGATGTTGATGGATTACACACAAGTTGACTGGTGGACGATGAAGAGTTATCCCTTTGCACAAAATCACTAGATAATGACGTCCAAGAACCTCCTTGAAACTCGAAGCATTCCACAGAACGAATAGCTTTAGGAGCTTGTCCACCAATAACAAGTAGAATCTAAGTGAGAGTGAAATAAAGAATGAAACTCTAGTCCGATAAAGAGATTTTTATTGTACGTTGTAATTAAGCAGGATGATGTCGGCGCAAACCTTACAAAACAATGTAAAGTATATCAAGAGAATTGTTGTGTTAGTAAAATATTTATATGAGTAAAGTTACTAAAGCAAGTTCTGTTGACAGTGACCGTTAAGTAAAACAATAAGTGAAATAAAAACATGAATTTAACATATGAAATCTACTTGACCTCGTGACCCTTTTAGAAACCAATAATGTAAAAGATAAGGAAATCATACAGGAAGATTATTTAAATTAAGAAAATAAAAAAACAATTACGAAACTGGTACAGGCGTTTGAATCGTTTAGTATTGGACGGATCAAGGATACATGTCATAAAATAAGTAGATGACAACTTTTTTTTAAAGACTAAACAACGAAGCTGGTATGATTGTCATATTCTACATATAGTGAAATGATTTATGGATGTGAAATTTATAGTTAAATTAGTTTGTTCGAACTTACTACAATACCACAAGTTTTAACTAAACCGAGCAGGAATGAGAAGTTAATGAATTCGATTTATTTGCCCATCCAGGATTTAGTTTTATGGTCAAGGTGAAAGAATTATAAGTTGGAGACAATCATCGTAGGGGTTAAATGAGGATTCAATTATGCATCGTTAATCTTCATCCGAAAAGTGAGACTCAAAAGCAATTATAAAAACATATAACTAATAAACTACTGATGATTCCAAATCAAACGTTGAATACCAAAAACCAAAGGTAGGTCGGGTCAAAGTTTTATAAAAACTTTTGTCATCACAGTGAAATCTCCATCGTTTCGCTGTCAGTTAAGCAAATTTTATATATCTATGTACAAGACTTCTGGAAACCACTTCATCAAAAACGGAATAACTCTATAGTTCATAAGATAAGCAGTGTTTAGATAACACGTTAAGAAATGAAGTTTTGGCACAATAAATTGACATGAATGTCAACGATTCCCCATAATCTGAATAACATTTGTTTTAAAAGCGCATCAAACTAAATTTAGTAAATGTTAAAGCAAACACATTTCTGAAAATCAAATTAAAAAACACAAATTATTTAAGTTGGCAAGAAAACATATACAAAATGCTAAGCGATTTCAAATATTATATTTTGAAAATACGTAGAGAAATCATCTAAACCAGAACGTTCTGATACGCCAGTTATAAACTCACTAAAATCAAGGTACTTACTTTCGGTAAACCAACAGGAGTACGCGGTTTTGTACGCTCAGAAGCCATACGCAATTTTTGATCCCATGGTAGTAAATGGTAGCTGAGAGCTTCAATTAAATAGTCTTTACACCATGGATTCACAGTCAGGAAATTATCTGATTGACTTAGGCGTACTAAATAATCTCGTGGAAGTAACGCGAATCGAACGTGTGAACAAAGATTTTGAGCTTCTTTTTGTCGTTTAGATGGGTTGTGTGCAATCCATCGAAGAACAGCTTCAAAAACTTGATCTTCAGAAACAGCTAATCTGTCACTAGAGATTAATTCTATGAGTTGATCTGAACTCAATTTTACAAATTCATCATCTTGTTTTAATAGTTCACTTGAACAGAAAATAAATGAAATGTATTCTATTAAGTTGCACAAAAAATGAGAAATGTGATAAGCTAAAATGATAAGTGTTTAATATACCACAAATTAGTTTAGTGTTAGAAAAAAGTTTAGCTCAGAAAGCACATTTTCATAAACTACTCCTTATCTTTTACAATCGATTATCATTTTATAGCTTTAAATTTTTTACAACATCCAGCCATACATGCAGGCAAGCAGAGTATAGTATTATTTCATTTCTCTGAAATAGCACAAGGTATGTTGTAGTAGATCAGTCTTATCTTTCTAATCGCACGCGGTGTTACAAACCGATGGAAACGTTATTCCTTCACATCTCATTACGTCGTTAACTGCCGTACTAGACTAGTACTATTTATGTGATCCATATGTAACGACTTCGCAAGGCAGTGAGATATTGAGTAGTATTAAACATGAATGAATCAGTGATGTAGTGCTTCATAGTTTATAATAGTTTTCTAGTTGATGCTAATCTATGATGAAAACTACTTCAAAAAATCCAACACCAGTTGATGAATTGAAAATAAGAGACAAATTAACAATAAGTAAATGTAATTACACAATGAAACAACTAAGTACTTTAATTTCCAAAAAAAACAAAGGAAAATTAAATTTACCCGAAATGTTGTTCTGTAAAGCGTCTAGTGAAATCAAGTAAATCTTGACAATTATGTAGATCAGCAAATCTTTGAATTCCTAAACAATTACTAGGATGCAATTGAAATTGAAGAAATTCACAACAAATATCACGAACAGCTGTTAACTGTAATAAATTAGCAGCCGGTAAAAGTGTTTGGACATTCTCTTCATTTACATTGATTTCTATGAAACATAGCGTATAGAATATAGATAAATTTCATGCATATGGATGATAATGTAAATGATAATCATCAAAGTGATGTAACAAATACAGCGTGGTGAATAATAGACATTTCAGAGGAAAAATAAATAATACTAGTAAGTCATTTAGATAGTCAGCCTATTGAAACAATACTATTTCGAATAATCTGACTATACAATAAAACTTACTAGACTTTGAGCACTCACATGGTCAAACTAAGCAATCGATCATTTAAGAAAAGTGGGGATATAACAAGGAAAAATAACATTACCTACATTTTCACATTTATTAGACGTATCGATAAATACCTATTATCCGAAAGGGGTTGTGGAGATCGTTGAATTTCATTGAAATCATGAACCAATCTATGTTAGACTACCATTGAAAACCTGGAAGCACTGAACGGCCGTTTCGTTCTAATATGGGACGCCTCGACAGTGCACATCTACGATCCTGCACGCAGGAATTAAATCCAATACCATTTAACCTCTAAATCACTGAGCCAACATCTGACGGTGTTATTGTCTGACTTCAATCAATCTATGACACTGCGCGATCATCTTCCTCTGTTTCACATGTGGGATTGTAGACGCTGTCCCCAAATGCCCTGGTACGGCCGAGAGTGGGGAGAGTCCGCTCTCCCTCTCGAAATACTCTCACACGGCCACGCATATACAGCCTCTGCCAGAGAAGTCCTACTCATTGCCTTCCCGTGGCGGGGGTGTTGTTTACGAAAATGAGAGGACGAAAAGCGAATATCCGGCGCTTTAACCGGATCCCAAACCAATGGTGCGCATGGGCACCAGTATCCTGCGGGAACAAATGGCGTATGAACCAATTGTCGGTCACCGGCTACCATGGGACTGCATCTCCTTACGATGTTCCACTGCCTTGTGGGTTAGACCTTTAGGTCAAAGGCTCGGGGTGTGGCCCCCTAAGATAACCACCTGCTTCAGTCTGGGCACCCGGGCAGTATCACAGCCCACACACAAATATGATGAACTCCCTATAATTATGGAAACTACTTTACTTGCTCCAACTAACAATCAAATGATTCAAATTATTATTATTATTATTTACCACATTATTCTCCCTCTTTTATATTTATACAACGGCTCGTCCTTGGTGAAAATTCGACTGTATCTAAACGTTCTCGAGTCACTGTCCGGTTGAAAATTGTATGTTACCACTGAATATGAGTTAGTGTGGCGCATATATATTGGCGCTTTCTTGTACCAATATTTATGTGTTCAAATAAATAAATAATAATAATAATAATTGTAGATGCGCACTGCTGAGAAGTCCAATAGTAAGACGAAACAGATGTCCAGCGCTTCCAGGTTTTCAATGGTAGTCTAACATTGGTCGGTTCATGATTTTAATTAAATATTTAATATATGAAGAGATAATTAGAAATGAAACAAAAGCGACTACTTCTCTCAATAACTTCAACCAGTCACACTACGATTTGTAAAATTAAAATTTCCTTGTACATCGATGCATTACTTCATTCGCATATATAAAATCTTAAATTCTATAACAAGAAGCAACCAGAATAGATTCATCGACGCGAATATAATGCTCTTCAAAAAAACTTACGGAGTAAAATGAACTACATCATCTAGACATAATAATCCATATTAAATATGTACTACCTATTATACCAAGAAAAATATGTCAAGTTTCTTAAATTATACATGACGATTAGTATCTATATTGACAACCGAATCCAAATATATGTTAAGAAATACTACATAGTGAAAAAAAGTAAGTGTCAAATCGTTTCTTGGGATATCGAGATAAAATGACATATGATATTTTGATGCCGTTTAACATTGGGAATATAGTTGTGGTGAAAATCAAACAAGTAGAATTAACTGAGAACAATAACCACATACCATTTGTATAAATAAAGTTGACAAGCTGAATGAGAGCCGAACTTTCTATCCCACGAAATTCCACACAGGGAGAACGAGCTTCAGTCATTGATCCAGTAAACATAGCATGAAAATACTGGGAACTGGCTGCCAATACATTTCGATGAGCAGGTACCTTCACTGAACCAGCTTGTAAGACCACATCACAAAATAAACCATGGCTACAAGACAATAAGAAGGGAATGAATTAGCAGAAAGGGTTACAAAAGACATGCAGGTGACCAGAATTCAGGCGTATTGGCCAAACATAAACAGTGACAAGAAATAAATCAACTTCTGCCCCTGTACTAGAAAGCAAATAAATAACCGAAGGTACTAACATTATTACCATTACTTACTTACGCCTGATACTCCCAATGGAGCATAGGCCGCCGATCAGCATTCTCCAACCCACTCTGTCCTGGGCCTTCTTTTCTAGTTCCATCCAATTCTTGTTAATTTTTCTCATGTCTATCTCCATTTCTCGGCGTAATGTGTTCTTTGGTCTTCCTCCTTTCGTTTGGCCTTGAGGATTCCATGTGAGGGCTTGTCTTGTAACGCAGTTGGGTGCTTTCCTCAATGTGTGCCCTATCCACTTCCAGGAATAATATTGTCCGACCGGCCATTTTTTTTTAAAAAAAATTTTCCAACCCCAAATTACAATATTTTTCATCCCGTGTTTCGTCCAATGAAATGGCTAGTTCCAAAAATTAGATTTAATTGGTTAGTTATGTCTTGAAAATTGTTATAAATTATCAGTACTTGTCGACGAAGCACAATCTCAATCGTCATTATGGAGCAGAGTAACGTGCCGAGTACGAGCGCTGGTGTTTCTCACGTAACGGAAATGGAGGAAGTCTTTTTGACTACCTTGTTTCTGGTTGCGTTTCCATCGGTTGAAGCGTTAAAGACCACTATCACAAATTTTGAAAGATCGACTTACAGTCATTATGTAGTGAGAGATTCGCATATTGGCAGAGATCAAAAATCCTACATTAAATTTGTGTGTTGGCGAAATGGGCGTATAAGATCTAGCGGTTCGTCACAACGTATTAGACGGAGGAGGTAATTTGGTAAATTGTTTTATAATTTTTTTTAATGAAGGGCTTCTATGAACACCCAATGTCCAGCATTTATGTTTTGTAAGATTATAGACGGCTATTGGACTGTTGTACGTGGGAATGTACATCACAATCACGAGTGCAATTCCCTGAGGTACCAGGGTAATTCATGGATGCGCAGGTTAACGGATGGGAGTTTGAAACTGTGAGACCGCTGCTGATTTCCGGTACCGCTGCATTCCACATCAGGAATTTTGCTTACCAATCTTATGGGAAATGTCTGACCGCTCAAGATGTCTGCAATATGCGGTACAAAGTGTTCTCACACGCGAACCTTCCTGGTACGGAATTTGCCAATTTATAATGTACACTATAGGTGTCCGGCCAATGGATCTGAAGTATTTCGCGTAGACAATTGTTAATAAACACCTGTATTTTCTGGATGATGGCTTTCGTAGTTCTCCAGGTTTCTGCCCCATATAGTAGAACTGTCTTGACATTTGAATTGAAAATCCTGACCTTGGTGTTGGTTGACAGTTGCTTTGAGTTCCAGATGTTCCTCAGTTGTAAATATGCTGCTCTTGCTTTGCCGATCCGCGCCTTCACATCTGCATCAGATCCACCCTGTTCGTCAATGATGCTGCCCAAATACGTAAAGGTTTTTACATCTCCCAAATCTTCTCCGTCAATTGTGATTGGATTGGTGCATTCTGTGTTGTATCGGAGAATTCTGCTTTTCCCTTTGTGTATATTGAGACCTATTGCTGCTGAGGCTGCTGCCACACTGTTCGTCTTCTCCTGCATCTGTTGTTGCGTTTGGGATAGAAGGGCCAGATCGTCTGCGAAGTCCAGATCATCCAACTGCATCTTAGATGTCCATTGTATCCCGCGCTTCCCTTCAGACGTTGACGTCTTCATGATCCAGTCGATCACCAGGAGAAAGAGAAAGGGTGAGAGTAGGCAACCTTGCCTAACACCGGTCTTCACTTCGAACGACTTTGTCGACTGTCCTCCATGCACATTTTTGCAGTGTAATCCATCATATGAGTTCTGTATGATATTGACTATCTTCTGAGGCATGCCGTAGTGTCGAAGAAGTTTCCATAGTGTTGTTCTGTCCACGCTATCAAATGCCTTTTCGTAGTCAATGAAGTTGATGTAGAGTGATGAATTCCATTCAGTTGATTGTTCCACAATGATCCGTAGAGTTGCGATTTGGTCTGTACACGATCTATCCTTACGGAATCCTGTCTGTTGGTCACGAAGTTGGGCGTCTACGCAGTCCTTCATTCTGTTTAACAATACCCTGTTGAAGACTTTTCCCGGTATTGAGAGAAGAGTGATGCCCCTGTAGTTATTACACTTGCTGAGATCGCCTTTCTTCGGTATTTTGATCAGGAGTCCTTCTTTCCAGTCTGTTGGTACTTGTTCCTCATCCTAAATCTTACTGAAGAGAATGTGAAGTATCCTTGCAGTTGCCGCTACGTCTGCTTTTAGTGCCTCTACCGGGATGTTGTCCGGTCCTGCTGCTTTGCCACTCTTGATTTGTCTGATGGCCATGCTGATTTCGTCAATTGTTGGTGGGCTAACATTGATTGGGAGGTCCGTGGGTGCTGCTTCGATGTTGGGTGGGTTCACTGGAGCTGGTCGATTCAAGAGTTCTTTGAAGTGTTCTACCCACCTGTTTTGTTGCTCTTCAATGTTGGTGATTACCTTGCCTTCTTTGCTTTTCACTGGTCGTTTCGGTTTGCGGCAATTTCCAGAGTTTCTTTGTCGTGTCATACAATTGTCTCATGTTTCCTTCTCTTGCAGCCTTTTCCGCAGCCGTTGCTAAATCTTCCACATATTTACGTTTGTCTGTTCTGATGCTCCTCTCCACCTGTTTGTTTACTTCTGTGTATTCAGCTTGTGCCTTGGCTTTTTCTGCTCTTGTTCGGCTGGTATTGATTGCTGCCTTCTTGTTCCTCCTTTCTTGAATCTTATCCAGTGTATCAACAGTGATCCATTCCTTGTGATGGTGCTTCTTGTGACCCAGGACCTCATGACATGTTGAAGTGATTGCCTCTTTGATCCCCTTCCAGTTGCTCTCCACAGTAGTTCCTTCTCCATTGAGTAGATCATGAAAGGCCTGGAACTTGTTGCTGAGGTCTAACATTATTACCATAGAGGAGCCAAAATGATTATGAACGCCGACACATGAATAAAATTGGATCCTCATAAATACACACTTTAAAAGATGGAAAATGTATTTAAAACTTTTATATTTAACAAAATGTTACATTCGACAGTGTTAAACTTTTTTAGGTTCATTTCGTAATGAATATTTGTTCAGCTGAAAACGCACCTGATAATTAAAAAGTAAGCTGAACGTATATCAGAGTGCAAATAAAACAAAAAAAAACAAGAAACTTAGATAATCCAGTTTTATGACGTAAAACTACCCCCAAAAATAAGTATCAAGAGAATTTCTTTTAAAAATGATTGATGTGCATTTTAAATGACGTAAGCAGTTACAGCATGAGCTAAGAATAAGGGAAATAAATGCGTTTTCTAAATAAATCTATTTGGCTCTTAGTGATATTCATTTACAAGAAGGGATTTCTTCGTGAAAAATTTATTCACACGTATGTATAATTGCAGTGATTTACAGAATAAATATACTGCGGGTTTGTGTGTAAGTTTATAACAGCTTGCGTTTAAATGAGACATCCCTATCAAATCAACTGATGTGTCTAAATGTTTATATATTTACCTTACTGCATGGGTTTGTAGAACCCAAGTCATAATCTGAAATCAACAATAAAAAAGAAACTTTGTACACACTATTACTTTATAATGCGAATAAATAAACAGAATTCAAATAAGGGAAACTCACCAACGAAGTTCATTAAGTTTAGCAAACGTCCTATATAGATGATCGCTACTTCTATGCGGTGACTTCGATACAAAACAAGAATTTTGATAAAAGTCATGATCGGCTTCAGGTTGATAACTCTAAAGAGATTAAATAAAAAATTGATTCACTAGAAGAGCCGTGAGTAACTACATATACAATAAAACAGATTAAGAACGTTACGATTATTTCCTAAATAAATTATCGATAGAGACCATCTCAAGTTGCTACATTAATAATGATGCACAGAGTTAATATGAGGAGAAACTTGAAAATAACAAAATTAAAGTCTGACATTCATGGTGATTACCTAGTTTCAACATAACAGATAATAAAGAAAACGATGTAAGCAAATATATATTCTTAGTAATTTCCCATCAGAATTTACAACTACAGGTAGATATATTAATCCAGAACAATTGCTGTAATTAGTGAAATTATATGGATCAGATGATACAAGTGGTGATAATATTTATAACCAATCCATCAAAGTGTGGATATACAGTTAATTACAAATTTGTATGTGCGTATGAGTTAAAGTAATAACAAAATGAGTGAATCATAAGTGTGAAAACGATTATCTAGAAGTTTGTGGAGGCTGTTACAATGAAAGTGGTGTTCGAGATACGTCAATCAACATTGAATACGAAAAGATTATATACCACGTTTTCCTTCAAAGATTTAATTGCTGAATAATTATTCAATTAAAATAATAAGGATTGCAATCAAAAGATTCTTTATATCTACACCATGCAATGTATTTATGACCCAATATACACTTTGGGTGCAAATAAAAAATATATCTTCAAGTCTAGCGATTGCTTTGTCCACTTACAATTTGTTCAAACAAGTTTTTTGGATGAAACGCTGGAACTACTTATATTTCAATCGCTAGAACTATTTCAAAGATAATTGTTACAAAAAATGTCTTCTATATACTTAGTGCCCAATTTTTATCAAACTATTCATTCAAATATTGAGCAGGCCCTGCAGGTTTACTCCTGAGATTTTTAAGGATGGTGGTTCAGTATTAGCAGTGAGATTAACTGAGGTCTTAGGTAGAATTTGGGAACTGGACGCAATCCCATCTGACTGGTCTCAATCACTGATTGTGCCAGTCTATAAGAAAGGACAATCACAGAGGAATCAGTTTGACTAATATAGTGTCTAAAATATTAGTTCCAATAATACTTCGACGCCTAACTAAAGCTCGTGAAGAGCAGATTAGAGAAAACCAGGCCGGTTTTCGACCTGGACGTGGTTGTATAGATCAGATATTCACACTACGTCAGGTTCTAGAACACAGACACTCGTTCAGACGCCCTACAATAGTAGTATTTCTCGACCTTAAGGTTGCATTCGACTCTGATGATCGTAAGGTTCTATGGCAGTGTTTGTCATTGAAAAGAGTACCAAAGAAGCACATTAACCCTGTAAAGGCTCTCTACTCGAACACAACTGGTCGAGTAAGAGCTTATGGCGAACTGTCATCAGAATTGTTTACCTCAAGTGGTGTTCGTAAGGGCTGTCCACTCTCCCCATTCTTGTTCAACTTTGTGGTCGACGTACTTTTAGAGATAACACTCTCCTCATCTAAGTTTCCAGGGGTTGAACTTGTACCGGGAGGTTCACTTGTTGACTTGGAATATGCTGATGACATAGTTTTATTTGGTGAAGACGCTGAAAAAATGCAGTCTTATGACCACTCTAAGCAACAATGCAAGCATGTTCGGCATGCGATTCTCTCCCTCGAAGTGCAAAATGTTGCTTCAGGATTGGGTTGCATTGACACCCGAACTAATGATAGGGAGTGAAGTAATTGAGCGTGTCGATCGCTTCACTTATCTTGGAAGTCTCATCAGCCCTTGTGGCCTGGTGTGTGACGAAATCTCAGCACGGATACAGAAGGCTCGACTAGCTTTTACCAACTTGCGCCATTTATGGAGTCTATCAACCAAAGGACGGGTTTAATGCGCAGCAGTTCGTTCCGTCCTACTTTATGGCAGTGAAACATGGCCGGTAAGAGTAGAGGATATCCGTAGGTTACTAGTATTTGATCATAGGTGTCTTCGAAACATTGCTCGTATATCCTGTGACCATCGAGTAAGTAACGCAGTTGTTAGGAAACGGGTACTAGGTAAGGATGGCAAATCAATTGATGACGTAATGAAACTTCATCAGTTGAGATGGCTGGGACGTGTTACGTATGCCCAACGACCAACTGCCCCGACGTGCGATGTTCAGTGGTATAGGAGTAGGTTGGAAGAAAGCCAGGGGCGGCCAGACCAAAACATGGCACAAGTCCAAGAAGTCACTGAAAAGTGGACTGAGTCATGTTGGTAGGTGTAGACTACCTGGTTGGGGACCGCGAGATGATAGCAACCGATGGTTAGAGACCCTGAATGACATGGCTCAAAATCGTTTGCAATGGCACAGGTGCATCCACTATTTGTGTTCTCCCAAATTTTAAATCTCCTGATTCCTCCTTGTCTCTTTTTTCTCTTCCCAAATTTATTTCACTGTATTATACTCTTTAAATAACATCTCCAAACACTAATTTTCCCGATTACTGCTTATACTCTTATTACCTCTACCACTACGGGATTTGAATCGGCCACTACATCACTGTGCTAATGTGGTGTGGCAACTCAAATTGATGTACGTATGTACGAAGTTCTACGTTGTTACTGACTGATTGACTGAGCAATATTCGTCTAAAATTAATTCTGTTCTAATTTCTTGTGTAGAAAAATAACTTGACCGAATAAAAAAGTATACAAATTCGAAAATCACATAAACAGGTGCAAAAATTAGCACTATTTCCACAATAATATTAGCAGTTAATGCATAAGTACTGCTAGACAGAAGAAACATAAATTCCTTAATTTTATTAACGTTGAAATTCTGCATATATATTAACACCAAGGCCCAAACACATTTAAAAAAAACTACCGAAATCGTTGAGTATTACAACCTGTGGTAAGAAACTACCACGGCGATTAATACCATTTACAGCAATAAATAATTTATTTACAAAACAGAACAGAAATATCCAAACCAATAATCAGATCGTCAGAGAATTTCAACATACCGAACTCGCTCCAGTTACACCTCTTCGATGGTCCAGATCTCCACGCTTGGGGAATTTCACAACACATTGTTTTGGAGTTGGTGGGATCCAGATACTTGTTAGATCAGTACTAGTAGCAGAAGCTGAGCAGTTACCATCTTGGTTGTCATTATCACAATCAGAATTCGTTGGTATTAATGAATTGGGAATGGGAGATAAGTTGTTTGTATGGGTGTTACCGGGATTGAGTGGTGGTTGTTCCTGAGGAGGTTCCTGTGAAGGGCTACTTGATGAAGGTAGTGAGTGTGAAAGTGGGATTTGCTCTGATGATCTGTTAGCTGGGAGAAAATTGTAATGAGTCGGACCCAATCTAACCGGAAGCTCAGCGAATTCATCATTTGAACAGTCACCTAAAGGTGATTCCTGTCTCTTTACTGATGTTTCAGCCTCGTCTGACACACTATCGTCAAATCGAAGTGAAGAGAATCTCAATAAACGAGACAGATGAGATTCACAAACAGAAGGATCAATGGATTGAGGATGTGAGTTGACTCCACTTATTGTGCGATATCGACCAAGAAGACTACTATTACTACTGCTACTGCTCAATAAGCCAGGAATACTATCACGATTTTGTGTGAAACGAGCCATTCGAAGCAAACGGCGCTGATGAGTGCTTCGAGGCGTTCCAACCACAGAAGTTCTGTTTGTGCTACCTAGACCAACGGAGCGGGTACTACCAGACAAACCAGCTCCAACTGTTTGGTGCGAACTCCCTAATGTGCGACCCGGGTAAGCATGGTTTATTACAGACACTTGTTGATTGGACTCGGTATTTAAAAAATTTGGTCCATACGGTGTATTCACGTGGTTTGAATTTTCACCGAACGGAGGTTGACTTCGACTGCGCCAAAACAAGTTACTAGGTAGACTAGTGGTAGTACTTATCTCATTGTCTAGGTTCACATTTTGAACGGGTGATTCTCGAGACGATCGACTGGATTCAGAACGCGAATTTTGATTGTCACTGGTATATGTTTCTGAATCGTAAAAGGACATAGAATTAATTTATACAATTTCCTGCCTTTGATAAACACTTAGCAAGCTGAAAACGAAATGGGAAATTTTTTTAATTATAACGAAACAAACGACAGATAAAAGGACTCATATAATACATTGAAACAATGTTTCTGGGATTCCCAGTGATTTATAAAAACTTAAAAAGCACTGTCGATGTCACTATACCTGTGAAAGAGTGAAAATCACTGACGAACAAAGAGATCAATATGTCATAAACGATAAATAAATAAAATTATGCAGCATATGATCTCTACAATACTGGCTTCTAAGTGTTATGTCCTTTACCACTTCCAACTTCTTTACAATGAACAGATATTTGAAAAAATTTAATGGCTATCACTAATAGTCAAAGACGAGTGATAAAAAAACGAAAATGATGAATAATGTCAAGAATTACTCAGTCAGAAAGTACTCTACTTTAGCATCATAGAGTTAACACACAGATGAAATTCCGACATTCTGACGATCGTCAGGAGAGCAATCACAAGCAAGGTTCTCATTATAAGCATCAATTATATGATTGAATATTCTTATTCGCGATTCCCGACTGCTTTCGACAAGAGGGTCGAACTCATAATAATTAGATTGGAATAAATTGTTCTGATCATAGCTAAAGGATTTAAGAATCGATATTTTCATAAGAATTAAGGACAGAGCCCTTTTCTTTTATTTAATCAAAATATTCAAGAGACTCAATGTACTTCTACTATTTTAAATTAAACAACAAGCAGTTCACAGGAAAACATACTAAATACCACATAAAAACAAGACCGTAATATCGAAAGTTTTATATTAATAAAAGAAAGATTAGATTCAAGAATATACAAGCAACACTGTGAACCTCTTTATATACAAATTCATTTTTCAGTAAAGATATTAAGAGATCGATTGTAACACTGAAAATTTATGATTTTGACAGTTTTTCTTATTCGTCAAATTCACCCCAGAGTGCATGGTCATAAACAACAGAGTTCATATTACGCATCAGATGGGATGTTGGTTCACTAGACTTATCGTCCTTTTTGGTAGATTTTGCAGCCAAAACAAATAGTCTGTCTAACACACAATTTGCGGACATGGCAGCTTGATAACGCCTTTTTTGACTGCTTTCAGTAGTTGTAGATCTAGTTTTATATAGTAGGGAAAGAAAGCAGTGTAAAATTTTAAAAAATATGGAATCGTCTCGAGTTAAAAATCAGCTTACACTTAAAATCACTTACTCAATATCAGAAACAGTCATCGTCATATATTGAGGTTCTGAATTTTATGAAGTTACAGTAACTCCGGTGCTTTTTTTTATTTTTTGGATAAAATAATGTACACTCACTGAATATTAATAACAAGGACAAAAGTAGCGTATGCTAATGGAACTAAGTAACTTAGTACAGATACATGTACTAAGTTTCAAGTCACATATTACGTGTGAGGGTTACTGATGTTACTCAGGCTGCCCTCACTGAATTGCGTGAGGAGTAAGCAACGAATACATTTTTCGGCTAGCTAGATATGGAGACTGTTGAGAGTATTTCAAGTTTAATATCTTGAGGGATGGACAATTCAATCGATGATAAATCCATACCAGTCTCGTTTCATACGACGTAAAAAATATGGTATTGGTAAATGAAAAGACCGATTAGTTAATACGTGATTTATAATTTTATGGTGCCTAATTTATGACTGTGACATATAAGTTGTCACGATAATTATATTCATTTATTAGATTTCTCAAAAGCACAGGGTATTTCATAAACTACAGTACGGAAAAGGAGAAATTAAATAAATTAGTTCACACGAAAAGACCAATCAATTGCAATCGCATCAAAGTATAAATTCTAATTTCAAAAATCCAGCACTTGACAACCGATTGAAAATATACATGATTACAATATACAATGAATCACTATGATTTGATATACTCTTTGGCTTTAGAGAAATACAAGGGCTGCTTCAACATACCGGGAATGCCACTTAATTGTAAACCGAGATGATGAACAATGGTTTCAAGGAAGATATAGATCGAAAGAACAATGTCATTTTCTTTTCCAAAACCTCGATGGTTCCTTAAAAAGATCTATTGTGAATAAAATATTTTTTACTAGTATGGAACATGACCGTCTCAACGATAATTATTTCTAATTAGTCTTCAGAATTATTATAGTAGTGTTTAGATACAGGAGGAGTGTGACCTAATGTACACAAAATTTATATGCTGCGATTGAGCTAATCACTTCTCGGCAGGCTTCAGTGATGTAGTAAGAACTCAGAGAATGAAACCAGAAAGGTTTACAGAGATAAACAGGTTCGATCACTGTGTCAGCGTAGAGGCTGTGCCATGAAATGCTTAAAATGAGTCTCACATGCATATGTTTATTCATTATTATTTGTCTCTAACACATAGGTTTTGATATTTCATGCATTTTATTCTCGTTTTTCATTACTTGTTTTCGAAACAAATTCTATATTTCTAGATTTTCCTACAACTACTGATACTACTGTTGTTTCGACACCTTTGATACTCACCTTACTAATTTCAATTCGTTGTGGTGATATCGTATACATTCGTCTCAGGTCTTACGTTGATTAGGACTGACTGAAAAACATATTATAAGCTACTTGTATATCGAAGAAAAGCAAACCATGAACTTCTAGATAATCAACTACAACTTCAGTAATACGCTCTTGCTTAATAATTTCATATATCATGCAAAAAAACTCACATATAAAAATTGGTCTCATTTATTCCATCACAAGTTGGATGATTTTCATCAGAACTATCATCTTCTTTGTCTACTGATCTCTCACGTTCATTCAACAAATCATCCGAATACAAATCGAACTCTTCCGGAGAGTATGGTTCAATGTCAAATTTATCCATATCGCCCTTTGTACTACTGTTTAAATCATTTGAATCAGATGGAGAAAAACTAATCCATAAGAAAGGATCAGGTGAGTCAACAGGCAGAAGAGATGGCGCTTTGTTTACATCATTATAAATGAAGGATAATTGTTGGATTTGATTGAAGAATAGTGAGTGAGGTAAAGTGTTGCTTAAAATTTCCTGCATACAGAAGAGAAAACCATAAAACGAGTTTTAATAGCTTTAAACCATTGCAAAATGCTGTAGACTGCTTGCGGTGCAGAAAGAGAATTATATTTTGTACAACAGGGCTACAGTAACAAGCGTAAAATTTCAGTATTACACCACAATTCACTTGACATCATAATTGAGTTACTATAAAATAAAGCATTTTAGTCTGTCTATACTTCTGAACTTTAAAAAGGAAAACCAGTGGCTTGATGGTTAAAGCATTAGAGGTTCTGGATTTCAATTTGGTCCCGCCTACTGTAGTTTGGTCACATGAGCAGAAGTGCTAGACGTTCGAGCATGTAAATCGATATCCCATAAGCCGGTTATATCGGTTCATAAATAGAAAATAATAACATCTGATAACGTCTCAAGACACTGTTACACTATCTCTAGAACTCCAACTAGGTACTCGCGAAGGACAAACAGATGCCATTCTTGTACGGCTCTCCTTCATACCACTACATCGTGTCATACACTGACCACCTCTCCAATTTTTCCAACCAGTCCCAGCATCGGCAAACAGTGCGCGATGTGAAGTTCGCCGAACCGATATTCGTAAGACGCCCGAGCCACCGAATTCGGTGTTTCAAGATGGCAACACTAATTGAAATATCGTCCCTGCACCCAAACACACGACGCCAAGCCTCTGCGTTACAAATAGTGTTGCCAGTACATTTCAACAGTCCTCTGGGGACAACGATGATCAAACACAAAGAGTCAGTTAAAAACCCCAACTCGGAGAGGCCAGGTCTTAAAAAGATAGGGCAGAACTGTTCTCACCGACGCGTCGTAGCTCCAACCGTTGACAGTCAGACTAACATCACAAAGGCGTCAAAGACGATCTAGGTTGGCATAACTCGCTCTGGCTTTCATCATACGTAAATTAATCTCACGCCAGCACATAAGCAACTACCCAGACACACGAACTGCCCGACTATTTCTACCTGCTCACCACCCAGGGTGAGTGTAGTTTTGGGGTCCTGCCGATCTTGTAAAAGTACTGTGCACTTAGGTGTAAAGCATATACCATACTTACGGACACGGATTAGGAGCCTATTGCATAGTTCGGGTATTGTCATAAAATATCATCCGCACACTCATGGTCCCAAAGTTTTTCCACAGGCAACAGATTCACATCACTATTACCTACATCCATCAGAACTGTTTCCAGATCGTCATCGATGGCAAAGTTAAAGAGGAATGGTGGGATTGGGCAACCCTACCTAGCCCCACTGCTTGAATGAGACAGTGGTGAGACGTGGTTGTATGCCCTCACTATCTGAAGTGGTTGTAGGGCTATCAAGCTGCAAATAAACGTCTCAGACACACCCTTCTTTAATGGACAATCCTAGAAAAGTCCTATCCAACGAATCGAAGGCAACCGTACTATCGAAAAACACTATTATGGTTGGTCTGTAATAAGTATGACAATGTTCTAACATTTGGCAGATAGTGAAGATATGACCAATCATCCTCGACCATAACGAAAACGAGCCTACTGCTCGCGAGTCAATCTTTCTCGAATTTTGGACAATCTATAAACTAAGACGGAAGCTAGTAGTTTGGACGCAATCGAAAGTAGACTTATCCCCCGATAGTTGTTACAGAAATGACGTGAACCCTTTTTAAAAATAGGAACAACTATTGACTCATTCCACAATGATGAAACACCCTCTAACCGCCGGACCTTTGTCAACAACGCAGTCAGTTCTTTAACCAGAATGCCTCCAACATCTTTAAAAAGGGCTGAAGGTAAGTCAGCCATATGGCCATGAGAATTTGTAGCGCTACTGGAGTTGGGGTTCCTTGAGGACTTCCGCCTCCTTAAGTGGATCAGTCGTCACATGCCATGGAAAGCAGGATAGGTTGATCGATGTTGCGGGGGGGGGCAGCATACTATCGTTCAAGACGTCGGTAGATGTTATTGATTAGCATCATGTTAGCTTCGCAAATTGCTTCACTCACACCAGATTTCTTGGTGCCAGTGACTAGGATGAGTTGCTTATAAGCGGGAAGTTTCGCGAAGCAGCAAGCAACTTTACTCGCCATTTTCATGTCGTCATGAAACTGCGGCCAATGCCCATCTATACTTTTCGGTGGCTGATAACTAACCTTGAACTTATCCTGATTTGATATTTGGCTGCAACCAATTTTCTGTAGTCATTCATTGAGGACGAAGAATTTGTTGGCCACTGAAGAGTAAGATAAGATTAGCGCAGATGAGAGCATGATTAGAGTCCAGATAAGTATTCCAAAAGGATTAACACTCCTGCACACAGTCACCTAAGTGACTCTCCTACGAGTATTTAAATCTCCAGCTAGCACTACAATATCTGCCGAATGCGCTTTCCTGAAGTCATTTGATTTCCTTTAGAATTCCTTCTTGATTGCATCGGGGCTGCGATCCGTCGGGACATAAGCAGAAGATAACGAAAAGACATCTTTTCTCATACCGATTTCTGTCTTTGATGGAGTTTTCTATCCTAACAGAGCATAATTGACTATCGATGGGGATCTAGTCGAATAATGCCGGCTCTGTTCCAGCGCTTATTAAGACACGAATTCTAGAAAAACCAAACGAAGATGCCACAGAGTTTCCGGACAGAAGCACGTACAAGTCTTTGGCAGTGATAAGTGGAGACGGAATGTGTAGTGCTTCACCAGAATCTTGAATACAGGTCTTGGATAGACAACAGACATTGATGTTGAGACTTTCTAAAGACATGACCAACTCTGTCTGTTGCCCGATCTGCATTAGTGTGCGAACGTTTAAGCAAGCCAATTTGAATGGCACATGTGGTTTCAGAAAGGTTAGTTCAGTATTCGTAGTCGGTGATATCACTCAACATTGAAACATTCAGTGACCTGAGATCCTTTATATAGGACAGGGTTTTAACCATAAGCAAGCTCCTGTATAAGTTGAAAAATAAAGTACACAAAATGAGAATTAAAAAGGAATAGATAATGATATAGAATATAACGGTAAAAAAAAGTATGTTACTAAATGATTGTGAATTCGATTTGTCTGAATGCGAACTGAAGTGAGAATAATTTTTCTATTTGCGTGAGGGCTGAGACACTGCCTTGGTGCCCAAACCGAAGCGGAAGGTTTTCTTAGGGGGCCACATCCAGAGCCTTTGATCTAAAGGTCTAATCCACAGGGCAGTGGATCAACGTTAGGAGATGCAGTACCATGGTAGCCGTTGACTAACAATAGGTTCATATTTGTAACCTGAAGGTGGAATTTGGCTCTGCTGATGGATTCTTTTGCCATGCCTGTTATTAAAAGGAGTACTGAATGAATACATTAACCTTGTACAGGCTATCAACCCGAATACTAATGGTGGAGTCAGAGCTCATGAAGAACTGTCATCAGAATTGATAAATCCAAGTGGTGTTCATCAGGGTTGTCCGTCTTACCCATTTTTATTTACTGTTATCATAAACATCCTCACCATCCTGTTTTTCTAGGGTTTGATCCACCAGGGGATTGACCTGTTGATTTAGAGTAAACACATGATATAATTTTGTTTGATCAAAGTGCCAAAAATCCAGTCTTCTGACTACCTTAAGCCACGATGAAAGCATATTTGGGATGTAATTCTTTCCCCCGAACGCAAAATGTTACTTCAGGATTGGCTTGCGTCAGAGCCTGAATTAGTGATAAAGAATAAAAGAGTTGAACGTATCAACTCCACTTATTTTTGGAGTCTCATCAATTCTGGCTTTTGCCAACTTGCGTCACTTGTGGTGTAGGCGAGACACTCGCCTGTCAATCAAGAGGCGAGTTTACTGCGTAGCAGTTTGCTTTGTTCAACTTCATGGGTGTGGAACATACCCATTAAGAATAGAGGATATTTGGTTACTAGAATTCGACCATAAATTTCTTTAAAGTATCGGCCGTGTATTTTGAAACCAGTGAGTAAGCAATGACTGAGTTAAGGACAGGGTACTACGTACTGATGGTAAATCAATCGGTGAGGTAGGAAATCATTATCAACTTAGGTAGTTGGGACATGTGTTAGTGTGTCTAACTACCATCTCCCTCGATGGAAGACGTTGCCTGATGTAGGATTCGGCTGAAACAGACTATTTTTCGGTAATCAATCCAAATACAAACAAGAACAATTAAAAGGATAGTTACAACACTCACCCGAAGACCAGCAGGAAATTTTAAAGTGGTCAAATTGAAACAGGCATGAAGCGATGGTTGCTTTTGTTGCTGGTGGAGAAAATACTGGCATATTAAATATTGCAATGTGATTGAGTAAGATTTTGCACGAATCAAACGAAAACCACTTCGTAACGTAGTTGAAGATACCATTGGATAATAATTATCACGTGGCAGACTACTCAGGTTTTAATCATTAAATGGATTATGTAAGAAAGCATACATAAATAAGAATGAGATATCCGATTGAGTGGATTACATGGGTTAGTGACACATATACAAGAATTATTAATTAATCCAGTTTTAATTAAGATCTTTTTTCCAATCAATAAGTAACATTTAAATGACATGTAACCACATACTGACTTTAAAAATGTAATGAGAATATCAAGACAGACTGAATAACAAGGAATACTGGTCACCCACTAGAAGTGATTTACCTTTCATTCAGAGGTAATGTAGAGATTAATTCCTCTCTATTTGACTCCAAAATACGTTATCCCGTTAACTCTATTTCAGCAGCCCAATTCCCATAATAGCACTATGAATTGACTCGAGAATTTTCAAAAGCGAGAACACTAGTTGTTGAGATGTTTAGTGTTACTAATTAATAACACCCACAGACATGAGAGAGGCAAGCGCACCGAAAAGTGAGTCAACGAGTAGAAATTCGAAGCACGTATACGTATTTTAAGACTTAATTAATATGTGGGTAAAGTTGTAAATTGTGTGTTAATAACCAATGGGAGAATAGATAAAGATTGTGGTGCAGACATGAGTCCAATTAGACTCACACATACTTTTACATGGTGGGTTAATTATCTAAATCACGGCAGGTAGGTAAAAAAATTTAATGGGCTTACTTATAGTACCACTACTAATCATACACTCAAATCGTTGTTTTAAAAAAAGACATACTTTGCGTGGTGTAGATTATTCTATTTGAAGGCTTATTCACTTTATTTTACTAACTCCATAACCCGCTGATGTAACCTAATGATTGTTAGTCTCATCAACAGGCCATTTGTCGATCACTAGGTTTTGCTATCACTACTACAGAAAATATTCCATCTTATGGATACAATGACATTAAATGTTTCTTTGGTGAATTTCATTTCTAATAAAGGAATAACAAGTTAAAGAATTTCTGAAGTCTTATTAATTCTAATTCAGGTAGATGTACTTGGAAAATAAAAGATCACCTGACTTCTGTAATTACTCCAACCTAAAGTCACACGATATATTGGTAGCTCCAATATCTTAATAATTTAGACAGCAATAGTACAAAAATACCCGAAGAAAGGTGTTATATGTAGATTTCAACAAGGTTATTAGAAATAATCTGTGGATATTTACTAATGGTGAAAAGACTAAATACAACTAGTATATTTGTCTAAATAGCTGCATTTTAATAAGGATTTAAACGGTTGAGTGCGTTTCATTCGCATAATCGGCATTCTCAGTAATACTTTCATCGAGGACAGATGGGAAATGCCATCCAGCACGTTTCTTTAGGACAGCATCCCACAGGGAAAGGTGCTTCTGGATAAGTGACGTCTGAAAAGGATATATATATTAAACATTTCTTCTTTCGGCAGCAGAACTTTGACAAAACATTATTCTCTTTTGATCAAATCATGCTTGTTTCGTTCATCTCACTATTCCTGACAATACTAGGATATTGATGATTTCCCGAACTCGACTTCCTGAAAGACTGCTAACCATTCCAGTCTATGAAAGTGATTGAAGAGCGAAACTTAGGCTGAATAATCAGGTCATAATTGCGCTGGCGTGAGCATGGTCTACAAAACCCACATTTTTCAAACGTTTATGTCTTAAATGACTTCTAACCATGTCCATTACTTTGTATACTATTTCCATTTTACTAGAAGAAACCTATTCTAAGGGTTACTACTTTTATTCTTCATACTAATTGATTGCCGATAATTCAGTATTGTGGACAGACTTTATTCTGTAGCATTGAGTCCCCAGTAATTGACTATTTGAATGAATTGTAGTAACTGTGGAATGACATGATACGCTAAAAACGTATCTTAAGCTTTGTTCAAGTTAAATACTAGGTACATGATTTTGGCCTTGGCTCTGAACCACAGATATTGCGTAAGGATTAATTGCACCACATAGTTACCCAAAAACAAGTTCAAACCTGGGACATGATTGTTGAGATTTGAATGTTTACATAACCGAAACACATGGAATCACAGACAAGTTCGTCTTCTGTATGCCATGAAAATATATATCGCACCTAATTTGACGTAACATTGAGACTTATGAACTCAGACTCAAATTGTCTTTCCCCTTCAACGTCCGTACATCGATGCAGATTACACAACAGTTAGTCGGTTGCCCTTAGAAAGTCTTGATATCACTGAGACCTGTATTCACAACTAGCGAGTGATTACGAATTCGGTCTTTATCCGTCAATTTGAAAAGCTTGTTTTATGTGCGCTTATTCACCGATCCTGTGGAATCTGAGTCTGATTTGGTTGGTGTTAGTGTTGCACTTAGAGTCATGAGGCTCTGCACACAAACACTTTAGCCACAGTGAAGGGATACAGCCACCTCTAATCATTCTATTCCAGAAAAGGGATTACAGGTTTCCCAATCTCATCAATTCTCGCCAACTCTATTGTTGATGATATTCTTGAAGCAGTTGTGATGGAAGTAGGTAGTGTTGGAGTATATCTGTTACCTGCAGAGACTTTTCGATCTGAAGTACTCGAGCGATATCGTCTTGTGCTGTGACAATCAAACTATGTATATCGCGTTTAATTAGTTGCCAATCAGTGACTGCAGGTATGGCACGTACTTCACACCTTCAAATGTAAATTACTCTTACAAGCCTGGCAAGAACTTGTGTATGCATAAACCCTTTGTAGATAGCCTTTAAAATTAGTCAAGATATTCTTATATCTCGGTAGTTAAGTGAGTCCTGGTGATGTCCCTATTGATGAGATCAGTCTACGTATAGTAAAAACCGAAGCGAGTTGTGACAATCTGGACAACTTTTGGAGCCATCCTGATTTAATGACAGTAAAAGGTAGGGTTTACAACATGCAAGTGACGATAGCTTTGCTTTATATCTGTGAAACCTGGCCTTTCCAAATTGAAAATGTTCAATGACTCTTTTTGTCCCATCATCGTTATCTCCGAAGAACTGCCGAAATCCATTGGCAACACCATATTATTAATTCTGAGGTTCGGTGATGTGAGTTTGGATGTAGTGACGATAACTCAAGTGGTTTCATTAAGTGGCTTCGATGTGTGTTAAAAATGTCATCCCAGCGATTTTCACAACGTACATTAATCGCCAATCCTGGAACGAAGTGAGCAGTCTATGAGGTGGTATAAGGATTTGTAAGAAAACTATAATTTCAATGGTTGAGATCATAAGCCAATTGAAGCCAGACCTCCATGGAAAACCTGTAAGCACTGGACGACCGTTTCGTCCTATTGTGGGTCCGAGTTCAAATCTCGCGAGGCGGGGTCGTGGATGCACACTGCTGAGGAGTCCTACAATAGGACGAAACGGCTGTCCAGTGCTTACAGGTTTTTCATGGTGGTCTAGCTTCAATTGACTCATGATCTCAACCATTGAAATTACTATAATATCCACAAAACCCTTCTGATAAGAAAACTATAAGACTGGAATCCGTTGGTCAGTCACGATCCCAAGATTTGGAACTTCTGGATGGTGAGACAGTAGCGGTTTTACTGCAGTTTTCTTATACAGTTTTAATAAATATAGAGGGATCTCCCTTAGCTCAAATTCCTCCCGGTTTATTTAACTGAACTTTTTTATCATATACTACACTAATTAGCTTACTTTTATTGATCTGTTTCAATTATATTCTCCTCCTTACTCTACCTCTTCACGACTTTATTTCCTTATTAGTGTGACGTATACCTATTTTGATGCCCAGTTGTGAGCATATTTATTAATTTTAAACGTATATATAGTCTATTTGTCTTCAATTTTAACAGACCGTTTGAAGGTTATGGAGTAAAAAATAAGATACATGGGTGTCACCTACGACACAAGTGACGCAAGTCGCCAAAGACCAAATGAGCTTTCGTCAGGTAAATCCATCAGTACCGATTAAATCTCAACGGCAAGTGCAGTGATCGATACACTCAACCACTTTACTCTCTATAGAAGCTTTGGGGTTAACGTATTTCGGTTCTGAAGCAACACTTTCCATCTAGAGGGATAAAAATCTATTCCAAACTACACTGTTGCTTAAGAACATTAGAAGACTACATTTTATCGGCGTCTGCAACAAATAGAACTGTCATTCTCATGTTCTATGTCGACAAGTAAACCTAATAGAAGACCAACCTATGCAGAGTTAGGTGAAGGGTCATATCTAGGAGGGTAATTTTGATGGAATTAGATAAAAAGAGTCGAGTGCAACACTGATGAACATTACTTTTCGTTAGGTTACAAGTAGACTGAAGTATTGAGAAAACTTACTTGAAACAAGCATTCGGATTCAATTGTCCATCAACGTAGAAGTAAAGCTTTAAATGCCACAAATCGAGAAGACAGCCAATTATACTACCCTTTTTGAAAGCGCAAGATCCCAAGGGATATGTTTGACCATCATGCATAAGTGCACCACGATAACTTAATCCCCACGAATCACAATCAATACCAAGTACCGAACGGAATTCTTGTGAATAATGATCTAGTTTTGCACATGTTCGACCGATTCCAACCATCTAATAAGTATGAAATGTAACACAAAACTTATTTCGAAGCACGTTTGCCAGATGACTAACACGTCCCCAAGCACTTTAATTAGTGAGAAACATAAAAGCATCATTATAATAAGAAACTTAAAACCACTCACATTTAATACCGTGCAAAGTACAAATGAACATTTCTTGACTTTTCAACTTAAAACTCGACGTCTTTTGATCTTTCAACACAGTGAACCGGGTAGCGATATCAAATTGAAGTAGCTACATAGGCTACACTTACTACGTTGTAAAGCCTTATGACCATGAAACCCGATTAGATTGTGCCACCTTTCACGGCAACTGCTTCAGATAAGCAGCTGAACTTAACAATAGTGCAGTGCACATATATTTGCTTGGTGTGAAACAGAAGCACCTGAAATTCTAAATCATATAGTGTGAAACCAAATATGCTATACATGTTCTATACACAAAGTAGGTAACTAAAGTATATTTGCGCTGCGGCAAAACCCTGTACGATTTGAAAATTAGCAAGACAAAAGCCCTCGAGCTGGGATTAAACCCTTACACTACCAACCGGTGGCGACAAACAGATTTAATATTCCTAAAAACGTACCACATCTGTTCCATAAAGTGGAGATACAACTTTAAGTTCCCAATAGTGAAGGCCATTCGTTAGTAGGGCAGTCCCACGTGCAACAGCTGTGCCCCAACTAATAGTCGGATGAAATGTAACAGTCTTATCATTTTCAGACAGCTGGAAGGACTGCAGTGGAGATTCCGGTTTACACCAACGCCATTCCAATGCTTAAAAATTTAAATATGATGTAATCCAGGCTCACGTTCATCAATACTTTCATTGCAACGACAAAGTAATATCCAACTTAGATCCTGAAACTTTGGAGAATCAGGATCGCAGAAAGCACATTTCTGAACAGTCAACATCAATAATACAAAACTAAACAGCTTTGTACATTTAAGCGCTCTTTCCAAAAACCTCGAAAAGGCTCTCTGGCTCACCTAAACAAAAACATTAAATGTTGGAGCACTTTGCTTTTATGAGTACTTCTTCAAAATATGGGATCCTTTTTGACCATTTCGCCAAAAAAAAACATTAAAAGTTCATACATGTAGTTTCTACATTTTTCCTTCATGTTACGCTCCTCAGTGACGTTTATTTTTGTATCTTTCTTGCTCCCGATCCAGTCAGACGTTTACAAAGAGGTTGTACCATAAATTTTCTGGAATCTTGGATTTCGTTTAGGTTATTCGTTCAGGCAATGCTACGAATTCGGATTGGGTTGTTTTGGACTTATACTGTTCCAGTCTACAACGCTATGATAATCCAAACATTTGTACAACAATACCTCGTATCACGTAAACATTCCCTTAGACTTATATCATACCGAATGAATATCTACCTGAAATCTCGACTACATGGAAGCTTAAGTAATTTGGGAAGATTTTATGATTGTATTAGGTAATTTTATACTTTATTTTTGATGCTTAATAAAATTTCGTAGTTACTTCATAATAGTGGTCATATATTCTGTCACTCTCGTTAGTTTGTGGCCGAAATCATTTGTATTTATGCGTTGTAGCACTACAGAAAGACGTACTACGTGTACACAAACAGTCTCGATCTGTCTCAAATATATATACTTCGTCATGCGGTTAGTTTCCTGTATGAATTTAAATAAAGCCAGAATAAATATCTGTCTCTGAACTCCACTAAACTATTACACCACCCATCTTTAATGTTTCCTTAATTCTAACACTGAATAAACTCTGACGTGTTCTTGCACACACACATATATATAGTTACCTTTGATAGCCTTTGTCATTCATTTATAACAATTTTTCCACACTATTTCTTATCTCAATGTTAAATTCTAACACATATTTGGTTGTAAGCAGCTGACGAGAAACCACGAAACATAATGAATTCAAATTATTCTGCATTAATATTTGTCTTCGCTTATTTTAGATACTTCGTCGTAATATCATACTCAACATGTTACTTAACGCCAGATGCTATATCTTCCGCACCACTCCTTAACATATTGGCCATGTTATCTGATCCTTCTATACCCACTGGTGGTTGCCTTTTTCACTAATGTTTGCTATCCGGTTTACATTTACTGTTGTCTCACACGTTAACTCATGACTCGACTTTCTTATTACACGTATGTCGTGCTAATTTCCTTTTCGGTTCATTTACATGGGATTCGGGTCTGGCAATTGTCTTTAGGATTCCCCACGTACTCTAACCTCAAACGTAACAAACCTTATCGAAAGAACTCAACATGGGTTGATATAACTTTAAACAGTCACATTGCTTTTTATCATTGTCACTGCTAGTCGCTATACATTCAACCAACCTGTAACGGAATTAAAACGCCGAAAATCAATCAACATAGTTTTTGTTGGACAGTACTGTCATTTATTTGTTTCTTCTCCCTGTCGTGTATTTTAACCTTTGCTCGGATCTCTTTTAACCACCCTTTGTGTTTTTCAGTCTTTCTCGTCTGTGCTTTTATTATGTGAGCTTGATTAGAAGGTTACCTTTTGTTACCTAATTTTTCTGTTGCATGTTGCCGGACTATTGACAATAAGGTAGTGTTTGACTAAGCCCAAGGTCACAGCGTGGTTAAGTGTGTGACTGTTAACCTTTGACTCTCTGCTTGGAAAGATAACTGAAGTCCCTGCAGACAGATATGGGATCCCATCTTGCTGGGAATATTTTTATAGATTCACAGGTAGTGAACTCTATTGTATTAACTGTTTCTTTTGTTGTTCAGCACGCTAATTTTTGTTAGAGACATTTTTGACTTTATAGCACAGGCTGTACTGTTTGTTGTGCTTTGTATTTTTGATACAATTTGTTCTATTTCTTAAATTATGACCGTTTAAATTGAGCACAGATTTGTGTTTTGATGTAATATAATACGAGTAACTCAAAAAACCCTTCGCACGCTATACAGAATAACGTAGTCTGGTTTAATCGAATAAAGTTTGGATCGTTAGTTCTGCGTTCAAATCAAATATTGGCAGTTCGGTCGTTGCAGTTCTCAAACGAACAGTAGTCACGCGTGGCAAACATTGAAATACCTGGCAAGCGCAATAAGAAAAGCCTTTTTGCAATATTTTGATATTTTTAAAATCGATTTGGTGGTTGTTGAAAATGGCATGAACTGCTATTGCCGATTTAATTTGAAGTTGGTTCAATTCTACAGGATTGTTAGGAGGTTTCTTTGTGTATCTAATTTTCTACTCATTGGGATATTACAAATATATTATTTTTATTTATATTAAAATTATTGATTTTTGATATTTGCCGACCAGTTGCTGCCGCCACATTTCTATTTGTCTTACAGCTTAGCTGTACTCAGAGGGCTCTTATGGATAATTTGGCAACCTCCGGAGCGCTCTTACTTCTTCCATTGACCTTCTAGAATTTCCATTTATGCAGAATCGACCGAAACAATTTCCTTTACTGTAGTCCGTTGAAACCCGTATAGCTTTGTAGGGGAAACTACTGACGCCTGAAATCATGTCAAAATCACAAATGTATCAGTCCAGTCTAGTTTCTTTCTTCCATGTCTCCGAACGATCCATTTATTCCCATTAACGTCCATCTTAACCTCGGCGCTCAGGCATCTATAAGGATGGTCAATTCATTTACTGAACATTTCTTTGGAACTAACTGCAGCTCCTTATAAAACTGACCATGATCATCCTCGCTGCTATCGTTGATGGATGGGTAACATCAAGAGACATTCGTTGTATTCCTTTTCATTTTAGCTTTGAAAGATTCTTTAACGGTCATAGAATCGTGTCTCCAATCCTATCAAAGATTTTCACGTTTCTTTAATGGACATCAATACAACCCCTTGTGTCTAATGTACTATTTTCCTTCACGGTAAGAATACAGCAACATCTCGGAGATAAGTCTTTTCAATCAAGATTGTTATCAACAGGTTTTAATTACACCATGTATAGCTACTTTGTTTTTTATTTCTCCTGCTGTGTCGAAAGACATTCCGATTCCCCGAATCGTTAGAAAATTTCATGCACATGCGCATCGGGTCTATGGATTCTGAAGAATCCTGGCTTCTACCACAAGACGCTATCTTTCTCCCATATAAAGGCTCTTCAACACCAAGGTGGAGTGTGATATTTTTGTGATGATTAGAAGTATTTAGATTATTGTGTTAAATTAGAATTCCCGAAACAGTGTAATAAACAGCAAATAGAACTAGGTGAGCACAAATGAACGTATTGTATTTTTAATTCGAAATCAGGCGGACATCAAATACAAAAATGTCATTATTTCATACAAACACCAATTCCAAATTTCTCCAATAATTTGCGTTGGAATTTTAAACGGCTGAATGTGCCAGCTCTACATGACTATCTACAACAGGTGGTTTGGGATGTTCACCCTCAACTCGATGTGGATGGTCATTGGGACTTCTTACTGCACACGCTCTTATGTGCTACAGACCATTCAGTTCCTCAAACGGTTCCAAAAAGCTCCAAGCCACCTACAGTAATCAAGAACCGTACCCTTCGCCTGCTAAGCCGCAAAAGGCACTGTTGGGCGGAATACAAACGAACTAATAACGATGAAGCGTATAGGCAATATAAACATATCAGGAACATATGCACGAAGGCTATAAGAGAAGACAGGCTTCAGTACCAAACAAAGCTTATGGACAAATTCGCCTCTAACCCTAGAAGCCTATTCCGTTATGCAGCCTCTCTTCGTCAAGCCAAAACAGGAGTTTCTCAACTGCTAGGTCTTAACGGCCTGACCAACAACGATGGCGACGCCGCTAACCTTCTGGCGGCACATTACTCTCAAACATTTCAACCGGCTGACATCAACTTTATTGACGACAGTTTCATCTACAGTTCCACAGGACTTTCTGAAGTGGACCTAAGCGCTGACTTGGTGTTCCGGAAATTGCAGCACTTAAGATTAGATACTTCTCCTGGCCCGGATACGGTTCATCCTGCCATACTGAGGGAGGCAGCCCCAATCCTGGCAACGCCGCTTAGCGTGATGTTTTCACACTCGCTTAGCCGAGGCAAATTACCGGAAAATTGGAAGTTGGCTCACATCACACCAATTTTCAAAGGAGGTCGACGCAATGAACCTTCAAGTTATCGGCCGGTGGCTCTTCTGTCATTACCTTCAAAACTCATGGAGTCCCTGATATGCGACGGTTTAAATGACTATCTACTGTCCTTAAATTTCTTCTCACCCCAACAGCATGGTTTCAGGAAGGGTTACTCTTGTATAACCAATCTGCTGACTGCAGTGGACAGATGGACAAGCATCCTCGATTGCAAGGGAAAGGTTGATGTCATTTACCTTGATTTCTCAAAAGCTTTTGATAAGGTCAACCACTTGTGTCTTATCAACAAGCTCAAACGACTAGGTATCAAACCACCCCCAATCGATTGGCTTACTTCATACCTAAAAAATCGACACTTTAAGGTTAGGGTTAATTTCACTTTATCTCAGGCTATGGAATGTCCTAGTGGGGTCCCCCAGGGCTCAGTACTAGGGCCTCTTCTCTTCTTGATCTACATAAATGATCTTCCTCAACAGGTAACGTCAGATTTATTACTTTTTGCCGACGACGTGAAACTTTGGAGAGAGATACGCAACCAAGACGATACACAGGCACTTCAGGAGGATCTGACTCGACTTCAAAGTTGGGCAGACGATAACGGACTTACCTTTAACACTTCAAAGTGTAAAGTAGTCCATCTGCGACATGTCGCAAACTACAGTTACAACTTAGGAAACTCCTCTCAAGTAGTATCCCAAGTCGAAAAAGATTTAGGAGTCCTGGTGCCCCATGACTTAAAGTCTTACGCTGTGACAAAAATGCCTTCCGAGCAAACCTTGCACTGGTAACGTTGAGGCGCATTTTTGGCCAGTTTGACGGACGAACTTTCCACACAATCTTCAATAGTTTCATCCGTCCCCATTTAGAGTACGGAAACATAGTACTCCCCCCTCACTCCAAAAGGACAAGGTCACTTTGGAGCGCATCCAACGGCGAGCCACGAAATCAGTTCGAGGACTCAAATCTAAGCCTTACAAAGAACGCCTCCGTTCACTAGACCTTTACCCATTAGAATATAGGCGTCTTAGAGGTGATTTATTAATGGCTTATAGTATTCTTAACACTTCTGGACATCCTCTTAAACACCTACTTAAGCTTAGTTCGAATAATAACCTGAGGGGTAACACCCAGAAACTGGAAACACAACATAGCAAGACGGAATGTAGACACAACTTCTACTCCTTAAGAGTTATCAAAAGCTGGAATTCGCTGCCGGCCGAGCTAGTCCAAGCGACTTCTCAGGAGTCCTTCAAGAGGCAACTTGACCTATTCTTAAGGACCAAGGACAGCATCACACTATGATTTACCAATTTCTTTTCCTCTTTTATTGTTAACATACCTAGGTTCCTGCCTGGAGGATTTGGTGATCCCCTGCTACTAGACACGGAAGCCTGTTAAGCGAAAGCTTCTTCTATTCAGTCCACAACCATTTGAACCATTTTGAACCATTTGAATCATATGTCTATCCGACTGTGTTTTGGATAAAGACTCTGTATGATCTAGAATATACTCATTAGTATTAGAATTAACAAATGAAATCAGAATGGACTTACCTGGGCTCTGGAGTTGTATGCAAACACCATGTCGGTTGTGTACTGACACCACTGATATCTAAAATTTGAACCATAGACATTCCAAAGCTACACTCCCCTACGAAATAATGTACTGTCCTTGTATGGCAATGTCAATTTTCCTGTTCGCATCGTTTCATATCTCACACATCGAATATTATACGTGAGTATTTGAGGATACACATTGACATATAATTTTAGGAATTTAAACTGTGACTTCGACGTGCGTAAAAATATGATACATATTCTTTTTGGTTTTCACGTCGGAATACACAAGACCATCCCTTTTGATCTATCATATCACGGACAATGGATTCTACTTGACACAAATTAGTTGTGAGAATACCCAACATCTGATACAATAACATCAGAAATGGGACTAGAATTCGACTCATTAGAGACATATTTGTCAAAGTCATTAAGAATATCATTAGTGATAAGTCCTTTGTGAGGACGAATATTATCTAATGCAACACCAAAAGAACTGTAACCAGATTTTAACTCATTTAGAACTTGTTCCTCACATTTAATTAAGGTCTCACTAGAAATAAATGAATCATTAGCACAAACGATATCTGATAAAATGAAATCAGAGTTCTTATAAGGATTTGGTGCGCTCGATATAGCTTTCATATATTTGTAAATAATTTCATTAGAAATACATGAATCACGGGAACAACGCATATCTGGTACAATAATATCGTAAATCTGATCAGAGTATGATTCATTTGAAACATCCAACTTAATAGGATCGGAATTACAAAGCTTAGCACTAATTACAGTGAAATGAATGACAGTTTTACAAACTGCCTGTATGTGTCCAATTTTACTACATTTCAAGCGTTTAGCGTTACGGAATACACATGAACTACATGAGTGAAATGTGCCACAGTACAAATACTTACCAAGACTGTGCTAATCTTCGTAACTTGCTTTGCAACTCCTCAATGAGTAGTTATCTTAATAACCTTGAGTATGAATTGGATCACGATGACGTAGTAATGTGGCGGAATTCCTGATGTCGTCTTCAGTCTTCAGTAATAAGGATAGGAGGTCTATCGACCTATATTAATCCTTGCAGTTCGTAATACTGTGGAGGTCCAGTCTCGTTTTTAATATATCAACAGAAGGTGCTGATATTACGTATTCCAGTAGAGAATTCCAGTAATTCACCACTCGGTGTGAGCTATGAAACTCCGGACGTAAACGATTTGATCTCGGTTTTTGGGATTTCTTCAAATCTCCTCGCAAATGATCAGTTCTAGACGGAAGTAAAAGAGAAGACATGTCGATACCAAGGTTATCGTTCAGTATACGATAAGCCAATATAAGATCACCCCGTATTTACGGTAAGATGACGGAAATAAGTTAAGGTGTCTCAGTCTGTCTTCATAAGATAAGCCAGATAGACCTTGTACCATCTTAGTACCTCGTCGCTGAACCCTTTCCAGCATATCTGCTTCTTACTTAAACAAGGACTCGCTGCTTGAATCCCATATTCTAAATGTGGTCGCACATAAACCGGGTATAATAATCTAAACATTTCATCATCTAAATACTGGAAAGACCTACGAATAGACCATAATACCCCATAGCCTTTCGCAACAGCAGCCTTACAGTGACTAATGGTTCTGAGATCACTGCTTATTATGACTCCTAAATCTTTATATTTCCTTACATTGGGTAGCACGAATCCACGCAGTGTATAGCGATACGATTCGTCGGAGTTATTTAACTGCACCACTACACTCTTATTAGGATTTACTTCTAGTAACCACCTGTCTAACCATGCCACCAATGAGCTAAGATCATCCTGTAATACCATTCTGTCCGACGTACTATGTATGGGTCTCCAACTCTTTATCTCATCAGCGAAGAGTATGACGGGTGATTTTGCTACCGTCGGTAATTCATTTACATAAAGTAAAAAGAGAAGAGGACCTAGGATTGAACCTAGGGGAACCCCACTTTTTACAGGTACCCACGAGGAGAGAGCCCTGTTAACCCTTACCCTTTGTCTCCTGTCATGGAGTCCAGTCTACGACTGTATAATGGATTCCAAAACGTTCCAGTTTGAACTTAACACCCGAAGAGGAGACCTTATCGAAGGCCTTCCCTAGACGTGATCTATGAAGATCACGTCTACAGGGATGTTCCGATCTTTTGCAGCAGCCCAATCTTCTCTTGCAATGAGATTTGTCAAGCATGATAGACCTCTCCTAAAACCATGTTGTTCCCTGGAGAAAAGATTATGCCCTTCAACATAGTTTATAACAGATATCGGAGTGACTTTTTCCATCAGTTTTACAACTGCACTGGTTAAGCTAACGAGTCTGTGGGTACTAACTAAATCCCTACCCCCAGACTTATAAACCGGACTTATTATAGTCTCCAGTCTCTGGGCAGTCTGAACTACCTTAGAGACATGTCAAACAGTATCGCTTATGGTTCAGCAGTTACGTCTAGTATGGCTTTCATAATCTTAGGATGAATACCATCAGGACCACTGGGCGTATCGGGTTTAAGATGCCTTAAAACAGTACCTTTCTCAATGACTATAGGGTCCATCGGCGAGCCGCTGCGATCACAATGAATCGTTGGTCGTTCCTCATTACCTATTGAAAACACTTTACTAAAATATTCTGATAAAGCTTCAGCTTTTTCCGTATCATTTTTTGCCAAGATTAACGGATTTTCTTGTATCAAAAGTGATGGAATTCCATCGCTTCTTTGAGTTCGCCTTTTTATATACGACAATAACCGTTTCGGACCATATCTAGAATCCCTAACCAATTGTTTTTCATATGATCGTCTAGTCTTACTTATTAACGCTTTGCAGTCATTCCTAATCTCACAATAACTGGATCTGTATTGTTCTAAGCCAGTAGAGATGAACAAAATTCCAGTGCTTCTTCCTTTTTCTAAGAAGTTCCCTGACTGTTTTAGCTATCCATGGTGGACTGTTACTCGGTCTTCACGGTACCAGGTATGGTATGAACGGGGACGTAACTAGTCTAAATTTACCTTTAAATACAGACCATGCTTCTTCAACTGATATGCTAGTATCTACTAACCAATCTGTCTTAGCAGCGCATTCTTGAATGGCTGATATGTTAGCTTTCCATACATTTGGGCGCGGTGTAACCTGATCGTATAACATGTCCCTAGTTCTAAACATGAATGACAAAACAGCGTGATTGCTGTTCACTAACGGTGGTAGAATATTTAGGTCAACAATATCCTCAGTATCATGAGCGATTACCAAGTCCAACAGAGAAGAACCTTGTTCAGCACCAAAACGTGTAGGTTTGGATACATGCTGCACTAATGCATGCTCCATCATTGTTATCAGGAACCCGCTATTAAAGGAGTTTATAGATCCTTCCGTGGTCATCTCAGTCCAACTAATATCAGGTGCGTTAAAGTCTCCTATTATCAAGCATCTTGTATTTGAACTCCAAAGATGAATGTGCTCGAAAATAAAGTCATCAGTTAAGCAGATTGGACTGCGATAGATGACACCGAGCATAAATGTACTACATCCGATAGCCAATATACAGCTAGTGACTTCACAAGTACAACTATCATGGGATTCGCTAGCAGAAGAGCGGATATTTATATTATCGGCTATATACAAAGGGACGCCACCTCCTTTTCGACATTTATGTCTATCACTCTTTAGGTAACGGTATCTGGATAATTCTGCAGTAATATCTAAGTCATGGACTAACCAAGTTTCTGTCACCGCTACAATGGTTGGCTTTAATCTGTCCACTAATGCCTCTAGTTCATAGAACTTATTTCTTAGACTACGAGCGTTGGCATATAAAACTCCTAGGTAGAACGATTTATCCACACAGGCCTTGGTAGCATTCGCTTCCAAGATCTGACTATCCGGAAACCCTCTAACCGGAGATTCTCCTCACCGTTTTGCCGATGGGTTTCTAGTTCAGCTAGTGCTTTCTTCCTTTTTATTCTATCTTCGAGAGACATATCAGATCTAAATCGGATGTCGGAATTGTCGTTGCAACGAGCGCTACTTAACAGGAGATCCCGTTGCTTCTCCGACCCTAAGATTACCTTAAGGAGTCTGCATGGTCGGGGTTCAACATTGTCCTCGGTCCTCTTGCTTATTCTGATCACATTTTTGACCTTAACTCCTGTAGAGTTATCTGGTAAGACACTACGAATATATTCTCCCAGCTTCTCTAAGTCATGCGCGTGTCCAATTTTGGGATCTGGGTCGTTTGACTCCCGCAATTTGCTCACAATAATATTAGATGTTATTTGATTTTTCTCCTCAGTCACACCAGGATGGGTTTCATTCTTACCATCAGATTTTGCTAGTGCAGTTTGTGACCCACAATGGGAGTCCACCAGTGAGTTACTAACTACTTGTGTACTGCCTACATCTTTTTTCTTTTCCTTTCGTTTCCTACTTACCGTAGTCCATGTTTCATCCCTCAGGACACTGGGACTATTTGGAACGGTGACGGTTTTATCCAGTTCGTCGGTTCCCACTAAAGGTGCATTGTTACCAAAGTCAGTACCAGGAGGTACTACTCCCCTTGTTAAGGTTAACGGAGATTTCTCTTTTACATCGGTCAGAGTCCGTTGTTTGAGGCGTCGCGTAACAGCAGGTACTACACTGACACATTTGTCACTGTCAGTGCCCGTGTCGGTCTTCTTACAGGCCAAAGCCAATAGGCTCGCAGCCTCTTGTATTACTAATGCCCTATTTGCACAGCAAAACACGCAAAGCCAATGTGAGTTAGGCTTCGAACATCTTTTGTATGCGGTGGGACTTAAACGAGTGCACATCTTATGGAACAACTTATTGTATTCATCACACTGCATTCCCTCCTCCACAGGGAACAAACAGTTTGGTTGTCCACATTTGTGAGTACTACTAACCATTTTATTCAGATTAAGGTGTATCACACGATATGATGACAGTATGAACACGAGTGTCAGTCAGTGAGTAAAAGGGTACCGCAAGACAAACTTTGGCAAGATTTCAAACCTTAACTAAAGTACTTTGATTTAGACCAAGAGTGCTTTTGGTGCAACAATTACGCAAAAGCAAGGATAATCACAATGAGTACAAAATCACTGCTCTTTTTGAAACACGCGCGTGACGAATCATTTTACGAATCGTTACTCCTTTACAGCATTCGGGATTTGTACACTTTACATGGTCAGTGGTAGTTTCTTGAGAGTCGCATAAGGTAGTGAAATAGGCTTTTCTAGAAATGCCAAGGTTTTTAATAAGCTGCAGACTTCTTTTCCGACGAATGTAAAGAAATGGACCACAATATTAACATTTTCGACATCTTCCCTGATCACAGTCCAAATTTCGAACCTTTCCATGTAATCTTCGTAAGCCTAAAAATGTGGTTGAGTCTCCAAGTATTCGATCACAAGCTTCATTGCGACGTCCTTGAATTTATGAACTAACCAGGAATTTCGGAAATAGTGCAACTTACTGCAAGTAGAACTAGATGAGCATGAGTGAACATATTACATTTGGGATTTGTAATGAGCGGGTCGCGAAGTACAAAGAAATCATAAGTTCGTACGAATACTACGCAGAACTTGAATTCTTTAAATAAATTTTCTCTGATTATCCTATTCGTTCAGGGGTCATTTCCTACCAGGTGGGGTGCTAAACACTCGCCACACATGTTTGAGATCACCATTAGCACCAGAGGGGCTACGGTATTTAATAAAGACATATTAAATACACATAACTGAATGCTCATTTTGGATTCCAATATCTGAATGAGAATGTGACTATGAAATGAATAATTCAATTTTGGTGGTTAACTAGTAGTAAGTTAGATGATCAATTCAAATGCCTTATATGCGAATCCTTTCATTTTTTCTTTTTTTATTTCGTGTCTATTTATCTATTTGGTAGTCATATTCTACTGCTATTTTAATGTGTCAATACGTGAAACGCGAGAAGTGACACTTTGCACAGTTTTAATTCAATTCAGTACAAGAAAGATTAGACCAGTATAATGAAGTCTTGGATTTATTTAACTGAAGTTGCTGGATATTCTGTTGTCATTACTCACTCGTGCCTGTTACCCCTCGTGGAGGAGCATAGGGCGCCTATCAGTATCCTTCACCAAAATCTGTTCTGGGTAGTCCCTTCCAGTTGTCCTCAGCTGATATTCATCTTTTTCATGCCTGCCTCCGATTCCCGACGCTGTGCGTTCTTTGGTCCTTCTCTTTCCTGTTTTCACCCAGGATCCCAAGTTGTCGATTATTCAGTGATGTAGTTTGATGATTTTCGTAACTTATTTCCTATCCGGCTTCAATTTCATCTTCAGTTGGAAGCTGGTTTGTTCTCTTCCACAGTAGGCTGCTACTGATGGTAACCAGCCAATAGACATTAGGCATCTTGCGTAGACAGTTGTTTATAAATACTTCTACCTTTTTGATGATGGTTATGGTAGGTCTTCAAGTTTCAGCTCCGTGCAGTAGGACTGTCTTGACGTTCGTATTGAAGATTCTGACTTTGATATTGGTCGAAAGTTACTTTGAGTTCCACATATACTTCAGTTGTAGGAATGCGGCCCTTGCCGATCCTTGCATTTACTTCCTAGTTGTCCGTGAAAGATTCCACATATTCCAGAGCTTCTCTGTCAAGTGTGATTGGACTGATGTTCTCCGTATTGTATTTGAGGACCTTGTTTTTTCCTTTGTGTACGTCGACGCCTACAGATTCAGAGGCTGCTGCTACACTAGTTGTCGTCATCTACACTTGTTCGTTTATATGAGACAAAAGGGTCAGGTTGTCTGCGAAGTCCAAATCATCTAGTGGCATCGACGCTGTTCATTGGATTTCGTACTTCCCCTCATATGTCAAGATCCTCATAATCCAGTCAATCACCAGAAAAAGGAGTAAGAGGGATAGCAGACTGTCTCGTTTGATTCCGGTCCACACTTGGAATGCATCTGTGAGCTGTCTTCCATGCACGAATTCGCACTGCAGTCCGTCGTATGAGTTACTGATAATGTTGAAAAATTTCTCAGGAACTCCATGGTGTTCTGCTATCCACACTGTCAAACACATCTCATAGTCAAGAGAGCTGATGCATAGTCTCCAGTTCCATTCAACCGATTGTTCAACGATGATCCATAGTGTTGTGATTTGGTATGTGCACGACCGATCCTTACGGAATCCGGCCTGTTGGTCTCGTGAATACTTCATCCAACTGAGCAACACTTTTGGAAAATTTCCCTGGCACCGATAAAAGTATGACGCCTCTGTAATTCTCACATTTGCTGAGACATCCTTCCTTTGGCATCTTGATGAGATGTCCTTCCTTCCAAACTTTCCTAAATAAAGCGTAGATAATGTTTGCAGTTGCCTTTTTGTCTGACATCAGTGCTTCAACTGGTATACTGTCAGGTCCTGCTGCCTCCCCACTCTTGATTTGTCTGATGGCCATCCTGATCTTTTCGATTGTTTGTCGGGTGACATCTATAGGAAAGTCTGTATGCGCCTCCTCGATGTCCGGTGGGTTTAGTGGGGCTGTTTTATTCAAGAGTTCCCCAAAGCACTCTACCCATCTGTTCCTCTGTCCTTTAAGGGATTGTCTTGCCTTGTTTGTCCTTCACAGGTCTTTCTAGTTTACCATATTTCACTGCCAGTTTATTCGTCGTGTCATATAGCTGTTTCATATTTCCTTCTCTTGCAGCGTTGTCCATTGTCGCTGCCGGGACTTCCACGTATTTCTGCATGTCAGCTCTAATACAATTCTTAACTTCCTTGTTTGCTTCAGAGTATTCAGTTGTGGCTCGACTTTCTCTGTTCTTGTTCAACTGTTGTTAATCGCTTTCTTCTTGTTCTTCCTTTCTTGAATCTTGTACAGGGCCTCTAAAAAGATCCATTCCTTATGATGATGCTTCTTGCCTCCCAGAACCTCCTGACACGTTGAAGTAAGTGCTTCTTGGATCCCTATCCAGTTGTTTTCATTAGTAGTTTCTCCTTCCTTCAGTAGATCTTGTGAGGCTTGGAACCTGTTGTTGAGAGATATCTTGAATAAGATGAGTTTGTTAGTATCTCAAAGGAAGGCTGTATTGAACCTTTGTAACCCTGTTCCCACAGTTGTTCAGTGTTTCTTTAACTTCAGTTTCATCTTCACCACCACTAGGTGATGATTTGAAAATTTGCCAGCTCCTCTTCTGGTTCTCACATTTTCAATTGTACTTCGGAATTTTTTATTGATGCAAATATGATGCATCTGGTTCTCTGTGGTGTGGTCCTGTGAGATCCATGTAGCTTTGTGTATGAGTTTGTGTGGGAATATTGTGCTGCCTATAACCAATCTGTTGAATGAACATAGATTTACTAATCTCTCGCTACTCTCATTCGTTTCTCTTAGTTCTTGTAGTCCCATGATATCTTTATATCCGCTCTTGTCCATTCCGGACTTGGCGTTCAGGTCACTCATAAGGATGGTCACGTGCTTTCCTGAGCATTTTGCTATGATCTATTGTAGCCTCTCATAGAACTAATCTTTATCGTCGTCGTTGCTATCATTTGTGGTTACACTACACTGGATAGCATTCATTGTAATGCCCTCTTTCTTTGTTTTGAAAGATGATTTGATGATGCTGGATCCATGAGCTTCCCATCCTTTAAGTGCTCCTCATGCTTCTTTGGACAGCATCAGAGCATTTTTCCTCTTCGTGATCAGAATAGAGCACCACCCCTCCCGAACTCAAGCTTTGCTTTCCAGCTTGAATTCAATGTGTTTCACGTATTCAGAGAACTACCAAGATGTATCTCCTCACTTCCGGTCCTTTTGATCTTCCACATTGTTCAAACGCTCTATGTCCCTATATTAATTGTTGCTCTGGTTGTAAGAAAGAGCATCGATTGCGTGACTTGAGACGAATCTCGGCTTTTATCACGGGGTGTCATAATTCTTACTTCAACCCGAAGGACAGAGTTTAAATGGTTTAATTTATTTATTCTGGTTAGTGTTTTTGAGTAAGGTTGTTTTCTGCGGGACGGGGTTACTGACCTCACGACCAACTCTCCTACTTTACCCTGTCTTGAAAACGGAAGTAACTCTGGAAGAGCTACAGGCGGAGTCATCGTGATTACTACTTCTATTCTAATAAGATTGCTAGTAATTCAAAGTTCCATTGTCAGTATAAACCCAATTCATTTACAAAGAGGTCTAATCCTGGTGTTACTCCATTATTACTATTCTTTCTATCCAGTTGTGTTCACTCAGTCCTAGGACAATTTGATTGTTTATCAATAATGTATTCTGGTCCTTAATTGATTCAATCATCGCCGTTCATCTAGATAAAGTATATTACAAGGACTCCAGGCGTAGTTCCATCGTTGAAATGAAAGTGTCAAAACTTATATTTCAGGAAGGAATTCCAAGTTAATCTGTAACTAAAATTACTAATACTTTTATTTTGAGTATAACCAGCAACAAATTTTCTTTCCTTGAGTGTTGCATTCTACCTATTAAAGACCAAAAGGCCGTATTGATGGAATGTGAATTTCTGGTCATTCAGAATGAACTATTGATAGTTGGATTAAAAAATCCACGAAGCCTTCAATCACCGCTTTCTTTATTGCAACTAAAAAAAAATTTGTGAAGGGTTGTTTAAGAATTTAATTACTTCCAATTGATAGTGGGAAGATTTCTGTCCGATTCTGAATTACTCCTATTTTACTCTTCAGAGAAGAAAACTTTGGGCCTTCAAATTTCAATGAACAGGAAAAAATGTGGATCTAGTCCTGATGAAACACGGAAGTGCTAAACATTCTGTGACAACATAATATCAAAATAATTAGAAGAGATGATTACGTTCAAAACGCCGAGAGGTCTGGAACACCAGTACTGAAAACTAGCGATCTAGGTTTGTAAAAAACATTTATGTCAACCACATACGCTTCCAGTACACAGGCGAGTCCGCTCCAACTTCTGTTATCAAAACCAGTGTCAAGAAACCTATTGAAGACAAGATGATAACTAACCTCGACAAAGAGTCTAATACTCATCTAGCGAACCTGCGTAGAGAAAGAATGATGAATTGAATAAACCCAAACTCCGGTTTAAGTCGTAGAGAACATAATATCTATGTGGTCTGATAATCGCTCTTCACAATATTGCGCGCTTAATCCGAAATACAAATGAAGATGATTTAAAACCTTACCCTACCTCCTAGTTCCAATTACCAGATTGTCTCAACCTAAAGCTTGTACTGTTGCTGTCCTTTATAAATGTAAATGCGTTCTGTGAGCGTATTGAGTCATCAATTCAAGTTTTCCCTTATCTTTCCCTTTCCGGTCTTTCTTCATACATGCTACTCCGCAATCTCACCTGGTACCCAAAGTACATTCAAATTAGACGCAAACCGTTAAACAACCCAATACTGGTTCGTATTTAGTGTCGAACATTGTTACTCTAGCTTATCAAGAAGTGTCAAGGTCAATAATGGAAAGCCGAATATTGAAAACAATGAGATGAAATATCATAGTATAAAATGTAATAAAGTAAACATGGAAAGTCTCGGTTCAAAACAAAATTTAATAGTAATAGTCTATAAGGAATAAAACGATTGGTCCATTCCCTATAGAGCTGTTTTGATACCAATTAGCCACGATCGCAAAACGACTAGAACTCGTAAAGAAAAGCTTTTGTTTTTGCGCTAATTTACCATCACTTTGTTTTAAATTCGTTGCCTCATTTCTTTACTTATGCTTGGTGATAACACATATACTGTTGCAAAAGCTACAAACTCAGTGATTTTAAACATATCTTTACATCATTTAGAAGTGAAATTTTGTTTTACATTCCTCATACCATTCATTTCCGATAAAGTTAACGTTGTTGTCAGATTTTTTGTTGTATTCATCAATTGCCAAATTTCTGCTTCTTCCTGTAATTACTGATTTGGCTTCTGATTAGTGATTTCTAAATAATTAAGATAAAACTAAAAGTGGAAAAGAGTTCACAGTTTATGTTAAGTTTTACCTCAACAACATTATATTTGTGTATACATAACCCATTTCCTAAGCATAGAAAGTATAATCTTTTGAATTGTGCGGAATAAATCAACCAGTTCAGTAGGTTACCGTGAAAAGTTCTTACTAGAAATAACAACAAGGGTTGTACAGAACAAAAATGTCATTTTATTTTAAATCATCTTAGCTATCAATGTCTTAAAATGTGTACAAAATAATCAAATTAAAAAGCAGATTTATTTTATAGTGCAACAGTCGTTAGCAGTTTTGGATAAAATCAAATATATTTTCGGAAAATAAACAAGCTCTTCCCTAGCACTTTTTTAACCAAGTCCATTATCTGAAAGTACTTTGTTTCAGTTTATACACATTACGGGGAATTCACCAAGAATATTAAAAATGTCTAAAGTAAATGTCATACTATAATGGTGATGTCCAGATATAATTGAATTTTATTAGTAGTTTTAAAGACATTTTTACAGGTATACGTCGTTTACATTAAAAGCTCTTATCTTCAATATTTTGCATCAATATTGTGCAAGTAAATAAAGCACGTGTCAAATGTCTGTACTTTGCCCTAATTTTACTTTTTTACTCCTAAGTAGTTATTGATTATTGAAAATACTATGGGGACAACTTTCTTAATATCGTATTTTCTTTTGGATGCTTCCAAAATTTCTAGATATACAGAAAAACTATGATGGTACTACAATCAGATAAACTGAATATTACCTGTATAGTGCTGATTTGTGAATGAATACTTTCTTGATTGTAGTATTATTACTAGTAACTACAGTCTTATCCTAAGTTTGGGTTCTAAGAAATCGTCATCTGTACCATTCAAGACATTTATCATTAATATTTACTGAGTAATTTTCTTTAAAATCCCACATATCTATCTCTTATAAGCAAATAATATCTGTCATAATATCAACCGATATTTTGTTTTGCATTTCATATAATCATAAGAACTAAATAGGACAGTATAAATTACTACACGGTATAGGAAGTGGATGAGCAACATTTAAAAAAAAGTAAGTACATCAGTAATATATTTTATTGAACCCAGTGAAAGAAGTATGCACGACAGTTTATAAAACTTGATGATATTGTTCTACATATACAATACTTTTATTCTATAATTTTCGTCTCATTAGTTTTGTTCATCAAATTATTAAAACAAATATATTCAGTGTTACACTGTTGCAACAGAGAAGTTCATTGGATTGTAGTTTGTTTATCATCTTTCAATGAACAAATATTTTGTTCACGTTTATTAATTTTAACAATCCTTACCGAAACTATCGGATGGATATATGACACATCTTCTGCTCTTGTCTGTTTTATTCTAAATGTAGATATAAATGCGCGTCGAAATCTAGCAGACATCAAGCTATACAGGATCGGATTTACTGTTGCGCTCATATAATAAAGAAATCCTAAAAAGGTAAGAAAAATGTGATTGATTTACTAATACCTAAGTATGATTATTAATAAAAACGGAAATCGAAATATTTTACTGTATAAGTTGATATTAGACTCATAAATAACTCCACTGATTTTCGATTCAAATAACTTGCTTTCAAATTGTAAAATTATTTGTTCGCTTATAAAGCATAGCTTTTATCTAAATTCTTTGGACTTAAAATGTCTAAATTTTAGTTATCACGAACTTGACCTTTCTGGATGCGAAGTATGGTAATAAACAATTATTGATACATTATGTCAACCAGAAGCCAGTCAAATAATAAGTCCATGTGGTCGGCCAGGAAACCACTTGCATTTCTAAAGAAAATGTAGCGTTTATGGCTAAGTTTTATAAGAAACGAATATATATATTTCACCAATGTATCATCACACTCAAAGAGAACAAATGTTGGATCTCTGAATCCAATACATTTGGTCACCACCAAGTACTTCGTTGTCTCCAATCATTCACTAAATAATATACATTCATCAGTTTATGCTTATTTAAGTTTTAATTTATAGCCGTTGTTGAATATCAGACAGAAGTCTAAAGCTAATCACATATAATAAATAATAAATGTTTACATAAGATGAAAAAGATTTATGATCTAATTATGCAAATAAATGTTTTTCTTACCGGACACATAGAAGAGGAAATCAATCAAAAACCACGTCATTTGGACATTTGCAGAAGTAAGAACACGTTGTAGATGAAATGGGGCCCAACAAATGAAAAAAGCTACCACTACAGCCACTGAAAACAAAAATGTTTGTGGAAGTTTGAGAAATTTCCATGATCATTATTCTTGCTAAACTAGTAAAAAGATTCTCATTTTAATGTAAGGGATACCTCAAGGTTCATTAGCAAATATTATACTGTTATGACCTTTAATAATTTATAAGTCCAGTTGATTGTATCGTGAGATAATAGAGTTCACTAACTTTAAGTTTGCTAATACCTGTTTGACCGGTGACCTTTAATTTGACCAATAAATAATTGCCCGTCACAAATGACAAAAAATCTTTATTTCTACGTGTTCACTCAAATTCCTTCCAACTCCAATAGCCAATCAAAGAACAAAGACAGTAAGTCGATATTCCTTTTCCTGCATAAGCCCGAAAAAACACAACATTGTGCATACTAATTACCCGACTATAAGGCACTACAAATCGTAATTTTACATAACTCTGTTAAGTGCACCAAAAGCTAAGCAATAAGCACATAATTAATTAACGATCATTTATAAATGTATGAGGGATCTGTGGTGATTGTAGTATTTTCACAGTTGAAATCATGAGTTGACCTGAGCTAGACCACTATTGAAAACTTGGAAGAACTGAGCGATCATTTTATCCTATTGTAGGGCTCCCCAGAAGTACCCACCAACGGAGGTCTTGGGTTCGAGCCTGTCATGAGGGACCGTGGATGCACACTGCTGAGAAGTTCCATACTAGGACGAAACGGCCATCCTGTGCTTCTAGATTTTCAGTTGTAGTCTAGCTTAGATAAACTCGTGATTTCAACCATGAAAATTTATGAATGGTCAAACTGATATCAAAAGTAAATGAGTTATATGAAAGCTTATAATTAGGACAATACGAAAATAACATCAATAAAATATTTGTGAATGACACAATAAAACTGTTAATAATTTTTCGCCACTAAATAATAACCATACTACCTTCATCTACCCTAAAAGGCCCATTCATATCTGAAAAAATACATAATATAAGTACCACTCACTTTATCAAGTTTGCTATACGGTTAGTAATCTGTGTAATAAGAATCCGACAAATTTAATTTCTGTCAAATGTATGCGTAACAGAGGTATAGAAATTGAAAACATTCAACATTTTTGTAGCCGAACATCTGACGATTTTGAGATGATGAACATTTATGTTTAAGGTTGAGGTTGTTAGTTCTGTGTTGTCTGAATTTAGAGAACACCTCCAACACCAAACAGTTTACTATAAATATGATGCTACTAATTAATTTAGTGCCGGTTTTTGATGACATAACCATATACACCAAATCACTAATATATTAAAACTAAGCCAAGCATGACTGAGACTTTCCAACTTAATTCATAAAAATGACTCGGTATCGGTACAGCGTTTTTTAGCTTGATTATTGTATGAGATTGGTGATTGAGTTCTGTTGATCACTTCGAAATGTGGCCACTAATGTAATTGATTTGGAATGCACTATGTTGATATATTAGGTTGTTGAAAGTAGCCGACAGGAAACAGTTGACCTAGGTCATAAGCGTTTTGACGATCATTAGCAAGACATACCTATAATATTGAGGTAACTGGTGCTCCCTGGAGGATTCAATCCCGCGTTATCCAACTTGATGTTTCAAAACACTATAGTTGTGCTTTTCAGATCGCGGTTGACTTTCCTTTCACATATACGTCTTAGTGATAAGTATCAAATAGCATGGAACCTAGGTTCAGGGTTTCTAGTCAACCACCTCCAACCACATAAGATCTCAATACAGTGGATATATTCCAATTTGTTCGGTAGAATCAAATCAGCATTAAGAAGGACTTAACATTTATGAAAATGGTCACAGTGATCAGTCAATTGTTAGCCAGAAGTCTATGAACTATCCAATCAAACTGTCGGTTATGAGCCTTAGAAGCCGAATAAATTTAATAGCGTTTAAAACAATATTAAAGACGGAAAAAGAATCTAAGTGTAGGTATGGAAATTATCTAAACCATATGCAGTAGACCAGTATGTTCCTATGTTTAGGTATAAATGTCTACTAGTGGCCATCATGAAGTTCAAATTAACTCCTCGATCATACTGGCTACTATATTCAGAACTCTGGATACATACACAATAAATTATTTCAGGAAATATCTTTCAGAAGGTGATATTTCTGATTTCAGAGATCTCCCTCACCTACAAAGCATTATGTTACATTTACATATGATGTAATAAGTCACAAGTAAATTTATCGTTGCTTTATCTTAGCATGACCAGTATCCCTATTCATCTACAGCAAGATTGATTAACATTTACACGATCTAACATATACAGACTAGAAAGTCAGATGTATGAATATCGTGGATATCCGTGCATCATGAATTTTGATAAACAATAAATCTATGTTAACGAGTGTTTGTGAAGACCAAGAATAATAAAATAACCGTTCATTGAAGTTTCACTGGATAGTTCAATTTGTTCTCTCAAACTCATTTCCTACAAACAATTTTTAATTGGCCAATAATCTTAGGTTTACCCATTGCTTAATATTTACAATTTTTTAAACTGGATGTAAGTGATATATCAGGTGAGTACTTCAAAGATAAGCGAAAAACTATAAATATTCCAGGGAATGTAATAAATATTTAATTTTATGCAAATGTATGCCTTTGTGATAACCTTACCGTTTTCTTATAGTGTCTTCGTATCTAATGTTTTATTGGCTCATTTTACTTTGTTTTCCTCATTTGTTTGACTGAATTTTAAGGATTGGACATTTAGATCTCCTAAGTGCCTTTTTTAGCTACATCACGGGTTCTCTGAGAACTAACTGTGATGCATAAATTTTAGTTTCAGCAACTTATAGATTAATCAACTGAACAAACCTTTTGTGCTTTCTTCAAAAATATTTCGTAGTATAATAGTTATCAACAAAATCTATAATTCTAGAGAAGTTGTCTTATTACTTCGTAGTCTAAAATGATACTACATATGTAATTTCTCAACGACTTACCTAACATTCTAACAATACCTCTTCGACAATTTCCTGATGAACGAGTTTTGGATATGCTGCATGAAGATGATTTACCCTTTCCGTGTTTGGACTTACTCTGTGCACGAAGACCGAGATTTGAATGGCTTAATTGTATCGCCATTAATCCATACAAAACAGACATAATAACCATTGGAGTAAAAAAGAATAAAAATGTCCATAATTGTAAAACGACTGGAATACTGAGATATGCAGCCCATTTTGAATCCTGATATGTGAAATATGATAAAATTTAATTAACAATTTAAAACGGAAATATTTTGGCACAATGGTTATAAAGAGTAATAGTAAGTGCAATAGAAGTTTTAAATAGTTACCCGGTGGAACTAATAAATAAGTAACAGAATTACAAATTAAAAAAGGCTTATGAAAAATCGGTGTGATCTATTTTTTCATTATTAGTAGAGATATCTGTTCAGAGACGTAGATAAAAATTCCCCATGAAACACTCCAGCTATCTTCAAGTGGCGATGCTTAAAAAAACTACATAGCGTTAGATATATAAAGTCTGAAGACAGAGCTCTGTCTACCTTTATATTTTGGTTATTTCTTTTCAGCTTGTTTATTTTTTGTCCTTTTCGTCTTTAAATTAAAAGTAATCTTATCTTCTCTAGTCAAACTAATTCTAGCAACTAAAATTCTCGAATTTCATTCATTCTCTAGCCAGTATTATCTTACAATCATCAGTCATATCCTACTCTCACTACTTACAATAACCCTTATTTACCTGCTTAATTTTTCACTCCTCATTTGTTCATATGATCTTCAGTGACACATAGTACTTTTGCTTTCAAGTTAGCGTAACGATTGACTTTATACGTTTTATCCACTCGTATGAAATACAGTGTTCCAATGCCAATGATAAACGTACTTACTAACAAATAAACCTATCATCATATTAGTTATTTCATACAATACGACTGTACATATTTTAAAAATAAAATCGTCAGAAAGAAATCTTGATTTGGTGAAACACTTTTTTAATATAAAATAGTTTGAAATGTTCGATCAGATGATAGCAGTGCATAAATTCATCATGAATTTATATCAAGAAAAAGTGACTATTTTAATTCAGTTTTGATGCTAAGAATGTCATTCACAATTTGTAAGCAATTTATATCTTGAAAAAATTACAACAGTTTGCATCGACTGATGTGTAAATACTGAATCTCGATTTGTATGTTTTTATGGCAAGTGAGGCTTTTGCTGAAACTGTGTTCTATTGCTAAAAAATCAGTTCGTAAAAGCATTTTTAACATCATTGGACACCGGCTCAGTAGTTTAGAGATGAAACGTTTGCGCGAAACTGAAAGTAGTGAATTCAATTTCTGCGTGCGGGATCGTGGATGCTCGCTGTTAAGGAGTCCCATACTATGACGAAATGGCCGTCCAGTGTTTACAGGTTTGCAATAGTAGTCTAACATTGACTGGTTCATGATTCCAAGGAAATTCAACAATCTCAAAAATCTTTTACGGACATTTTTATTGACTGAAAGTTATTGCGTTTGATAAAGTATGTTCAAGATATCTCTTGAATCATCACTAAAATGATCATAATCGAAAATCTCAAATTATCTTATCTCCATTTCGTCAACAGTAAAGCAATTTTGGATCCTGTACTTTCCTTTTATAGTACACTTCAATGACTGGGTTTAATAAAAACAATCAGTTTATTATGTTAACTACAAGTCAAACGAACACAAATATTCTATGAAAAACGTTTGCATGTTTATGGTATACAAAGATCATGTGACATGACTAGTTAGATAGACACAATGGTTTCATGTCAGATAACCGAATTAGACGGTAATATTCCCTAGCACACTCCAGTGGGATGTCAGTATCTCTAATATTAAAAAGTGGCTTTGCTAAGTTTTTAAAGTTGCTGGTTCAACAAAATGTATGGATTTTAAACGTTTTTGATGAGCATTTGTTGTGACTGAACTTGACGTTAACTGCCAGATCACACTCAAGACGAAAAATCAAATCTATTAATCTCAATGTCTGATGATTTGTCTTTATTTTCTGTCATCAAATATAATTTGACAATTTATAATAAATATATTTTTGTTACGTCCCAATGAATAGACAAATTGTATTTCTGACTTTTCGTGACTTAATGTAAGCTACTTCTTCAGAGTTTTTTCGGATAGAAATTAAAGTAAGGCCGATCAAGTTTCTGCCTATACTGAATTTATGGAGATATAAATATTTTTGACACATCTTGTTCAAATGTTCGACCTCTTATTACTGACCAAAAATTGTATATTGATTATTTTAGTGTTGTATATAGTAACGGTTTCCATTTTCTTGAGACTATTCACAACAGTATCCAGTTCCCGGTCATTTTACATTTTCTTTAGTGAGTACATTTACCTTATAATCATTTGTCGTGTTTCAATATTGTTTCATAATTATATAATGTGCAGTAAAAAATTGCATTGTACTGAGAGATTAACACAATCTAAAACAAAGTTTGATAATTTTGTAATCTAGCAGAGAAATCTTAGTTGATAACATAAATCTATGAATATCTGGTACGCACAAACTGCTGTTATATATTAATCAGAAAAGGGTTTTGTGAATATTTTAGTAACTTAATAGTTGAATTCACGAGTAAATTGAAGCAAGACCACCATGGAAAACCTGAAAGCACTGGATGACCGTTTCGTCCTATTATGAGACTCCTCAGCAATGCGTATTCACAATCCCACCTCGCAAGTTTCAAACCCCAAATCTATCGGTCTCGTGCGCGAACGCCTAAATTCTAGACCACTGAGTCGGCCAGCATCCGACGGTGTTAATGTATAATTTCAACCAATCCACGAAGTTGCGCCACCGTCCAGTGCTTCCAGGTCTTCCATGGTAGTCTAGCTTCAATTGACTCAAATTCAACTATGAAAAATATATTAATCTTATTTAAGGCTAACCATAATGAAATTATGGGGTTATTTTGAAAAAAAGATTAACTTTTGCTTAATCAAAGTAACAGTAAATGTAGTTTTAATTACCTCAAACAGAGAATTCCATATAAGACAGAGGTAACATTATCAAGTTCATTTTCATCCAACTATTTTATAAAATGGGTCAGAATTCATTACAATGATTTACAGCACTTTAAATTTAGTGAAATAATTCGATTCTTATATCATCTCATTTACTGAATTATTTCTTCTTTTGTTTTTTTTCATTATTAATTAATATACAACCATTTGGTTAAAGCTTACTCTTGAACCATTCAACTTCATTTCTTTAATTAAGTAATGGAGACTAATAACTGATTAATTTAGTCCTCATCTTTTCTAATTATTTGACACCATTCAAAATTTTTTTGTTTTCTTAAAAACAATTATTTTGTCACAATCACAATTCATTTATTAAACGGCTTAATAAGGTTACTAACATTTTCATTTTAAATTTTTCCCAAAAAAATAAAGTTTCACCTTACAAGTTTATTAAATAATTTGATTGTCCTTGGAAACTTGTTTTAAAAAATTTAGTGAAAATTAATCCTTTAGGTATTAACCTAGAAGAGATATGTATCATTTAAAAGTAATGCACATATGTCTTTTTTCTATATAAATTACGATATAAATTCATGAATATTAAAGCAAAAGATATCAGGTTGGTGTTTTATCAAGAGAAGTTTAATAAGCATTTTGAACACTTTGAAGTGTGTTGGTATAAATGAACTATGTTTGTTGAAAAGATTGAACTAAATTAAATACAAGCAAACTTATTTGTTCTTCTATAGATGTGATTGAAGTGGATTAAGCTAATGATCAAACGTTGTTCAAGTATGCTTTGTTTGTCTGCATTATTGGCTGAAATTTTCAGAAAATTTGCTGATATATAAATTTCTGTACTTTAAACTATATCAAAAACGTAGGAGTGAAATTGTTTAGGAAAAATCAGAATAAAAATAAAATACTTTTTACGCTTATCTTGTAAACAACACTCTACATTTTTCACTTAATCTTTCACTTTTTAAAGTATCATTTCTGACAAGATTGCAAATGCGTTTTGCTAATTAACTCAAACTAGCAGGAAAACCTGGTTTTAAAAATGTATGTTACCAGTCAACATCAAATAATGTACCACATGATGCAACCATTTGCATTGTTACTGAATTCCAACGTCATAGAAAAATTTTGATTGATTAATATGAACTATTTAACACAACATTAATCACTACTAACAAATCAACTCAGTGTATAAATAGATAGCTGTAGACGAAGAGATATAGTTCAAACAGAAACTACTGATTTTTCTAAACGTCTGGATTCAATAACTCATTCCTAGAAACTACCATAACCTAAATAAATGTTTTATATGATACAGAGTCTGTAATAAATAAATCCTATTTTAAATAATAATCATTCAGACATGTTTTCTATAACACTGTCTAATAAATATATTCTGAGATAATGTGACTGTTGATCTTTATTTTCTTGACGTATCATATTTTAGTTCGATCGGCAAATAGATTATGATGTTTTCACATAGTTATTACAATAGTGGCTATTCTGAAATGGTATTTTAATTAATAATTGACCCTGATGATGTTTGTATACCTAACTATCTTTGTGAAATTATTCCAGATATGACAGCATCTTTAGCTTTAAAGCGTGACATATGTTTAATAGTCTGATTAATTTTGACTCGCTACGAGAATAATTGAGAAAACTAAATTGTTTTTTCGCAAATATAAACCATTTTTATGTTAATGAAACTAATTATCCAGTTATCATTCATTCCAGTTCTAATTATGAGTTACCATGATAGCCTAGTAAGTTTATCCATTCATGACATGAAACGATGCTATTCGACACGATTTTATATTTGTATTAAAAACCAAATTGACAGAAGCATTAATTTACATATGAAATATACACTTTTAAATTATTGTACATCAACTCCTAGATCACTAATTATAGTATTGGCTTCATTATTGTGTTTGTTAAATAACAGAGTTAAGAAAAACTATTTTCCGGACAAAATTTATTTAAAACTCACATTAGACGGTGCACATACTGCTGAGTCGGGTAAAGCTTCACCTGGTGTCCACATCTCACTGTTTAATAAACATTCAGGTGTCAAATAAAATTGAATCACTGTAGTGTGATAATGATCAGTGCACGTATTATTTATAAATGCGTCAATGGTAGGTAAATTGACAGCACAAAATACTTTTGACAATCCAGCGATTACTATAGCACAACAACTGCCAATAATCCAGACACAGAAAATTAATAGAAAGCATGATTTAAGAGCATTGATTTGTACCATATACGGTGTATGGCCACGTTTATAATGTGGCTGACCATTTGAACAATGTATTTGTGTACTGTTTCTCATTTGTGAATTCATTACTTTTGATATTCTTTCACTACTGTGAGATGCTTTACTATTGACATTATGCATATATGAAGTACGATTACACGGATGTCCAGTATCATACTGTGAAAATTGTAAAATTCTTCTAAATGGATGACATATTGATAAATATCGTTCAACGCTGAATATTGTTAAGATCAGTATACTTACTAACGGACATAATTCAGTTAAAAAGATTCTGAACCGACAAAACACTGTTCCCAATCTCCATGGATACGATTTATCCAAAACAGTTTGAAGTTCAAAAGGGAGACCTATAGAAAATTTAGAAAAAGTCAGGTGGTAAAATCCCGAAAAACTATATTTTTTATTCACTAATTTAATTTGATATAATATTAGGTGACTAATTGTTGAATATAATTAAAATGTTTTACAGTTTATCCAATATTTTGAAAATAATCAATAATTTATTTTTCATTTTATTAAAAATACGGAAATATGAAAATCGGGAATCGTCTTCAGTAAATTCTACAACTGTAAGTCGATATTCTTGTTCCGAAGGGATAGACAAATTTGAGATGAAATCTTTTAAATTACGGTCCTGACTTCCGATCAAGAACTGAAACCATTCAAATCAAATCTATTTGATTTTTCCTATCAGTTAAAGACCAATATACACATAAATATATATTATAACGGAGGTATTTTCGAGTAAATGCACAAGGTAACAATCAAGAAAATTGTTAAAGACAAAATTTGATTATTACGAAACCGAATGAATGGTTAGGAGTTGTTCTTCTTGACAAACAACCGCAATAATAAAATGAATAATATCTCAAACGACGAATTAAAATTCCAGGAACTAACTGACCGGAAATATTACAGTAAAGAAATAGAGAATGATCCAGTAACATTTTTAAAGAAGCTTAGAGATCAGTAGATGATGTTGGCATACATATACGAAACGATTAAGCCGATGGGAATTCATCTGTCAAGGTCATACGGACTAATAAAAATATAAAAACCAAGTGTTCCAATGAAATCAATTTTCATACACATAGTTCCCTTCATTATCTTAAAGAGAGCAAGAACAAAAATTGGTGCCATCACAAGACATCTCCTTGATACAGGACATGAAGTTGATATACTGAAGTCCTTCAAGGTGATTAACAAACAATCAAACTCCAACCTTTTGAAATTTGCTGAAGCAATAGCAATCAGACGTTTAAAACTAGATCTATGTATACAAAAAGAGACAGTAATAAATCTTTCTTTACCCTGGTAACAATAACCGCCACCCTTTCTATTCATTTGCTCCTATTAATTTATTTATTGCGTCATTATTGCAACTCTTTTTGAAGTTTAAATTACATCATACATAACTGATTGATTTCAATTTATATTTTCTCTATTACCATTAATCTATTTTCATGAGTTCTAATCACTATTTCAATGTTCCAGAACTTTCCCTCTCAAACTTTATTTATTTATTCGAGACAAAATTTTATGAGCTCATTAACTCTATCGGAATCTTCGCTACACCATGATACATTTATTCATCTTTAATCACCCTCTTATGTATATGTCAATATCTGTAATAATTTTGAATTTCAAATATTTTAGGTTGTAAGCAGCTGATGAGAACCTAACGAAATAAAATGAATTCATATTATTCTGCACCAATCTTCGTTCTTGCTCTCCTTAAGAAATCAATTTTGGTCTATTCCAAAATCACTCCATAAGCAGCGTGTTAGGGATGTATTATAATTTCTAAATAAGGTCAAACATTCAAATACTTCAGAACAAACAATAATACTTTTATAAGTAACATCATTCACAAACCTGCTACTCTTAGAAATCGTCAAATATATATGTGTGAACAAATTATGGAAAGTAAAGTAGAAATTCCAATGACAGTTGACGTTATGAACTAATTGTTTCTAAAGTGCACTATAAATGTGAAATTCATGTTCCGTGGCCGTATTTATGGGCAAATGGATGGAGCCACGGTGGGTTCACCAATGGGTCCCATATTAGCACACATTTTTTAATCCTAACTAGAAAACTGGGTACTTGTACAAATTAATAATAACCTTACATGATGCCAACATATGGATGGTACATACATCTTTTGCGAAGATTATCCTGGCTATTTAGAGATTCTCAAGATATTTAGAGAACTCTACTCAACTTTAAAGTTCACATAGAAGGCCAAAACGAGAGGTAGAAAAATTTTTCCAGATATTCGAATTACAAAGAAAATAGATATGTCGCTAAAGGTAAACCTATGCAAGAAATGTATTTGAATAGAGAAATACATAAACCCCCTAAATTTTGTTTTTTTTTTTGGATATGAAAGAAAGATGTTGATGAATATTTGCTATCAGATAACCATATCAAACTTTCCGGATACAATCGCGGAAGAGACAGAAGTTTTGTGTAATACTGTGGCAAGCCCTTCGATCCATACAAATATACAAATTTATTTCTCTCTGGACAAATATCAAGCTTACCAAACACATATGGCACCTTGATCCTATTAACTGCTTTGCACTTATTTTCGCTTGACTAACTATGAATATTTATCAATGGACGATTTACATTTACATATGAACAAATATAGGTCCAATAATCAATTAAAATAACCCATTGTGTCATTGAATAAAAATAAGCAGAAATCAGAGAAGAAAATGTTGTTTTCGACGAAATTATTTACTTAAACAGTACATTCGTATTTATAGTTATATGGAAAATATATTGTCTATAGAAGGATAGAAAAGATTGCATCATAAATTGATGAGGTTACGTAATAATCAAGGGTTAGGAAAAGTATATAAAGGTCAGATAATTGCCCAGTTGACGGATATGAAGAAAAATAACAAACAGAATGGTCATAATAATAAAAACTGAATAATAATCACCAAAAATTGTTAATCGATAATAATAACTGATTACTGTTTAAAATTGAAAAAGACAACAATTAAAAAAATCAATAATAATCAAATAAAAGTGAAGAAAAAAACCCGAACCATGCTAATAAAGGGAATTAGGTCCAAGGAAGGATGAGAGGTTGGATAAATCGTTTTCGCACTCAAAGTTCGGGGTTGAGTTGGTGGATTGCCAATGCCTCAGCAGTGCATAAGATTTTGATTCAACTTTTCTTCGACCCGGTTCCTTTGACTGTGTAGATACCCCCTGATTATTGCGTAACCTCATTTGGCAATAAGAGTCTCGAATCAATTTATGATGCAATCTTTTCTATCCATCTATAGATATATATTTTCCATATAACTAGCAATGCGAATGTACAGCTTAAGTAAATGATTTCGTCGATAGGAAAATTTTCTTCGCTGAATTTTCTTTCACTCAGCAAATAAAAATATAGCTAATTAGGCGTCTACCACATACAAATTACACATTCGGAGAAATAGTAATAATTAAGTTATGCAAAACTATGTAGCAAATATTTATCAAAGGAAAACTACAACTAATGTTTTCTATACATATAATGATGACACTCCAACTGAAAGGTAAATAAATATTTTCGTATCCATCAATTGAATTGTTATTACAGTGCAAGTTAAATTGATAGATGTCATGAAGAATGTAATTTGTACTCAGTTTACCTCACTATTTCAAAGTAAATCCGTATCAGAAGGGGTTTTTTGGATATTATAGTAATTTTAATAGTTGAGATCATGAATCAATTGAAGCTAGACAGACATGGAAAACCTGGAAGCATTGGAAGGCCATTTCGTCCTATTGTGGGACTCCTCAGCGGTGCGCATCCACGACCCCGCCCCGAAAGATTCCAACCCAGGACCTATCGCTCTCGCACGCGAACAGTTAACCTATAGTCCAGTGAGCATCCAACGGTGTTAATGTCTAACTTCAACTAATCCACAAAATTGAGCGACACATCCACGATTGCCTTTAGTGAGTTATTATCTCACAACAGACCCAGTTGAACTCCGTTCGTCACTGATTCTCACTAGAACTCCAGGAAATACCTCTTGAAGCCAGTCACTAGTGAGCATATGTTGATTAGTGTCAGAAAGGGTCCCAGTCATTATCGATATTTTATGAAGTTACGATACAGCTCATAATCGGTATATAATACTTTGCAGTAGATATTAGTTAAATTATTTAACAAAATAACTTTAAAAACTCACTTCTGATGCTAAAGAAACTGAGCTATCCAAACAAACAAATTTCTGTTTCATAATTTATTAACACCAAGAAAATTACTTTTACACTTTCAATAGTCTACTTCCTCTCATAGTCTCTGACAATTATCTAGTGTTTCCAAATTTTCCATGGTGGTCTAGCTTCAATTAACTTATGATCTCAACCATCCACAAAATCTCTTTTGAGAAATTATCAATGTGTTTAGCGAAAACCGTTTAATCCAATAAAACACTTAACTTATTATCAAAATTAAGTCATATATTAATACTATGGTTCTGTTTCTGTTAAACGTCATTTTCATATCTAAGTGAAGAACGACGCAGATATCAATTGAAAATTGAAAAACATAACATAAGTAATTAACAAATATTTTTAAACATAAAAATAGAATGTTAAACAAATTTAAAATTGTTTACGTTGAATAATTTGCCATTACATTAGACTTCTATTGTTACATTCATAATAAGGGTAGTGTTTTATTATATTTTTACTTATTCAAAAGGTTCATGATACATTTTCTATTTATTTCCCTAACTCAAAACATCAATTAGTCAAATTAATTTATTCATTTAAACACAAAGACTCATCTGAAAAAAGAAAAACAAGATTGATTTATTATTAATGTTATATTTTATTAAATATATGTAACAAATAGTCAAGATATCAACAAATCTAAAGCAATTATTATGACGGACATTGTGATTAGTATTAGGGAAATTTTTAAAACAAACATCGTCACTTTCGATACTATTTAACGTGTTTTGGCAAAGTAAACATAATTATTTTGTTACAGAAAAGAAAGGAAAGAAGAACGAAAAACGATTGCGTAAATAGATGAATTATAAACTAACTCCTTGAGGCAATATTCATTTCTACTTAAACAATTTTCAAATATACATCATTTAAATGTTCATAGATAAATATAAAAAATAAACACAAATCGGTTGTTTAGTATTGAATTGAGTAACTTATTTGTGCGTTATATTCTATTTATAGTAAAAGAGTAAACTATCTTATTAAATAATTAGAAGAAATAAACACAAAAACGACTTACAGAAATGAACCAGATATTCATAAACGGTATCACTGTTGGCGTTAAATGCTATACTTATTGACTTGAAATGTTGAAGAGAATTTTCAATGTACAATGGTTACATGAATGTATAGAATGTATTAGTTAGTTATTATGCTGTGGAAACTAGATAAAAATATATTCTTGATAATATAAACTTTTGTGTTCAGTAAGATAAGTTTACTTACTGATGCATCGAAACAGAAGTATTTATTATGTATAGCGAATTTTCGGAGAAAAGTGTGTTTGTTATCGATAACGTGAATAATCAACATATGTTTCGAATATCACCGTTAGATATGAAGAAGTCCTGAACGTAATTTTCAAGATATTTAATAAAGACTTTACAAAATAGCCCTTCAAAAATGACCGCTTTTGAAAACCCGTTCATGCAACAATAAAAATCATTAAAGCAATTAGTATAAGTATTATTGCTTTTATGTGATTTTTAATGAGCTATGACTGTGTTGCTTACAAAAATATTACACAGCAACACTAACCAGCACTTCATGCAAAGGGTGTAGTATCTGTAATAGATGTTGTGAAGATAATGGATTATTTATTCACAAACTAGTAAGTTAATTTCTGTATCTATTATGGCGTTCCACTTGAATATCTATAAATGTAGACTGTTTAGTTCAGCATACAGAACAAATAAAGTCACGTATTTCTACTTAAAAAGCACTGAACGTGATACCACTTTTAGGATAACCTTAAAAGCATAAACTTATCAGCGAGAATATTATTCTATCAGTATATTACAACCCTAGATAAAAGTTTAGTTAGTCAATATTTAGCTATCTGTTGAAAACGATATTATCACTTACAACGACAAAAATGAATCCTTTCTATGTGCCTCAGATACGTTTGTAAAACGGACTACAACACAGATCCTAAACGTTGAAATATTTCTGTATGATACAATAATGTTCAATTTTATTTAGTACTATCTGAATGCAAATTATACTTACTTTACATCCTTATATTTGACTTCTAATGACTGTACTCTACTTATTAGAAATCATTTTTACATAAAATTGTCTCTCGTTTGATTCTATCAAAACTTCATAACAGAAGTCAGAAATATACTTGAAATACAAAATTTATCTTGTTTCATGATGTTATTTGTCATTGTAATTCTTTTCAGTGAAATGAGTGAAAACAGAGAATTAATAATAAATTAATATAATAACGATCTATTTGCTTGAATAGTTCGCATTTTGTCCTAGATTATATAGATCAATAGTTTGTTTATGAACAGTATAAGAACGGATAATTCTTATAAAATACTTAAGGGTTTTTTTAAAAACAGTTCCGCGTTTGAAATTTTAATTTAGCAAATTGTTAAAAGCAAATAACTGGAAGCATTGTAACCATTGAATGTCAGAAGGTAAATTACAAATAGGTTACACATGATGAAACTCACGAATTGCAACCTCTCTTTCCGACCCATTAAATTTCATACATTATGAGGGATAAGTATTAATTTATATGTGATTGCTTACAGATGTTCAAAATACCTTATTTTATACTGAATGAATTACTATTATTATTCTAGTTAATGAATCTTAAGTTGAATCGCAAATGAAAATAAAAGGTGATTCATGTAATGAATTTTATAAGTAATTTCTCCCCATAAAACTAAATGTATTTCGACACCAGTAAATTTATATGGGGTTTACATTATCAACAATTATCACAGTATAGATTTTTGTCTCTTCGCAGCTACGTTTAAGTCCTAGAGACTAACCTATACATTAAACTTTGTAACCGAAGAGTATCAAATATAAATGCTTAATGACAACAGAACAAAAGTCAAGAAATTAAGAAGCTAGTCCTCAGGCTGGATTTTTATTATTGCCGTGTTAAATTATGTGTAGAAAAACTAGTACATTAAAACCAAGTAAAATGAATCCCTGCAAAAATTTTATAGTGGCCAAAGTTCGTTTATCTTGCTTTCTTAGATAAATGTATTGTACCTGAAAACTCTAACTTATAGTTTATTTGAAACTACCTGTTATAAAACAAAACAATGCATTGAAACCACAATCTGGTTAATTTGTGACTCAAACTATCAGTGATTTCATAATGAAAATGTTTATTTTTATTAAGCACACAAACAAACAGAAATGCTTATACTTTTAAAAATTGTTTAGTGTAGAAATTCTTAAAAACCGAGTGACTTTAGTGAAATAATCAAGTGTTATTATAACTAAAATAGAAAAGATGGTCGCGCAATATCATGGATTGGTTGAGGTTAAACATTAACACCGTTGGATCCCAGCTCAGTGATTTGGAGGTCAGGCGTTCAAGCGAAGCCGAAGGTCTCAGGCTCGAGTCATGCTGTACTACAATCTGTCTTGTACTACGACAATTAAATATTTAAATGCACAAGTTGAACGAAGAAGTATTTCTTTTCAATTAGTTTGTCATGGAGCAACTATGTTAATGTAGGATTATAAATTATATACAGAACCAGAAAACTGCCTCTCATTTATTCCTTTACATTATTTTGGTCCATAATGGCCAGTATATTTTATTAAAATTTCTTTATGCATATTCTGATAAGTTATTTACTCTATAATAAACACTGAGAACAATTTGCAACTACAAATCTAATTTGTCTGGTTCTTTATTTACGGAAATGATTAGTTTTCAGAGGAATATTAACGCGTTAGACAACATAAGGCAAATAGTACAAATATTCTAATGGTGACGCTATATACAAGTAAACGTTTTCCTACATTTTTGCTTGAGAAAAACAAAGATAATATTCGAATTGAATTACTGTATCCTACAATAACTGACTTTAGTAAATTTACAGCGGCCCGTATATGAAAACAATAAATAAAAAACGATACAGTCTACGAACAATTAGTCCATTTGTGTATATGCCTATTGAAAAACAAAATATTACTTATTCATATCATACATTTGGAATAAACAACATAAATGCCTCGTATATCATAAGTTAATTAAAGAAAGAGTTATGATTTGCGGCCTTCGTCATGAGCCATTGCAGTCAAAACCATTATAACTGAGCATCTGTGTTGTTCAAGTATGGAACCCTCCAAGAGTTTCTCTACAACGATGCCAGATATTGAGCCTAGGATTTCACTTGACTTTTGTACTACTGAGTTAGAATCGAATGTTTCACACTTTTATCATCATCCATCACCTTTAGTCACTTCTTTATAATGTAAACCACACTCTGAAAGTTACTTCTAGAAGGCCTTGAATTCGAACACTTGGGAGGTCATGAATGAACACTGATGGTAAGTTATATGGACAAATGAAACAGGTTTTCAAGGCTTTCTTGTTTTCAACGGCTGAATAATTGTTGGTTTGAACTGTAAATCAAAAAATTTCATAAAACTATACTGAAAAAGCTCCCTTACAATTTCGAAATTATACTTTCACAATAGTTGACGGATGTTTATGGAAGACAACTAAAGTAAGAATCCTAATTGCAGAAATACCAGTGGTTGAAATTAACTGTCTCAAACGTTTCACTTGGAAGTTTGGTACGAGCTCCTTTAATTGAATACTTAAAATTACAAAACGTAAATGAAATCACAAAATAATTATGTACTGAACGGCTAAAATCGTACTCTTGTATTCATTTTCAACTCATACATAGCCATTACCAAAGATCGATATCCAATATTTTAGGTGGTTATTATATCTAAATATTAATTGGTCAACCCTTTTATTCAACATAAAAATATTCATGTAATTATCTATTTGTATATTTACGTCAACCAATACATTCTTTGATCAGCTCAAGCTAAGACGACCAACCGAAAATTCTAGTATTATACTAAGCATACCCTAAAGCTAAATATGGCCATCAATTTCTAAAAATAGCACAATTTGATTACATTTAATATATGATAACCCACATTCATACAACCAACTATATTGGATATTTGGACATAATTAGACAACTTTTTGTTAAATAGTTATTTAATGACCTTATTTATATTTGTTAATTTTGATTTTAAATATTTCTGCAAGAGAGATTTGGACGAAACTACCGTGCTAAACTTTGGAGATATTTCAATTTAATCACCGAGGTTTTTACAAATCTTCGTTCGATTTTTAAAGATCGAAATAAACGAATATTTCAGCAGCAGTTTATTATTCACGATAAAATTAACCATAGAAGTGGCACATTTCTAATCATCAGTTTGTTGTATTAAACAGTTGTATTTAATAACAATGAACCTACTGATTTTTTGCATACTGAAATAAGTCACTTAACTAGGGATTTTTATAGCCCATAAATCAATTTCCTAGATATCTATCCGATATGAATTTCTTGTCATTATTATGAATTTTATTAGATTACATGTAGGTTATACATACACCTTACATTTAGATTTTAGAAAGTCGTAGTAGACTGTCTGGGACACTTGTTTAACTAGGAAATTGCAAATAAAGACCTTTAAATAAAGTGCGTCACGTTTAGATTGAACCAGGTTTCTTGGTGCACAAGAGTTCATTTCTTCAGAAAATGTAGGTTAATATTTAGGATGTAGTTAATTTTATAAAACTGACCTTTCTTATATAGATCATACAGCAGGTAGTCATAGACAATCTTCATTACAATTCAAGTTGACAAGTTAGAATGAAGATTATTTTTACAAACTAGTTTTATCAAAATCGCTAATGCAAGCTATAAAACAACAAAATGTGATTACGACTTTAACAAGTGATTACTCATAAGATAAGAAGTACTAACAGTATGTGATTTTCTGAAGTTGGTCGGCGTTATCGATAAAACTTATATCTGTGAGCCACAGTTTGAGGAAAAGGAAGAATATATGTGTCGAAATTGTATTCACTTTCAGAAAGAAAAATAAGTGTTCCCTAAACATACGAACAGTTATAACCTGATTACGGCCTTCTTGAATAGACTTATTTATTTAAGTTTTTGAGATAACTCCATCGAGACGTTTACTTCCAACTAATGTGTTTTTATTGCAAGTAAACGCTTTTGGTATAAGAACTCAGTATCGCTTATCTTTCAAGTTGGTTGTCTAATCTGCTAAACTATTTTGACAGTCAAAAGAATCATCCGTCAGGTAACCTTTCGGTTATCATTAAATATTTAGTTGATATTATACAGCAATATAAACCATTTCCAAATAAACGAGGAAACAATTAGATAGTATTTCTTCAAATATCAAATATTTTACTCAACGAACGATGTTACACATAAACGCGAAATTGTACCAACTGGAATGGACTTATTAACTATGATTTAAGCTACCAATTATATATGCAATAATTTAATTTATACTATTTAGTGTATATTTAGACCTAAACATAAACACTTACTACATACAGCTAAAATGTTTCATTTGGTTAATTAAATAAAAGAACAACAACACATATCTATTAAACATTTCTACAACTATTATTGTCAGAACATATAATATGCTTCTCATTTTGTCCATATTGACAAACGTATACACAAATTAGTCTATTATAAATTGTCTTTCAGAATAAATCATCTACAAAATATGGTTGTCTGGTTTGGAATAAGTTTCTATTTATACAGTTGTTAAATACTCGTCAAATCTCAGTTCATTCCAGTTATAATTGTGTTATAACTGATTAGTTTTAGCCGTCTATATATTTGTTTACTGGAACAGTTAATTATTAAAAATGCTAGCATTTTGGAAAATAAATCTGTACTTAACAATGATAAATTGGACTTAACAGTATTTGAACGTGAATTTTCGCAACGAAGGTTGACGTATAACTCCGTAGGTTAAATCAGAGTTTAACGAATATGAAACACACCATTGACTAACCTAGTATTTTCTGAATAAAAAGTTATCAAGGAATTTATTTGAAACATTTGTCAGAGTGCTGTGGTTACTCTGCACCATAGAGTCAAACTCTGATGATGATTTGATACTAGTTTGATATCATATATATATACTCCTTACTATTAGAATGACTATTTTATTAATGCAGGTGACAGCTAAATATTCAATATGAAATCTGTGCTGGTTGTATGATACTGATAGGCTTTAAAGCCCTCGGTTCTTCTTATTTAGTTTATTACAAAAATTATCTTGAAAGACCAAAAAGAAAAAAAGCCTCATGCACTAATTAAACAAACTATAAGTCCAAGAGAATTTATCAGGACAGATTGATATAGAAAATAAATAGTTTATGAGTTTAAAATGACTTTAATGAAGTGTTTGATATGAATGCTTTGAAGCTTTAACAGCTATATCTTTCTACTCGTACTAAATCAACACTTCATCTCCACTAAATAATGAAAGCAACTAGTTTAAAACGACTAATCACAGTACGCTATTTCAGGTCAGTTCGACTTAACTACATACCATTTTATGACAAATAATTTTAATTATCATGATTTCTGAAGTTTTACTTTAAAGAAATACATCAAGGGTTTTCGTGATAATATATGGATATATAGTTTATATGAAACTACTACGATTTCATTAAATACCAAAATGTGATATTTAGTAATTGTTTAATAATTAAACACACTGTTAATAATTTACATTTCAAAATTCAGAACCAATCAAACCCATGGGGAAAACAAGAAACAAAATCTAGGTTAACGAATACATCTAATATTTACATGTAAAATTTGATGACCTATTGTTAAATGAGTCAAAACAAACTAAGAAAGAACTAAACATACAATGAAAAATAATAGTACCCTAAGAACTGTATACGAGAAAATATGAAAACATAGAGTTCACTTTTAGCTGAATGTACTTTTTGAAAATAAACTACAGTAGTTGAGTGTAATTTTATAAATTTAGGTTCGTTTCTAATCTGTGCTAAATTAACTGAGTCTGAAGAATTTTTTAATATTAAGTTATCAGTGATATTGCTATAATCTCATTTACAAAACAAAACACTGTATGAAATTATAAATGAGTTAAATTTTATATTATCCAGTGTTTAAACCCATCCTGATAACATATTCTCCATGTTATGTTAATAAATATCACCATTGTGCAGTCATTTTTCTGTTAAGGTTTTCACTGTAACATAAGAACCTGTCCATTGACTTAGTTAACCTTAGGATATTCATTAAACAATCATCTTTAAAATAAAATTTGATTGATGAACAAAATACTTTTCAATAGAGAATTCTGTTATTTAAGGATAAAAAATTAGTGAAAATCAAATGTCCATACGTCAGTTGTTGTCATGGAGAAAATCAAGACGTTTTCTTGAAAAATCTCATATTCAAATGTAATTAGATGAAATTTAGGTCAAATATTTTGTTTTTATCAAAATCGAAAAGAAAAGAAAAAAAATTTTTATGGCATAAACAATTGAATGATGAATTATTTATGAAAATCAAATAAAGACAATTTATCATGGTTTATTAAATAGAATTTCCCCATTAAATTCTAATCTGAATTTTTAAATAGTCAGTCAGCAAAATAAATTACAGCTCTTATTTATGATGACGATGATGATAATACACTTGATAAAAGTAACTGAATCAATGGAATTTCTTCCATTGACTTATTGTGTTTTCCTTTCTTCTTTTTTTCTCTGTAAACCGTAATATTTTTTTAAATATGTTTTCATGAGACGAATAGGTGACAAAGGAAAACATACAATAATAATGTTATGCTATAAATAAGATGAAGTTTCATCAGAATTCGACATAATAGACAACAAAGTTTACGGAAAAATTAATTCAGTCATAAATAATGGTTGTTTTCTTTGGAATTCTATTAGAGTATTTGCAAATACGTACCAATTGTAACCATAGCCTTTCGGATTCCACTGCTAGCTACTATCCATCTTTGCATATAATGCTTGTGAATTAAGGCTATATAGAGGCAATACACACAGTATGCACATATGCCAATGAGAGATTGATCAATTACAGTCCTAATCATCAATAGGAAGATTCAAGTAAACGATACCAAGTGAATTTTCACAGATACTTGTGTTTCAAAAAAAATGTCTAACACCTAAATTCCTGCATTAATTCAAGTGTGTATTCATGTCAATATCAACTTCAACCATGATATCGATCATTTAGTTTATCATTTTTAATAAACATTTCAATTTCATGACAGCGTTATGACTGAACTGTATAGAGATGATTCATTTTTATCATTGTAAACTATATTTATACTTCAGTTTAAACTATCTACTTTATTCTCAACTATCCAGATGAGAGTTGATAAGCAGCGGCGTCACTAAATCACACTAAAAAAACCAATAAGGTTAAAATATGTTAAATTAGCTCTATTCACTATCGTACCTCCAGAGTTGACAAAACTTTCACCGAAACTAACATTTAAAGTAAACTCAATTAGGTATATCTACTTCAACTTTCAGTTTCATGCTAGGTTTGTTGTATGTGTTTCCGTAAGATATTATACTTTATTAACTAAAATAGAATAATACTTTTATATCTGAAAATTAAATTTAGATGTCAGGTAAAGTTTTTAATTCTTATTTCTACATTGAATGATAGTGATTATAGCAATTGTAGAGGAATCGTTTGTTTAATACCTTATTTAATACATTGATTGAATGTGATTTGAATATAAACTAAGGTAACTATTCATAAGTATCAACAGATTTTTCAATGGGCATCAGTCTTTTGAAAAGCAGATCAAACTACCTATTGGTGATTAACGATCTTGTGAAACCTTATGATGGCAAGAGAAACAAAACCAAAGTATTGTTACACAATCAAGCCCAGTACGTAACATTCACTTTTTGAGATATCTGGGATATGAAATAATTCAAGCAACAAATATGTGAAAAGACTAAACTAATGCAAACATGTTATTACAACGTAGTGTGTGTGACTAGATGAATACTTGCCTATCCTGAACGAGTATTTGTTTTAGATTTCCATAAAATTCATTTAGAGATATGAGTGCATACTGACTCTTGACGAATTCTTTTTTCTGGATATGATGATGTAAACAAGCAACAAGAATTAAAGAATAAATCAGACTGTTGACATTAATCCTATAGTATCTTCTATGTATGTTTATAATTAGGCTAGGGTTGATTTTTATCCGGAATGTCGATAAAATAATTAGTACGTTGAAAGAACTACTAATTAATTACCTTGTTTATTATTAATAACAGTTAATAATATATATAAGTTCTTTAGGTGTGATAGCAACGAAATCCTCTTTAGACGATGAACGTCTGATTATTTGTAAGATTTAATGGAACCACTTCATCATAATTGTAGTTGAGTCTCGAAAATACTGGTCTCTGGAATATCAAGATTAAGAGCCTTTGCCACATTCATGATTTTTGGGAAATATGCTTACAATATTTCGGTCAAATTAACCTTTTAACTGGGTTCATATCATAAAACGCACGAAATAGAAAATTACTTTGAAAATATATATGGATAAACGTATATTGGACCTTAGACATGTAAAATCTAAAATCTGATAGTTATTTTACAAACTTGACCTTATAAACTATTAACTCCAATAACCATACCAAACGGAACACTAATTTCAAAATATAAAAAGCCAAAAAGAATATCCGCCCTGAAGAACGTATAATGCAAAAATCAACTTTTATAGCAACGAAAGTGAGGAATCCGCTGTTTGTTGTCATGGTTTGTGGAATCTTTAATGTATATTATCAGATTTCTTACAAGAATTGGTAAAAGTCACTAAAACATTAGATAATGTTTAAAAAAAGACAATATATACGTATATGAACCTTGACACCATACTTTTTTCTCTTTATTGTTGTAATCCGATTGGTTTAATTTGTTATGATTTTAATGTTAGCGATCATATCGTAGTATAATTCAAATGATAGGAAATAATATGATATCCACAAAATAGCTTAAACATTTTGATGAAATTAACTTAAGTACATAATAATCATTGAAAGCATCTTCCGTAAATAAAAAATAACGCATTAAAGTTTTATTTGACCAAGTGTTGAGCAGACTTACTTTGAATAAAGGAAGATCTTTCAAAAGCATCATTCTATGATTTCCATAAATACGTTTATTAAAAAAATGAATCGTTATTCATCTTGTACTGCTCTTAATAATTTTGTTGCTAACGTTGAAGTTAGTACTTTAAGAATACTTCATCATTTGACAGTAATTTATTAATATAATTTCTACGTAGATAACAGGTTAATTACAAACACAGCACTAAAGCACCGATAGGTAATATCACTGTATTTTGTAAGGGCTGACAATCACAAAGCAATTTATATACCATTTTTCCTAATAAATATTGTTTCAATCATTTGTTTCTTTTGAAATTACACCATCCAGATACCTTGCTTAAACAGCTTTTAACTGATAATATTAATATCTTATTTAACCATTGAATGTATTACTATTTTATTTGATATTTTGCTCAAGTCTGAGATTTGTTTTTTTATAATGATTATCTCAGTGCTCTGTATATATACATGATATACATGTTTATGTTTAGACACGGTTACATATAAAACATTTTTGCGACTTTTATGATTCTACGTTTTATTACCTTTTTAATATTCAGAAAAAATAATATAACAAGGATCATGCGTTAATTATCTTCAAATACAGATATTTTTGATCGGTTCAGAAATGATCAGTTATCTATTACATAATATATATACACTAAATATGATAATAAAAATTGTGTAATAATTCTAACGTAACTTTATCCTTCTTCAACTAAAAATATGTGTTGAATACATGTTGGATTTTACAGCTATTACGATAGCGACTAAATGAGAGCATTTTTAAAAGGAGCAAATTGATCAGTGTTAAAACTACAAAAGCGTAGTTTAAACTATATTTATACCCTGCGTTGATCATTGAATCGTCCGAGTTTATCTAAATGGTTCAATTAATCGGGTGTAAACATATTGACAAATCAGTAAATTACTTTACCCCATGCTTTGACATTTCCATTTGATATTTATCAGCCAACTGAAAACGTTTGCATCAAATGAAATGGATTTTAGTATTTATCTTTTGGAAATCCATTGTAAATTTGATTTCATTATTCTTTTGAGATTTATTGAGTCCGTTTTATACAAAAGTGAGAAACAAACCAGTAATTACACACACTGTTTGATATAAATCTAAATGACCAAGTTTAATAAACCTTACACATTCTCAAATACTCCACCGCATTATCATGTGTTAAAGCAAACACTTTCATGAAGTAAATCTATTTTATGGTATTAAGCACAGGACCATTACGCTTTAATTACAATTGATATTTCAATCTCAACGATCATTGTTAAATATAACAAAGGTATTTCGTTGGTGTAGTTATGTTACTAACTGTCTAACTGCTCAGCATAAACATATTACCAAATATCTGTAATTTGATTTTGTGCAGTAGTTACTTAATCTTATGTTTCAATATTTTTCTCCTCTACGGCTTAATACCCGTAAAGTGTACATACAGATGTTCGACAGTTATTCTGGTGTAAAACAAAAATCTTCATCTTTCTAATGGTTACGTCATAATTTCGTCTACATATTTTTACTCACACATCTAAATCGATATACTATTTTTGCAGAGTTTAAAAATACTCAAGCAATATTTTGCTGCCTGCACATTGCCGTTTTTTCAAAAAATTTGGCAACTCATCTAACCCATCCACTCACGATTCTTGGCTTATAAATGAATAGTCTATAGATGGATTTTCTGAAACTATGACATGCAAAAACAATTGTTTTGGATGTGAGAATAATTATGATGAGAACTAGGATATAAATAAATGAATTCTATCACCAGAGTTTGATGGTAGAGTGGTACTGGGTTATAAAACATATATATAAGTAGCTCTATGGTGGGGCAACAAAAATGCGTAATACCAAATGGCATTCGACAGTTCTCCTCTGAACAGTTATTTTTGATGAATATCACCTTCAAAATATATAAAATATATTTATAGATCATATACCCAAATACTGTGATCATTTTTATTTTAATTTCAGTGATATAAGAAGTCGTTGTAACACAAATTACAATTAGTCAATAATAACTTACCAAAAATTAATAATAATAAATCACTGACAGATAATGTAAATAAATAACAATTTGTCCTGGTATGCATAAACGAATTACGAGCAATTACGATACATGTAGCTAAATTACCAAGTAGACCAGTACAAAAAATAGAAGTATATACAATACCAATTGAAATTTGACGTGTTAACGACATTCGCTGTGGTCCTAATTCATGTTCTATCCACATAAATTTCAATTCATCTATTAGTTCATTACAGTTTGTAGTATTTACATTCATTTTTCAATGAACGATTTCAACAAGAATGGGATGTTTTTTTAAAAAGATAAGTAAATAAAATAGTGACTTTACTGAAAAGAAGATTTCTACAGATGAATTCATTTCAATCTGAATAAAAACTATCGCCCAAAACAAATTAGATCTGAAAAATTTCTACCCTATGCGTTTAATCCTTTAAAACTATTCGTTAATAAAATAGAACCAATTACTGTAAAGTTATTAAATAATAAGAAATGTGTCAGAAGTGTTGTGAAAGCGAAACACTCTTTTAGCTCTGCGAATTTATTTAGATTGAACAGAAAGTAGACGTTTTTTGTTGACAAGGTTATATTTCGAAAAATCTCAAATACTATTTCCTTACTGGTTATCAGTTGGTTTTAAATATCCTAAATGTTAGCTACTCACAAATTTGATGTGTTTTAACTGTTTCATAACTAAAGAGTGATTTCTAATCATTTATATCTATTAAAACTCTTGAATTTTTTGTTCGTTGAATAGATAAGGCTGCTGAAGTAAAACTTTACTTAACGATGTGTTTTAATGAATCAAGTTTTTGACTGGATATAACAGAAACTTGTCTCTTGTCATATAACTAAAGCAAACTTGAAGGAAGAAGAAACCGATTCAGATATAGCAATTTAATGAAGGAACTATTTTCGACACTACAAAACGACTTTTCGATTCATCAATTTTAGTGAATATATGTCAAGACTTTAAAAAAGTGTTTTATAGAAATTTAGCCCCAAGTATATAAAATAAATTAGACAGTAAAAGATATTTGTGAAGTCCTCAGTTAATAAAATTTCACCAGTTCCAACGTTTGGTCAAACTAACTGGTTTGAATTTCTTCAGAGAAATAATAATCAGGTTATCAAATGGTGCTTTTTAGTTTTGATCTTAGTTGTCTATGATCAAAGATATTATAAGAATATCTTCTAACAATATATATCACCCACATAAAACATGTCATGAGTAGGGTTTTTTCGATAACAATGTATGGTTGATTGCTTGTAATAAGAATATCCAAATCCGTTTCGGCAAAGCTTTTATTTTTAACGACCGGTTAATTTGTTAGCATTCTAAGACAGAAGATGGTCATCATTTGTTCCTTTATCCACAAGTTTAGAAAAATATGCTCTAAGGACAATGTCAAGACTGGTAAATCTAAATCTAAAAACTTAAACGGTTGGGAAAGGTATCCATTTTGTTCTGTCATAGAATCTATAAATTAAACTGGGCTCTGAACTTGTTATTCCACAATGAAAATCTTCGAGATCAGTGAGTAAACTTTCTTTATCCGTGGAATGTGGTGAATAAAGAAAAACTTATTTATGTAATGATGACAAGCTAGCATACTGTCTTATAACTAACCTCTTACCAGTCCATTTCCTTCTGGAGGACAGATTAAGTGTTTACTCTTTTATAATTGGTAAGTGAATGCTGTTATACTCATGTAATTTAAAGTGAACGGAGAAAAAATATACAGCCTTAATAAATATCAACTCATCACTTCGGTATTTTGACTTGAGAGATTCTGAACAGAAATAAGAATATAAAATCTACATTTAGTCAAATCACTAGCAACCAAGTAATTGAAACCAATATTTATTATTTCTACCCTGCCACAGATTTGAAGAAATAATGTCGACCATTTTATTCTATCAACAAATTTACACTATCTCACATAACTTATTGCTTAAATGCATGACTGTGTTGCCTTATTTGAGCATTACAGCATAAATATGAAGCAATAACTTCTGAAATTTCGATGAAGTTTTGTACATTTCCGGATGAAGTTTATGAAATGAGTTTCTTATAAAACACGAACTCATCTTCCTAAATATTGAGTTTTGGTCTACATTTTTTCGATAATGTACCACTTATTTTAATCGAATTTCTGACTGATGTAGTGAAACTCAGTTCATTCACTTTTACTGCCCAGGATGGAAAATACGATACATATAGGTAAACTTTATTGTTTAATTAAACGCTTCTAAAAGAAAACTAAGAGTTGGTTGGTATATCAGAATAGTTTTTAAAAGCACTATATATTCAAAAAACAATTCACAACTTTTGATAACTTTGATGTGGTTGGCTTTATATTCTCATTCAGACTATCTTATTTTATTCCCTAATCCTTCCACTTCTATGCGCCTATAACTATTAGGGTTACATGAGGCCACCAGGATATATTCATTATAGCATAAATATCATCACGTAACTAGTCGTGTCTTGATTTTGATAAGAAGAAAATTATTTATCACTATTATCGTACTTCATTACAAAGTTTATAAGGCTTCTTTGAAAAATAACTATTTTACGCAGACAAGTCACTCGTAAATACGGGTCAGAATATTTTAGAAAGCTTTTAATTTATAAATTTAAACTAATATATCTAAAAAAGGATAACTAGCGAATGGATTTTTATCCCTTATCATTTAGAATAATTTTGTCTAATCTAACTGCCAAATGTTATTACGTTCAGTTCATTTTTGTATTGGTTGTTTGAACCTTTCCACTGATGCTTAAAACTGCAATTGATCAGTCTCTAAAGGGCATATATGCATCCTATGTGGATTGCCTCGATATTACCTTAAGTCACAAATGAAGTAAACTGACACTTACCTGTAAAGATTTTATTCTTCAGTCAATCAACGTGGAAATTATAATGAACGTATGGTAAACATGAGAGTTGTGAGACAATGGGTCAAGCTTGAAGATGGTTTTATTGTACCATTTAACTACATTCGGCTCATTTCCATAGAACTTGTCTGGCAGATACATAAGATTATCTACTGCTTATTGTCTGCGGACGTTTAGAAAAAATTAGGTAAAGTAGGCAACAATTCCGAGATTGGACAATAAAATACATAATGTGTTGTGCAATTCTTAATTTACAGTTATTGCCAAGTATCTTCTTTTTAGGTGGACCAAAATGTCTCACACATAGTCTCAAGCTCAGCCGCGTGCATGCACAAGAATACAACCATATAAATATGGAATTATCTATAGATCCATTACAAGTAATAACTGTATTAGGCTGTTTCTTTGGCGATAAATGTTATCTTGTGAACATTATGTTGTATGGGTTTATTGTAAAAAGTGAGATTTAAGTGTTGGGAATTGTATACTGTGTGTACTTATGATTGAAACGGCTATTCATCCAGTTTAAAGCTCAAATTTCTTCAAGTAAGAACCACTGTAATTAAAACCACAACATTTTAGGGCTATCAATAGTTGTTTTTGTTTAGTTAAAGAATTGAGAAGTGGATCTAATATCTACTAATTAACAGACAGTTCAACTTGATCTCCTGATATAAAAAAATGAGATTCATGTTTTATATACATAGGCTTTGTAATGTGCACTTCTTCCATAAATTTTAGATGGATAAAATGACATCTTCCGAATTTATGATACACGTATCATGCAAAACGGAGAACATTTGGTTCCAACTGCATATTTACTCCAAGTTCCTGTATGGGTAGACAATTTCTTTTTCAAATATAGTGAATTGTAAATGCATCCTGTTTCAGCATTACTTAAACGATTGAGGCAGTGATGAAACCGTATTCTAAGTAGTAAATTACTTATAGTGTGTAAATGTCGTAAATTTACTTCCGTAACATCAAACTCTATCACAACTCTTTCTAATTTCTTTAAGTTCTTAGATAAACTGACGTGTTCTGTGAAATGACTGAGCAAGAACATACGAAAGATGTTAACTACCATCACCAGGATAAATAAATATTTTCAAGAATGGTTACGTAATTTTTATTTTATTACTATAGATGAACCTCGGTGTCATAAGAATCTCGTAATTTGTGCGTTATTTAATAAATATGTACCTATACATATATGAAAAACTACTTTCTTGGACTTGGGCATTATATCATGTCACGTTTTAATTGAATATAGCCTGACTAGATTGTTTCGCGTATTGGTTGTACGAATTAAAAATGTTGGTAAACATAATGGAAAACATGAAGCCTATGGAAACTTATAAACGAATACATAGCAGTGTCACCGGTGTTATTTTGAATTTATGCTTGTTCTAATGGTTATATACGCAATTTGAATTTGAGTTCTAAATCCAGGATAAGATATGACTCCTGTGAAGTAGCACATATTTCAGCATTATTTAATTTTCTGTTGTGTTGAAGGCATAACTCAATGTAATTATGTTACTTACCAAATGGTAGGTTTTATATTAAACAAAATTTCCATGTAAAAGCTTTCAATTCCTCATTTTAGAACTCTCTTTACATGAATAGCTTGATTTATTTATAAACTGAACTTTGATGGACACTTATGTCAACCAGAAACTAGTTTTATCACGAGAAACACGAAGTTGGGCATAAATACATGTTGAGATAATTTATTGATAAGTAATAATGTAAACAGAAAAGCTTAGTGACACTGCGATTATTGCAAATGATTCAAGTAATTTACGTAAATACAAGTTAACTACTATCACAAACCGGAAAATTTTACACAAGCTCAAATGCTTAAAACGAAATCACTCATAAAGTGAAACAAAGCTTAGTGATTATCAGTTGATTAGAAAAATAAATTAATGTTGGAGAATACGACGTAAATAATAATGACGACCGAAAACACTACAAAGAATAATGGATTATACGGCGAAAGTGTTACAATAAGCCGAAGAGAATTGTAAGAAGCCATTCTTTAATACATACAAAATATATTGTAAGACTGTCAGAAAGACTTATGGACGTCACGATGAAGATGACAATCAAATGTCTCTGGTTTGTGTCCCGTTTACATACTGCTGTTTGTGTACTTCCTTCTTACAACTTGCCGGAAGTTTTATGCATTTATTCGCATGAAATCCTACAATGAAAAAGAACTACTGATGTATTGTATTTTTAAAATGTAATTTATGAAACGTTCACAAAATATGCATAACTAAAACAGTAAGCAATACCTACAACTTACACCTGCGACGGCTAACTGTGTTGCCACATTACATTGTCACAGTCTTAACTGCCAGTGTGAAGTTTCAACACGATTATTAGCAGTATGGGTTTGTAGAGACTGTTGAGGTTTTGATTTAGATCATGAATCAATGAATGTTAGACCGCTGTGTGCTCACTAGTGACTAGCTTCTTGAGGTAATTCTTGGAATTCTAGAGGAAAGCAGTGACCAATGGAATCCAATCCGTGTCAGGTAGAGACAGGTGTCTACCTCGGACAATGGAAGATGGTCGCGCGATTTCATGAATTGTTTGAAGTTGGACACTAACACCGTTGCATGTCGGCTCAATGGTCTAGAGGTCAAGCGTTTGCACGCAAGAATGAGGGTTCTAGGTACTCGGGACCGTGGATGCGCACTGCTGAAGAGTCTCATACTAGGACGAATCGGCCATCCAGTGCTTCCAGGTTTTCAATGATGGTCTAATACTCATTGATTCATGATCTCAACCAAAAACGATTATTAGCTCTGTTTTTCGGTTTTAGTGCAGCAATACTAAATGAGACAGATTAGTCAAGTTTCCTATTCAGTAGCTGTCTTTCGTTTAATTACTATCAGTTCACTCTTATCAAAACGTCAGAACCAGGCATCACTAGTCAAATTTTTGGTTACATGATTGGTCGTATTAAATCTTCTGTCAAAACTATGAAATTATTATGTGAATGGTATATTCTGAAGGCTGAGTTGATACGCATATACTTCGTCCTACAATGTAGAAAATCAAAAATCACCCTTTTCCTCTCTGTTTAATTCCCTTGGGCTCATTTCGGTATCAAAAGCTGTAAATTAAAACGGTCCAATTGTAACTAACTACTGGTTTATCTCTTTTTGATTTGCATCGCTCAGTTAGACATTGAGTAAACGTCAACTAAGAATATCGAAAAATAATTATAAAACTAACTTTCTGCGGACGAACAATCTTTCTAACTCACCCCATGATGTGACGTCATTGTATTTCGGAGTGCCTTTCATTGCAATTTCAATGTCAATATGCATGAATAATACCACACTTAGTTAACTTGGAAATAAAGATGATTAATACATTAAACTACAGATGGTAACAAATGACAAAAATGTTTCCTACTGCTTCTCTGTCATTATGATCAACAGTAAACCTCTCAACAGGAGTACTGTTTGGGGTACGAAAGCGTCAGTTATAAAACGTTAGCATGAACAAACGAGCCTCCCAACTTTGGGACAAGATCAGTTGATCCCGATACAGTCAAAGATTTTAGGGGAAATGTAACAAAAATTCCCTAGATTTACACAGGTCCGGGGATTTTTGCCAAAATAATCGCCGAATTCACCCAAAATTTAAGCTAACTTTGAAATCCTCTCGTTTTCCTAGATAAAACCCCGAGATATCAATTGATCATAAGGTTCTGACCTACAATTCTTATAGAATATCCGGAGAGTTATCACTCAAAGTTGATTCATAATCTCAACAAAAATCTCATTTTCGAACAAAGTTCATCAGTGTAAAAGCCAAATTGTTCACTAGCTACTCCAGCAAAGTTATCTTTTAGTTATGGCTCGTTTCTCGTTGAATATTATCTTGCAAACTTTGCCTCATCGAACCAGCTAAAATCAACAAGTTATTGAACGTAATACAAGTAGTCTACCTTCTAAACGCTCCCTATATCTTATATCCAAATTATGTACGGTCACAATACCGGAGGGTGATAAAATGTAATTTTCATTGGAATAGATAAAAAATTTGTACAATAAACATGCCATTTAACACATTGAAAGGTATCAATCTGGCAAGGAAAGCTTAGGCTGATTTCAAAATCAGCATTCCAGTCAGTGTAAGGATATGGGTTAGAAGTTATAACTGACACCCGAACATTTCAAACTATTTTAAAAATGTCGGTAAATAACTTGTGATAATGATCAAAAAATGCGTGAAACTAAAATTAACAACAAAAGAATGAAGCGAACTTGCCAACTGATAAAAATCAGATACCAAGATTACGAAATTCGCATAACTAATATATCTTTTGCACACCCAAAAACCTAAAGCTGTGACTAAACAATAAAATAATCGAAACAGCATCCACAACGTGTTATGAAGAATCCAAAACTAACCCACACACACCCCCAATTAGAGCACATTGATGTTTGCTTGCTTTTATAAGAAGCCGAAAATTTATTTCTGAATGTGTTATAACTTCAGCTTCAGATTTTTTTAAATCCTGGAAAACACACAAAGAAAGCATCTAATTGTTTTATACCCATTTATTACGAATTAAAATGAATTTATTGTAATCATATACCTAGTTAATTTCTTTCATTAACTGACTGTACATAATATACATGTAAATTCTAATCAAAATTCCATATTTATATGGAATAGATTATGTAATATAAGTTGTTAAATTCAACTTTTTTTTCTAATACAGTTCCAATTATAATAAATTTGTATAAGTTTTGTAAATTCCAAACGTTTTTTTCTAGTTTTCACAGTCATTATTTATGTTTCAGTACATTTAAATTCCCTTAATTTCACTCCAGATTTCAATTGTTTGTTTTTTTTGTTAAACTGTCGATACTTTTATTCGGCATTTCAATTTACATGTTGTAAATAATTATTTATTATTAATGAGATTATGAACCAACCTAAGTTAGACAACCATTAAGAACCAAGTAGCACCGGACAGCTGTTTCGTTCTAATATGAAACTCCCCAGAAGTTAGCATCTAAAACCTAATTGGAAAATGAACCCAAGAACTCCTGTTCTTACGAAAAGAGCCAAATCTTCAGATCACTGATCCAGAACACAGTGGTGTGCATATTTAACTTCAGTTAATTCGCGATTCACATCACAAACTGCCATTATCTTTTATGACGTCTTGTACCAGGATAAAAAATCTGTTTAGTGCTTCCTGTTTTGTAATAATTGTCTAACTTAGATAGGATCGTGATCTCAATAACATTTAATAATCTTCACAAACCTCATTATTGTTAAGTACTTGGTGATAATTTACTAGTGATTTTAATTCATTGTTTTATGGCATGACATGAAGTAAATACTCCTAATATGTTTTTACTAAAAAAAACAATTGGTAGAACAAAAACAGTTAATCTAAAACAGAATTTGTTGTCATAATAACCTAACCTCTTTGATATATTTTGTTTTGTATGTTTTGTTCATCATGTATTAACTCTCATATATATTAACGATGAGCTTTTGTTAGCTTAAATAATGGTTATAGTGATTATGCCATGATACACATTATTCTATAAACTGATAATAATTGAAATTACTTGCATTTAATGTTTTTACTATCAGTATTGTTATTACTCAAAAATGTTATTATAATAATACAATAGCTATGTTTGTTACAATGATTACAGCACGGATGTTCTCATGAATAAATGATTGATACTGTTTATGTACTTTTTAAATCAAACTTTTAGGCCTGTTATTTGGTATACATTATATGGCTATTGAGATAATATTATTATTGATAATAGTGAAAATAGTTAATAATTATTACTCTCCATGATTTGAAAATGAGTAACGATTGGTTTTATATACAATGATTTAACCAAATTCTGAAAATATCAAGAGTAGATGAACTAAGTATAAATGATATTAAATAATCAGTAAAGTTTTGATTGATTTTGTCACTATTATTTCATCGATATTTCATGAAGTTGAAAGCCTGAACAAACAAAAAAAAAATGTTTTTCATGAAGTGAGCACACAAAATTGAAACATTTTCATTGGAACTAAACTTTCGTTTCATGGATGTAAGTTTTATACATTTAGATTATTTATCTACTTTGATCATTCTTAAAAGTTTAATCTTTTCTTTTTCAATAAACTCTTACCACCCCTTAGATATCAATATTTCCATGCCATCTTATTTAAACCATAATAAAGCGACTTTAACATTGTACAAATTTTAAAGTTCTTTTAAAACCATATTGTTAAATTTAATAAAATGAAATAATCTAAATGTTCATTTAAAGTTGATGACCTTGGATAGTTTGAAAATATTTTGTAATGGTTATTGAATCTAATTTATTTCATTCATAGAATACACTTTTAATGTTTATTAATTAAAAGTGTAGTAAAATTGTTCATTTTTCAGAATAACTTCAAATAGTTTGATACTAATCAAAAGTTTAAAATGTACAATGTGTAATATGAAGAAATCTGTAATAACCAACAATTTCTGCTGATCATACGTAACATAGAAACTAGCAGGTATGTTCATCTGTTCAAGTCAACACACCATATAAACACTGTGAGTTGAAATTATCATGATGAATGCCAGAGTAGAAGAAGTAATAACAGTTTAGCTGTAGTAGAAAAGAATATGTTCATATTACGTAATTCTTGGATATGAATTCGTACAATGAATAAGTATAACTTTAAAACTTAGGATACAAAGATGGGCAAAGATTAAATATATCTGCCCCATTGCTATTAATTCTGAGACTTATAATGTAACATAATTAGCCACTGGCTACGATGGTCTTTTAGACTATATACAGATAATTTACACCTTCCGGTACAGCTCATTTTAACTGTCAGTGATGATAAATTTTGTTTCATCACCTTTAACTTTGCTATAAATTACTCCTACACTAATCAACATCGCCTGTCGAGGCAGGCGGCAGTTTGGAGTATGTAATACATATTCCCAAAACTTCTGACGATGAAGATTTACCTACCTAGTAAATCGATAAAGTATCCTCAAAGAAAACTGTAATCGCTCTAAGACATTATTTGAGAACAAAATTTTGAAAATACGTATTCATCATTCAAGAAAACTAATACTACAACGACAATATGATTTTAAAAATCTCACAAACACAACTTATCAATAGTCCATGCTATTCAGTTATTGTTGATATTGAAAAATGTCCTGACAAAAAGTAACTTAGGACTGATGATAAACTTTGAGTCATTAAGCTGGGATATGTTTCCAGGACATTATTATCGATTATAAGATATCTCTTTTTCGATAATCCTCCTTGTTAAATTAATAAACAATGAACTTACATTTCGTCATGTTTAAAGACGACTATATTAACTTCATCCATTGTAATAACTAGTTATTATTCATGTTTTATCGAATTGATTTAAGTTTAAAATTTATTAGGAATATCACCAGGAATTATGAGAACTTTATTTTCTTTGAAAATATTCCAAATTCTTATGGGTTTTTTTTACCGGATGTATTTGTTTTCTTTTAGTTCTACTCAGTTGAAAAGTATCCAGGTCTTAGTTTCATTTCATAAAGCAAATTTAGTTTGGTCATTTTTCAAGAATAAAAAAAACCAACTCCATCCATTATCAGAGGTGCTGAAATATTTAAAAAGTATACAAATAAATGGATTTTGAAAATTAACTGCATCAACTTTTATAGTTTTAAAAAATTGAACCTATTCGAAGGGAATTTCATTGACTGATGTAAATACTTAGACTTTTTTATGTTTAATAAAAACCTTACTATATTATATAATGTTGAGTAACTGAGGTGCATTATTCGAAGTTGTTCTAATTGTAGGTTACTGTTAGGTAGTGTTTTTAATGATAAAGTAATATATAGGTATACTGTTCTGTTCTACTGCCAATAACAACTAAAAAGATTTAGTGAGTTAATTTCACTATTTACATGCATATTATGCTTACAAACGTACTAGTATAAGTGAAACTAATTGTGGAAGAAAAATGTACTCAAACTTTGTAAATCTAAATGAGAAACCGAAACAATCCCATGATGAAAAAAGAGTACTTTAGATAATAAAAGATTTACTTCTTTCACAATAGTGATTTTAATTATTTTTCTTCTAGTTTTGTGTCGCATTATTTTGTAAATATATAATGTTTCCAAAGTTACAGTTTTCTATGCATAATAGAAAACGTAAGTTTGAAAATAAGTGATTAACTCAAAAATTTCAACCTTATACTTATTAAAGGCTTTACGTCACTTTGAGTAGAGAATAAGGATAGTTTCCGTAGTAATTCAGTACTATTTTCGGAGTAGCTTTCAGCACAGTTACGATAGTTATTTGTATATCTTGTAACAATAAGAATTAATTTCCCTTTTTTACGAAAATTTTAGAAGCAGATAATTTGGCTGATATCTGAAACATAAATGGCAAATTACACAAAATAAATGAGATAGAAAAAGGGATTATTTTGAAGTTAAATGTCTTCAGCGTATAATTTCTTATTTTGTTCAATAAATGCGTCAAAGATCTTTTCTAATACAGTTAAAATGGTAGACACTTTGATTATCCTACGCCAATGAACATTATGTATTCAATCCATTTATTATTGCTTACTTCACTCACCCGGAAAAGACAACTGTGACCAATCGAATACCGCCAACTTTTTGTTGCGAATACATAAACAATAACTTTTAACTTAAGACTCTCCTTTATATAATGTATCCTTCAAATGCACATACATGGTAGATAATCTCACTCTTATATATGAGTACTGTGTACTATCAAACAAGTCAGTTTTCGATCAGCCAATCATTTTACAAAAACATATCTGAATTGAGTAAAGGAATTACATTCCTATCATATTTGAGCTACTGAAGTCTATTATTTATTGTAATTTTAACACACTAAGGTAAATTACTTAAAAAATCACTTAACTGCTCCAATAAGATTCACAAAAGCATACCTAACAGAAACTTAAAGGAACTATCTGAGTGAAAAAAGAACTCCATTGTGAATATCATTCTAAACTGATGTACGAGATCTTAATGTGATTATTAAATGGAACTCAATGTTTATTCATCTTATTTTAATTGCAAATTTTGTTGAAAATTCATAAGATTCGTTACTTGGTTGAAACTCTGAATATGAACTATTTATATACAGTATAATCTGCCTAAGTCATTTCTAAAATTTATACACTTTCTTAAACTATACACACAGATTTTTTCGGTTAAGTTGACTTCAAGTTAGGTCCAGTCAACTGGAAGGTCTACAATGGTACTACTATTCACCAACACTCTAAACTTTGCATGCGAATTTGGTTTTACAGTATTTTTTAGTATATTTGCAGCACTCATTATTTGATTAATGTAACTTCTTTTGATTTTTATTATGAATTAAAAGTCAAGATTCATTTACGTGACATAATGACACTGGGATAAAATAATGATGAAATTTCATCCAGATTCATTGTCGGTGGATATTTCTCAAATTACGTCTCTAAAAAGTGTTCCTGAATTAACAACTATAACATCTAGTTTTTACTTAACTAAAATTGAACTGACTTATTTTTTACTATTTATATCGTGTTTACAAATAATTTGACACTTAATTCTCTTTTTAATGGTCATTAATAAATAAACTATTCTACTGCTTGAGAGGATTATTCATTGACCTTTTATTTCTCTATACTTTAATCACAGGAAAACAAATGAACATTTGAATAATTTATATGAATAGAAAACTCATGTGGAAGACTTCAAAATAGGATTCTTATTCAAACCCTGAGCATAAATTAACCATATTTATTTAGTAAAGCTAAAGCAAAGTAATGAGAATTAAGGTAATTTGAAATGTTAACCTATCGTTTCATATAAATACTAAATCTTACCGTCTTACCCCGACGAGAATTATGAATAGTAATTTTTGAGAACTATTTATGGACCAATACGATACATGTATTTTTAATGTACAATAATTAAGCAGCAAAACTATGCATAATCATGTTCCTCTTATTAAAAGCTTTATTTTGACCCATAGACTATTATACGATGTGCCGTTCTTGGGTTATGCCCAGTCCATCAATTACGTTCTCCCACATTCACAGCCACTTTTGGCTAAGTCGTGTACAAATATTGTTTCTATTTTGTGGTGCGATATGGTCTGTTTGGTTTTTATATAAACCCAGTATGTTTGAAATACATGATTCATATCACGGAGGATGAGATTGACGTTCTGGACTCAACAGGGAGGGCTAGACAGGAAGAAGGACCGGTAAGGACTGTAGACTACTCGTACGGGTTCACGTGTCATTGGTCCGGTCGATAAATCACTGTTCTCTAATTGGAGGTATCACGACGTTATATATTAATAGGTCACAAAGTCATAAGTTATAACAAGTATTATTATTTTTTAATGAAAAAGAATTGAGTCGTATGTAGTTACCATTTAAAGCAAAACAATTTATTTCATATAACAGTTTTAAAATATCTCATCTGATTAGGTTATAATGTAAAATGCAAGTTTAGTTTATGAATGCAAGACTTAAACAGTTAGATTAAGTTAGAGAAAGGGTGTATTATCTTCTGATAATCTAAATTTTATCATGAATTTTATAAGAACGTTTACTTGTTTAAAGCACTTCCAACTTAATAACCGCTAAATGTGAATCAAATGGAAGATATTGTGATTCTGAACCACAATCAAAACTTATTCGTATTATAATAACACAGTTACATCAGATTTATCAAGCGTTATGTACATTATTATGATGAACGGCAGAATGAAATTCTACTTGCGACAGTTGTATGCCTTCCGATATATATTCCATAAGAAAAATTATAATATATTAAATACAGCTTTCAGTTCATCCTTAACTAATTTTTCTTAGGCATAGTTGTATTAATGGATAAGTTGTAGCAGTTCACTAAAACAATTAGCTAAGTAATATACTTCCGAACGAAGATGAAGTCCTTTTACTTGTTCCTCATCAGCTGAATATAGCCCAAGGAAACTCAACATAAATGAACCTAATTAATAGATCAAATTTTATGATTCGCTAATCAAACCTTTCATTTGACTGAATTCAGAAGTTTATTTCATTAACTGTAATTAAATCCAGTAAGAAAAGTTCATATTGATTGATAATACAGGACATACCGAATGAATGAAAAACATTAAAGTAACTTCGGTTTAATGTTGTTATTTACATCCTCACTCGCACTGAAAGAAATTTCTTTCATTTTTCTCTTAGCACTTCTCAAGCCTGTAGTTCAATAATATTAATAGTTCTACTGATTACTATTAGTTTAAGATTATTGAATCTTTAATATCCAAAACCAGTTACCTGCATATCGTTTACTGAGATTTCTGTGTAAATTTTGTTGTAAATAGCTTGAAACAAAATTTTGATCAATAATAATTATTATCAGTATAGGGTTGTGGGGATTGTTGTGTTTAGATTGATATCATGAATAGTTCAGTGATAGTCTAACATTAATCCATTCATGATATCAATCTAAACTAACTAATTATTATTTTATTAATTCATTATTAATTGATTGATCAGTATCCAACCTTTCACTATATTTTTTGTGCATTATACAGTTTGACTAAAATACCATATACACTCCGACTTTGGTTAATATACAGTCATCACATCGATACTTCAATTTATTAAGTATGGATGTTAAGTAGCTTGAGAAAATTTATTATTAAACATCAGTTTCTTATTATAAAATATGGTTTTCAAACCATAAAAACAATGTATTTTCCAAATCCAATCGAATCAAATGTTTCCCATGGGATTTAACTAATCAGATCTCCCATAGAAATAATTTACAACTAATTTAATAGTTATTTTGACTAAAAATGTGTGTACCTGAATAAATGGAGTACAAATTTTGATGACACTTAAACTAGTCACTATTTGTCAAATATTCCTGTTCATACTCTTAAAATGTATCGTCAGGGGTAATAGCAATAAAGCCAAAGTCGGTTTAATGGCATGAGTAATCAAAAACCTAGATATACAGTGGTGAATCAACTGTCTTAGTATATAGATTTAACTCTCTTTTTAATTGCGATTTAAATATATATAATCTAAACTCTTAGATATAAATATTGTGCACTGACGCTTATATGCATTCCACATACTAGCTGATTTTCATACACAAAAATATATTATTATTTGAACTTGTGTCCCTATCGTTTAGCCGCAACATAGTATCTATCTTACCTTACATTTTGAAGGTTTCTCAGTTGAACATTCTGGCCTATTTACTCTGAGGTTTGCATAAACTTAGTTTCTGGTTGACTTATTTTCTTTGGTTAATTAATTTCATTTTTGGTTGATTTAGCTGTGGGCTTTCTAAATGTTATGAATTTTACTGAAATCCTCTTAACAAATAATTATCGAGGATTATAAAATATGTACTTCAAGTAATAACTTTTTCAAGCCACCTGTTAAAGACCATCCAGTAGTGCATGTACTTCACATACTGTGAGCCCAGTTAACCTTTTAATTTATAGGATATAGATAAATTTTTACCCAATATAGTATAGATAGCTATCTTCCAACTGAAAATTTCACGTTAACGCCAAGTCGTTATTTTACGTTTAGCTTTTTCAATGTGACTTTTTCGGTTATTTGGTCATTAAAACATAGACTATATAATACTAAAGTTTTATATAATTGTGACCTAAAAAGCTGTATTCGTCCTTGATTTATTGTCGGATATCAGTTTCTCTAACAGCCTAAAACACACTTAAATGTAAATCAGAGAAACCAAATAGATAATCAATTACTTCTTCCCTCATTGTCTGTTATCGGTTAAGACTTATTTTAACTTCACTGTTTGCAGAACTGCGTTGATGTAGTAAAATAAAACACATATCCTCTATCCGTGGGTAGCACTTAGATTGTTCTCTGAATACAATCTAGGCAGATAAATATATAAAAAACTTTTTTACATACGACGTTTTAAACGAAGTATACGGGTTATATATGTCCCATAGATTTCCCTTGAGGATTCTAGACGCCAGTAGTCGCGTTTATTACTTATCGTTTCGAATTGGTAATAACAATTTAATTATAATAAATGACCCTATTTCAATGCCGAAGAGCAAGTCAATAGCTTTAAAAATTAGTCAAGCGACACCAAGATTTACAACTCGAGGACATTCTTATTATTATGAAAAGTAAAAAGTGACTCCTAAACATGTCTAACTATGATTCGAATTGTTCAATGGAAAATAAGTGAACACACAAATTTTTAATTCATAAATATAATTACTGAGGTGAAAGCAAAAAACAAGTCTATATGAAAAATAAATATACTGGGAAATATCTATACATGATCAGCTCAAGCTTTTGCCGCTCTCAATCTACCGTAGTAACAGCGGCTAAAGTTTTCCATTGAAAATAAGATGTGTGCATCAATCGGTGAGAGTACAATTTACGGACAACCTTTGAGCAACGCTAAAGTGATCTGGAGAATTTCCACCTGCTTAACAAGGTTGTATGAGGGTTTTTAATCAGTGTGAGGAATTAGGATTATGATTTACTGTTGATGTTTAGGGTTAAGAATTAGACTTAGGGTTTTCATCATAAGCCCTAGGTTTAACTTTGTTGAACATTTGAGATCACGGAAAGTTTTTCACTAAGACGAAATAACAGACTAGTCACCACTGATGTTAGACCGTGGTGAAAAACTCCATTGACTAATCAATATCTCGATGACCATTCACTTCTTAAAAATGCTCATCCCCGATAAATTGTTCACAAATCAAAAAGACGAATTTCGCATTAGAATACACAGTCTAAGTTCTAGTGGAATTTTCTAAATTCATCGTTGTCTTTTTGTTACTAATGTTGTCAACATTTTATTACAAACCAAACATTTTTTAAAAAAACACCAGTTCCATATTCTGTCTAAGTTAAAGTACATTGTTAAATTAACCGGTAGAAAAGTGCATTTCTAACATAAATATTGAAAACTGAGTCATACGAAATCGTATTTATAAGCAATAAGAAACAAACGACCTTTTGATGACTATTTGTTGATATAACCCGCCAATGTTTTGTCCTTCTTTTTTAATGGACTAGAAAAATCGATTTTCTCGCGGTATCCCGTGTAATGTATGGCAATTTCAAGGGCAAAGTTCATAACACGGCTACAGCTGGGGGATTGTAATGTATAAAACAATCTTTGATTAGGACACCCTGACTATTTGAATGGTACCGCTAAACCAACAAAATTTGGCCCAAATCTGATGATGTAGGAATACTGAAAAGCCAACAGTTGAAAATACTTAGAGCCATAAGAATTGCCCTGTCGGTTTTAACTATCCAGTGCGTTGCTATGATGTTAAAATCCAATGTGATTTGTATGAACTGCAGTCAATATACTCTCATACCAATTCTTTCGAATATCTCAACAATATACAGTCTTATCTAATAATTACCAATGGAAAACTCAAAACACCTACAAAGTTCCTTCAAACACAGAGTAGCTTTTAGGCGTTTAAATCAACCAGAATTCCTGCTCGTGATAATCGTTGTATAACTACCTTTCGATGGAAATACAGCCAGTTGCTAAAGCTGACATATAGGTAATATACAACCTAATAATAAATGTTGAACAAAATATGTCAATCTGAAAGAATTTCACACCCGACTTGGTTGTGCCTCCAGAATAATGACATGAAGTAATAGCTTAAATGCGAACTAAAATCAATGATAATTGCAGATATCTATTAGTCTACAAAGTCTATAGGACATCAACGAAACTAATGAAAAAAAGTTCAGAGGTGACTGAAACCGAAGGAGGTGAATCACTCAGCCAATGCTACTTAAAACATAGCAATGAGTCGGACTCTCGAGTACTTTAGTAGCTCCTTAAAATTTCACAGTATCTACGAACCATTTTTGTTAAATGTTGACGTTCGTTCGTAAGCTTAAGTCAATAATGCTAAAAATGACAAATAAATAAAATCAATAAAATGATCTGGGGGCCTATATCTTGATAACCTTCAAAAAAACAAGTCCGTATCACCAGTGAAACAGACTAGACGGGCTATTGTAGCTCGAGATGTAAAAGGATTCAATGAACACTGGCTCTTGTCATTTGGAAAAGACATGGAGTCAGTTTGACTGAATGGTTAGTAAAACTCTGAGATATGTAACTGCAGTTGATCAACTGATGTTAAGAAACCGAATACTGAAGGTAGATTTCAGACAGGATTATTAGAAGCTTTAAAGAATAGAATGATGAGTAAGTAATATTTGTAAAGATAGCTCTTATGTATGCAAATTATGATGATGACTGAACACTAAGAACTAAATATGTTGAGTGATAAATTCCGTCAAAATACATGAAAATGCAAGTGGTGTTGTAACAATAGTCTCATTTACTGATGAGAGTGAATGGATAAAACTCTCAGAAGTTTTCGTTATGAACTTGATAAACTAATCTGTGCTGTCTCAAATCGTCGATATGAAGTCAAACATTTTATTCAATCATCAAGACACTATTCATTGAATTATGCTGAATACAGATTTTTTTAACGGATTTAACTCGTATCGTCACTTATTCTAAGACCGAATGTGTGGTTTATTCTTTACTTGTCTACGATAACACATTCTCCAACAGTGAAGTATTCATGTGAAATAGATTTTTTGGATTTTCAAGCTTCACTGTTGTTAGCTGACCATTAGCTTTTCACTAACCAAAGTAGTAATGTGCAGTCTAACACAGTATATTGCAGCCCATAAAGACACATTTTTTGTAAATCACAAACAGTTTTCGTAATCAAAAGAACTAACAAGATATTAAAGTAAATATGAAGAATGTAACTACTGGAAAATGACACAAATTGATCACAAATAATTAATGGTTTAAGGCGTTTATGATACTTCAGATTGCTGCAAATTTAAAGTTTGTCGTTAAACACAAGAGTTTAGCTATTAAAACATTGACTTCTTTCATCGGTAGACGAAAATGTAAGACCTCACCCCTTCTCACTTAGCATTTTCATATATATGTAGTCGACAAACTCTATCAAACAAAAATTTCCCGGAGTTCTAGTGAGAAGCAGTCACCAGTGGAGTTCAACCGGGTCTGTTGTGAGATAATAACTCACTAAAGACAATCGTGGATGTATCGCTCAATTTTGTGGATTAGTTGAAGTTAGACATTAACACCGTTGGATGCTCACTGGACTATAGGTTAACTGTTCGCGTGCGAGATCGATAGGTCCTGGGTTGGAATCTTTCGGGGCGGGGTCGTGGATGCGCACCGCTGAGTCCCACAATAGGACGAAATGGATTTCCAGTGCTTCCATGTCTGTCTAGCTTCAATTGACTCGTGATCTCAACTATTAAAAATGAAATTAGCAACCAATTCTTGAAAACTTATTCTATTATGACAAAACCGTTTACTCTAATTGTTAAGTAAAATAAGGACTGCATCATGTATGGTAACAGAATATAAGTACAACAAATTCTATTATCCGAAAATTAAAGTACAGAAACAATATAGAATGTAAACTACGAGAAAGTACTTAAAACTTAACAGATTCTAATTTATGTGATAAACATAATTTATTGTTCCTTATATAGCTTTTGGTAACATTTTATCTTATATGAAAATCGTTAAGCTCTAATGAAATACTAATGTAAATATGGAATTCCTTTTGTTTTCATTAAGGCACTGAAAATGAATATTAAATAAACAAAACAGTAGTCTAAAATACTGGATACAACTAGAAGATGAAGATGTTTTTGCTAGAAAATTGTGATTTTCTAAAACGTTTAACTCAGTTTAGTTATATTAATGATGACGCATAACCGATGCTTAGGTATATTAAATCGGAAGAAAAGTATGATTATAACGCAGTTAAATGAAGTTAGAGGCATTCAATTTTGCGATTCATATTAATAGTTCGAAAACTGTAATCCATGTCATCAAAGTTTAAATTACTTTCATAAAAGCTATAACATGCATACTTTGGAGATACAAGATTAAAACAATAAATATATTCTCTACTCACTAAATCATCATTCTACTCATATCATATTTAAAGGAATATATTGCACAATCATGAAATAAATGTTTGTACAGTTGACAGAATTACAGTTCTGGATTTATATTTATACAAATTTTACAGTGTGTCCTCGCCCACTGCAACACACTGGCAGCACGAAAAAATGAAGAGAAATACCTGAAGGACATATTTCAAAAGAACGGCTACCCAATCAACTTCATCAAAAAACACCAACCGCACGCAGCATCAGAACCCAAATCAAGCACAAAAATCAACAAAAGGATCACCCTACCGTACATACAAGGAATATCAGAAACCGCAACGAGACTGCTGAAAACCTTCGGGATAGGTGTGGCACACAAACCAACAAAATCATTACAATCAATCCTATGCAAACCAAAAGATGAAATAACAAAGGAAAACAAATCAAACATCATCTACAAAATAAATTGTACCAACTGCGACAAACACTACATTGGACAAAGCGGACGCCCCCTCCACCTACGCCTACATGAACATCAATTAGCAGTCAAACGCCATGATATCTCTTCACTTATATCAATACACGTGGATAACTACGGACATTCATTCGATTGGGAAAATGTAGAAATCTTAGACAGAGGAAACTCTAAAAACACCAGAGAATTTTTAGAAGCTTGGCACTCAGGTCAATCAGCAATCAACAGACATATTGAAATCAATCCAATTTATCAACCAATCAGGAAAATCATGCATAAATATAGGAACAAAAATCAAACCAATGGGAGACACAACCAAAACAAAGAAGTAAACAATGATAAATTTAAGGTCAACAAGAACCAATCAACATCGAGGTGCACAGAACAAGCTGTGAAACACATATGGAGAAATTCGAACACTTCACTTCTATCTGAAGTTTGTGCTGATGATGTCGTTCAGAAGAACGATGAAAGCTCCACGACCAAACCATCCAGCTCAGAGAACAAAACACCACCAAAATCATCCACCTGAGCTACAAATCTCCACTTTTAATGTTCCTTTTTTTTCGAATAAATTTACTACACAACGAATCCCCTTGGGCTTCTTAAGTACAAAACGGGTGTTTTTGTATGATATTTTATTGAGACACTGTTATTTCAAGCTCCAACTATAGCTTAAAAGAAATCATAACTTCTTAAAACAAACTATTCTTAATGCGAAAACTGAATTCATAAATAATACTGATTCAGTAAAGTCCTACAATTTCAGTAAAATCATTTGGAAAGTACTCACTAATGAATTCGTCCAGAGTTGTACTCCTGAAACTTGAACCTATGGAATAACATTAACGATTTCTCCAAAATCGGAACGCCGAAAGTGCATCAGAAATACTTGTATTTGCAATTTATTCAAAGTTATATAACATAACATGGTAGACGCCGATAAACTGTACATATAGTGTGAATACATATGTTAATTTAGAATGCATTTATTTAATTAATACTATATAGTCAGTTGACCCTTTAGTTAACTTTTATATATCTGATGTATTAGTGTTTAATTTATATATGAGTTAAGTATTAATACTCGAGACTGAATTTTGCTTTTCAACCGAACTGCATTTAGCAGCCGCTTAGTTCCTGTTCTTTTTCAGTAATTCTAAAAAAACTCACCGTGATCAAAATAATGTTTATCTACAGACCCGCTAACTCTAGATAGGTTTTGAAGAATGACTATAAAAAAATTCATTTGAGTCTTTCAACATCAAATCAACAGTGAGCACACGGATCGTACCGTAAATCACCACTGAGAAAACTTATGAAATTCTCCTTCCTCCTAAATTTCTTTCTTCGATTATGATCACAAGCTAATCTTACAAATAGTGGATGGAATGTTAGTTTAAAAGTTATAAATCTCAAAAGTGTATTTTAGCAGACACCAATTAAATGTCAATGAGATATCACAGCAACTCTCATCTTCACTTTAACCAATGCCATATTAATTCTTCAACATCGAATGGAATTAAGTTATTAACCTACAGGCAGATAACAAACGCCGATAAAATCCCTTAGCCCTATCAAAACTAGCCGAATTAAGCTGAAGATGACTGACTTTGACAGTGATAAGAAGTGAAAGCAAACGAGATAGAAGTAAGAATAAATATTCCAAAGCTGTTGTAAGCAGTGATGGTGGCAAAATCTAAGAGAATGTAGAAGGCATAAGTAATGGATAGCATTTATAAATTTGTAAAGAAGACTAGCCATTATGAATGGATAGTTACCAAGAGACGCAAAGATTATTTGAGGAAATGAACTGCTGAAATTTTAAGCGGAATACCGTGTGATGCTTTTATGAACATTTTATCATAGTTTAGTTGAACATTATTGACTAAAACCTTAACTTCAACGGTGATATCGGCCTTCTGACCCAAACAGAAGTTGAGAATAATGTGATAAATCTGAATTCTGCAAGGACAGTCAATATCTCCTAATTAAGTTCAATCACAAAAATGGTGGATCAGAATTGTCATGATTTACGCACAACTGTGATGAAATGAGAGCAACAAAATTTGGCTTTTCCATGATATTATCTTTTGTTCATCAACATCTTCATATTAAACCCAATTTTAATAAAGATTTTTCCTATATAAAGTATGTGTACCCGTTTTGTTTTTCATGTTTAATACTACAATTCTAGTTTGTGAACAGCTGAGGACAAACCATGAAATCAGTGAATTCATGTTATCCTACTATGACCGTTTTCCTTACCTTACTTAAATTTATAGATGGAAGAAAACGCATGCGATGGTTCATTATGTTTATAGTATTGACTTAAAGTCATTACTCTCAGGCTCATTCAGATAGTTTGTCGGCAGACAGAAATTGAGACGTAATCATCATCATCAAATGAACAAAACCTACATCGTTTCCGGTATCTTAGAGCTGATGACCACACTAGGTTTAAATAGGGTTCAGAAACAACAGAATGGGGATAATTAAACAAGTTTCAAGCCTGAAAGAGGTTGTATCGACCAGATAATCAGTAAACGATCCTAGAGCAAAGAGATACCTACTGATAATTCATATTACTGTTCATCATCAATGTGAAATTGGACTAAACAAATCAATACTCTTACAGAAGAACTTTTACTTAGACTGAAGCAGTTCTATTCATAGTTTATTAATTGATGTAACAAAAATTTTGTAGCGCATATCAAAGATGTATAGCTTTTGTTGGAGTTTTGTTCTCTGAGCTGGTTGGTTTGGTCGTGGAGCTTCTGCCAATGAGTTACAAAGATTGCATCTGAAGTGATCGAGTGAATTGATAAAACCAAAAGGGAGAATCTAATTCTCACAACAATTTGTTTCACCTCAGATTATGACTGTGAAAAATCAATCACTAAACAAAATTATAGATATTTATCAAAATTTTAACCACTTAAAGGTAATGCCAAAAAGTGACTAAATAATTAATGTTAATCTGTCTAAAAGAATAAAGCAATGTGAGAAGTGAAGAATATTCTATCGCACAACCACAACTTAAAATAGTTACATCTAATTCACCTACTCCCAATCATTTTTCTTCCTACAATACTATTAGAATAATTTAAGCAACGTTATCCATTCCTAATAAAGTAGAATAATAGTTAGATGCTCAATAACCTAGTCAACTTTATGAAGAGTTTGTGAATATTTGACACGTGTTTCAACTATGTGAAGTGTAAAACAATGGCCTAGAATTAATGTACTTCAACCCTTAGTTTAACAAAAGAGCAAACCTACAGCAAACCAACAATTATATCCAGTCGTATAAATATATGTTTAGTAGTATTCATACGATTGTTTCCATATAATATATAAAACACCTAACCAAGAATGTCTGTCGGTTGTGATATGTGGATGGAAAGTAACGGAACCCTAAAAAATCAATTACATTAGAAAATGTTTAAAATATCACATTGGTGTTTCATGTTACTTTACACGTGATTCTAATTAGGTACATAGGTAACAGATAGGTAAATTATTAGAATATTTATTACACTTTTGTGTGTACAAAATTTTAAACATTTCTTCATAGTTATACTACCGCCCTCGTGAGAAATTCGATTCAGAAGAGAAAGAGATTAAAATAATTTGAGGATCGGTCGTGCACAGACAAAATTGAGACACTACGGATCATCGTCGAACAATCAGTTGAATGAAACTCGTCACTATACATCAACTTCATTGGTTATGAAAAGGCATTTGACAGTGTAGATAGGAGAACATTATGGAAACTTCTTCGACACTATGGAGTTCCTGAGAAGATTGTCAACATACAGAACTCATACGATGGACTACAGTGCTGGGTCGTGCATGGAGGACAGATGCATTCCAAGTAAGGACTGGAGTCAGACAAGACTGTCTACTCCCCCTCTTCCTCTTTCCTCTGGTGGTTGACTGGATTATGAAGACCTCGACATCTGTTACAATCTCTTTTCTTACGATATGACCCAGCTATTCTTATTGCTTAGTATTCTTGGACACCGTATCACTCGACAAGTCCCCAAATCAGAACACGGTTGAACAGGAAAGAGATTATATTCCAAATAACAAGGTTAGATCGAAGTAAGAAGCACAATAGGGAAAACGTCAGTATATTTATAGTTTTCACATGAGAAGATTCCAGAGTATTCTCCAACTATCGACTAGTGCTGATTGGATAAGAATTAGCCAATCAGCGTGCAGCAAAGCAATCGTGCATTGAGCTTGCTTTAATCCAGTCTATGTTCCGCTAACACATCTGAGGGAAAACATGGCATACAATGGACAGCTCAGAACCAATTAGACGATTTGGACTTCGCAGATGACCTAGCCCTCCTATCGCATACACACGAACAAATGCAGATAAAGACAGCTAGTGTAGCAGCAGTCTCTGCATCAGTAGGTTTCAACATACGCATAAGGAAAACCAAGGTCCTCAAATACAACATTAAGAACACCAACCCAATCACACTTGACGGGGAAATTTTGGAAAAGATGAAAACATTCACGTACCTGGGAAGCATCATCGATGAACAAGGAGGATCAGATGCAGATGTAAAGGCGATGATTGGGAAAGCAAAGATAGCATTCCTACAGTTGAAGAACATATGGAATTCAAAAAATTTTCAACCAACATTCAAGTCAGAATCTTCAATGCGGATGTCAAGACAGTTCTACTGTAAGGAGCTGAAATGTGGAGAACTACAACAACCACCATCAAGAAGGTACAAGTATTTATAAATAGCTGTCTACGCAAGATACTCAACATCCATTGGCCGGATACCATCAGCAACAATCTACTATGGCAGAGGACAAACCAGCTTCTATTTCAAGAGGAAATTAGGAAAAGACTATGGGAATGGACAGGAAATGCATTACGCAAATCATCAAACTGCATCACGAGGCTAACTCTAACTTGGAATCCTGAAGGGAAGCGGAAAAGAGGAAGGTCAAAGAACACATTACGTCGGGAAATAGAAGCACATATGAAAAGGATAAATGACAACTCGAAGGAGGTGGAAAATACTGCCCAGGATAGGGTTGGATGGAGGATGCTGGTGAGTGGCCTATGCTCCTTCACGAGAAGTAACAGGCGTAAGTGAGTAAGAGATACAAATAGAAACGATGTTAGTTTCGTTTTGATTAGACAATGAAATTCAGTTAGAGATTTTGATAACATTTTTCATAGATTTAGTTTGTTCTGATAACGCAACTCAAAAGAAATACCTAACCATAACAAGAAATTCGAAATCATCAAAATGCACTGTTATGCCGCAAAATTTCTGCTGGCTTAGTATTTAGTAGCGTCAAAAGATGTTTGAAAGTGTGATTCAGCAATAATCAGTTAGGACATATATTTCATCCAATGATCAACTTTCGTGTCTCTAATATTCCACCACGATAATTAATATACTAATTGTAGAATGGTTAATTCGAATGAAGGGAAGCAAGTCTACGGAAAATTTGAAAGAGGTACGTAATTTGAATCACAACTTTATTGGCTGCATTAATGTTCAGTATAGATTCTAGAAAGTTACATATAAGTTTCTAAAAAAATGTTGGAAAGGCCAATCAGGCTGAGTAAGGTTTAAAAGTGTGGTATTTTAAAGATGTTGCAATAAGTTATGGATAAAATTGCGATGTCACTTATCTTTTCTGAATATTTTTGTCCAATGAACAGTGATCTGATTAGTAAACTCAAACTCTCCGGGTTGCATACTTGCATGTTTTTCATGAAACTAAAAGATGTTCAAAATATTCGTCTGCAGCACTATTTGCCGCATTGTTACGGTTAATTGGTAATCAAAGCTGAATCTTATTAGGAGTTCGTTTACTTCATGCCATTGGTTTCCTTTACGAATTTAAATACACCCAACTGCTGTTTTGGCTTTATTCAAGTCTAATTACTTTTAACGTTATCTCAAAAACATTGTTTAATTCCTGCTTTTTAATTCAGCAGTATAATATCTCAAAACGGGCTTATATAATTCTATCAAGATGGCATTTGTTACTAATCAGTCACCGATTAATGAAGTATGCTAGTTTAACAAGTTAGTTGGCATTCAAGTAACGCATTGGTAACACCTCTGATTGTACCAGAGTTAAGTCAGTTTTAATATCTGATAGAATATCAGCTCTTTTAAGATGCATATCACTGTTGGATAATAGCCAAAGTTCAGCCACTAGCAACCTACGTTTGCCTCATCTTGGTTAAAAAGTTTTGTGCATAAATGTTAGCTTGATTTCTCCAAAACATGTTTATCTGTCTGATCAGTTGTTTCGTCTTTTGACATTCACCAGTCTAAAATTTCTTATTTAGCTCTATGAACATGTCAACTCCTCAATGATCACCGGGAGTCCAAGTATACTGAGTTTTGAAATTATCATCATAGAATTTTGAATACGATGATTTATACTAGGAAAATAATAAATTTTGTGAAGTAATAATAGTTTAGTTAATAATGGGAATTTTTGTGTATGTCATGAGTATTAAGGATTTAAAAACATCTATGAAAGATTTCATCTTCGTATATTTAAAGTCAGATTTATATGATTTTCTATTGTAAATGAGTCGGTGCACTTCCCTCCATCAACCCTATGAAATTATGCAGACAAAATATTATCTAAGAGTAAAAGCACGCTGCTAATTTTGTGCAGTTCTAATTTCTAGATAATAATTCTATCATGCTTAAGGTTTGATCTAAAGCATCTAGAAATTCATACAAACATTAAGCAGTATCTGTTCCGTGCAACGGATATATTAGTCAAATCTTTAGAATTGATTAAACTGTATCAACTGGTCTGCATTATGTTTAATAATAGAAGTGACTCAATATTACTGTGAACTATCTTTGATGTCTGGTGAGTAAAGACAATCAGCATAAAGCACTGGACCTAGGTTTCCAGACAATGGCTCATGTAGGACCAAAATATTTACACTGACTGAATACGATTATGTGAACGAAGAATATTCTTTTCAATAATTTCTCATCAGAATCTACAATTAAAAATCCAAATTAATAATCTACAAGATTGACCAGATTTAAGGCAGGGTATATCATTTAAAATTGTAATATGTGAATCAAGAATTGTTTTATAAAATCAAATTGTTAATATTGGAGCTAACTATTATAAAATGTTAACATGAATCGGTTAATAAGTGAAATGAAATTGTGAGATTAATGATCAGAATAAATATGATCAACATGGGGTTAGAGAGGGAGAACAAGGGGACAAAAATCAGAAATTACGTAATAAGATAATATCAATTAGGTCTGATATAGTAGATCGGAGTGGATACTGAATGAATTCCTCAAAAAGGTTATCAAGTGTAATAATAATAATAATAATAATAGTGGTAAAGATAATAATAATAAGTTTGGGACATAAAAATGAACATTAATCAAATTATGTCACCATATTATAAAATTAATCATTAACTAGTTGGCCCCGAAGTTGGCCAGGGTAAAAGGAGCGGTTGAACATATTTCTTTTGGATGCAAAGCTCTGGCTTTTTAATTCGAATAGCAATTTGTTCAGCCGTCTGCGAGATTCTCAATGTGACGAAATACTGAATACTTAGTAGCAAAAAACGTTATGTTGGATAGTTCGTAATAATAACTGTCTAAGCAATCCTCTTAAATATAAGGATGGTCCATAAAGGAGATATTTTTTTGTTTACATGCATGAAGTAATTTGCTCTTTTGTTAGAGTTGGCTTCCATAGGATTAAGATCTAACGAAAATTAAATAGACTCCTTTATTTGCTTATATATTTAGACACATAAATATTGGTATAAGGGGACACCATATATATATATATATATATATATATATATATATATATATATATATATATATATATATATATATATATATATATATATATACACCCCACACTGAAAATGAGGTTGTGAAGAGATAGAGAATGTAAAGAACGTGTAATAAAAAGAACAACAACGAAAAGAAATTAGTATGTGACAGTTTAATAATAATAATCGGAGAAGCAGTTCGGCCAAGCGAAATGCAACCAAAAAATATAATTTCAGTCGAGGAAGTTATGTTCACTTTTATAAAGAGAGTAAAAGGAAGTTACAGAAGGATCGCCACTGGCTTCTATTCTGGTCCACATCTGATAACATCTAGCTACTGTGTTACACCATCTATGAGACCCCAACCAGGCAATCACGAGGGACCGACAGATGCCAGTCCTATGCAGCATTAATTCATACCACAACACCATGTCATACACTGACCACCTCTTCATTTTTTTCAACCAGTCCCAGCATCGACATTCGTAAGACGTGCCCGAGCCACCAAAGTCGGTGTTTCAAGATGGCAACACTAATTGAAATATCGTCTCTGTACTCAAACACACGACACCGAACCTCTGCATTACCAACATGATGTTGCCACTGGATGTGGCAATCCTTCGGAGACAACGATGATCAAACACAAAGAGTCGTCTAACATCATCAACTGGGATGGGTCAGGTCTTACAAATATAGGGCAGAACTGCTCTCACCGACGCGTTGTAGCTCCGACCGTTTACAGCCAGACTAACATCACGAAGGCGTCAAAGATGGTCTAGATTGGCATAACTCGCTCTGGCTTTCACTGTACGTGAATTGATCTCATCACTCACACCATCACCAGTATATACGCAGCTACCGGATACACGAACTGCTCGACTACTTCTATCCGCTTACTACCCAGAGTGAGTTCAAGTTCAGGGTTTTACCAATCTTGTTAAAATACTATGAACTTGGATTATGCAAAGCACATATCATAGGTATTGGCATACTTCTTAAAGACATTGAAGTAGAAATCTTAAAATGTGCCAGCATTCTTCATTATTTGAACAGCATGGATGTTTATAATCAAAACACACTAAATATGTATAACTAAGTTTTCAACTATTTACAACTGAACAAGAGAACATTTAAAATTAATAGCAACGTTTTGAAAATATAACTCATGTAATATGTTAATTCTTATAATAACGTTTTGTTAATTAATACAGTGGACCAGTAGATAAGGATGAATTGCGATCCACACTCAGAGACATTTTTATTGGAAAGATTTGAATAGTATTTTCCGCATAAATATTCTCAATAAGTGAAATAAATGACTAACCGCTTCATTCCTCTTAGCCTCCTTTACTTGTCGTGCCACCAGATGCACTAGTAGTGCCGCTTACTATGTCAATAGTCTGTGAGTGAAGTATAAATATCACCACTGATTTGAATTTTCCTGTCAGAACTTTAGTTTCAAGACATGTGGTGGTCTGAGTACATTTTTGTTAGTTTTCAGGATACAAAATTAAATAAAACAGCTAAATACATGTAGACTTTTATCCGTACAATATTAAAAATGTTTATTATTAATTCATAAATAGTAAAGACATTGAATTTGGATTGTGGTTAATGGTGGAAGCTAGGACACGTGTTACTCTCAATTTGTGACCAGTCATATGGATGACCTGGATCAGAGTATTAACGTTCACACTTAGATTAAAACCCGGTACCTTCTGCTTCAAACGATAACGCGTTATGGGCTGAGGCGAAGTGTGGACGCTGCATTCCACTTACATATAAAAACTCGACAAAAGCCATCAAAGTATACCTCAGCATAATAATCATACTATTGCATCCTTGATATTACATCATTCGTAGTGACTCCACGTCTTTGTGCCTCCATTGATAAAGACATGGAAAATCTATCAACATAAAACAGTAAAGAATTTAGATATACTGGAAGTACTTCCATCCAGTTGAAGGTTATAAGCTAAAGAGCTACACATACGCTAAACCAACACGATATTCGACTGCCAAAATGTTTTATCATCATCGGTCAAAGGATTGGGAAATATGAACGATATTATTTTACACAAATTGAAAGCAACGCATATTAACGGCAATAAATCTCTAAACTTGGTAAATTAATTTCATTAATTCACTTCCTTTAAATTCTTACTGCTTTTGTTATAACCTACCTCAGACCGACTTTTAATTCTGAGCCTGGTTCCATAGGTATTGTTTCTAACTTTATGTTCTACTCGATGATCCTAAAGTAGATAACCAACTTTTCTACTTGACTATGGCTCAGATGAATATATGACACACTTAAAGTAATACATAGTATTTACGAGATGGTATTGTCTAACAGGCTTCTTCAACCTAGTCAGACTTTTTTTTATTAAGGTTTAGGTAGATCAATCTTTCTGAGGACGTTTAGTGACTTAACGGAAAAGTAAACATTAGTCTATGTCTGTATCATTGACATATTACAAATATGACAAAGGCGTCAATATACATACACCTAACGATTGCGCATATATCGTAGTGTTTTTCGCTGTTCTCTGATGTGGTTGGTTTACTGGCGAATGTTTCGATTACCAGGATAGATTGATTTAGCACTAATTAAATAAGCACCTCACCTCTACGTGATATGGGAGGTCATGCTATCTAAAAGAAGTTAATTACCTCATGCATCAGGTACCTGGGTATAAGCTATGCTAAAAGTGAAAGGTATCATAGCTGCTTAGTTGCCCAAACCAAAGTCGGTAGGGCGGGATTCGAACCTGTGACTCCGAACTGAAGTGCGAGCGCTCTGACGACGAAGCCATCGCTTCATAATAATAATGAGATCTACTGAATTAAATCAGTCAGCTTACAAAACCAAATCAAGCCATAAACCTATTATTTCAGTATCTTAATATGCATCAACTGAGTGGAAATCCAAATCAAGGAAAGATTCGTATCCATGTTTTATCTCCAAACACGTGTGCGAATAGGGGTTTTTATATTCCAGGGTGAGTATTCCAACAGAGAAAATGAGATACTGCTTATCAGCTAGATCTACATCAAATAGTCAGATGTCGTCATGAGCACGAAGTCTCCATTATGTAGACAGAAAGTGATGATAAGTAGAGTCCAAGAACTCAACTAGTCCACAAAAGAATACAATATAATCGGTCAGCCTGCATCAGAGTTGGTGGAACGTCATTAGGTTTGACTGGTATACATTCTGACTACGTAAAATTAAGATAACCACAGTTACTTGCAGCAACTCAAGCAGTATATCATTTGGTGCCACATTTGCTCCTAAAGACCGTCTATGTACAGTGGATTTAGTATAATGAATTCTGATATAGCAGTGAATCTTGGTCTCCTTTCTTTACTGATTATTTTCTGATCATATTAAATAGAAGTAACATCCAGCGACACAGTTTTCTCAAACACTAAACCCCGATCTTAGAACTTTGTCATCAGTAATCCACATAATCCCACTTTGCACAGTATTCTTATTAAAGACGAGTTAGTCAGCTCAAACTTTCTAAATTAAAAAAGCTGTGGAACCTTCTTAAATCATAACAAGGACATAATACAAATCTGGAATTTCGATAACTACTTTATGGAAGTTAACGGGGGGTTGTTCAATGTACATATAGAAATCTGACACAATTCTCAAGCATACTTGGCTTTGGCAATCTCACTATTGCTTCAGTTAATCACACTCTGGTGTTCTGATTCTGTGCTGTCGGAAAACCTACCCGATACACATTCGCTCCTTAATTTCACATCTTTAAAAACGGTGGATCGGCCGTCAGTAACCTTAAGACTAATCAGGATTATGTAGTAAATGCGATTGGGGAATGAGCCCATATTTTCATATCGCCTCGTAATCATAACCTGCACGGACCGATCCTATAAATTCATCACATTTCTTTTCCAAGATTGGTTTCTTCACTTTTTGCAAAAGCCTAATATCTGTTTATTATTACACCAAAATTTGAATATTGACATTTCTCGTAATAACATTGAGACATGAACGACTAGGACCAGCTATAGGATATCTACAAATAGTACATCATAATTACCTTATTTAGGTGTCAGCAACCAAAATAAAGGTTGGCTGCGATTCTAAGATTACTCAGGTTATTGATCACTTCTCAAGTACGGTAATAAGGACCGGGGTTTAAGATATACGATCTTCAAAACTATTCAGCATTAGCCGAGCAGATCATCCAAAACTGTACCAAATGACTTAAAGGAAAAAGTAAGTCTATTCCAATTTAACTCCTTTAGCTGCTTCGTAATAAATTGAAATTAAGTCATGTTATCTCCTAAACTAAATATAACATTATGAACTGGTTAGTGACCGGTCCAAAGATGGATGGGTCTTTCTTCATTAAAAACCATAGGTCGTTACATCGGAATAGTGTATCCCATAACATGCTATGGGATGCGTGCCTGCAGTTACGAAATACCTTGTGGATTTCTCGTTGTTGGCAGTAGACTGTTTGATGCATTGAACAATTAAAGGATCTGGAAGCAATATTTCCTAGTTGTATGAGGTCTGCATAATTTACCTACTTCTACCATAATTCAAAATCCTTCAGAATTCTTATTAAACTAATCTATTATTTTTTAATCGTACCTTTGATGCCTAATGTTTCCTATCAAGACCAGTACTTTTATTACTTCCACTACCTTGGGATTTGCCCTAACAACTTGAACCGATATATATATATATATATATATATATATATATATATATATATATATATATCAGGTTCTATGTTGCAAATGATTGACTCCTTTTTTGGGATTTATTTTACATGAAGAATACTAAGAGACAGTCAATTTTTTTAAAAAACGCACTGAGGTCCATATATTCTCAGCAACGCAAGTAAGAATTACAATCAGAAAGGTGTTGAACTTAATGAACGCACCAACAATTGGAAAGTCAATAATGTGACTAAACGCATTCGATCACAATATGTTTGCGTAACTTACTTTTTAGGCTGAAACACCTAGAGAATGCGTTGGTCCAGTGAAGGTCAACCGTAAAGGACAGTAATGCAGTATTGGTCACATTTCTCTCAAACTATGACCATGTTCTATCTAATCCCAAGCAACTAAAAAGTTTACTATTCGGCAAGAACAATTGGTGCGTTAATCGTATATCAACAAATCGAAAACAGTACTACTAACAACTGAATCGACAGGAGCCTGAAGTATTCCCTTAATGAAGTATAGACCTTTAACCATAGTGTATTTGATAGAAATCGACAAACATTCTAGTGTCAAAACAAGCTGTCATAATATTCGACACAAATATGGACAATGATGAAACGGAGTAAACCGCATTGCGAAGTACGTAAAACAAAGATTCAAAGAACAATATGGGAGAAGTGGCACTCACAGTAACTTTTACTCTAAGCAATATCATTGTCTGAAAAAAGTATTATTAGTATTATTTGGAGACACAACTGTTACATGATTTCAAGCGCATTTTTTTAATTCCCACTTAAAAAGCAAAAAAACAAAAATATGATACCGTTAAATACATTTTTTGATGACTATCAACATGATAACGCCAATATGAAAATTGAGAAGATAAAATCAAACCTTCGAATAAAGGTAGGCTGGGAGAGCACGGATAGTATGCAAGATTATTTCCTGACAGACAGCTATCAGCATTACATGCAATATGGTAGGAAAAACAACATATTTCAAACAGCCGATTTACTAAAGCTGATCCGTAAGTGAGAATTTTCTGTCAACTGGCTGTTGTGCAATTCCTGTTACGAAAAATAAAGTTGCAATTAAGATGAACTTACGATAAGAGACTGAATAGCCAGATCAACTGTTTCCAACTGCACGAGTGCCATTTTGTTATCCTTCCTATAAAAAATTAACGTAAACATCTTAAGAAAATATATAATTACATAAACCGAAACCCAGTAACTTCAAATCCTTTAGTTGCAAATAACACACGTATATCGTTTTCAGTTACCGAAGGAGGGATGTTACTCAAATGAAGAACGTGACTTGGAGGGTAAATATTTTGAAAATTTTTTGAATTGGGCTTTCGAAAACGATGCAACAGACTGTTAGTATAATCTTTGGTCAAACCATTTTCAGTATCCTCTTTCGGTAGCTGAACAATATTATGTCGAGACACTGCAATTTTCATCGGTTTGTCCCAGAGGCGCTGGCCATTCAGAAACTGTAAAGCTATGAGATTTATTATCAGAATGTTGACAAAATTACCTGTAAGAGCCTGGTGAGGATCGGTAAATTGAATCAGGGCTGTGTCTTTCTTATTGAACATAATTTTCACGCGAGTGACATCTCCATATACACCTGTAAACAAAAATTGTTCAGCATGTAAATAATATTTTGGTCCTGATAATGCATTTCCTGTTGAAGAAACGTTATCATTTATCCACCATGTTGCTAATAAACTTTAGGTAGGAAGTTTCAGAATGGGAGACAAAGCACAATGGGACAATCAGAAGCGTTCGGGCTTCTTGTGTCCAAATTACAGGCTTCACTCAAGCTACTCTTGGGGTTCCTATATAAAAGCGTAAGATTAGAATTATAAAAAACCATACTGCTTTGACCGGGCTGAATGGTTTAAGTGGAGTCGAATGTAATGAGCTTTAGTAGATAAATTTTATCTACTACCCAGAGGATAGTACCACTTGAAATTAGAGGACAAAATGAATAACAAGGAACAACATGCAATAAATGTTTGGTCATCATATAGGTAAAACTGCATTTTAGAGTGCTCACTTAAAAAAGTCGGACCGCTTGGTCATATGTATAAACTGTCTAATTATACTCAATAGAACAATACTGGGAATCAATGACTATGCAGATATTCATGCACTAGACCTAAGACTAATTTTCGAATCTTTATAGTCGGCTTTCTGTAAGACACTCGACCAAAGCGGGATTTTAACTAGTTATTTAAACACTAAGCTATTGAATAAATGGTTGTAACTATAAAGTTTGACAGTATTACTATAGATGTTAACGAGACAAGATTAGTAAGCTTCACCTCTAAGGTGAAAATGAAAAAACCTGAGTAAATATTAAAAGCCTTTCTTCATGAAGTGAATGTTAAGTGCGATAAGAAAGTTACTACGATCACATACCTTTAACAACCTGAAAATCAATGCTTAACACAGTTAGTCACAAGCATTAAGTGGTTGACTGAAATCTTACAAGACAAAATCGACTGAAAATCAGTATTAGTTAATGATACATTTACATTACTGATCTACTAGGGAATATGGGTAGAGTCATGAGAATGAACAAAGAAAAACCAGTTGTGCTGCTGTCAAGACAATATAAGGAATAAAAACAGAATTAATACAGAACAAGAGAATAAATAAGTAATGTTTATAGACAAGAAAATCTGTGATGGGTAACGGTAGAACAAGAAAAGACATAAACCTACCAAAAAGTGTAAAAAGAGCATCCGGATAAACCCTCTTAACGAAGATGAAGGTTAAAATAATGAATCCGAATTTAATATCACGTACAGTCGCACAACAGATGCAAGTGTGCAACAAGATTGAACAAGAACAGCGAAATACGAAGAAAAACGGCCGATTTGACAGCAGTGATGGGTAATCATAATCGTATAGCCAATCAACGAATAAAGACCCAAGGTTGAGAGCAGATGGTGTGATTTCAAGAAAACATGAAACGAAAAACAGAATATTAAATTAGACGTCATGTTTTTTGAGCAAACCCATAATCTCGACATTCCAAAGTCAACACTTACATCTTCATTCAGATTTGATACAATCAGGACTGTGCTTCCATTATTATTAGGAGGGGGACGAACTCCAACAGGCGTCACGTGAGAAGAGACAGGTGTCTGCACAGATCCCATAACACTTGTGTTACCGCCAGACATATGGGGGAGCACCCCAGTTTGAACAGCACCACCCTGAAGTGCTGCTAGTATAGTGGACAGATTAGGAGTTCCTGACATAGACTGAGAACCTGGACCGCTATTTTGTGATGTAAGAGCCATGAAACTTGCAGTGGCAGCTACTGCTGCAGGAGTAAGAGCCAAACCTGACTGCTGAGCTAGTGCTGCTAACTGAGCAGTCAGTTCGTTAATCCCCATATTGCTCGTATTTGGAGGTGCAATCATCCCAACCGGGAGATGGATACCTTGGTGTGCCATATTCGGTACGACGGAATTTTGGAAATTTGAAGAAACATGACCAGGATTGTTGCTATGATGTCTTTCACTCCCAGCTGTGGGTCTTCGAAGAGACATTAACTCCTCCTCAGTTAGTGGATTATTGAGATAATCTCTGCATTTATCACTCTCTTGACGAACTTCCAATGGACCACGATTTTTCGAAAATTGCACACGCAGGGAACAGCATCCAGTGTATATGTTTTGGCCGTTTAAATGCTAAAGCTTTTGAATGAAAGTGAAGAGACTTACTAGCATTGCAACAAATGCATGAATATGATTACCAAACTCGACTAGTCCATGATACTGGTTGTTTTTCAGATAGGTAACAATCCTTAGTATTTTTCCATATCGGTAAAATATCTGGGGAAATAACTCATAGTAATAGTAATAATATACATTACCTTGTGTAGAATAGTATGGTTGATCTGCTGTCCCATTATGTTATCAACAACAACACGCAGAACTGTAGTAGGCATCCCAGAATTAGCGCCGCTGAGATCCTGTTGAACGATGCAATTTGCGTTCTGAATTGCATTGCCTATGCTACTGTTTTCCGAATGTAATTCGAGATGTTGGTGTTTAGAATACTGCATGACCAGAGTGCGTCCTCTTAGCGTAACTTGGTATTCGCGATAGTACGAAACCATCATGATCGCACTCTCTAGGCATTGCATTTCCAACAGAGCCTGCCGAAAGGAATACTGATTTTTAAAATACTTACCTGGTTAGCTTTTTTAGAAAGCACCATGTTTTCTAGCAAACCGAACGGGATGCCGAGAAGAGCGATTTCATGTTCTGTAGCATCGTCTGGCATGTTACGAATATGAACAACTTTTGATGGAACAGTTTCAACATATTCAATTCTTGACTGAAAATTTACAGGCTAGGAAAACGGTAATCTTACCTTTTTGTTTTCGTTAGTATCAGTTTCCATTGGAGCATGACCATTTCCGTTCATTATAAATCCATTAGCTTCATCACGCTGTTACACAGGTCGATTTATAAAGTTATTCAAGTGAGTAGTACAAAGAATACGGCTCATGAAAAAAAACAGGATTTCCCCAATCCTATAAGCCTTGTTATACTGTGCAGTTGATGCACTCAATTGTAAGTATTGTTAAAGTATTTTTATATTTCTGGACCTTATAACTTAAAGGCTTTAAGATAGGCTGGTTATATCTTACATATTCGCTATGTAAAAGGACTAGCCCTAGGGCCCCATATCATTGATTTCTCATGAGACAGTAATGTCTTGTAGGTGACAAAGCGGAATCTAGAGGGAGTGTACTAGTTGATAATTTTCGATTGAGTCTCTAGACAGATTACATCGACAAACTGCCCTGATGCACACTAAGCTGTATTTACCATTCCTAGAGTTCTTATGGAGAACTAAATGAAGCTAGGATACCAGCCTGCTTCCACACCAAATATAGTCTTTATACGTGATTATACGATCCCATCATTAATTCCCAGTTGAGTGACTTTATGTAAGGAACCTATTCCATTGGGATTTTTTGTTTAAATTGTATAACATACAGTGAAACTAATACGGGAACTGAGTATTTCTGGAGATAGTTAAGTAATACTGATAAGCTGAAAAACAGCATACACTAATGTTTTGATACCTATCTGGAGCAAGTTTGTAAACCTATAAGACACAGACCCGAATTCCTCTCCACCGAAAAGCATAATTAGCCTGAACACAATACGAACCAAAACCGAGTATACAGACTTGTCACAATCTCTACCATGTGTGTCATAGTAGTCTTAACAATATTGAAATTAGTACATCAACTATCTACTTTGTAGCAAGATCACAACAATCAGGCAACAAACCATGTTACGCCTTGTATTTATCACTTTATTCACTGTCCATATACATTTAACCCGATATCTTAAGACCCTGAAACTACTTTGGAACCATCATATGAGTGAAACCGTTTTGTGTAATTATTAAACCTCTTTTAAACTCTAAAAACGCATAAGTGAATGCCATCAATATGTTACGGTATATAACTTATCCCTTAAATATCTCTACATAAGTAACATTTTCGGTTGTGAACACCAACCTGGATGAAAAAGCTACTCTGGTCAAAACAAGACTAATTAGACGGAAATGGACTACAAGGAGAAACGAGTCAGAGACAGCTTACCAACTGAGATACAGAACTCAAGGAACTGGGATGTTGAGAACAGGCCTATCATCCTGGTATGGAAGACTTAGGAGTGATCTTAACTTTTGCCACCTTTATGTCACCAAACGAAGTTACTAAAAGACTAGAACGATCCGTTTCCCTAGGCTCATGTTGATTATGCGATCAACAGAAGCACATAGTGTGTCAGATGAAGTTTATGCACTAACACCACGCCCCTCAAAGTTGGCACACTCCCGTTGACTTATTTGACTGAAAATAATTGTGCAACAACTTAAAAACGGTCGTCTTTCCGAACGGCATAGGTAGGAAAAAGTCCGGTAGCGATGATGCTAAATATTTAGAATTAACGAGCCACGCATAAACAATTTTTCACCCATTCAATTAATACGAAGTTTGTGAAGACCAATATCGTATGTCTTAGTAGTAATATATTTGACACCTGGTAGTCGGAATATAGTTATTTATATCCCACGGTACAGTTTAAGCAAGAACAGTAGAAATCAACCAACTTTGCTAGCTTCAATAATATTTAAGGTATTCGTCCTGTAAAAACAACTCAAATTGCTGAAAAAAACAATGTATATGAAGACGAAATCGTCTTAATGCTTCCATGTAATGGTAAATAAACAATAACACAAGTAATTGTATTAATATTAACTCACCTTGCGTTTACTTGACTAAAAATAAAAAACATAGATTGTTTCAGATTACTGGTTTATGCAATACAGGCTTCTTTCGTTTTAAAAATGACACAAAACAGCAAAATTACGAAACCATGTACAACATACCATCAGAGCCGTATAGGCGCTTGTAGACATGGCTGTCATTCGAAAGTGGACCAGCCATTGAAACCTTGTTTGAATAATGTGAATTATACTAACCACATCCTTTATACGTAAGTGCGAGTTTTTTCACTATATGATATGATAAAATCAGGATATTGTTTTGTTCGGAAAGAGGTTTACCTGGCGATGATTTCAATAGCTGATCTACAGTTTCAGTTTCAGTTTGGGATGGACAGGAGGCTCGATGGCCTATGTTAGTACTGGCAATGGTGGTCTCTCAGTTGATCCAACTTTCTTTTGAAAGAGTCGACGGATGGAGCCGCAACCACGTACTGATGTAGTGAATTCCACTCGTTGATGATTCGATGGGAAAGTCGATAGTCAGCTGACAAGTAATTTGTTCTCGGCTTATGAACTTTTTGGAGTGTCCTCGTAAATTCTCTGTTTTGGAAGACAAGAAAAATGAGGGCATATCAGGTGCAAATTTATCACTAAGCAATTTGTAGACTGTAATCAAGTCGCCTCTAGTTCTGCAATATGACAACGGAAAAGGTTCAGCTTGGCCAGTCGAGATCCATACGGAAGCTTCGCTATCCCGAGAATCAGCTTAGTTGCTGTCCTCTGAACCTTTTCCAGAAGCTCACTGTCTTTTTTTAAGCAGGGGCTAGCCGCTTGTATGCAGTACTCAAGTTTAGGACGAACGAACACTGTATACAAAGTCAAAAACGTTTTATCGTCGACATGACTAAAAGCTCTACGTATTGACCATAAGGTTCTAAAACCTTTGGCGGCTATTGCACGGCAGTGTGCAGTAGTCTTTAAGTCTTGACTAACGATAACTCCTAAGTCATTATATGTCTGGACAACAGGTAGCTCAGTGTTATTCATCGTGTATGTATCTGTGCCTTGATGACCGATATGCATCACAACACACTTGGAAGTATTTATCGGCAACTGCCATGTTTGAGACCATTCAGATAACTTCTTCAGGTCATTTTGAAGTTCTAAGCTATCACTCTTACATCATATCGTCTTCCATATCTTGACATCGTCAGCATATAGCAAGGCCGATGATGATAGGAGACGAGGAGGGTCATTTACATACAAAAGGAATAGCACTGGCCCCAAAACTGTACCCTGGGGCACTCCACGAAGCACAGTTTCCCAGCTAGATAACTTTGAGTTCACCCTTACTCTTTGTTGACGCCCAACTAAGAAGTTTTTTATCCACATCAATAAATTGCCTCCAATCCCGACTTTTCTTAACTTATATAACAGCCGGTTGTGCGGAACTTTGTCAAAAGCTTTACTGAAATCAATGAAGGCGACGTCTACAGGTAGCTTTCGGTCCTTGAGAGCGCACCAGTTTTCACGAGCCACTAATAAGTTAGTGAGACAAGAGCAACCTATTCTGAAACCGTGCTGCTTCTCCGAGAGGATCCGGTTTTTATCGAGATACCTAAACAGATCCTTACGACTAATCTTTTCTAAGCTTTTAACAACCACACTAGTTAGGCTAACGGGGCGGTAGTTCTCAGGTTTGTGTTTCGTACCTGTTTTGAAGACAGGACTTACTATGGCATTTTTCCAGTCTTTCGGTGAACGACCCTGCGTAACGGATAGGTTAAAGCATGTACTTAAAGGGCTTGCAACGAAGTTAGATAATTCCTTCAGTAGCCTAGGATGTAATTCATCGGGCCCCGTGGATTTACCTATGTCAAGCTTATTGAGCAGACCAAAGACATCGAGTTGTTTAATGGTCATGCTATCCAGTTTATGTATGGGGGATCTGCATACGCTGACAGGAAGGGCGCTTCTATGGTATATACGTTGCTAAAGTAGTTCGAGAACACTTGAGCCTTACCAAAGTCGTCCTCCACTAATGATGAAGCAATACTGTCTCCCCATAGAGCAGGAATATTTCCTTTTCTCCTTGTCCTTTGGTTTATATAGGAATACAAGCGTTTAGGACATTCTATGGATTCCTTAACAAGTTTTCCTTCGTACAATTTTCTAGACTTACGGAGGGTCGAGGCACAAGTATTCTGAGCCTTTCGATACTGAGATTTTGACTCATCAGTCCCCAGTAACCTAAATCTATCCCATATTTTCCTTTTCTTATGGAGAAGGATACGGACCTCCCTACTGAACCATGGTGGTGAGTTTTTCGGCCCCTTTAGTATAGTTCAAGGGATGTGAGGTGTGGTAACTTTTAAGTATGAATTTCGAAATGCGTCCCAGGCCGTTTCAATGGAGGACTCTGGGTCTATTGTACAATCTATTAACGATGCTGAGTGCATGATGTCTGGTATGTTTGCTTTCCAGGCATTGGGTCCGGACTGGACTGACGCGTCCTTGTGACTGGCAGTTATATGGAAGTCGAAAGTTAAAACTGCGTGGTCACTTTTACCTAGGGGTGGCATATGATGTAGGTTCGCAATATCATTCTCATAATGAGTCAGTATAAGATCTAATAAGGATGATTTAGTGTCCGGATCGTACCTTGTCGCTTCTTTCACATGTTGCACTAGAGCACATGTGATAACTCCATCAACTACTGTATTTTTAGATATCATGAAAAAAGTTCGGATATGATGAGGCCATGGGGAATCGTCTATTTCAAAGGACTACTTCTCTTTGAAAGTATACTTTCGTTCCGAAATACAACGGAAACGTTCTATTAAGCACTTGTTTTTTTCACTGGAGAGGTGTTTCTACACATCAACCTGAATGACTCTATATGGGATTCCAGAAAATAGACATATCAGACCATTAAATTTTCAGTATGGAACTTCTTAACTTAATCCTTCCTCATTGACAGTGATCTAATTAGATACAGACATGTTAGACATTATTGCATTTTCTTGTTAGACGAAGAATCCTGTACGGGAAAAGGGATCACTGGATAGTAATACCGAAACCACCACCTAGTGTGTAGAAACTAGTGTAGTTTCACCCTCAACCTATAGCAAACTAATTGAACGAGTTTAAAATGTTCTGTTATTTAATCACAAAAATATAAACGAGCTTTCTGAATCCGTTTTAGAAAACCAGATGATAACTTCAAGCGAAGGCTCTCTGTTTTGTGCTCACACTCTAAAAGGATCCTAAATATTCTGCCATCCATTCAAACTAGGGCTTCACGACGAAACCACGAACTGGGAAGCCTAATCAGCTCCTTCTATACAGGTAACTGTAATTCTGAGCATATGTATTGTCATTGTCGTTAAAGACGGCTAGTCATAAGTTCTTATTAAATGTAAACAGCTACACATTGTAATTCTCTCATTGCTCAACTTCTGATCACATTCTCCAGGAATGTATGTTTTAAGCCTTTTTGTGAGTCTGGTTGGGAATCTTCTTCACACTGCCAATGTGAGCAACTTCGTACTCGCTTCATATTACATCTGCGCTTGAAGTAAGCTCCTCCAACGAATCTTGTGTTTAGTTTCTTGATATAAGACTGACAATAAAGATTAGTTTGGTAGTATCTTTAAACGAAGAGAATACACGAATCTGATTAGAAGGTATTCTTCTTGTATTCAGATTAGCAAGCGATACTTCTTGCTAAAACGTGAGTTTGCAATTCCAGCTAGGTTGCGTGCCTGTACAATGTTCGTTAAAAATACCCAAGTTATCTTTATGAGGTAGTATATTGAACATTAATTTCCACATAAAACAGCTGCTCGCTACCTCTCCCGACTGATAGATATTTTGATCCTTCATTTAACTTTGAACTGAGCCTCTTGCTTAGTGTTTCAAATTGCTGATAGGAATAGCCCTAATTGCCACGCAGAAGCCTGTGTTGCTAGACAAAACTGGATGTTTGCTGGTCTGGTGACTTTCTCTAGCTTTGCTAGCCTGAGTAATGAGGATATCGTTCTAATCCTTCAACATATTTAGCTGGCTCCGTGAAACATTAGACTGTATCACCAGAAGGGTGACCACTATATCCTATGCAGATTCGAAGTATGAGCATATCATAACTAATGTCCTGGTTAGGTAAACGATACTAAGGTATATCTCTTGCTCTGGCGAGTAATCACCAGAAAACGTTTCTCTCTATTTCATCAAACTTAATATGCAATAATTGTTTATAATAATGTGTTTAAGTATCTAGAAAAAACTCTGTCATCAGTCCCACCATTTTAAGAGACTTTTTACGGTGAAAGAATGATCGTATACCTTTGCCAAAGAAATGTCTTTTCCATATACAAGTAACAACCACTTCGAGTAAAATTGTCAGTTTCGAATCCGATTAACTGTTACAAGTGGACTGAAGAAATATTTGACCGGTCAAGAACTGTCATACTGGACAAATATTGATCACTAACAGTTTCACTCTTTTGTTTTACTCAAGTTTTAGAATAAATTTCAAAGCTCCTACTAATATTAAATATGTTCTTACAATTGTCTTGTTAATTATTAGTGACAGATATTGGGCACACCCAGGTTTACTCATGATATGGATGCAAATATGTTGGGTTTCGAAGGAACCAAGCCTAATTTGACTTCCTAAGCTATAGATTTAGCACAAATGAATACGGTGGAGGTGCGCAGAGGTTAGTAGTAACGCTGAGATAATTTGAAGGGAGGTTGGCTTCACTGACACAAATTGTGCCTATTCAAATATTTCACATGAGCCAGGTTTACGTGGCAGTTGTGCGTGGTTCTAAATCACAGGCTTTATTCAAGATCACACCGTAAAAGGTTGATATTTAGCCTGCACCTCCACCCAAACGAGCGTATGCGAAGTTAATAAATATTGACAGTGGAAGGATAATCTCTATGGAGATGAAGGATCATCTCGTGACTGGTCGATGATTCTCAATTGCTAAATATGACAGTTAAACACAAAGACTGACTTCTGATTCCAATATTGTATTCTGTTCACTTCATCGTAATCTTTTGTCAGAATTTGACTACGAGGCACCTACTTTTGTAGTTTTCCGTATTTCTTTCCCGATGATAATTTTGACTACAAAAAGCAGGAAGAGACAAAATAATAGGAATTCGTTTGCTACGAAGCTTCTCCTTAGTCGCTCAAATGTCAGAAGAAATAATAACAACTGAAAAATAAGGAACACATTTTTTCATATTAAAGATCTGTAAAAAACACCATAAAGAATATGAAATGGTTAGGGAAGTGTTCTCATGAATGAACATTCATGTATTTCAGAAAAAGTTTAGGTGAGAAACTTTGAAGGTTCCTAGCTGAAAATTTACATCTGAGACCGTGTTGGAGTATTCAAGGGAGAAAAACGGTTGAAACTTGAAAAATAGTGGAACTGCCAAAGAAAAACGGACAAATGAGAACATGAAAAGGGCAATAATGCGGCCGCCTAGCGAAAGTGAACAAACTAAGAGCAGAGTTCGGAATTTACAACTCTAATCTTTCAGATATATAGGTTAGGCGTCAAACCCATAGAACATAAACTTAGGTGATCTGTGTCGAGTGATTAGAAGCCCACTCGAGTTAGACGGGAATGGTGTGACCGATCAGCTGACGTCCAAGACACACCTCGTGGTCAACACCTAACGTGGATTACCCTTTCGTTATACCAAGATACTATGGCTGCTTTGAAGACCGTATAACACAAAGGACGTTACTACAGAAATATATTAGTAAGAGTAGGTAAAATAAGAGATTGCGACCACTGTTTTATGGACCAGTCTATTGCGTGCGATTGGTTGATGCGCGTTGGTTTTCCTTGAACGTGATGGGGATCGTTGAACTGTTCGACATTCAGTGACCCGACTGCCGGATGGTTTGTCTAGGACCCAGTGACATTGCACTGGCCCTGCAAATCTTTATCAGCAGTAGCTTCGGCTTGATGTTGTTGGTTACTGTCTTAGCTAATACATTTATTAACCAACAATGATGCTTGGGATGCGCTTCTGAAACTTACTCTTTAGTTCAGAAAACCAAGTAAATCAACGATTTCATTAGGAGCTAATATGTGGCAAGTAATCACACACCAAATCTGCTGGTCAAGTAAAATTTCAAGGAGGATCTACAAGCAATCGTTAGTCGTGAACAGTACTGACACTTCACCAGTTTCTTTCTTTACCCTACCCTCACTCGCAAAGTGAAAGATTATATAAGTATGAACGAACAAGCATAGCAAATCCAACTTCTGATTGAATAAACGGACGTCAATATATTCATTGATGCATTCCGATAGAAATACAGGCAGAGCCCTATTTCCTTCAATTTTTCGAACAAATAGATCATATAATGAAATAGTAGCTAAACTAATGCACCGAATATAGCAGAGGTAGGGAGAACAATCCAGGTAACACTAGGGCTGTTAATTAGGAGGGATGAAGTAATGTATATCCTTTTGTATTATGAGAATGATTAGAGGACCGTGTCCATATAATAAGGGACCAGTGTTGACTACAAATGAAAACGGTTTGAAATTATCAAAACTTGGAGCGGTTAGTTCAGATACTCGTCCACTTGCACAGTCGAAATTCAAACAAAGTGTTGGATAAGGCATGGTTCTAAGTAAACATTATTACCGACCTATTGAACTGATAACCGTTCAATAAATTCAAATGATTAAATCAGTGGCAAAAATAAACGTTCATATTGGAACATTAACATTAAAAGTTTTTTCTGGATAGATCACAAACGCTTCGTTCAATAGGGAATATTTAACTCCGTTACAGCAATAATTGTATCCCGTTATGTAAAAATGCTTCAATTCATAGTAAAAACCTATAAAGTGTTGTCCATTTCAAGCAATACAATGAAAAATGAAAACAAACCAATATGGCAGCAACGATATTCGGAACATCAAATCAAGCAATCTAGATGTAGCTCGTGAGAATTCAGTAACAAAGCCGGAAAAATGCAACCGTCTCACTCAAAATCTAAAGATTAACCAAATGTACAACTGAAGGGACCAAGAAGAAGAAATTCTTACGGAAAAAAAACTTCAGGTTACAGTACAAAAGTGTGTACGTAGAAGCGTCTTTATACACGCATAAACCTTAAAAATGATTGTAATTCGGTGGTCCTATATCCGAGTTCCAGGGGGAAGATAGGTATCGTCCTAGCTGTAACAGACCTGTGGAGCTGCTTTTGATTCTATAGAAAGTTAATACAGGTCCAAGTTAAGGAGTATATTAACGTCCATAAAGTCATTAATGAGGAGCAACACGGACTCGGAAAATGCATTTCTCGAACCGAAAATAAACTTTTCAATGTGGAACGAATGTGCGGAGTGATGGGATCATGAAGTTGCTGTGGATCTGCTATTCCTATATTTTGACACAAAGAATTATAATGTGCTAGACTCTTTTCTTTTAGCTAAAGTCAGGCTTTCCTACGAGGGAACTTAATGTCAACTTCTTCACTTAAATTGACAGGATGAGATCAAACAGGACATAGACTACATAAGAGATTTGACAATGTTCTACACAAGGCTCTCCGCCATTATTATTACTCATAAATATCGTTCAATTAAACGTTAGTTTTTATCCACACAGAAAATATGAAACCGTGGTAAGTGATTAAAATTGAAACTAGAGCATTCGACATACAAACCTTGAAATTAAATGTCATGATGCAACGCACGACGAGTAGCGCACGAATACTTGATATCCCAGTAAGTCCACACTCACCGTATCGGCTTAAAATGGAACGCTCTCCCGGAAGACGTGATCACCCCCCCAGCGAACAGCTTTGAGAGGCTCGAGAAACACGTGATCGAACCCCGCCTAACGTTCCCCGGGGCAACTATCTGATGAGTATCTCGTAATTTGTCATTACTACCACTATTATTCTTACTAGCCGATTTTTGTCCACCTTTCCCTATCTTTTATCCTTATACGTCTACCTGATCAGATATTTTGTGCCAGATATTCTTCCCCTCACTCTTTCAGTTATCTTCTCTTTGTCCCGATTTTACAATCTTCCATACAGCAACTCACTGATCTCCTGCCTGGCAATATGATAGTTGCTGGCTCTAGCAATCTCCATGGTCCAGAATAGGTGCACTCATTTATGACCAAGAAACATCAGTCACAAGTTTGCCATATTCACTAGAATTAATGCTGCTGGGGAACCCCTAACTGATGTCCACTAATATTTATTAGATCGATTTAGTAATTTTAAGACCTGGTTCAAAATGCTGAGAGTATTCGCTTTATGTAAACGGTTCATCCACAATATGAGATTAGACAGAAGACCGTTAATTCTTGGTAGATTGAGATTGGAAGAAATTTATAGTGTGAAGTAGGATATAATTATATTGGTTCAAACGATCTCATTTTTCACAGAGATGGAGACATTAAGGCAAATACAGCATTAAGACGAGCACGGCAATACATATGAATCACAAGAAAGACCAAGGAGTGCAGGTGTATCTGTTTCGAATAAGGAAATGAAACTCCATCTAATGTCTGCTGGTAAGAAAATGGGAAGTAGCATTGCGCGTAGGAGTCCGACAAGTAATCTTTATCGCTTCGTAATGTATAACGTCATTCAAGGAGTGGGACGTGCGTGCCCTTCGAAATCAAACATCCGCTTATACTTCCTGGTAAACATTTTGTTACCGACTTGATGGTAATGCATTATCCTCCCTAGAACGCGTATTCTGGTATTACTCACACCCTGAACAGTCTTCGCGAAGATTTCTGGGTCATCAAGCGGCTATTCGAATAGTCCTGAAACAGTGCTACCTATCCAAGAGACTCAACAGTACGCCGTGCACGCAGATTATGTATCCACTAACCGAACGTCTCCTGGAAGAACTCAATTCTGTTGTAGACTATTTTTAACGTTAAGAAGCAAGCGGTTGAAAAACGATACGGCCGTTTGTTTACTTGCCTACCTATTAAGGCAGTCCACATCGAAATATGCACGCTTTGGACACTGACTCATTTTTATGCGCTCTCTCGAGATTCGTTGCTAGGCCAGGTCACACAAATCATGTATTTAGCGACAACGGTTCAAACTTCAGAGGAGCCGACACGTCTTAAACAGATTGTGTGCAGTTGAGAACAGAATAAGACAGAAAACACCCTTTCGAAAAGAGGTTGTGAAAGGCAATTTAACCCTCCGAGTGCTAGTCATAGAGGCGGTATATGGGAATGCATCATAAAATCACTAAGAATGCTACGATCACTACTGTTTCAAAAGGTATTGACGGATGAATCTTTGGAGACGTTTTTAATAGCGGCTGAAGAAATACTGAGCAATTGACCACTCGCAAAGCCAGTTAGTGATTGTGACAACCTGTGTACTTACGCCAAAGAAGTTATTGTTAGTTTACAGAGGTGTATCGTTAGACGAACCTCAGATGAGTAAAACGTGCTTATATAACAGATGGGGGGAAGCGAAACGACTAGCCAACCTATTTTGGAACAGATGGTTACGTGAGTACCTACCAACCCTTCAGACGAGATCCAAGTGGTTAGACATAAGGAATCTACAACCGGGAAACTTAGTGTTGGTAAACAATATTGGCTCACCGAGAAATCTGTGGCCGTAAGCTATAGTTAGACAGGCCAATTATGGCCCAGATGGACGAGTCAGAACATTTCGAATGAAGACAGCAACCGAAGAGGTCAGCCGGGTTCCACGGGACCTATGCCTACTGGGAGAGGCCGATTATTTGAGTGCGACGGTAACGAAGCCTGGACGTGGTGCAGCTCAGAGGGAATGTTAGTTATGTCTATAACTAACCAATCAAATCGTCGTATAGACGCCCACCAAGTTCATCTGGTCTGATGTGTCTACAAACTATTCCTGCTGCATGTAACCTACCAATTGAAAGACATTATCATCCTATTATATTAGTGTTACTCATAATTTTAATCATTTCGAGAAGACACGCAATACTGGTCGGTATGTTTGTGCGTTTCACTTAATAACCGTAATTTCCTTAATTATTGTGCTAAACTAATTGTTTTCACGTTTAGAAACAGATAAAGTTTGAAGCCAAGCTGTCCTTGTTCTGACCATAGCTTTCACATAGACTCTGTAATCGCCAGTATCACGTTTACGGTTCTAGTAGTATATCTGTAGGACAAATTAAATCCTACATGTGTTTGGTGTCCCCTTGTACCAATATTTATGTGTTCAAATAAGTAAATAAGATTTGAATGTGTCGACCGAATTATGAAAAACAAGTCACTGAAAGTGATTTCTATCTGATGATATTATTACTGAAAATGTACAACTATGTATGATGACATTATGAAAACGTTAACGACTGACTGCTGATAAATGGTGTATATTAGTCAAATATGTAAAAGTTCTACTACTTTAACTGCAACAAATCAACCATACGTGACTCTATTAAGGGTTTCTATTATTCTAGGTGCAATGTCTTAATTCTGAATTTTTTTCAGTTTGAAACAGTTAAGAGTTACAGAAATATATTACAAGTTTTTTTCGTAACAAATTAACAATCGTAAACTAGAAATAAACAAAAATAAGTGTAAAGATGTATGTACAAGCAAAATGTAAGTTACATGTAATCAATCCTATAAAGTGTCTTTCATACTGTACAATTAATGAGCAATTCTTTCAAAATTGATGAACATAGATTATGACCTAAAGTAAAAAGATTATTTAACCTCGAATATTCTTGACATACCAATAAATATTAATCTTGTTCCGTTTAGGTTAAGCAATTCAGCTCTTTCATTAGGTATTTGGGAAAGATCATAAATTTCGTTCAATCCCTGTAGACTGTAAGTACAATCATCATCTATGAAGCGAATAAATCCCTTTCAAAGAAGAGAAGACTCATTATGAACATTGAGAACGACTTTGCCAACTAATAAAATTATATTAACATACACTATAAAAAACATTTTTAAACTATCGCTTTCTTAAAAACTAAGATGTCCCCTTAACGTTTTAAATAGAAAAGTAAGGCGTCGAGTGTATATATTACATAAAACACGTTACAAACCAAATTTTATTTGTAAGGATCCCAGAGATTGATGGAAAGTAACTGTGGCGTCCCACTCACTAGTCTGGTCTAAAAAAATTTATGTAGTAAATCAAAACTCTCAAATATATTTAAGATCTCAAAATAACCATGCTCTAGACAATTATCGGACCATGTTAAAATGTTGAATATGCTTATTCGAGTAGTTTGATATTAAATATTTTAAAGCTGTAGTACATGAATGTAGATTTTATTAGAATAAGGTATCCATAGGCTATGATCGGGATAAAATTAGTTATTCTGATAAAAATCTGAAAGTCAGACTTCTCAAACTATTTACAGAATTAGAGATAAACACCTAACTGCATAGATGCTGTGTTATTACTTTGAGAGAAAGGGTGTCAAATGCAAATGTAAACATAATAATTACCTGAACAATTGAATGTACATTCTTGGTGATGTCCAGAATGCATAATTTATAAACTATGAATGTAACGGTAGTGGATAAACTTTTATTTCCATTTATTAGTCATTAGTTGTCATTGTTTCGATACGTATACACAATCCAGTCTACAAGAACTATTATAGGATTGAGACATTAAAGAGGAAGAATGTATTTGAAAATCTCAGAGAAAGAATTCGAAATCAAACGATTCGCCTGGCAATCTGGTCCAAGCTTTTTAAAAGAAAACATAATCAAACAACAAAATTATCAAATATAAATAGGTACATGGTTCTCTGGTTTACTGTATACTGAATACGTCATCCAATCAACGTGAACACTGTTTGAAGTAGGTATTTACATTAGTGTATAAGAGACATGTGGTGTGAAACGAAAATTGTTAAGATAACATATTGTGTGCTTCGTAGATGTTGGATTTACTTCGAATTCTTTCTCTGATATTTTACAAATACATTCTTCCTCTTTAATGTCTCACATTAACTCGGCACCCAAATATTGTGAAACTATTCGTTCAAATTTAGACACAAGTTCTTATTTATTATAGGGTTGGTTTATATGTATGTGGCTTCCACTATCAGTCATTGTTTATAAGACGAAAATCCTTCCTTGAAGTATTTTGGGTTTTTAAAATCATTTTTATCTCTAGTCCCCACTGAATGTCATTCTATCCTAAGGTATTCTGAAGATTTAGGAATGCTTCAAGCATTGTTCTTTCACCCTCATCCTCACCTTTATATACGCCAATACAGTCAGTATATTTGATTTCGTAGTCACAATTTGTCTCCCCTACATTCAGTATTGCACACTCAACTTTCATTGATACAGAGGGCAGAATAATAGTGGACACATTCGTACTACAGTGGTAGATCCTAAGGAAAGTCACATACGACATTAAATAACTCATTCTTATAACGAGAAACCTTCACTATTTAAAATGATTAATAGTAATTATGAAGAGAGCATTACCTTTAAGCGTAGAACATTCATTGGATTTCCGCTCTCATCGTGAACACTGTGCTCCCAAAGCATTGTCTCTATAACATTTTCAAACAATTTACGACTGAATGGACGAGAAAACTCAAAGGTCAGCGTTGATATTCGCTGAAAATACGACACATTAAACGCTTTTGATTAAACATACTCTATTCAAATGAATTGATACCGATTTGGAAGACGGAACAAAAGCTTCCAGTTTAGGACTGCATTAAAAAAAATTATAACAATACGAAACTTAAATTAAAAACGACCATAACAATATAGTTTTTAAATATGAGGAAGCCGTTTCTAGTCGAAACCAAAGTATACACACCATCAAAAAGTGAATGATATTTTGAAACAATATCAAGTTGATATGATAATACCGTAAGAGCTTAAGGATTTAAGCTATGTAAAGAACGTTATCATATTATTAATGACTTGGTATGCATATAATTACTGGTTTCGATTGACCTTTACATCCTCTCAGTTGAACATCAAATATTGACGTAGGTTCTAATCTTATCCACAGCATCACTTGATACTAATAATGAGAATAAAATGAAATTTAGGGGTAACGATATATCAGTTACGTAGATATCTAGTTAGTCAATTTATGCTTTCAGCATCTAAAAGTTTGGTTCATTTAGCAAACTTTGACGCATTTTGCAATATCTCACTGTTTTGAGGTTTACACGATTAGCTGTGCAACACAAATACCAGATTTCACCAATGACCATTAAAAAAACACAGTACATAATCACACCTAATATTGAATATGTCTCAGTAACCAAATGTAAAACAAAGTAACTTGATGCTCGATTATGAAGACATCGGACTTTAACCCACTTAGTTTAATTAAAAATCTGGAAATCTTAGACTAACTTAGTACCTTAAATTAATGAACAATTCTCTAAAATGAGACTCAAGTAAAGTAGTTATTTGCTCATTCCTAAACTTCAATAGTATCCTCACATAAATCAAAATGCATTTTATAATTATGAATACTTATGACAAGTTTCTACGACAGATAATCTGTTAGTCATGTACAGATAAAAACTTTTGGTAATAAAATTTTTTGCTGTATTATTTTAACTAGAGTGTTAAGTGATAATGGTTAGTCGCTCAGCATTATAGGGTGTTTAGCGACCCCAACTAACTATACGCGATATGGTCAAAATTATAAATTCCTTTTAATTTGGATGTACCGTCTATGTTTTATTTTCGAGTTAGAAAATGTGTACTTCACAGTGCTTGTGACTCAAGTATGGCAAAGAATCCCTCGATGTGTATATTACTCTAAAATGCGTGCACCGCTGTGGTTAACATATGGTCAGCGCCGTGTCTTAAATAGAGCACAAGATTCAGAAGTACGGTGTATTGTATGCAGAACATAACACGGAAATCAAATGGTGGACCTGACACGTGATAAGTCGTATGTACATGAACAAAACATATTGAATACAAATACAACAACGTATGCAGTATCACAAGAACTACAGTACGTCTAGTATTTTGTCGAGATAATAAAAATTATTTTTTTCCCTCATTATACTACTCAGCCAATACCAGTTACGTAGAGTTTCGGAAATAACAAAATAGAGAGGGAAGCGCACACAACACAGTATCTTAAAATCTCACATATGTAAATCAATAATCATGTTCAAACTACAATCGAAGAAATCAGAGATGAAACATCTAACCAAACACACATTAAACCAACCTGTTAGAATACATCTGAAGATCGAGAATTTCTTCCAAATTCACCCTACAAGTAAATGAATTAAAAACTCAGATTCTAACTTCAGAATGAATTCTAGAAGAAGAATATTTGAAGAGATGCTATCTTTCGAACATTCAATCTGTTAAAAATCAAAAATGTGATTGTTCATTCTCATTGAGTATCTGGCACTGACGCACAAAATGATAAATAAAGCATTCTAAAACAAAAGAAACAAAACTCTAATAGGCGCTGACAAAGTCAATTTGTCAGTCAAAACAATACTTAACACTATGATATGATAGTATCAGTAAAGAGAGTTCACATTCTTAGACATTTAGAATACTTCAACTAACTTTGCATTATCTATCAGACAGTGTAAGCACTTCAAAAAATAACAAAAGCAATTGCTGTCGATACTCAGAGGATTAGATTTACTAGGTTCAAAATATTCTTAGAGAAATAAACCATCAATATTTGCATTTTCAATATCACTGATGTGAACGTGGAACTAAGTCCAAAATTTAGGAAATTATGTGCACAACAATTCTAAGGAAACGGTAAATATATAGACAGAACGATAGCTAAGAGTCCATCACTCCTCAAATAATTTATCATCCTCCTAACAGTTATATAATCATTTCGAGAACCAACGACAGGTTCTAATTGAATTTGTTCTTTTTTTGATTGTCTCGTTGCTGATATTCCGAATGTTATTTCATCAGTTCTATTTGGCATATATGCACCCTATGCGAATTGCCTCGAAACAGCTATTTTGACACACGTTTACATGGAATAGATGGATGTGGCTAGTAATGGGATCCAAGTCATTACAAATGAGACTAAAATTTATATCCGTTGTACAAGCGAGTGGCTAACTGGACTCAATAGTTAACTAGATAAAGCGTTAGCATTTGAAATGAAAGATACAAAGGTTGGAGTCCTAGGATGGACATTAACTCTGGGATGCAGGTAGATTCAACTGACGAGTACCAAATAGAACGACACCCTCGTCCCCCATACCACCAGTAGCCACATTCGATCCCTTCTCTATGAAACACAGATTCCGTTAAAATCCCTCTTAGACTACGTCATAGATTAAACAAAAGTTTTAGCAAGATAAAGCTCTGACTATTTTATGCTTACGTACGGATCGAATCAAGACAGATTGGTTGGTATATTTTCCATCAATCACCACTGGTAGAGAGCTTGAGCATATACTACAAGATTCCTGTGTAAATTTCTAGATAAACTCCATTTTGTTTGCACCCGATTCTGGGACTGATTTAGAAATAATCGAAGGGAAATAATACACTGTTGATAAGATTTTCAGTTGTGGAATGGTGGCTTAATGGTTCAAGTACTCACCATTCAACCAATAAGTTGCAAGTTTGACCTTTGCTCCACCTATTTCGCTTTAGGTAGCCGGGTAATATCATGAGCCCTGACGCAATTTGGATTAAAGCTGAGTAGGCGAACGAGCTACATAAAAGGCTTTTGACTACCATTTTTTTCAATTAAACAAATTATGCTATTAAAAAGCACTTTCGTCAAACTTTTAACTATGTTCCATTTTTTCATCAATATATTACTAATCGAAATAATATAAAAAATCAGAAAAGCAAATCAGCACCGACTACCCTGAGGATAGTCTTTAAAAATTACTTATAAAGTGCATAGTTAAAGTTCATTTAGATCTCAACATTCATTATAAGCAAATTGATGACGTAGATGTGGGTTTACGTTTAGACCTAACTTTCACCGACTTTTTCCTAGCCAATTTAGAAGACGAAATCTTTCAGGAGGTTACTGAGGAAAAAGATTTATACTTTGGTATGGCCGAGGATGAGGAGAGTCCACTCTCCCTTTCGAAATGTTCACACATGGCCACGCATATTCAGCCAGTGCCTGCATTCTACGGTATTACTGTTGTTTACGAAGTTTGGAGGACGAAAAGGGGATGTTCGGCGCTTTAACCGAAGTGTGGTACATATATATTTGGTGCCTCCTAGTACCAAGGTTTGTGCCTAAATAAATGGAAAATATTCTTGCATAGATGATAAACTCATTACTATCGATAAGAGTAAAAATGGAGAAGAGCTCTTAAACCATAACGAAGGAATAATAGTTCACGATAACATGGGAAAAAGACGTTAAGGATATGGACAGCTTACGAGAAACCTCTGTACTTAAAACTATAATTCAACGGCGAGGTAGCTAGCGATATTCTATATGATAAACTAGTAAGGAAGATTAGAAGGATATTATACAGAGCTAGAGTCTTAGTTTTCCTTTTTCTAGTGTACTAATCGTGTCTATCCAAATAAGGATAAGCCAACTAATTTTGCTTTTTTTTGATGTATAACCAATTTACCTAATTCTGTGGATAAAACCATGTCGAGCGTACCATCAGGCTACTTAACCAACAGATGAGTGGTCAGCTCTTAATGTGGTTCGGGAAGAGCCAAATGAAAACAAGATGTGGCTCAATCTTATTACAATTGGTTGACAGTAGTTACGCAGTAAGCAACACTAAACAGTCACGACTAACCCACAATCCACCTTTGCAGTTTTTCAACGAGGTTAGGTTTCGTCTACTACATATAGCAGGAGCAGGGTTCGAGTCCACAACTGTAGTTTACTTATTCGGAAGTGTCATTTCCTTAGCCTGGTAAGACTTCATAGACGACCGTATAAGCTTTTCACATTCATTGTTTGTTTGATTTTCTACAACCTTGTCAATAAATCACTATCTATATATTTGTGTACTTACCACTGTAATTTTACGAATTGTTAATAATTGTTAATTTCATGTTTATTTTTTTCGAATTTTGACCTATTTCCTGTGTTGAAGTATTCAGCTGATTTCTATGTAACAAATTTAGAGAATGAAATCATCGAAGAAGTTACGGAGAAACTAGATTGATACTATACTGTTCTAAAATGCTGATCAGTCGACTATCCAGAAAAAAAGCTTCCAACATATTAAATTCTGTATACCAGCTAACTACGCTCATATGATTTTGAGATGGTAAAGAGGATTTGTAGCTCATGTGGGTGATTTCTATAGAGCTTTGTTCTCTGAGCTGGATGGTTTGGTCGTGAAGCTTTCATCGTTCTTCTGAACGACATTAATACAAACTTCAGGTAGAAGTGAAGTGTTCGAATTTCTCCACATGAGGTTCACAGCCTGTCCTGTACACCTCGATGTTGATTGGTTTTCGTTGGCCTTAAACTTGTGATTGTTTACTTCTTTGTTTTCGTTGCATCTCCCATTGGTTTGATTTTTGTCCTTAAGGACTGCTAACTACGTTTTACCAGTCAAAAATTCTAGTACAATTTAACCTAGGAAGGTAAGTAATTTAATGGTAACTGTAACTCCGAGAGAAATATCCTAGCTTCCATCCTCATTCCTATTAATTCTACTCACAACTATTTGATAATGTTCGTTCTTACCTTATGTCATTTGTCTATTCCCTTTGAATCACATTATGTATATTCTTTTATTTTTCTACTCATACAGAAACCCGCTTATGGTGGAAATCTATCACTATTTAAATGATTTCAAGTCGCCGACTGATCAAAGTTGGATGCTATCACCGAATACGAATTCTGAACCAGCCTTTCTGAAACCACGTATGCTATTCAAACTGGCTCCGTTCAACGTTAGTACACTAATGCAGATAGGACAACAGACAGTGTTGTTCATGTCTTTAGAAAGTCTCAACATTGATGCCTGCTACTAATCCGAAACTTATATTCAAGACTCTAGTGAACTACTACCTATTCAGTCTCCACCTATCACTGCCAAAAACTTGTTTAACATGGTTCTGTCCAAAAACTGTGGCATCTTCGTTTGATTCTTCAAGAATGTGTGTCTCACTAAGCACTAGAGTAGAACCAACACTAATCGAGTGGATCCCGACTAACAGTCAATTATGCACTGTCAGATTAAAAACTCCATCAAATTAAGAAATAGACGATAAACAAAGCCTTTACGTCGTTCTGAGTATGTGGTTGATTTTGTCTTAATGTGTGACGATACCTTAGCCATACAATCCGCACTTAGCCAGTTGGCAGTCAGTGTCCGTAATTATGGCACGTGCTTTGCACCAATCAAGTTCATAGTATTTTAACAAGATTGGTAAAACCCTGAACTTGAACTCACTCTGGGTAGTAAGCGGATAGAAGTAGTCGAGCAGTTCGTGTATCCGGTAGCTGCGTATATACTGGTGATGGTGTGAGTGATGAGATCAATTCACGTACAGTGAAAGCCAGAGCGAGTTATGCCAATCTAGACCATCTTTGACGCCTTCGTGATGTTAGTCTGGCTGTAAACGGTCGGAGCTACAACGCGTCGGTGAGAGCAGTTCTGCCCTATATTTGTAAGACCTGACCCATCCCAGTTGATGATGTTAGACGACTCTTTGTGTTTGATCATCGTTGTCTCCGAAGGATTGCCACATCCAGTGGCAACATCATGTTGGTAATGCAGAGGTTCGGTGTCGTGTGTTTGAGTACAGAGACGATATTTCAATTAGTGTTGCCATCTTGAAACACCGACTTTGGTGGCTCGGGCACGTCTTACGAATGTCGATGCTGGGACTGGTTGAAAAAATGAAGAGGTGGTCAGTGTATGACATGGTGTTGTGGTATGAATTAATGCTGCATAGGACTGGCATCTGTCGGTCCCTCGTGATTGCCTGGTTGGGGTCTCATAGATGGTGTAACACAGTAGCTAGATGTTATCAGATGTGGACCAGAATAGAAGCCAGTGGCGATCCTTCTGTAACTTCCTTTTACTCTCTTTATAAAAGTGAACATAACTTCCTCGACTGAAATTATATTTTTTGGTTGCATTTCGCTTGGCCGAACTGCTTCTCCGATTATTATTATTAAACTGTCACATACTAATTTCTTTTCGTTGTTGTTCTTTTTATTACACGTTCTTTACATTCTCTATCTCTTCACAACCTCATTTTCAGTGTGGGGTATATATATATATATATATATATATATATATATATATATATATATATATATGGTGTCCCCTTATACCAATATTTATGTGTCTAAATATATAAGCAAATAAAGGAGTCTATTTAATTTTCGTTAGATCTTAATCCTATGGAAGCCAACTCTAACAAAAGAGCAAATTACTTCATGCAACATCACCACCCAAAACAGATTTCTGTAAGTTGAAAACTATTGAAAATGAATGTTTATTCAGTTAATCGTTTAAAAACGAGACTTACTTGCAATAATTAGTTTCAATGAGCCTAGCAGAATTATTGATATCTCTATGGTAAACGAAAACATGAAAACAAAAGCCTTTAGAAACAAAAATGATATGGAGCTGAACAAAATGCTAAGACCAGTTTTATGGTGGTTATAGGTAACCAACGAAATGAGTGAACCAAGATATTGAGTGAGTGGTTGACATAAACTCGCAAGCATCAAGAACGACACAAAACGATAGTAGCTACCAATAGGCGACTAATTAGTGTGGATTTTAGCCCCATGACATCTACGACCAGTAACATGTGCTTCCAATCTCAATGACATTGTAATACTTCAAAATACTTCTAACTCGCTGTATGGCGCTGAGATACCATACCGAAGTAAATTCGCATAATTATGGACGTCGTTCGTATCTTTAGCGAGAGGGATGAGAAGCCAGTTGTCTGCATTGGTGATCGATCTGAACACAGCAAAAACCAGAGTGCCTTATGCCACTCTAAGCTACATTTGGTCCCGGTGTATCCTTAATTTGACTGTAAAGTCAGGTATATAACTGGTCGACGAGAGCAGAACGTGCGAAACCTACCGCCCTCAAACTGAAGATGCTGTCGAATTTATGTTTAACCGATTTTACTTCAGGAAAACTGCTTACGTCCGATGTCAACAACTTCCATGTAATGCCGGAGTCTGGTAATATGTATTTGCTCACACTGAACATAATTAGTATCACCATATTGACAAGCCTACTTCCGTGGCTTATACATATTTTACGAATATTAAACCAACTTAAACAAGGTGTATTGCTACCCTGAGACTGTAATTGGCGGAGACTGGAGCACAGAAGTGGTCTGTTTATTACATGGTAGTATGATATGAGCGGCAGATGTATAGCACTGGCATGTATTGATTTGTGGCGACTCCTTGGTTTGCATTTGAGATCACACAACACTGTGGCTTGAAACACTACCAGATATGGATCGAAACAAACTAGTTGTGAGCTCATGGTAGTGTTCTATAACATTCATCATAAACGTAAAAAGAACCTTCTTGAGCTGATGAAATTAATCTTCATCGTATTTTTGACTGAACTGTATCTGCAAATAAATATTACTCTTCTTTATTCAGAGAATTTCTATGTGACCACCTTCTACTTCTTTATTATACTTCCATTCTATCTTGTGTGAGACTGTCTATTAACGTCTAGTTGTATAGATGTTTTTAGTACGATACATTAAATGTTGAAAAGATTAGTTGTAATTATAATACCGTGTAAATGTAATGCACTATGGGTTGTGTTACCGGAATTTTTAAAATAGAATTGGAAGCGTGGAAAATGAAATTGTTTAGAGACCCGTAAACAGCTTCAGTAATAGACACGCACGTACTACTTAATCACCTGGAAAACTGTATGAGTGGACCATCAAAAAGTGACTTACCTAATACGCTGAACCACTTCTGATTTTTCTGAATCAGAAATCAAGTCAGTTTTGTTGACAATGAGTACATCAGCCAAAAGTACCTGTCTGGAACAAAAATAAGTGTCAAATATATTTAAGAACCTTTCATATTCACTCATCTCATCCCCAGTAGACTTCATAAGATGTGGTAAACAGTATTTTGAATCCAAAACTGTTACGATTCCATCGAGGCAAATTTGACTACATAAATCTTCGTCTAACCAGAAGAGTGATGCAACAGGACCTGGATAATTGGGAAGATCACCTTTCAAGAACACAAATAACCTGGATCAGCAAGTCCAGATGTCTCAATTAGAATATAATCAAATTTTCCCTTCCGCTTCATTAAATTTTCAATGGCTCGTACACTTGCATCTTTTAAAGAACAGCATAAACAACCGTTACGCAATTCTATCCATTCTTCAAAGAGGTTGCCATCTTTTTCACTCCACGCAATACTAGACTCTACAGCTGAACCTTCTCCAAAATCATTTAAAAGAACAGCAATCTTTTTGTTATGAGCATAGGTTAGAATATAATTCAAAAGAGTAGTTTTTCCAGCACCTAAAATCAATTTGATAAATGTATTGTAGCTATCAATGCAACGTCAAAACGCAAATTATCGACAATGACGAAATATACGTTTGAAAATACAGTGGATACAAGTTGGTTGGTGTCCATTTACTTTTGAAGTCTGTCCTTTGGTGGACCAGGAGCGTATTAAAGTAGATTAACTTTAACTAATTAGTTGCTTGATCAAGATGTGTGAACAGCTTGCACAGCGGTATACTCTATGCACATTAACACCATAGATTTAGCGAACATAAAAACCAGTGGTTAGAAAGTACTTGCATTTAGTAGAATCTCTTTCTATAAAGACATTAAGGTAAATGATATTTTGCGGCAATAAAATCACAACGAACATTAGGAGCTATGTATCTTAAAATGTTGCACCGCATAGATGGTAAGAATGTAACTTTATATCAATGTATTCTGTGTCATTCAAATACTTAACACATTGACAAAATGCTTATTTCCAACTGCATCAATTGAACAGACTATCTATCAGTGTGGCGCAGATATATTTGGTGCCCCCTTGTACCAATATTTATGTGTTCAAGTAAATAAATAAATAAACAGACTATCAGATTAGGTATTTCTTGTCGCTTAATTTCAGGGTTTACTATATCTTAAAATGTCTTATTACAGTATTCACAATGATTAAATTGTATTCAGACATGCTAATTCCAATTACGTCGACATGTAAAATTGGGGTGAGCACCTAAATGCCCTTATCACTTACAATACAGATATCTGTACTATGATTTTACGTCTACATTCGGAAATCGATGAGACAAATTTGCGTTTAGAATCTTCGAGAACAACACAAGAATGGTACGTTAAAAGACTATTAACCAAATAACAGTAGCTGAAGAAAAAATTCGCCCAGAGAAATAAAGAATAATGCCCAAACGTCCGTTACTAACATGATGAACCATCACATCCAAAAACAATCCATAAAGCAGTATTCATGTCTAATTCAAGTGAGAAGACCGGAATCAGACTGAGTATGTTTAGGGATATGATGAACTGTAACAAAAGAATATCACTTATATGATTACCAAACTTAGATTTCTAGAGGGCTTCAAAAAGCGAAGTTCGGACAATATAAAATGAGAACTAACCAAGGTATCCTGACAGAATCGTCACAGGGACTTTGTCCAAAGTGGGTGAACTCAAATTCGTATCACGTACTAAGTCAGGAATAATGTCATCCATTAATAAGGGTATTGTATTGAACCTTGTAGATACTACACAACTTTAATCAAGCCTTTGAATACTGATGATAATTTGAATATAGAGTGGCCTGGTACTTCTGAAAACAAAGAGGAACTATGTTAATACTAAATATGCAATGTTGAAGCAGGAAATCATTAAGACCAGGTTCACAAAAGAAAGTAAACGTCATATACCATGACCAAAAATTAGAACTGTCCATTACATAAAGTCAACTCGGTATGGAGTCTCTCGACGGTTTCTCACGATTTCAAATTAGATGCTGAGCATAAGGTTGGCAACCTCACCTCGTGGAAAAACCTTTCTAAAAAGTGGTCAACCAGAAAATAACACTAAGATCGTTTAAACTCTGCCCTGGGAGTTGGAGGATCTTTAAATAGAAGGGTTATGACGCCGTATGGTGTAAGCTGATACTTGTAAGTCAAGGACTAATGCTCCTTCTGACAACCACAACAATTAATATCGGTATTTGGAACATCCGAAAAATGTAGAGGACTAGAAGTATCATTCAAATAACACTGGACATGAGAGGATACAACTTGGCAGTGCTTGGAATGCACGAAACTGACTAGAAAAAATTTGAGCAAAGATGAGTAACTTCGGCAAGTGTTAATATACTTTTGTCATGAAGAATAAATTGACCTACGTCCAAAAGGAGCGATGTGTGTGTCGGAGTAGGATGTAAGGAAGCTAGGGGCGGCCAAACCAAAACATGGCATCAGCCCAGTCAGTCAGCTACAATGTAGGACCAGGCAAATATGTGCATCGGTCCAGGTTGCCATACCGCATCAGCACACAAGATGAACACCGGATTCATAGCAGTGGTTAGGTCAAAGGTGGTAATATATAAGAGAAAGATTGCATATAGAGATATAGTACAAGAAGAAATTGGTTCGTAGAAAAAAAGGTATGAACCGATTTTAATCTCTTAGTTTAAGGGAAGACAGGGAGTGTATACACCCACGCCATTGTGATCGATTCTGAGCCATGTCACCAAGAGTCTCCAACCATTGGTTACGATTGTCACGCGGACCCCAACCAAGTAGTCTGCATCTACCAACATGGCTCAGACTAGAAGTTAGTGACTTCAAGCATTGATGCCACGTTTTGGTTTGGCCGCCCCTAACTTTCTTCCAACCATCTCCAATACCGGATAGCATTGCACGTCGTGGCATCAGCCCATGAAGTCATCAACCATTGGACTGGCACATGTTAATGAGTGTAGACTACCTGATCGGAATTCACGTAATTATCGTAACCAGTGGTTAGAGACTGAATGACATGGATTAAAATCGTTTGCAATGGCACAGATACAGCCCTTCTTCGTCTTTCCCAAAGATCATAGCTACTGAATTTCTCATAAATTTTCCACTACACTAATTTGTATCTTCTTGAATCGTATCTTCTATGCCTAGCCTTTTTTATCACCACTAACACTGTTAATATCTTTATTATTATGGGAGTTGGTTTGACAATTCCATCTTTCCGTGCTAACGGGGTATGGAAACTTGAACCGACATACATACTGTTATGACCTTGAATCGCTTTTACCCCGTCGATACCTTGTTATGACTTGACCTTGATCTGTCTAGTCCAGATTATGACCTTGGCGCGATAGGCTGAGCGGCTTAACCTTCAGTCTAGTACGCGTGAGTTCGACATGGGGTAGAGAGAGAACTATTTAGAACCTCATTGGTTGGCAAGCACGCAAGTGAGAGAAGACAAGACAGTTGGAACACTCTGAATTCTCTGAATTCGGATTAGTGCAAAAATGTACATGAATAAATAAGTGAATATCCTGACCACAACGTACGATAATTTGGAAAAATACAATTATGCCCGAAACTGGGAATTAGGGTAGAAAATAAGATGCAAAATATTATGTTTAAATTACAATATTTTCGGAACAAAAAAGGGTATGGCAGTGAATGTTACATAGAACGAAAGCCCGTTATGTAGAATAAAATAGGGACAAAAATAAATATAAGTGTTTTACAAGGTTTGAATGAAATGAAATAACGTCCCAAGAAAATAGCTTTCGTAGTTGTCTGGGCTTCTTATTTCCCTGTTCACAACACATACGTACCAGGTTCTGTGTTGCGACTGATTGACTTATGGGTTAAATTAATAGTCAACAACTTACATTGGTGGACCAATTTGCTCTCACTACTCTAAAATCTTTAAATAATTCGACGTAAATAATAACAGCTTGCTTAATACAAACTGCTTGTAACCTACAGTAATTCGATAATACAACCTAGTTAGCGTTTTTTCAGCGAGTTAGTTTTCTACGGGATGGGGTCGCTAACCTCATACTCAACCCTCCTCCTTTATCCAGGCTTGGGGCCGGCAGAAGCCCCCGGAGGAACTCCAGGCGGAGTTGGTAATACAACCTGAAGAATATTATTTATTTGTTTGAACACATATACTGGCACGAAGGGGCACCAAATGCATATGCGCCACACAAGTCACTTGATTTATGTGCGGGCTATGATACTACCCGGGTGTCCAAACCGAAGTAGGTGGTTTTCTTAGGGAGCCACACCCAGAGCCTTTGATCTAAGGATCTGATCCACAAGGCAATGGGCAACGTCAGGAGACGCAGTCCCATGGTAACCGATGACCAACGTTTGGTTCACACGCCATTTTTTCGTTCAGGATACTGAAGTCCATGTACACCATTGGTTAAGAATCAAGGTTTCCCAACTCCCCTAGGTGGACCCTCCGTATCCACCAACCTGGTTAAAGCACCGGACACTCACTTTTTCATCCTCGCAATTTCGTAAACAACACCCTCGCCACGAGAAAGCAGTCAGTAGGGCTTCACTGCATTGGTTATATACGCGTGCCCATGTGAGAGCATTTAGACAGGAAGAACTGACCCTCCACACCCTCGGCCGTACCAGAGCATTTGGGGTCACCTAAAGAAAATAATCTGCTATCTCATCTAAGGTCCCAAGTATAAAATGGTTACAGTGTTTTGTAGCATCATTAGGACAAGTTGTTTCGGAGACATGGGCAGTTATATTTTTAAGACTTCATGACATCTGATATCACCTGTTGTGGTAAGAACCAGTGCTCTAAAATACACATTCTTAATATTATACCAACATACATTGGCTAGCAAGACAAGTCGTTCAAACTCTTGAAATCAGGCCTGAGGACGTTCTGCCTTTAAAACATACTTGACACTCTAAATCCAAGTATTCATAGTAAACCATGCATATAAACGCATCCTTAAAGGATAAAATCACACTCATTAAGTTGACAATTTGTGGGTAGCATTGTCGTATTTCTGCTCAAACACCTGATCAACGTGTTCGCCCATGGAACTGAAAACACATCAAGTCGATAAAAACAAAATTATCAAGATTAATTTTCATGTTTACATCGAAGTTGAAACAGAAATAAAATGGGTTTAAACGATGAACGACGATCACTACGTTGAAGAGACAACAGAAAGAATTGATTGTAGAAAAAATGTGGGTAGTCTTGTTTTGTTGCCACAAATTACCATGGCTAAAAGATTGTGCAGTTTCGTCCCTAGCTTTGATATCAGTAACTGGTTCGTTAAAACGGAAAGAAAATTTGAATATATGAATACCTCCATAAAATATCACTGTAGTTTACTTTTTGACGTACGAAAACCGTTAAGTTGGTTCTGACCATATAAACGGATTTCTTTTTTTTTTAAAGAATAAAACTTGATGACATGAACCTTTGGTCATATGGACAGAAATCCGATTCCCTAGAATGACAACCAACTGCTTTGGACAATTAAAGGTACCTTGTTATCAAGGCAAAAGACTAATAGTTACGTTTCTTATTCGTTTCACCTTAGTTCAGATCTGGAAACTATGTCAATCCTTCAGACAGGCGATGGATTAATGTGTACCAGATACTGACTGATTTGAAAGACCTGCATACTCAAAAGTCAAGCACTAACTCTGGATATACAGTGACCGTATTATGAGATTCAGTTAAGGACCCTGAAGTTAAAGGTCGATAACGGTGAACCTAACAGAGAGAAGCAGTACCACCAACTTGTGCTGATGAGGTATTTTACAGTATAAAGAGCATTACTTGTAGTCCGGTTGAGTGAGAAGGGGTTATAGACATCGACTATGGAGACAATACAATCTTAAATAGGTTTATGGGCTGCCGAGGGACTTGACAAGTGTTATGCAGGAGCATGCTCAACTCCCGATTTCGCTGGAATAACGTGAGTAGTCAACAAACTTCCGAATACCCAGAGTGAATCCTGAGACACATATGTCGTACAGCTATTGAAACGTTCAGCTTTTACAATGTTTTTACGTCTAGCCCAAGCAACCAATAAGGGGGGAAATAAATAACTAATCACCTTGTTAGTCTTCTAAGATTAGTCCAATCAAAGTCACTGAGAGAGCTCGTAGATGTAGGGCAACCGTTAACTTGTCAAGCGTCCTTAGCTGTCAAAGATCGACTTATAACAGACGGTGGGATAAAATGAGAACAGCTTTCATGGAAATCACAATTAAAGTACATAACGATTGATGCTCCAGCATCTGCCAACACTCATAACGTTGTAAAGTAATACGCTTCTTCGTTTCAATAGATATCTCTAAACATATACCATTTTTACGTGGATTACAGTTTTCGTGCGGCGTAATGTGGGAATAAAGACGAACACGGAAGACGTTTGGGGTTATGCTACAGATTTTTGAAAAGTGGAAGCAAAAGTAGACAATCCGTCGTATATTTAGTTGAAAAGTAGACAATGCAGAGACATTTGAAACACAGTGACAAAAAGGGAAAAATTTGCAGCGTTTCACCCAGACAAGCGAAAAAGCAAACATTCTGGCGCCTTTCCCATTTATTTTCTAACGCACGTCCCCCTTTGTTCGTCTTTATTTCCCCTTGGTTGTTTGAGGCGTTTGCGAAATTTGTGAGAAAAAGCAAGGGAACGACTTGCTAGGCATGTGTACATGACTTACGTCTGAAGATAAAAGTAATCGATAGTACTTAAAGAGGGACCACCATAAAATTATGACAGTTCAATAATTAGACACACAGAACTGCAGTGTCGTGTGTACTTGAAGTAACCGCGGCTAAGGCTATATGACCTTAATGTCGGATAACTATGTCACATGTTAGTGGAATTGAGGGGTAACTTTATCCGCAACGCAACCATGTAAACTTAATGTATCGCCCAGTGTAATAACGGTCATCTGTGCGTTCAAGTAACCACAGATTTTGTCATTTCATAATGTATTTTTAATTAAATAACTACATTATGTTGTTACTTTTGCTCTGTTTTTAATTTTCATTCGCCACGTCCGACTGCGCTACACTGTACGTTCATTGCACGCAGGAATGATATCTCAAGTCATAGTTAGTTTAATCACATCGTTTATTGTTTACAGATAGACCGTCAGTGCATGATGTTACTGAAGAAAGGTTTGTTGTACTGTAGACTATGTTTTTATGAACAACTGACTGTTGTCTTCAGTCTGAAAGCAATATATATCTATCCTTCGTCTTCTGTTAGGCAAGTTCAAATGGCCTATATTTCGTGTTTTGGTTTTATCGGCTGAATTATGTTCATTTTACTCCGTTTAGCAACATGTCTGTGCAAATGGAACAATAATTATGACACTTACTTAGTTTAGTACTCTTGGTTGCCGTTGTAATTTAGATTAGTCGATAGAATTATAGTATACTTAAGTACAGTGCTTAAAGCCTGTAACGAAACGGATCAGTTCAGTAAGTAGAGTTGCCTGTTTTTAGTGAGTATATTGATTCGAATCAGTCTGATTAAAAATAGGAAAAAACGTGCCTTTGATTCTGTTGCTGTCAGATATTACAAGATAGCTTTAAGTACGTTTGGTGTTTATTTGTAGACAGTACGTCTAACACTGTTCATGTTTCAAGACCACTGTCACTAAACAATTTCCCCAGCAATAACATCGGTAGCAGGATAGCTAAGTGTCTGAGCTTTTATTTGCCTGCAGAAGAGCAGTATACAGTCTTAGAAGATGAGTGTTCTGTGTCTCAATTAAATGCAGCTGGCTGTGAACAGATGTTAAGAATCTTTTTCACAACTGGGACCTTTAGTTTATCGGACACTAACTGTTGTAGCGGTAAATAAATCCCCAAAATAAATAGCTCTGTAAGCTTTCGACATTGGATTCTGACCAGATTAGTTTTAGTTGACTCACCTAGCTGAAGGCGCTCGGTCATGCATCCGCACCAGACCACGTGTGGGAACGCCGTGCTCAGCATCTGCAATCGCTAGCCAGACTAGATCAGACAATTCCGACATATTGGTAATCGTCAAATACAACTTCTGATCTCCTCGATTCTGTCTTTTGATTTCTCTTGGTGGGTACGAGTTACATTAGGTGTTACTGGTAAAAGCGTTGTCAAACACTGAATACCTGTGCCATCTTCACTCTGCTTGTATGTCTTCCTGTTAAACTAGACGCAGATGCATGGGGATACTTAAATGAGAGTAAAATAATAAAAGCATTGCGATACGGTACTAAGTCCATGTTATGCTTTGCACAAGTAATAGTAGCTGACCTGATCTAATATTCATGAACTCAAGGTAAATCACAACTGCATAAATTCTTTGCTAAAAAACATGTAATTTGGTTATTTATCTATTTCGATAATGCAATGAGAGGACGTAGTTTATCAGAATTATGTGATATATTTGCGCAATACATTTCGAACAATCTGATCACACATATACTTGTTAAGAACATTTATATATGAAAAATTAAAAGGTCAACTAGACAGGTTAAGGGTAAGTCATAACAAAGGAAAAAATATTAAAGTACACAAAAACAAATGTGATTACCACTCTGGACAGTAAATCAGTACTACCAGGGTAGGTTAAGTGTAAGTACAAATTGTTTTTGAACACATAAAGGGGGTTTCAATTTTCGTATAGCCAAGGCTTCAATAAACCTTAGTATACGTCCTTGAAGGCTTTTGCACAACACAACAAATGCTGATTTGATATCAACCTTATGACCCGTCTCAATCAAATGTTTCGCAATGGATGATGATGTCTGTCTATTCTGTGGTCTTATTTCACCATTGGAATTCATCTGATTTTGCAACCATTTATCTATCCCACATTTCTGACTAAATTCACTACTATTTTCTCATTTAGAATGCAACAGGAGTGAGCCTTCACAGATCCTAAGAACCGTTTCGCCCTTAGAACTATGGCCCTATGAAACTGTTTACGGGAGACCCAACTAACAGCAGATTATAAAAAGGATGCTGGATGTCCATTTTAGTCTCACAGCCACTTCCAGTACTTTTTGAGTTACTTCTTTTACCCTTTCGTTTGGAAAAAACAACAAAGACTGCCGCTCAACATTACCAGTGCAACTTTTAGAAGGGGACTTCATTTAAACCTTTGTTTGATATTCGATTATTAATGAAAGTTCCTGAATAAATTTTTAAATCTAATGCTACTTTGTTTTGTCTACTTAATCGTTGCAAGAAACTTGTGATATACGAGCCTCTCAGCATCTAGTTCACATGTAGTAAATTTAAGTTATTTAGTACATATCTTCGTCATTTTCTTGGGAAACCTAGACTCGGGTCCCCTCATAACATATTCTAACCACCATGAGTTGTCACGGCAGCTGATGGATGGACACGTGTTATACACCCTAACCGTACCCGCGTCTAATCTTATAGCTCCTTATTCAAATGCCATATGATAAACAAGCAATACCCCTACCCGCACTAATGGAACACTAGTAACTCAAAGGCACCCTGTATGGTACCTTACATTGGTTTACGCACTCGCTTAGCTCTTTAGTGAGAATAGTGCTACAGTCCTGCTGAAAATCCCATGAACCCCTATCTCCATGAAAAGAAATAAGTCTGTATTTGCTGCATATAGCAATTTTATTTTTCAGAATTAAGATATAACAGTTAGGATTGGAGTAAAATGGCAGTATACAGTAGATGCACGTGGTACATGTCTTCATCGATTAACTGAAATAGAGAATACGGATATTAGCTTAACAGGTTTATTTAGAAATACTAGTGTCTACTTTGAACTTACTGCGTGAGAAAGTTATACCGGAACTACGAATAATGTAGGAATCTAGTTTCCCAGAGCGCACGAAGCACTCAAACTGGAAGACAGTTGTCCAAAAATAATTCGAATATGAAGGTGAAAATTTGCAGGTACTTTTCATCATAAGGGTGAACATATTAGGTACCGGTTGACATCATACCTTAAAAAAACACAAATTTGCGAGTGGTGAAATATGATCTATAAAAAAGTGAGCTTAATAACAGTTAATTACCTTTTTACCCCCTGATCATAACCCTTCGGCTTCCTTTGATCGCCAAAACAGCAAACATGCACTACACACTGATAGCAGATTTCCGGCTTTTCGATGTTAAGCTTGCTTTAACGCACGACGTATTGAATACAACCCCTCTATTACTGCTATATGACATATTTTTCATGACAAACCCTCTGCAATACATTGGTAGCATCTGTGACTTCATCTATGATTATCGGAAGTCTGAGTCCTTTCGTAAACAATACTGATATCCCCTACTGCTATGCACTCAGTATTAATTTGACTCATTGGTGGGATAGTGTTGTCCATAGTACTGAAGAAAATTGAAAACTGGAGATTGTTTCCTTTCATTTTGCCGATAACATCATAAAGGACAGTTAGGAACGAACATGCGGACAGTTAGTCACAGGCGGCAGCAACAATTATTTTAGCTAAAAAAACGAGTTTCGTCTTTGGATATCTAGAAAACAAGTCAAAACAAAACCTATAAGACTAGCCAGCTTGGCTGAAGAAATACATTGACTTCAGTGGTAGCAGCCAAAACCCAGAAAACAAAGCAAAATGAGGAAAAACTTTGCTTCAGCATTCAGAGTATTACATTAACTTCTGCATTTTAGCACACTGAAACATTAAATTTTGTAGCTACACAAAAGAAATAACCGAGAAAAGCACAGAACGAAGAAAACCGACCGTCACTGCTTACAAAGATGGTGGACATAGTAGTTCCCGCCTCATTCTGATTGGTTGCTAAGCTGAAGGCCACATTTACAAAATTGAGCTGCGTTTAATAGAAGCCGGAATTGCGCTTTAACATTATAGTTCGGTCCTAGGATTTTGTTAAATAATGGCAACTAAATCTCCAGAGAAAACAGTTTTTTAAGTCGTCAAGATGATACGGACTTCATTAGTTCCAATGGACCCAGCGCTAGCTGATGGCTCCCGGCCATTTTAGTTTTGATCTTTTCCACCAACCAATGCCACATTTTTGAAACATGTGGGAGACCAAAAGGACCAGTCAAATAGCTGCGGGAATGAAAAGATACAACTTGACAGTTCTCCGATTTGGTGAAACCCATTGAACATAAGCTGGACAGATAAGGATGAAATCGATAGAGATACCGCTTTACTCTGATCATGGAGAGGAAAGTGCTACACACACTCAGGGAGTTTCTCTGATACTGTCCAAAGAAGCACGAAAATCACTTGAAGGATGCGAATCTCATGGATCCAGGATCATCAAAGCATCCTTTAAAACAAAGAAGGGGGAAACAAAATGAATGTCATCCAGTGTTATGCACCCACTAACGATAGCAACGATGGTTGTAATAGATCATAGCGAAGTGCTCAGGAAAGGACGTGAACATCCTGATGGAAGACCTGAACGCCAAAGTTGGGTTGGACAACACCAGGTATGAAAATCTCATGGGACGACATAGACTGACTGTGATAAACTTCGATATCAACAGGCCGGATTCCGTAAGGACTGGTCGTGCACAGACCAGGTCGTCGAACAATCGATTAAGTGGAACTCGTCACTATACATCAACTTCATTGAATGTGAGAAAGTATTTGACAGTGGATAAGGTAACATTATGGAAACTTCTTAAACACTATGGAGTACGTAAGAAAATAATCAACATCCAGAATTCATACGATGAAATACATTGCGAAGTCGTGCGCGGAAGACAGCTGACAGATGGATTCCAAGCGAGGGCCGGAGTCAATTAAGGCTGTCTACTCTCCCCCTTTCTCTTCTGGTGGTTGACTGGATTATGAAGACCTCCACATTAGAGGGGATGCACGGAATACAATGGACAGCTTGGATGCAACTAGACAATTCGGACTTCACAGACAACCTAACTCTTCTATCCCATACATACCAGGAAATTCAGGTCGAGATAAACAGTGTAGCAGCTGCCTCTACGTCAGCAGGTCTCAATATAAACAAGATCCTCAAATACAACATTAAGAACACCAACCCAATCACACTTGATACAGAAGATGTGGAATCTTTCATGTACCTGGGTAGCATCATCGATGAACAAGGAGGATTAAATGCAGATGTAAAGGCAAGGATTGGCAAAGCAAGGACAGCATTCCTACATTTGAAGAACATATGGGACTCAAAACAACTGTCAACTAATATCAAAGTCAGAATCTTCAATACGAACGTCAGGACAGTTTTACTGTACGAAGCTGAAACTTGGAGAATTACTACAACCATCATCAAGAATATACAAGTATTTGTAAACAACTGTCTGCGAAAGATGTTCAATGTCCATCGGCCGGATACCATCAGCAGCAGCCTACTGTGGAAGAAAACAAATAAGCTTCCAACTGAAAATAAAATTAAAAGACTCTGGAGCTAGATAGGAAATACGTTACGGAAATCACCAAACTGCATCACTAGATGATCGATAATTTAGTATCCTGAGTGGAAACAGAAAAGAGAAGGGCCAAAGAACGCACTACTCCGTGTATTAGGGGCAGACATGAAAAAGATGAATAACATCTGAGAACAACTGGAAGGGACTGCCCAGAAAAGCTTTTGGTGAAGACTACTGATAGGTAGCCTATGCTGTGTAACAGGTGTAACGGAAGCAAGTCTTGGAACGGTCTTCTGAGTAGGGGGGTCGCATCTCCTGGGAAAGCTTCTCAAACCGTATTGACCCGTAGTAAGAAGTTTTCTGACTTGCTTGAGGGTATGTTTTTTCATGCACGATCCTCCTGTAATTAGGTCATGGAGTGTGATGATGTAGTGCACTCAGTGTCATTCTCGAGGCAACTTGCACTACTTAGTCAAGTGTATACCATAACCACATCACCTCTAACGTTACTGTAACCTTGAGATAGCAAAACCAAGTGTCTAGCTCTCGACATCACCCACTTTATTATCCATCCTTGTACTTGTTCTCCGAGATTTATATTTTTACTGGAAGAGTCGAAGTGGCGATAACTCCTAAAACAAGTATTTATACCTTGGGTCTACCTGAAGTTCGTGCTAATTATGTTGTTCGGAAAAACAACGAAGTCTTCAAATGTAATCACCAAGCTAACAGAATGGAATTCCAGAAAGCATTTTATTGTTGAATACAATTCTGGATTATTAGTCTCGGGTCGCTTTTGTATAAAGTGAAAGTTGCATGTATTTTGATTGCGCTCCCTATGTAGACTGGACAGATATATAAACACTATGTAGTTAGAAGACCCCGATCGCACTATGGTAATAAAACTGAAAATGAGTGAGCATATACTGTGTTGTATGAGGTTACATATTTATGAAGTTTCCTCAAGTCAGATTGAATCTTATATAATTTTCTTCCGCGAAATCCATCAGTAATGTGAAGTCTTTCAGAAGCTCAATTGTATCCTCCTCACTGGTCCCCGTACATTGTTTTAGGACTATCGAACTGATGTTTAACAGAAAAATTGGTGGCTTCACTCAATATAAAATGTTGTCATGGCCTGATGGTTTCCTTGGTCCCAAAGGTTTCAGTTACTTTAATAATAACCTGGAACGTAGGCGAATTATTTCAAAGCTTTCACGTGGTGTTGGAATATCGTACTCCCTAACTTTCAATAGTTAGTTTAAATGCGTACCGAAACGAGCAATAACGACTTCTGCAAACGGAGTACAAAAGTCAAGAGTACCACAAGCACCAAGGAATTAGTTGTAATAGTGCATGTTTAATTCGGTTCCTTTTGTGTCTATACTATTTGTCATAATTGGCTTTTTATACGTCAATTCTGCTGCACAATCTTAATAGTTCAGGCGAGTCTTACGATTTCGTTAGATGATTTACTATGTTTACGATACTTCTTAACATGTATATATTTCCACTTAGACGAACCTTATATATTTTATATAGACTACTTCCCAAACCGCCCGTTGCAAACTATATGGAAGTGTGTTGTTTTCAGAAAAACCATAATAGATTCAAAGTAAATTCAACTATTCTTTGTTCTGATTATGATTACTGCATACCTATGAATGTTAATAGGCTAAAAGCAGTAAACTCTTATGAATATTCCAAATCATACCCGTCACGTCCTTAACTGTAGTTCCATAATTCATGTCCCGACTGCGAAATTTTTCCTCCCAAGTTCCTATTTTCAATCTTTATATTCCTCATAAACATACATATTACCCTGGCTTCTACTTGCGTTGCAATATATCATCTCGAAGCCAATTGAATTTACCAATTATTCGAATCGCCCTTAACATTTTACACCACACACATAATAATCGTTATCGTTATACGTATCTGAGCTTATCATATTAGTTGCCTAAAAAGGCGTTTAACATGATCAAGACAATAAAGTCACCCCATTAATACATTATCGTTCTGCACTGAAAAAATAACTAAATTACTACGTGGCTATTGGTCTAGCAAACGTTTAAAATGAAAACTATAGAGCCTGTTACTAAGATTAGCACTAACTGGACAAATATTTCTGGATCGCAATCTGCAATACAATCAAGCAGCTCTGATCCGTTACTGACAAGACTATTGATATTTCCAAATCGCCCAACATGGGCATATTCTGGAATATTAAAGTATTAAACATCAAAACAAACAAAACTTAGCTCCTGCAGATCAGTTCGTAATCGATACTATCAATGGATATTCATAATGGTTGCTTAATATCATCGTAAACCATTGTTATAGCTTGGCGACCACGTTATACAATTCGTCTGACGCACCTGTCAACAAACTGACCGATAAATGTAATCAACTCACATTGTTTTCTTATGATCATATTTATCATACATTGATTACAGTAAATTTTACCTTCGGGTTAAAACTTGGTATCTGAAACAAATACATGCATTATGACTTTTACAGTCCTCGACGCTTATGCACCGTTGATTTCCACCACTTTTATGGCTGTAGAGAGTGAAGTATATACTTTTCCATGGCCATATCACCTGGATTACAAAATGTCTCATTGAATGGTAGAAATTTTCAAACCCAATAAACAAAAAACCAGGAGCAGCTGAACTGCATATTTTGAAGGCCATGCATAGATTCAATAGAATGTTCATCTTTTTTGATAATTAATAAAAGAAGGTATTCAGTATTTGATATAAAAGGCATGTAGTGTGAACGCTGAGAACAACAAAGTATGGGCAGCAGAAATTATAAGATGGTGGGTGATATGACCACGGATTACCAACTGTTAACTAAATCACGAAGTTAGATGTTGAGCTGCTGAATATTGATATTGGGGACATGAGACAAAGCTTGTTCGGTAAACGGAAGTGTTTTTTATTGTCTCACCCCTGAACCTCAAATGTTACTTCATGGTTGAAATTTTAGGTCAGTTAGATGAAGGCTTATCCGTGAAAATTAAATACATCAAAAACACATCCACTTGAGAGGGTGAAACAATTTATCACAAATTTCATAAAGAATTCTTCGTACTATGCGACTGATGTTTTGTTTGGAACTTAAGGGAATATGCTCACAACTTTTCGGTTGTCGCATGTGTGAAGAAATCTGATATATTATTACATTAAGAATAATGAAGGTCCTATGACTGATCTCATTAATGGTATCATGAGAAAGTGAGAAGTGTTGCATTATTTTTAATACTTGAGTTCTGTCTTTCAGGAGTAATACAGTGCAGTTATCATGAAGCTACATTTTACCAAATTATTGAACGAACGTGTTTATGCATTATGATTGAAACTGAAGTTCTTCAAAAGAATTCCAAAAACTTCAACTTAACCTATTAATCCTACTCCCAGATCCATCACGTGGTCATACTTGAAACAAAACTTCATATTGTACCCTCAACACTCGTCTTGCATTGAACCATTACACTTGAAAAGCCAAATAATGATTATATCCCGGGTAAACGTGAATATTCACCGAAGTAGTTTGGATAAAAACTATTGTTCAAAAGGAATTTTCTGCTTTTTGCAAAATTTACTCATTATTTATCAATACCTAATCCTCTCGACCCATAAAGGAGTTCGAAGCTGAACGAAAGTTTTTAATTCAGCAATGCGCAGATCGATTTTCAATACCTGCTCACCGAACAACTTTGTGCTCAGTTCAATATTCCCACAGTTCTGGATGTCAAAAATAAATTTATAAGTGACCTAATGAGATTATGTGACGTGCCTAGCGAAATCTTAACGCTGGCGCTTACGAAATTTAATCAACTTGAGCATTAAACTGGCAGTTTGAATACTTACATAATAATGTTTTTGACACTGTAGTTGCATATCATTTTTTGGACACTATCAATCATGTACCACATGAGTTCAGAGAAAGGGTACCACTTGAATAGGGTATCAAAGGATTGGTCTAATAAACTGGAAAAGTTTAATAGCAGAATGATCATCAGAGTATATTAGCTAATCTTTCGTGTGACGGAACTGTTTAATGGGTTCTAAGTTGGTATGTGGTAATAAGAAGATAGTTCTTGGTACAAACCACGAATTGACAAAGTCCTCAATAATCTATAAAAATTTGTAAGCGTGCAAACGAGAGCATGGTAAATTAGTATATCTTGCGCGCGCTTTTGAAGGTTCTAACTTTTTTTCGCATGATATTATTTTATTTTCCTATTAGTTTTTCTCTTTAATTTCACATTTATCGGCGATAAATAATTCGTCAATGATAGGGTTCTGTCAACTTGACACCTCCTTTTGGGACTCAACATCATACATTATTTTGCTAGTTTTCACGCTGTCTATCTCTTTTCACTAATTAACGTTAATATATTTGCTCCTAACTAATACTGGATCTGATCCTACCATAGAACTTTACACGTCTATTAAGTCAAATTATAACTGTCGCTGTTCATCTAATTAAACTATATATTTACATTACTTCCATTTAAAAAACATATAATCTCTCCTGATGCCTATAGCACCTGCAAAAGATCTAAATCAGTCACTAAAGCGAATAATGTGAAACCTTATAAACACACTGATCAATCTGCATCCTACTCTGATCTTTTTTCAGCTACACTAAACGTACACCGTTTACTTGGACAAGAAATATCACTACCTAGTATCTCGCTCGTAGATATAAATAAGAACAGTCACATACCGTTAGAGTCGACACCATTTGTCAATCCAAAAAAAGCACCACATATTGTGAGCAGTATTTAGACAGTGAGGCTGACCCCAAACACCCAACAATTTCACAATCGGCCAGCCCGAGTAGCGGCCCACGGAGTACATTTAAGCCTGCCTGCAATAGCCAGCCCGATGATGTAGATCTCGACTTCTCACCCAGCCATATACCCGGTAGACACCTGCAACAGGTCTGTATGTAACCATATCGACCTTAAAAACTTTGATATTAATTCCAATAGTCTCACCACTGGTAGATCTTAAAGCATCCAAACAGAACTTAGCCTCACCCAAACTATTCAAGACTTATTACCGTACAAATATTTAATGAGTGTTCCAGAAAATCCCGATCTGGAAATTATAAAAAACACTGAAAAAGTAATTGACCATATATCAACTGAAGTGTTGAAAAGACTTCAGTGTATGCAGAATGTCATTGTGTATAATATACCTGATAGTGCGAACGTAAAGATTGCTAAAAATACTCTACTACAAGAATGTGGATTGTCGCAATCTTAGTGCGTAACAAGATTACGTAAAGCACACACTAAAGCCTCCTGTCCCATCCTATTTCAGTTTGGTAGTACCAGTGAAGCTAATCACCTCCTCAATAGTCAGTCGTTACTGAGGCGTATTCCAACATTTGAAAAGATTCGAACCATTCATGACAGGACTGCTATCCAGCGTCCAATCTGCAACGGAACACAAACTAATCAACCCAGCCTACGTAGCCGCGGCAGTTGCAGCGTTTGCAACTGCACAAACCCTAAAACACCATACACTACCCCTCCCGAAAACGGAGGCACATCGGATGCTGCTATTAGTCTTAAGAACAAGACTGCACATAAAGCAGCTGCAACCACTCATCCTCGGCCACCCCAAAATGCCAATGCATTTATGCCTCAACGGTGCTCCAGTATTGCCCTAGCGGCCCCGATAAAAAGCCTAAAAATGATCCTTCCAGGAATTGCGCTAACAGCTACTGACTCTCAGACACCGCTGTACGAAATAATACTAAACTTTCTGTAAAAACCCACCAGTACTCCAGCACCCTTAACCCAAAACATGCACCTTTTCATAGCAGTAGAATGTCCTACAACAAACATAGTGAACTGGCAGCACCCTTTCATCCTAAAGTGAAACGACACTCGACAAGAACCGCACCTACACTTAATGCCCGTAAGTTATATGGTGTGAACCTTACAAGCTCCATGAACCAGCACACAACTACACACAACAGAAACACCTCACTTGGTAACAATATCAGGCAATCCTTCATTCCTTACCAGAAACATACAACCCCCCACCTACCCATAATAGGGCTAAAATTGCCCACCACACACGAGGAAGCCATAACGCTGGTCTACTTGGGAACCCACCTACTGATTCTAGATACTATATAAGTCAAGTCATCCTATACAACTCTTTAATCCGCCCTAATTCGACGTATATGCCATCTCATCCTTTTTTGTCCCAGGTAACTCACTGTACCCCTCGATAATGTTCAACTAAACTCGGTCGCTAGGGGGCACCCACTACCACCCTAAAAAGTCAATACAACCGCACAATCGACTGCCTACTACCAGTGGTCTTGTATCTTTGGGGCCTGTTACCCATCAACTGGTTAGGACAACACAAAATAACACCAGCACCAAGTTAGTATGAGTTTCTTCCTGTTTATTCTTTATTAGCTCTTTTGTACACTACGTTGACTAGCAATTTATATTATTTCTCCACTTGTTACCTTATCTACAACCTATTATTATTATTATTATTAATGGCTTTATTCAATATTATCTTTTTGGTACAATATAGAATTCTCAGCACAGGGTATTTCAACAAGTTACTTACTGAACAACGAACAAAAAGGCAGTAGCAAATACAAAAAGAAATTAAAAAAGGTTTTTAAAAAAATTAAAAAAAACAAAACAAAAAAACTATAAACTTTTTAAAATTAAAGACATGTTAAGAATGTAAGTTATTGACTAGGTTAATTCTAACAACCTGTTCGTCACAGAGTATATTTGCTAGGTAAGGTATTATAAAACTTTTATACTTTTCCTTGCGTGCATGGATTTTAATGTAATTACGTCTCGTTCTACCAGAAGATATACAAGGAGAAAGATAAGAGTGGAGGTGATGGCTAGTATCCGATAAAATGACACCTGCCAGGAGTTTGCATGATTTTAAATGTCTGTCTACAACCATATTAATTATGACCTCGAAAGATTCACCACACATCTTGCTAACTGCCTTCAGCACTCTTCGCAATACAGCAAAGTCTTTTCTCAAAAGCCCGGGAAAGAATAATGGAGAACAGTAAAGAATAATAGGTAATATGCAAGGATTGACAAATTGTAAGAGTAAATGACGAGTAATTCCAAGAGCATGCAATCTCTTTATGTAGTAGGTCAGACGGAAAATCTTCTTCGATAACGATAAAACGTGGGAAGACCAGGACAGATCAGAGGAAAAGGTGACACCAAGATAATTGACCTTCGACACTGAGTTTATCAAAGAGTCTCTGATGGTACAAGCACTATGGGATCTCAAAATGGTGTTTAGATTCCGCTCATGTCTCATGCTAAAGTTAACAGCTTGACATTTAGACGGATTAAGTATGAGACCATTACCAACAGACCAACAATCAATACGAGACAAAAACTCATTCATTCCTATGGGATGTAAAGAGGAAGATATAGGCATACATACAGTGAGATCATCCGCATACTTCACAAAAGTGTTTTCTGTGGAAGATGGCAGGTCATGCAGAAAAAAGGAGAATAGAAGAGGTGAAAGAACAGCTCCTTGTGATACACCTTCATGAGACAGTAGAGACTCTGAACTCTTTCCTCCAAACACAGTGTACTGTTCCCTTACAGAGAGGTAGGAACATAGCCAGTTGGTTATCCAGCTGTCAGTGTTGACGCTGATTAACTTGTTAAGTAAACGTTGTCTTGGTATAGAGTCAAAAGCTGAAGTATAGTCCAGAAAAGCACATCGAACATACTTTTTACCCTTTTCTAAGTTGAACACTATGTTGTGATGCAGAACTGCAACAGCTTCTTTTGTGTCTGTATGCAAACTGGTATGGGTCAGTATGCTCTTTTATCGCAGGCTGAAGTGGAAGTATTAATAATTTTTCCATGGCTTTGAGGAAGGGTGAAGTTATTGCAATAGGTCTAAATTTTACATTCTTATCACCAAATGCTTTCTTGGGTACAGGAATTATCTTCATCTTTCTCCACATTTTCGGTATGAGATTAGATGAGAAGGATCTGTTAAATATAGTTGTGAACGGATGACACAGAACGTCAGCACATTTTTTAAAAAGGATGTTTGGGATACCATCAGGTCCCAAACATCGAGATGAATTAAGCGACTGGAGACATCCTCGTACATCAGTTTCAGTGAAAGTAGGAACACAGCTATTTTTTAAACCCGTGGATAGAGGGAGCATCACATCAGATGACTGACGTACAAAAGACTTATTTAAGTCACAAACATTCAGCTGGTTATCGCTTCTAAACTTTCTGTCATCTGTAAGTTCTTTAAAGAATTTCCACATACTTTCATACTTTTCCGCCTGCATTAATAAACAACTATCCTACATTATACCCTTCTTAATGCTTATACTCTAATTGGCAAACAATACTTTATACTATAATCAATTAAAACACTGCATCGATGCCTTACTCATAGTCCATAACTTGTGACTGCCTGATAAGCTTGTAAACTGGTACTTATAGAAATAGTGTTTTCCAACAGAATGTGAAACACATAGGATTGTGTGAGGTATGACATATATCCAAAAATAAGCTTAAATGAGCCCGACATCACAAAAGGAGGGAGGGTGGAGTTACTGACCAGCAAGCATTGATGGTGAGGGCGATGACTTCAATCCACCCGTGTTTGTTGGGCAGAACATTCTGTATGTATCAGGCTCTTTATGATTGAGAATAAGTCAATCAATCTGTGATATAGATCGTCTTCCTACGCTCACCACTCAGAATCATGTTTCCAATTTTATGCTGGATTAGCTATTCTACTAAGACAACCTATAACATGCCAACTCGGACTTCCACACTAGGATTGTGTGACTGGCATCGGATGGGCAAAAAAAAAGAAAGAAAAAATTAGACAGTTAAAGATATAGTCATTAGTATTCTTAACTCTTCACCCTCTATATGCACACTTCCTTCTAATAAACCGCTTTCCTTGTACAAACCTTGAATTCCCTTCCTTCACGTTAGCTTACTCCAACTTGTTAAACATCACAACTCATTTTTCTTTATTACTACATTCTTTGATATGGAGTCTCTGACTTCATTTCACTCTGACAAGAGATAATATCCACTTAATCTAATTTATTATACCTCTGTCTGTTCTACTACACAATGTTAAGCAACATTTGGCGTTCATATCAAAATGTCCTGCTGCTCTTCTGTTTCTCTTTATCCTTCCTTCAGAATCTTGCTCTGAGGGCACAGCTACGGAACTTCTGACGTCTGGAACAAACTTGACGTACGCGTCTCCTCAAGGTCATGGTTTACAGCAAGCGCTCTACGAGTCTACTTTATAACAACTGTAAATTTAATAAGTTGGGAAACATGCTGTGCGCCAACAAATGTTGCAATTTATAGATCATGTCTGTAAAAATGGCGTGTACCTGCTCATGCAGAAATATATTGTTATATTATATTATTGTCGTAGACAATAATTACGGACTGATTAAGCTTGTCTAAAAATATGGCTCTATGTACTTCATCGGGACCTAACAAACCTATAGGATGGAGTGCACTTTCCTCGAAAAAGCATTGGAAGCTGTCTTTCCATAACTAGTTTGAGATAAATACACCCTGCATAATAAACATTCGCTTCAAAGATGGTAAGAGGTAGTGAGCAACAAATATATTTAAGAAATAACTGCAATTGAACAACTTATCACATTCGCTCAGTGGAGTTTGTTGAAAGCAATGATAGATTTTTATATAGGGTCTAATGAATGGGGTATGTAACAATAATTATCATTAGCAGAAAATAGCTCACGTAGTGCCAAGCGTATAGCTAAGGAATTTCAACTCAGTTACTTCCAGTTCGTTAGATTTCTGTCCACTAGCTTACCCATCCTCTAACATAGTGTCATAAGCACTGTGGAGTTCAAGACTCGCAAAATTAGAGAGGTTATTAAACGTGTGAATCAGCGTGAATCTGAAAGATTAAACGGAATGTAACCCAGTCCTAAAAAATGTGCAGATCTTCTTAGCTTCTAGTTACTCTCTTTAAGTGCTGTTTAGCCAGGAAGTGCCTTATCACTAGAAATAGGTATACTCTTCAAATATATGAAGGAGGTAGAAAGTTGAAAGCTTTCGATTGCAGACTTATTTCTCCGTTCTTTACGTTAGCGAGGTTTGTGTGCGGAGTGATGAGACAAACCCTGCGTAATCATCTGCTCAGTTACCTCTTTGTTTCTGAGTCATCTCTTGGTGCCGTCCCAGGTAAATTGTTTGAAATGGCTAGACCTAATCATTGGAATATGGCTAGTCCGTTAAGACACACCGGGTGCTATTAAACGCAACTCAATTTTGCAAATGTGGCCTTCAGCTTAGCAACCAATCAGAATGAGGCGGGAACTACTATGTCCACCATCTTTGTAAGCAGTGACGGTCGGTTTTCTTCGTTCTGTGCTTTTCTCGGTTATTTCTTTTGTGTAGCTACAAAATTTAATGTTTCAGTGTGCTAAAATGCAGAAGTTAATGTAATACTCTGAATGCTGAAGCAAAGTTTTTCCTCATTTTGCTTTGTTTTCTGGGTTTTGGCTGCTACCACTGAAGTCAATGTATTTCTTCAGCCAAGCTGGCTAGTCTTATAGGTTTTGTTTTGACTTGTTTTCTAGATATCCAAAGACGAAACTCGTTTTTTTAGCTAAAATAATTGTTGCTGCCGCCTGTGACTAACTGTCCGCATGTTCGTTCCTAACTGTCCTTTATGATGTTATCGGCAAAATGAAAGGAAACAATCTCCAGTTTTCAATTTTCTTCAGTACTATGGACAACACTATCCCACCAATGAGTCAAATTAATACTGAGTGCATAGCAGTAGGGGATATCAGTATTGTTTACGAAAGGACTCAGACTTCCGATAATCATAGATGAAGTCACAGATGCTACCAATGTATTGCAGAGGGTTTGTCATGAAAAATATGTCATATAGCAGTAATAGAGGGGTTGTATTCAATACGTCGTGCGTTAAAGCAAGCTTAACATCGAAAAGCCGGAAATCTGCTATCAGTGTGTAGTGCATGTTTGCTGTTTTGGCGATCAAAGGAAGCCGAAGGGTTATGATCAGGGAGTAAAAAGGTAATTAACTGTTATTAAGCTCACTTTTTATAGATCATATTTCACCACTCGCAAATTTGTGTTTTTTAAGGTATGATGTCAACCGGTACCTAATATGTTCACCCTTATGATGAAAAGTACCTGCAAATTTTCACCTTCATATTCGAATTATTTTTGGACAACTGTCTTCCAGTTTGAGTGCTTCGTGCGCTCTGGGAAACTAGATTCCTACATTATTCGTAGTTCCGGTATAACTTTCTCACGCAGTAAGTTCAAAGTAGACACTAGTATTTCTAAATAAACCTGTTAAGCTAATATCCGTATTCTCTATTTCAGTTAATCGATGAAGACATGTACCACGTGCATCTACTGTATACTGCCATTTTACTCCAATCCTAACTGTTATATCTTAATTCTGAAAAATAAAATTGCTATATGCAGCAAATACAGACTTATTTCTTTTCATGGAGATAGGGGGTTCATGGGATTTTCAGCAGGACTGTAGCACTATTCTCACTAAAGAGCTAAGCGAGTGCGTAAACCAATGTAAGGTACCATACAGGGTGCCTTTGAGTTACTAGTGTTCCATTAGTGCGGGTAGGGGTATTGCTTGTTTATCATATGGCATTTGAATAAGGAGCTATAAGATTAGACGCGGGTACGGTTAGGGTGTATAACACGTGTCCATCCATCAGCTGCCGTGACAACTCATGGTGGTTAGAATATGTTATGAGGGGACCCGAGTCTAGGTTTCCCAAGAAAATGACGAAGATATGTACTAAATAACTTAAATTTACTACATGTGAACTAGATGCTGAGAGGCTCGTATATCACAAGTTTCTTGCAACGATTAAGTAGACAAAACAAAGTAGCATTAGATTTAAAAATTTATTCAGGAACTTTCATTAATAATCGAATATCAAACAAAGGTTTAAATGAAGTCCCCTTCTAAAAGTTGCACTGGTAATGTTGAGCGGCAGTCTTTGTTGTTTTTTCCAAACGAAAGGGTAAAAGAAGTAACTCAAAAGTACTGGAAGTGGCTGTGAGACTAAAATGGACATCCAGCATCCTTTTTATAATCTGCTGTTAGTTGGGTCTCCCGTAAACAGTTTCATAGGGCCATAGTTCTAAGGGCGAAACGGTTCTTAGGATCTGTGAAGGCTCACTCCTGTTGCATTCTAAATGAGAAAATAGTAGTGAATTTAGTCAGAAATGTGGGATAGATAAATGGTTGCAAAATCAGATGAATTCCAATGGTGAAATAAGACCACAGAATAGACAGACATCATCATCCATTGCGAAACATTTGATTGAGACGGGTCATAAGGTTGATATCAAATCAGCATTTGTTGTGTTGTGCAAAAGCCTTCAAGGACGTATACTAAGGTTTATTGAAGCCTTGGCTATACGAAAATTGAAACCCCTTTATGTGTTCAAAAACAATTTGTACTTACACTTAACCTACCCTGGTAGTACTGATTTACTGTCCAGAGTGGTAATCACATTTGTTTTTGTGTACTTTAATATTTTTTCCTTTGTTATGACTTACCCTTAACCTGTCTAGTTGACCTTTTAATTTTTCATATATAAATGTTCTTAACAAGTATATGTGTGATCAGATTGTTCGAAATGTATTGCGCAAATATATCACATAATTCTGATAAACTACGTCCTCTCATTGCATTATCGAAATAGATAAATAACCAAATTACATGTTTTTTAGCAAAGAATTTATGCAGTTGTGATTTACCTTGAGTTCATGAATATTAGATCAGGTCAGCTACTATTACTTGTGCAAAGCATAACATGGACTTAGTACCGTATCGCAATGCTTTTATTATTTTACTCTCATTTAAGTATCCCCATGCATCTGCGTCTAGTTTAACAGGAAGACATACAAGCAGAGTGAAGATGGCACAGGTATTCAGTGTTTGACAACGCTTTTACCAGTAACACCTAATGTAACTCGTACCCACCAAGAGAAATCAAAAGACAGAATCGAGGAGATCAGAAGTTGTATTTGACGATTACCAATATGTCGGAATTGTCTGATCTAGTCTGGCTAGCGATTGCAGATGCTGAGCACGGCGTTCCCACACGTGGTCTGGTGCGGATGCATGACCGAGCGCCTTCAGCTAGGTGAGTCAACTAAAACTAATCTGGTCAGAATCCAATGTCGAAAGCTTACAGAGCTATTTATTTTGGGGATTTATTTACCGCTACAACAGTTAGTGTCCGATAAACTAAAGGTCCCAGTTGTGAAAAAGATTCTTAACATCTGTTCACAGCCAGCTGCATTTAATTGAGACACAGAACACTCATCTTCTAAGACTGTATACTGCTCTTCTGCAGGCAAATAAAAGCTCAGACACTTAGCTATCCTGCTACCGATGTTATTGCTGGGGAAATTGTTTAGTGACAGTGGTCTTGAAACATGAACAGTGTTAGACGTACTGTCTACAAATAAACACCAAACGTACTTAAAGCTATCTTGTAATATCTGACAGCAACAGAATCAAAGGCACGTTTTTTCCTATTTTTAATCAGACTGATTCGAATCAATATACTCACTAAAAACAGGCAACTCTACTTACTGAACTGATCCGTTTCGTTACAGGCTTTAAGCACTGTACTTAAGTATACTATAATTCTATCGACTAATCTAAATTACAACGGCAACCAAGAGTACTAAACTAAGTAAGTGTCATAATTATTGTTCCATTTGCACAGACATGTTGCTAAACGGAGTAAAATGAACATAATTCAGCCGATAAAACCAAAACACGAAATATAGGCCATTTGAACTTGCCTAACAGAAGACGAAGGATAGATATATATTGCTTTCAGACTGAAGACAACAGTCAGTTGTTCATAAAAACATAGTCTACAGTACAACAAACCTTTCTTCAGTAACATCATGCACTGACGGTCTATCTGTAAACAATAAACGATGTGATTAAACTAACTATGACTTGAGATATCATTCCTGCGTGCAATGAACGTACAGTGTAGCGCAGTCGGACGTGGCGAATGAAAATTAAAAACAGAGCAAAAGTAACAACATAATGTAGTTATTTAATTAAAAATACATTATGAAATGACAAAATCTGTGGTTACTTGAACGCACAGATGACCGTTATTACACTGGGCGATACATTAAGTTTACATGGTTGCGTTTCGAATTAATTCATCGGACAAACTCGATCCGCTCTTATGATTTCGATAAGACTGATCATCAAAATCTCTGTCTGAAACAAATTAGCTGAAGATATTTGGTATTTGATAAGATTGCTTTCGAACTGATTGATTTTCAATGTCAAATAAAGTCCGTCAAAGGTTAACCTTTGTACCGCTCATTTTCATATAATCTATCAACGATTGACCTGAAACCATATACTCTAAAACCTTGATATATACTGACGGTTGTAGGTTATTAAGAGATTAAAGGTAGGACTGATGTCTATTCAGGATGAATTGAATAGTCAAAGGCAAAATCCTAATGGTGGACAGTGATGATGCTCTGTCCATCAGGGTAGCCTAACCCAAATACCGCTTAAGACTGTCTATATTGATCACTTAAAATCTTATCTGGGGAACCCACTCGGATTAAATTTTTCCTTGAATGCAATATCACTCTCTTGGAACATATTCGGGGACGAACAACCAAAAAGCGCCGAAACTAAAAAAACTTTAATCACCTTGCCTGGATGCTCCAAGTTGGCTACCTGCACAGTACAATAGGATTAGGAGACTATGACCTTAATGTGTCGTGTTGCTGGTAACACCGTCAACCCAAGCGGATTACAAACACATTTCATTACCAAACAATGCACAAAAGGTTATCCGTTTAGGATAGAATACAAACGATGTTGCACAAAAGTCAATGCAAAATGCTTCGTGATAACAGTCAACATATTATCTAACTTCACATCAGAAGCAGTAGTGATGGTTTCTTCCACTGAGACTTTCAAAATAACGCCTGATGTTTAGTTACTAGGGGTTATTACTATTGGTGTTACATAACGACTACTTTAAAGATGCCACAAGTATTCTGCGTTTGCCACGCTTTTACCAGTTACACCTTTACAATTGAAGTATGAAAAACCAGTCAAATTATAAGTAGGGAAGTTCTGAGTTATATTTTAAAAACTGTTGATGTCTCGGAAAGCGTTTGATCTAAGCTGGCTAACGGTTGTAGGAGACACGTAACACGGAGTACTCGTTTGTGATCTGGTATGGATGCGTGGCCAAGTACCTTCAGCTAGATGTATCCATTAGAACAAGTGAGGTTGGTATCAGTGTCGAAGACTTAGAGAACTATTTTTTGGGGATTTATTTACCTCTGCAACTTATACCATAAGCAACTACTTGGTTTTACCCTCCGATTAATGAAGAAAAACAACGAAGATTATACCTTCACATCATCATTAATGATCTTCGACCGCCCATACGCAGATTACAGGGACCATATAGTCGACTAATCGTGCCGAGAAAGGTTTGATGTCTGGGGCCTGAATATGTTTAACGAATTTCTGGCGGTTGGTATGTTTTCTTACGCTAGGTCTGGTCCCCTTTATTGGTCGTCGCCTAATAGGAGTTATACTAAAATGTAGGTTGCCCCAACCAATGTAAATTCTGGGTAAAAATGTTTATCTCATTAAACCAAACAGCTCATTGCTATAGGCTATCGTCAGCTTGATAGAGTACGGCGCATACTTATGTATGGTTATTAAAATGGATACTTTTCTCTATACTTTCGAGAACTCGTATACATGCTAGTTGTTTGGTTAGCACAGTAATGTTTTTCACCCTCACACCTTCTATACAGAGGGTTATTCTATGATGAGTTTGTTACATAAATTTAGCATGAGCTTTTATTACGTAAGTTATTCACTAATGAGCTTACTATACGACAACTTATTTGTAAGTAATACTAGATAATAGTTTTTGCAAAATGCAAATAAAAGCGTATACTCTATGGCATTCAGCACTTTGTATTTCTCAAGAATTGTAACATGTATGTCGTAGTCACGTAGTTTAGGTAGTAGAAATAATTCATGGGATATTCTACATGCATTTCAGTTAGCAGTGAACTTTCGTTAGTTATTGTCGAAGGAAAAACTAATGTATTTTGAAGTTTAACATAGATACCCAATTGTTTTTAAACCAAAGTGAGAAAAACAGTACTTAAGTTAAAGGCTATTCTTAAGGTTTAAGAAGTGCAGTCCTACAGCGTTTAAGAAGTGTTAGTATCCCTAAATCTAAATAATATGTTGATGAGGTAATGATGGTGATCCGGAATAAGTGATACTTGGGGACATTGGTCTAGTACTGTCTTTGGATACGGATTTTTCCCATGTATCCTAGCAGTAATTAGCAGGTCTGCTCTGCTGATCAACGTCTTATTAAAGTTTTAAATTAGAAAACAAGTATAATGACTAGACTATTGTATTTAAAGACTAATTTTGCAGCATATAAGAATAGAATCATTATTCATATAATTTTAATTACCAAGTAAGTTGCTTAGTTTTGTTCAAGTAGATTTCTGGTACATTTCAACAAGCAACTTTCAACTTATCATCTATAAATTAGTTTACTGTAAGATATCTTCCGTCAGAGGTTTAGTATGTTTAGTGACCATATGTCTTGCTGTCTCATTAACAGTTCTCAGGGCATAGAGCACTAGCATTTGCTCTCTTACATATATTTTTGCTTCCTCACTTGGTAGAAGTTAGTTTTTTGTAGGCATTCACCATGTTTTTCCTAGTCGAGTCTTTTGAGCTAGATAACCACATAATTATGGCGGGTTGTATCTGTAAAAACTTATTTAGTACTTGTCGTATGAAATATGACAATCAGAATATTCCACGTCGTTTTTATGTAGTATTCTTGTAACGACTTCATTTTCCAATAACTATGTCCAAACAACACTTTGTTGCTGTTAAAACCTGGTTTGACCAATTTTGGGAAAGGCAATAATCTGTTCTTTAATAGACATGCTTGTACGCAGTTGTCAGCGTTAAGAGTTTGTGGTTCAAAAGTATTGTACTGATAACACTATTGATCCATACAGTATTATCAAAAGGTTAGAATATGATTAGCTGTGGTCTACAATCTTTCGAATCACACCTGCCTAAGTACTGGACCTCAAATACATTCTCCGACTTCTATGTACAAAAATGGGTTTCCGGTTGTCCAGTGGAAGTATCAGTTTAAAGCGTTGTTGTATTTGCCTTTCCAGAGATCAATATCTCTGTTTTTTTGCCCTAACTAGCACTGACTAACAATCGGAAACAGGTTTGTTAATATTTGCCCACACTCGCCTTACGTCATAAAATTTTACGTAGATACTATGAAGATACTCATATGTTACAATGTGTTTGGCATTCACTTTGATACATTTTACTTTATCCTTATACGTAGAGTTTCCTGATGTGCTGCATTGTGTAGTGATTTGTCGTAGTCGGCGGTTATCATAATCAAGATTTTTCTGCTTTGTGCACTTTAAAATGACGTCTACGAAGCCTGGAGAATGGGTCATGCAGGCTCTACTTCGTCAGTTAACCAACTTAGCCCAATTGAAAATTGAGAAAGCACTTGAAGATGGTCAAGAAACAAATCTCGTGAAAAGCATGAAACTGAATGAAGATGCAGCCTATGAACATCTCATAAGTGCTTTTGGTGTTGCCGCCGAATTCGCTCTTCCTTCAATCTTATCTACACTTTCACTATGGTATAGATCTCAGCACTCATCTGGGAAATATTATCAATTCCACCAGTTTCAGTCTTTAAGTTCAGCCAATGAATACATTGGAAACGCTACTTCAATGGCAGTCCAACGTCCTTTAGCTAACGATAGTAATCCTGTTGTTGAAAGCCAACAAGTTTCATATCTTACTGCCAATAAATCAGAAAAGACTATCAAATGTGCCTCAGAGTCATCTTCGCTGTCGAAATCCCATAATTTACATTTACCAGAGTTATCTGTTCTATTTGAACGACGTGATGTATGTTATCACACATATCTATATTACATTTTAATTCCAGCTTGCCATTGATATTATATTTTGTCATGTCATGCTTGCAGTTTTAAAGCAATTGCCTTTTCATCCAGGCCATAATGATGTTATTGAATCAATCTTAGAGCAATGTTTCGGAAGATTCAACTATAGAGAGGAGTAAGTCTTTTGATGTTATTTTTAAAATAGTGCTATTTATGACCGGATAATGTAGAATAGCCGTAAGTTACAACAATTTTTTATTCATATGGTTATACAAGTTAGCAAAAACTTGTAAATCCCAACTTAAATTCGTTCTTTCAAATTTTAATCATCATACGCGGCTCTCATATATTTGGACAGCTCTTATTGTTTTTCTACCGATTACTCTTTTTTATTGGTGCTGTGACCATTGAGAATGTTTTTGTTTTTGAAAAAAATACAGTTTGCAGCCGAAAAATAGTGAAAATATAAATCTCGTCGCTGATCTATACGCAGAAATTGTCGGACTGTTATTCCAGTCAAGGTAATTTTGTTGCACGTTTTTTTAGTTTTTTGTTTTTTAACTATATACGTACGATATAAATGCATGCAACTGTTTTAAAATGAGACTTTTGTTTCGTAGATTTACAGTAGGTAGTTCGCTTTTATCTCAAACCCCAAGTTTTTTGTTTGTGTATGTTCAGCTGTTCATAAGCATTGGTTAAAATTCCCTTATCTAAATAGCGCTTTATTATTATCTTATCTCCGGAATGTTAATTGGATTTAGTACTTATCTAGACATAGGTATATTACACCTATAAGTGTTTAAGATTATTGTTTCTGATACTATTGCTGATAGTGACAAATAGTGGTATGATGAATCCTGATGGCTTAACGCTTAGCATATTCGATAATTAATAAAAAATATGCGTACATCACTATATCATATGCTATTCTAGACAGCTCACCAAGTTTACTTACAAAACACTTTCAAACAAAAGTTTTCGATTAAGGTTTACTGTGCTGTAAGATACTGTATTCGTAGCTCTCTCGTATATTTTTGTTCTATACTCAGATTTGCTCTGGTACGCTACAAATTTATGAGTTGTCTGAATGATCTGCGATCTAAAGAAAATAGTCAAAATAATAGAGCTAGTATTGTATCTCTTATAATGGGGATGAAGTTTTTCCGGGTTAAAGTAAGTTTTTTTTACCGGTAATTATATCAATAAATTTAGATAAAATTGCGAATTATAAAGCTAAATTAAACAGTGCAGAGTAGGCTTTTTATCACTCAGATGTCTTTCACATTATGTGACCTATTTAAGCGGAATATTTCCGTCATTGAATCACTAAATTATCCAGAGTAGATATTTTTATGTTAAACTGCATTACATAAGTTAGTGTGCGGCCAAACGTATCGTTTTAATGGTCTATTCACGAGGTTTTGATTTTCGTACAGATTCCTCAGTTGTCTACTAGGTGTTTCTGATTATATTATTGTCATCACTTGACAATAGTGTACCTATATATATATATAATTATCTTTGATTTAAGTAGTATCCAGTACATATTCTAATGTCTTAATTTTTACGACGCATATAACCTCGCCTCCAATGTTAATATTATCAGCCACATATATTCATACAGAAAATTCATCACAATTATTCATAATATAACCTGCCATTATTAAATCTGTTAACGGGACACTGGTAAATATTGTTGTTCTCTAAGTCATTTGTCGTTAGCATCATTTCTCAGTATAAAAGTGTTAATCAAAGTTCATTTAAGAGAATGGTCTGAATTTCACAACTAGATCAGTAACCTGGGTAATTTTTGCATGATTCAAATAAAACCTAATCAGTTTCGAATAAGTCCACTAGTCTAGTGTTTCGACCTTAAATCAAATGTAGTATTTATTAGCTATTCTGTTTGTAATTAATTATACAAATAACCCAAGACCGTAACAATGAAAGTAGTCTATGCTGTTGAAGAAATAGTGTTTCATTTACTACATTTTAAGTATTAATATGGTAACGCTCTCTTTCGAATTATAGTCCGAAGGTTTGTTAACCTCCCCGTAGTAAAGCTAATAAAATCACAGATTTTGTTGTTGGAAATTTTTATGTTGTCTGGCGTTTCATTTTCATAATACAGTTCTACATTTCTAAAATATTTTTCAGATGCATCCAATTGAAGATTTTGTGAAATGTTTCACTTTCTTACAAGAGTTAGGTCAATACTATCTGGAAGTGAAAGAAATTGAAATCAAGCATGTACTCTCTGATTTGTTTGTTGAAATTTTATTGCCAGTAGCTGCTGTTGCACGTCAAGAAGTTAACATTCCAGCATTAAAAACATTTGTAGAAAATTTATATCCAATAAGTTTGGAATTGGCTAGTAAGAAGAAACATATCCCAGTAAGTATCTTTTTGCATATATATTATATATTACGGTATAAAGTTGTTGCTTATTACTGAACGACTAAAATTGATCAAAGTGTTAAACCGCGTTTGATTATCATTTCATCACAACTTTTTTATCAACCTTAATGTTATCGGGATTTGAAAATTAGCAGAGGCGAAAATTATGGGAGTGCAAATAAAGTTGTAAGATCTGACAAATAAGTATCATATCCTAAGGTAGATCTTGAAGAATCCGTTTGTGATTGTAGCAAATCACTTGTGCTTAAATTAAGTAGTTACGCAATTATATCAGCTTATGGTGGTTAGAAAACAAAATGTTTGGAATATATTAAGGCCAGTCAATTCAAGTCATGATTTTGCATGATTTGTAAAAGAATTCAGCAGAGTGACTTTATATTTATTTAATATATAAAGACTGGTATGAGCGGGGAACAAAATAAGCATGGGCCACAAATAAAGAAATGAAATAATAAGGAAATAAAGGAGGGTGGGAATTGCAATCAAAGTTAAGCAAATAAGTAAAAGTAAGCGAAAGTATTTTACAATAAGAAAGTTCAGTCCCAAAAATATAACCGGAAGTAATTCAGTTAGAAGAGTTCCTATTACTTTTACGAAGATTGTAATAGAAAACTAAACAAGGATCCTTACTATCTTTTATTTTCGACTTACGTCTAATAACTTCTCAAGCCACTAAGTTGCACCATTTCTAGGACCTGAATCGGGAAGTCTATATATTCGGTCATATGGGAGTTCTGTGCAATTTCCTTTCACACCACGGCTTTCAGTATGTGTGGGTTGATTTCATCTGTCACATTACCACTGGCAGTTACACAACCACCCAGATGCACAAACTTTACTACTAATTCTAGCGGATCACCCCAAAAAGTGTGTGCAAGCACATGTTCCCACCAGTCTTGCAGAAATGCTTTCGATTCAAAAAGTGCAAATTACGTGCCATGATTATGGACACTGATTGCTAGCTGTTTAAGTGCGATTCGGATAGGTTGTTTATCATCGCACAGTAAGACAATATTATCTCTATACTCATGGTCATAAGGTCTCTCTAAGAAGTAGCTTTGAAAGGAGTATTCGGTGGTATTGTGTATCTGTTTCGAGAATGTCATTGTTGGCAAAGTTGAAAAGGAATGGTGAGATTGGACAATTCGTCTTAATCCTCGTTGCTGGGATGGGGCAATAAGGAGAAATTGTTATATTCCTCACTCTGCCTGAGGTGTTTGTCCGCAAAGCTTTGAAGGTAATGATAAAATTATCAGCCACACCCTCCTTCAATAGGGAATCTCGAAGCACGACCCTGATGTCAGGAAACAGAACGATTATTGGCCTACAATAACTGTGGTAGTGCTTCAATACTTGGTGAAAAGTGAAAATGTGATGAACACATCTACGACCTGATGGGAAACAAACTTGCTCCTCGCAACTCAGTCTATCACGGGTTTTGCACCATCTACAGAGTATGATAGAAGCCAGTAGTTCGGACACAACCAAAAGTAGATATCTCTTGTTAGTTGTCAATTAAATTACGTAGGTCCTTTTTAAAGATGGTGATGAAAATTGCTTAATTCCAAGATGTTTTAATAGTCTCTGTTTCTCAAACTTTTACGAACAAACCAGTCAGTTGCCTGACCGGAGTTCTACACCATCCTTAAAAGGAGCAAGTGCTAGGTTGTATGTATGTAGTCTGGGATACTCTCCGGACATCCGAACCAAGCAAGAGGTAATCGTTTTACAATCATAAGGATTACAAACAAAAGATAGTCACTCATTGTTGATGATATTCCTTCACTTGACAGAGAAAACGACGTATTTAGCATCTTGTTAATGTTCTCAATATAATGTACAAGTAATATATGTATAAACCAGTAGTTCTGATAAGTATATCCGGTTAGAAGACAACTTTTAAGATTGTTTAATAATTACATACCTTCATTGTACAGAGTATTTCCTCAACTTCAGTAGCTTTTCAAACTGCATTTATACTTTTTTTTCTCAAAGGCCTTATTCCCGTTAGTGACTTGTTTGCTGTGTGTTGGTACTAAATCATTTTTCTTGAATAATTGGACCAATTTCTTGTCTATCTGCTTAAGTCATCTTAAAAATCGGACTTCTAAAGTAGCTTTAGTCAGTTTACAATCATTATCCTGCATATTGTGGTAAGTTCTAAGCTGTTAGTTTAAATAATTAAAGTCAGTTGTATTACCATTCAACTGTTGGTACGATAACATATATGTACTTTTGGTTTGACATGTTAATCGTTTGTTCACCTAAATAAACGTTGTAAAGAAAGCAACTTATTTTATACTTTTTGTTCACCCATCTCATTAATTAACGTTTACATTCGTCTGAAGGATATCACGTATGAAATTAAGCTGTTAAATGTTTTTTACTGTTACACAGAGGGTCTTATGGATTTTTGTGTTCTAATTGCAATCATATAAATCCAGTGGACTCTTACGTGTTACAGAGAACTTAAAAATTTCTGTTTGTTGTCCACTGATTACATTTTCTTTGTCGTGACCAAAAGGTTTTCTCTACGTATTATTGAATTATGGTTCACATGACATAATATAAGGACATAGTTATCTATGTGGTGAAATATTCTTTTAGATCTCAAAGGGAAGAAGTAACAGTGTTATAAATATAAAACTGTCGGAAAGTGGATCAAGTACTTCATTGTTAACTGCACAATCACAGAATTCAACGCTTATCGTACTTGAAGTTTTGACAGTAAACTAGTATTGTTAATCATTGTCCAGCATGTGGTCGGCCTTTTACCGCGTAGAGAAAAAATACATTATGAATTTACATCTTTTTGGTTAGAAATGCACTGGTTCCAGGTAGACAATGTTAACTACCATCGATAGTTGTGATCACTTATAGAGTTATTCATTATTATAAATGTCTATTTGATTCGTACGCTTAAACTTCTCAATAATACATACCCTCTAAATGTTATCACTGCTGCCTTTCAAATGATATTGCTACTTTAAAAAAATGGATTATTTGATTTATATTCAGGGTCTACATTGTACGTATCAAAGGTGAAAAACATACAGAAACTCAAACAAAATTACACACAATTATCAATAGTTTATTTCCGAAAAATCAGAAAATTATTCTACCAAAAGATGCACCAATCAATATATTTGTTCGTATTATTCAATTTATTGCTCATGTAAGTGACTATTGTATTGTACCATAATTTGGGTATTGATTCATTTTTTAAATTTTTTTGGCTTTGTTCACATTCAGCCAATTGGTAAATGAATTATTATTAATTTGATATTATTTTGTAACGTTTCATTGATAAATGCTATACATTTCAGTAGATCTATGTTCGAGTTTTTTAATTACTATTATTAAGTTTTTAACTGAGATTTTGTTCCATTTACTTGAATCCTGATAATTTATTCAGACACTTTCCAACAAGTCTGCTTCAAGGCCTTTTACATAAACCTGTGTTTATCTAATGCGTTGAAATAATCATAATATATTACATGTAATTAATTATTAGGAGAAAAAATCCTGTTACTTCCTATTAATGAACGGGTATTAAAGTGTTTTTAAGATCTTAACTTGACTGAGTGAACGAGTTGTTGGTGACATTTCGCACACCACTCGATTATCCAAATTAAACAAGCTGTTAGTGTAGTTGTCTACAGTGAAAATAGTAATCAGAGCATAGGAATATGCATTTCATTTATTTTTTTGGTGATTGTTTATAATCTGATATAGTTTAGTATTCCGATTCTTAATTTGCATACTCAAGACACTGTGTGCATAAATTAGCGACTGGAAAGGATACAAGCTAAACATTACATAGTTACAAACCAGTGAAAAAATAATTGAAATGATGCTGATCACTAATAAGATTATTTGTTTTGAAAGGATATTTAGGCGAGTAGATAGATAGCGATCCCACATCTAAATCATCTGAAACTGGGAAATTGCATTAAGAAGTACACAAATGTTGTTTATTATTATTCAAAATTGTAACGTATTTTCTTATTAAGACTCAGCTATTCTTATTGCTTAGTATTATTAGACATTACTTCACTCGAAAAGTCCCCAAATCGGAACACGATTAAACAAAAACGTAATTATATTCCAACTAACAACGTTAGATGGAGGTAGGTATCACAATAAGAAAAACGTTATTACATTTATAATTTTTACGTAAGAAGATTCTGTAGTTTTCTCCAAGTATCTGCTGGCGTTGATTAGTTAAGAAGTGGCCGATCAACGTGCCCCAACGCATACCTGTACGGAATATTCTTCAATCCAATCTATATCCCGCTAACACAGCCATTTGACTTGTCCTCCCGGTATCCCCCAGTGTCCGGAAATCCCATATACCTGTATTACTTGTTGCTCTGGTTGTCAAAAGTGGCATCGGCCTCGTGATTTACTGAGAATTTCAACCTTTACGTAATGGATTGGATTTCGTTGCTTAGTACTTTGTATGAAGTCCAGCACATGTTCACAAAATTAGTATCCCAAGTGTATTACTTAATTGTGGTGATGAAATCATATTTATTGGCCGAGATCTGAAAATATAACAGGTTGTTTTTTGCATAAATTATTGTTGACAATCTTCGTTACAAAGAAAGCTAGTTTACCTAATGGTTATCCCAATACTTTTCTTTTTGTTTGTTCCTTTCAACCAGGAAAAGCTTGAGTTTGCCATGAAAGAAGTTATCATTGAGCGGTTAGGGGTGAATGGATTACAGAAAACTTTAGTGATGCCAGAGGTGAATCTAAATTATATATATATATATATATATATATATATATATATATATATTCACTCACAGGATTACAAGCTAATGTATTTTCTATGTTTTTTAAATCCCATACATTCATAATGCTATGAGTGGATTATTAATGAGTTTTTACTAAATTGTACTTATTGATCCTGTTTTAGTGAATCAATTAGAAAGAATTAATCGGTTTGCTCTAGATGAATTGATTATCTCTGCTTTTTTTCACAGGTTGGATGACAATCTAAAATAAGTAATACCATACATGTTATAGTGATAAGATTTTCGGCAAGGAGAAGTAAAAGTTGTTATGTAGGATATGCATAAAAATCTCCAAATTTGCCAACTATTCAGTACTTTTATGGGTAATTTTTGGAATTCTGAGAGAACATGTCAGCTTTTTCGACAATACACTACCTAGAATTCTTTATACAGGTAATTCGATGTGGATTTAATCCGAAATGCTGTGTTCCTTTAAGATCATTTCAAATTATCTCACTTTTGATCACTTTTTCACATGTTTCTAAATGATATCTCTAAGAATTAGGAGTAAGGATACCATTCAGAGATAAAAATGTGTGTTACAGTTTTTAATAAACAATTTTGACTATGTCATTATGTTATTTGTTGAAGTTGCACACCATCCAACCGGTTCTCTTCCCGTGCGTTTTCTCAAACTAATAATGGTTTGTAATTTTATCTTTTTCTCTACCAGTTATTCTTATTATTCTTTTTAGCGAATAAATGTAGGTATATGTGCATTCCTGCTGATTGCCCATGGCCTTCAACAGAAGGAGGGGGAACCGCCCATGCCTCAACAATGCATTGGTGCCGGAGGGGTTGGTGGTGGTTTTAGGCAAGCTGTTATTAAACGTTCTTTTCATGGTACCAATTTGAATGAAGCATTGGGTTCCTTATTAGGAATACAAAGTTATTTAGTACCTGTTCGAAGAGCATTTGAACATATTTTACGTCAGCTGGATACTCAAGTTTGTCGTACAATGATGTTGCCAAAACAAGAAGTTACTCAAAAAGAATTTGATGAGTTAATGACGTAAGCTGGGCTTAATTTTGTTGTTTTGGAGGTCTATGTTTCAAGTGTATGGTCTGGGTGTTTCTTTTCAGGCATTCTTATTACTTCTTTTTGAATAATGTTATTTTAAAAATCACATAGACATTTTAACTGTTTTATTTGACAGTTTCAAAATCTTTATCTTGACTACCTATTTTTTTGTTTCTGATTAACAGCTTTTGCATGTTTAGATATATTTAATGCATTTTCTTACCCTCGTGATATGGTGTAGTCATCACAGGTTTTGTGAATCCACTGTTCCCTTGTTTTAGGTAAATGTTTTCGTCCTTTTTGAACTAAACTAGGATTCCTATTATAATTGTCTGAAAGTTTATGCTATCATATTTCTTTTAGATATATAGAAGGTGCCATTAATGTTTTATCACACCTTTCTTTCTATCAACTCAAAGATGCAGGTACACCCAGTAGATAAATCTCGAATAAGACTAAACGCGCGTCCTGGATTTCGCTGATAGATAAATTTCATCCATTCTGTGAACACTGATGTGCATGATTCTCAGATTCTGATTTTTAGGCGTTGGTTGTTGTATGTTAGTAGGACATTAACTATTTATAGTTGGATGATCTCTGAGAAGTGTTTATTTTGTCCTTTAATGCTAATTGAATTTTATTCTGAAGTTGCAATACGGTCACTAGCGTTAATGAATCGGTATTGCGTTCACCATATTGAAATGATAAATATTTGGAGGTGGTCGATAGTAAACTGTGAACTTAAGTTTCTTGCTAATTGATGCGCGTTAACGAGAAGTAACTTTGGGTCGATATAACTTAACGGTAACGTCCGAAACTGTGATGTTAGATGACACAGGTTCAAATCTCACAGTGAGCATAGGGTTTTCCAGGATTGCAAGTGCTCCACTGTCAAAAAGCATAAAATCAACGTCTGAGCTTTCTTATTGACTCTCTCCAGCCATTTAATACGTTGAGTATTTGTCTGTATTCCCTTAAACACACCTGTCGGTAAAACACTGTCTCATGTTTCTGTTTTTTTCTCATAATAAAGAATAGCATCTTTAGACTTCTTGCTTAGCTGTTAGTCCATCCTATACATTCCATAATGCTTCATTAATACAGCCATTTTGAGGGCTTTTGTACCTAAATTCAGTTTTTACTATAACACAGTTTGGAGCCATAGACATGCCGGCATTAGTTATGTTTGTGGAACATTGGCAGTAGGCTTAGCTGCTTCTAAATAAGTCATCTGCCTTGCATCAACACTTGTGTAAGTAGTAGTATCTCTACTCCATGTAGCAGAGAATCTTAAAAGATATTCCATAATATTAGAAACATCATCCGTCGTGGTTAAACAAAGGACAGGTAAAAGTGATTAAAAGTTCTATTCTCTCTCACTTGGTTGACACAGGTCATCAAGTCGAATTGAATAAAGCTTTTAAGGTTATCTACAATATCCCATCTAATTTGCCACATGGTTTACGAGTGCGCCTCTTGCACATTGCGGAAGCCATCGCAATCCATGTTCACAAACCTGACCTTTGCATTCAAAAGAGATTCGTACAACCACTTTCCCTGCCCTGGCCATCAGTTTAAGATTTCCTTCAAAAGAACTATTTTTCATACTTCTTCCATTTTTTTAAAAAATTTTTAAAACTTTTTTTTAAACTTTTGTAATTTTATTTCTGTTGCTTTTGAACTTAATAACTTCTCAACATTCATCTCTTGATTCTTACGTAACTACCATCCTATTGACCATCCGTTAAAATTCTGTTCCTTCTTTGTTTCTTACATCACGTAACTTAGCAACTTCTTGATCACTTTGAATATGAATAATCCTCTTTCTTCCAATTAATCAATGTTAATTTAAATGTCATTATGTAATTATTACGTAACGTATCCACTCGATGAGTATTATATTATTATTGTAAAACGTATATATATATTAGTGTAGAGCCATGATGAAAAACTAATTGAAAAGAAATTTCTTCGCTCAATTCGTTCCTTCTTTATTAAACAAATATTAGTTTAATAACTGGAGACAAATGTAAACTAAATGTAAAATGTTTTCTGGACATACCTTGTCGAACTTCAACATTCAGTTTTTGTATGTATATAAATAATATCTGTTATAAATTACTTGAGTTCACTTAAACACGATAGTTACCCTTTTTTGAGTTGTTTTATCACCGTTTCTCATCATAGTTAGAGACGCTTGTCGTTTATAAACATCGGTGCTTCAAAAGTACTAAATAACCTTCAAACCCATTTTGCTAATTTACTAAGGTGATGAGCTTATTCTGAGCATCTTCTTCATTACATTTAAAAATAACAATGTTATGACTAAATCATAAAGTAAATTATGACTGATGCTATGTCAGTGACAATGTGCAATCTGTCCGCGTGTTTAGTATCCGTTTAATAATTTCAAATATTTCATAAGTATTTTATTTTTTAATGTACTATTTTCTTTCATTTTGCTCGGATAGAGCAGACCGTAAACCTAAACTGGATTTATTAAAGACCTGTGTTGCCTGTATTCCTCGTCTGCTTCCTATTGATATGACTAAACAAGAGATTTTAGAAATACTGGCTAAAGTTTGTCTGCATGTCGACGAAGACGTACGAAAAATGGCACAGCAAGCTATGGCCAACTTGATAGTCGAACTACCAGCTTATCGGGTTAAAACAATACAAGGTTAGTAAATACTTTAGTCAGTTACTTCCACTAATATTGCTTGATGTATTTTTGTGGGCGAAATTACAATTACAACAAATATTCTGCCCATATCATATTCTGAATTCCATTGCATACTCTATTTCTGTTACCTTTACTAATAAGTGTTGTTTTCAACTGGGGTCAATGACTATATACAATAAAATGTTGATCTTTTTATAAATTCACGACCAATAATGTCATATTATCACCTACAATGCAGAGATCAGTGTAAAGCTATTCAGCGTAAAGTGAAATCGTGTGTTTGTATTTTGCGTCATTGTCCTTTATGTAGTCGATAAATTCAAAGGTATGTCGTGGGGTATGCATAGGTATATGTCTTTTCAAGGGTTTGTTGGTGATTTCGCTATACGGTCGTAAGAGGATATTGAAATGTTAGGAATTGGGTGAAGTGGTAACCCAAGTTTATCTACTGCGTGCAAATGTCCATCCAAGAGGGTTTAATAATATTATTCGATATGGTTGAAGAGAAGCAGCACTAAATCCATGAGAAGTTCCATGGTCAAACATCTTGTGGATGAAAGACATTCAATTTAAACAGACTCAGTGTTCGACATCATCTACAAGGTAAGTATAAATTTCCCAGACACAATGGGATCCCGTCTTCTTAACATTCCTGAAGCCTTCTCCATGCAGGTAGCAAAGTCAAAATTATGAATACCACTGAAACTCATTCGGATAGATGCGCTGTGTTTCGCTGTAAGTTGAATGGCTCGATGATAATTGGAGTGAATTTCTTTCGGTTTTTATTACTTCTATAAGCTTGGGTTTTTATTTACTCAACTTAACAATCGAGCTACTACAGTTTACTCATCTAAAGTGCTTTCATTTTTTATCTGTTCATGAAAACTGTTTTGTTTATGAATAGTGATGAACAAACATCATGTCGTCCATTCATACTGATTTAAAATGTGAGAAATCAAAAGACATGATCGTTACTTACTTACGCCTGTTACTCCTAATGGAGAATAGGCCGCAGACCAGCATTCTCCAACCCACTCTGTCCTGGGCCTTCTTTTCTAGTTCCATCCAATTCTTGTTCATTTTTCTCATGTCTATTTCCATTTCCCGGCGTAATGTGTTCTTTGGTCTTCCTCTTTTCCTTTTGACAAGTCTTATCGATTGAACGCTATATTAGTTTCCTAAGCTATTGTGGTACCCCGAAAGCTAGAACTGCACAGCGACTTGAACACCAGAGAGAAGACGCAAGTATAAGGGAAAATACTTTACTCCGAGGTTCATTTTATTACAGAAAATATAGGGTTTTTATAATATATCTAAATGTCCTTGGGTCGCTGGAATATTCTGGAATACTACTAAACATAGTAGCACTGTAGTAGCCAACCAATCAGAGCTTCCGCATGTGACGTTTCGCTACCTTGATATTTCTGGCCAAGACTCCAAATGAACGCTGATTGGACGAAACACTTCTTAGCGTTTCTTGATGCTTGCTTGTCTTTTGCAAGTGATTTCTGGATCACCCCAACAACTTTGGCCTTGAGGATTTCATGTGAGGGCTTGTCTTGTGACGCAGTTGGATGCTTTCCTCAATGTGTGTCCTATCCACTTCCAGTGCTTCTTCCTGATTTCTTCCTCCGCTGGGATCTGGTTTGTTCTTTCCCACAGTTGGTTGTTGCTAATAGTGTCAAGCCAACGGATCCAAAGTATTCTGCGTAGACAACTGTTAATAAACACTTGTATCTTCTGGATGATGGCTTTCGTAGTTCTCCAGGTTTCCGCCCTATACAGTAGAACTATCTTGACATTTGTATTGAAAATCCTGACCTTGGTGTTGGTTGACAGTTGTTTTAAGTTCCAGATGTCCTTCAGTTGTAAATATGCTGCTCTTGCTTTACCGATCCGCGCCTTCACATCTGCATCACATCCACCCTGTTCATCAATGCTGCCCAAATATGTAAAGGTTTTTACATCTCCCAAATCTTCTCCGTCAATTGTGATTGAATTGGTGCATGCTGTGTTGTATCGGAGAACGGAGAATCCTGCTTTTCCCTTTGTATATATTGAGACCTACTGCTGCTGAGGCTGCTGCTACACTGTTCGTCTTCTCCTGCATTTGTTGTTGCGTTTGGGATAGAAGGGCCTGATCATCTGCGAAGTCTAGATCGTCCAACTGCATCTTAGATGTCCATTGTATCCCGTGTTTCCCTTCAGATGTTGACATCGTCATGATCCAGTCGATCACCAGGAGAAATAGAAAGGGTGAGAGTAAGCAACCTTTCCTAACACCGGTCTTTATTTCGAACGACTTTGTCAACTGTCCTTCATGCACGATTTTGCAGTGTAATCCATCATATGAGTTCTGTATGATATTGACTATCTTCTGAGGCATGCCGTGGTGTCGAAGAAGTTTCCATAGTGTTGTTCTGTCCACGCTATCAAATGCCTTTTCGTAGTCAATGAAGTTGATGTAGAGTGATGAATTCCATTCAGTTGATTGTTCCACAATGATCCGTAGAGTTGCGATTTGGTCTGTACACGATCTATCCTTACGGAATCCTGCCTGTTGGTCTCGAAGTCGGGCGTCTACGCAGTCCTTCATCCTGTTTAACAATACCCTGTTGAAGACTTTTCCCGGTATTGAGAGAAGAGTGATGCCCCTGTAGTTATCACACTTGCTGAGATCGCCTTTCTTTGGTATTTTGATCAGGAGTCCTTCTTTCCAGTCTTTTGGTACTTGTTCCTCATCCCAAATCTTATTGAAGAGAATGTGGAGTATCCTTGCAGTTACTGCTACGTCTGCTTTTAGTGCCTCTGCTGGAATGTTGTCTGTTCCTGCTGCTTTGCCACTCTTGATTTGCCTGATGGTCATGCTGATCTCTTCAATTGTTGGTGGGCCAACATTGATTAAGAGGTCCGTGGGTGCTGCTTCGATGTTGGGTGGGTTCAGTGGAGCTGGTCGATTCAAGAGTTCTTTGAAGTGTTCTACCCGCCTGTTTTGTTGCTCTTCAATGTTGGTGATTACCTCGCCTTCCTTGCTTTTCACTGGTCGTTTCGGTTTGCGGCGATTCTTTGTCGTGTCATACAGTTTTCTCATGTTTCCTTCTCTTGCAGCCTTTTCCGCCGTCGTTGCTAAATCTTCCACATATTTACGTTTGTCGGTTCTGATGCTCCTCTTCACTTGTTTGTCTACTTCTGTGTATTCAGCTTGTGCCTTGGCTTTTTCTGCTCTTGTTCGGCTGGTATTGATTGCTGCCTTCTTGTTCCTCCTTTCTTGAATCTTATCCAGTGCATCAACAGTGATCCATTCCTCGTGATGGTGCTTCTTGTGGCCCAGGACCTCATGACATGTTGAAGTGACTGCCTCTTTGATCCCCTTCCAGTTCCTCTCCATAGTAGTTCCTTCTCCATTGAGTAGATCATGAAAGGCCTGGAACTTATTGCTGAGGACTATCTTGAATTTGTTGAGTTTGTCAGTATCTTGAAGAAAGGCCGTATTGAACATTTGTGATATTGTCCGCCCCGTTGTCCAGTGCTTCTTGAGTTTCAATTTCATCTTGGCGACCAGCAAGTGATGGTCTGATGCTATATCAGATCCTCTCTTGGTTCTCACGTCTTCCATCGTCCTCCTGAACTTTTTGTTGATGCACATATGGTTGGTTTGGTTTTGCGTGGTGTGATCCGGTGAAGTCCAAGACATGATCGTGTTGAAGTGTATATTCATTTATTTGAACACATAAACATAGGTACAAGGGGGCACCAAATACATATGCACCACACAATAATAATGAGGTTATGAAGAGATAGAGAATGGGGGGTATAGTAAAAAAGAAGAACAGCAGTGAATAGAAATTGGCATATGAGAGTGAAACAATAATAGTAATCGGAGAAACAGTTCAGTTAGGAGAAATCCAACCAGAAAGAACTCTTCCAACTAATGAGTTTACTCTCACTTTTATAAAGGCAATTTTGCCATTAGTTTCTATTCTGAGCCATGTCTGACAATGTCTCAAGCCACTGTGTTACAAGATCTCTAGGATCCCAACCAGGGAGTCGTGAAGGACCAACAGAAGCCAGTCCTGTACAACTTCCTTTCATACTACGACATCATGTCATATACTGGTCATCTCCCATAGCGTCTGTAAATAATGCGCGACGTGGGATTCGCCGGGACGACATTCGTAAGACGTGCCCAAGCCATCGAAGTCGGTGTTTCAAGATGGCAACACTAGTTGAAATATCGTCTCTGTACCCAAACACACGACGCCGAACCTCTGCATTACCAATATGGTGTTGCCACTGGATGTCGGCAATCCTTTGGAGACAACGATGACCAAACACAAAGAGTCGTCTAACATCATCAACTGGGATGGGTCAGGTCTTACAAATATAGGGCAGAACTGCTCTCACCGACGCGTTGTAGCTCCGACCGTTTACAGCCGCTTATTACCCAGAGTGAGTTCAGTTTCAGGGTTTTGCCAATCTTGTTAAAATACTATGCACTTGAATGGAGCAAAGCATATGCCATACCTATGGACACTGACTGCCAACTGGCTAAGTGCGGATTGTATGGCTAGGGTATCTTCACACATTGAGACAAAATCATCCACATACTCAAGATCAAAAAGTCTCCTGGTAACAGATCCTACACCACCATAACTTACATCTATAAGAGCTGTTTCCAGAACATATTTGAAGAGGAATGGCGAGATTGAACAACCCTACTGGCCCCCACTTCTTCAATTGAACAATGGAGAGAGGTGTTTATATGCCCTCACTTTGCCTGAGTTGTTATTATATAGGACTTTCAAGATGATAATAAACTCCCTACACATTCTTCTTCAATGGACAATTCCAGAGAATAGTACTGTCCAACAAATCGAAGGCGGCTCTGATATCAAGAATTACAATTATTGTTGACCTGCAATAAATATGACAGTGTTTTAGTATTTGGCAGAGGGTGATGGTAGCATCAGTACATCCTTGACCAGAACGAAGACTAGCCTGCTCCTCGCGAGTCAACCTTTCCCGGGTTTCAAACAATCTGCGAAGCATGACGGTAGCCAATAATTTGAACGCGATCGGAACTAGACTCTTTTTAAAGAAAGGAAAAACTATCGTCTCATTACAGGACATTGAAACACTAATTACCAAACCTTTACAAACAACCCAGCCTGTTTCATGTTCAGGTCTTCACCATCCTTAAAAAGGGTCTGAGACATGTCATGTGAGCTTGATGACTTGTGGCGCCTTAAGATTTTCAGTTCCTTGCGCACTTGCGCCACTTTGGAGCGATGAGTTGACATTGGCCAGGGAGAATATAATAATCTGACCGATGTGTCTGGAGCAACAGGGTCATCTAAATTGTTCCTTGAAAAACTGATCGTCGTCCAAGACATCGGTAGATGTTATTGATTGGCATCCTGTCAGCTTCGCAGACTGTTTCACTCACACCAAACTTCTTGCGTCTACTGACTCAAATGAGTTGATAGGGCTTTCTGCAGTTACCAGAAGCTACTGCTTTTTCTAACTCGGTCGCACGTTCCGATCATCAGGCTTTCGGTCCTTACGCAAATTTTGCACTATTTCATTACGTAACAATTTTCGTTCATAGTCAAACTGTCGGTCGCTCGGAGTAGACCGACTTGCCTAAATAAGTTGTAAGGAGCCTGTTGAAACTCAGCGCTTGTAAGTGGGACGTTTCGCGAAGCGGCAAACAACTTTACTCGCCTTTTCCGTGGCGTCAAGCAATTGTAGCCAATGCTCATCTATGCTTTCATCTAATCTATAATTTAAATTGACATACATAGTGTGGCACCTACTAAATCCTATTTCTACCCATTTTTCGTCAATCCACATGTCTAATTCTTCTCTTTTTTTCTTGATGACTTTCAGTTTTTATACAATTTATTCAGAAAAATGTAGCTGATACATCACCTCACCAACTAGATAGCTGTCTGAAGACTTTATTTCATCTATTAAACAATTGGAAGTTAGCATTGCAAAAGGTAAGTTGTATCTTGGTTTGACTTCACATCCGAAACCCTTTCTCTGAGCTTGTCACTAGTAATCAGTTATTATTATTGTTATTATTGGTGCCATTTATACTCTATATTTTCCATCACAAGCTGACCCTAATGTCCTTACTACGTAGTTTTCTTGACTGAAAAATAATTATGATCTCGCTGTATATTAAATTAAACGAAACAATTGCCCAAATTGATTTTTCGGTTTTCATCATAAAGCACCTGAGTGTAAATTTTTAAATTCAATATTACGTTTCGGAGACTTTCTACCCAATTGCTTCTGTTTGGTAGCTTACTCTTATATTATTCGTGACTTTAACTACTGAGAAACGTGAATCATTCGTAGTTACCAATAAAATTTCAAATTTCTCAAATTATCTATAGTCACTGAATTTTATTTTATTTTTGCATTTTAGGATGGAGCCGTAACACCTAATATGGCTGAAAAATCAGCTTTATATGAAGCTGAAGGATTTGCTTTGGTTATGTTGTGCAGTTGTCGTTTAATTACTAGACGTTTATCTGTTCATATTCTCAGGAAATGTCGAGCTTTATCAAATTTAATCCAATCCGCTACTTATGATCAAACGTTAAAAAATCCAAATGATTCACGGGAATTGTGTTGTATAGATATTTTAGACCGTTCAGTGCCAATTATTTTGAAATATCTTTTACCTATATTACCTTTAAGCGAAAGAGTAAGATAATAGTCTATTCGTTAATATTTTAAAAGTAAACTATTCTACTTTAGAAAAGTTTCACATACTCTTTAATTGATTGTCAGTTGTCTATTTGTAATTATTTTTGTATGTACGAAATTTACTTGTATAGTTTTTCGCGGTCGAAAAACTTACTACTAGTATTAGGATAGAATCTTATTCCTCTGGAGATATACTATAGTTTTTTGTGTATGATGTCTAATACGCCAGAGAATAAATAAATTTTTGCAAGTGTATCAGCTGTAGTTTAAATTACTTGCAGTCTAGGTCTAAATTTTCCAAACAAGAAAACAACTGCGAAATCTGTGCTAAGTAATAGACGAAATAGACTAGCATTTAATTTAGAGTCCCCGGCATACTAAAAAGTAACATATAAGGATGTCTGATAAGTATTTAGTAAATTACATTTCTCAAATTCATTAAAGGAACACTTAATGGTTACTATATGTGCCCGATTAACTATTGAAAAAGAGAAATTGTATTATTGGACAGCTGGTTTGATCTATATTCATTGTAAGGAGTTGTATCCTACTATTGGAGAGCTTATGTATATATAACACTGGTTATACTAATTTCTTGTTTGTTTTTATAAATTTCAGTCCGCTTTGTCTTCCGTGTCTAACATGGATTTTTCTGTCTTCACGGAGCGCTCTCATCCTGTTTGGTTTAGTGGTAGTACACTGCCTGTGTATTCACCTGTGGTTTTACCAGCTAATTATTTGAATAACACTCAATACTCTGGTTTAATGTCTAACAATGACGTGCAACAAAGTGAAGAAGTCCGATTTAATGGTTTATCAAATCTTCACGATCTTAACAAATTAAACAATTGTAATAATAATAACAACAATTGTAATACTAATAATAATCCAACTGTAGGAAATCCAGTGACCGGCAACACAAATGAGAAATCTAAACCCGATGAATCTGTTGTACAGGAATCATTTACAAAAATCGGTAAGCACTGACTATTATTTTCAATCAAAGTTTGTTTCTGTTCACTGATTTACTGCATTATAAACATAAATTGATTACCAGCTGATTTTCTAACTATCCATAACAGATAAATGTTGATTATTTTGTGTACAATCTTCTGAGTTTGATGTTTTAGTACATATTTTCTCTTTAGGAACATCTAACATTGTTATTATCAGAAGATAATAAAGTTACTCACCTCGTATTGCTACTTAAGACTAAATGAATCCATAAATGACCTTCAATATTATCGTGTATACGAAACTATTTATTGCCTTTGATTCAGCTGCTGAACAAATAGTAGTACATTTCATGATGTCGGGGCTAATTTGTGGAGAAAACAGCATTTTAATGATATATCTAATATGTTTAGATAAATGGTTTGTATTTGTTTCATCAATGTTTTTTAGAACTTTTTAAAAGTACAAACTGTTGAATGGTATTCTACTTTTGTGAATTGCTGTGTTCTTTTTGTGATGACTACCCTACCACTAGTAATCTAGTATCACTAATAGATATTTCATTCTTGCAACAATTCTGTTGCGTCAGGATGTCGAATTTGTCCCAATCTTCATCTACCTCATTTATTAACCGGATTAACTGAAGGTTAGTCTTTTTTTGGGTTTTGGTACTCGTGGATTGCAATTTTGACCTTCACTGTAAAGTGAAAAGGAAGCGAAATTTATAACAATGATAGTGTCGTGTCTAACAGCTAACTTGAAGCTGTGTAACTCATAAACTGAAATGCTTGATATGTAAGCCGTTCTCACTTTTCTTGTTTTAATTTTATTCTCTATGAATTGTGGTGAACATTTCAGATATGAGTTGTTATGCTTAACATCTCAGTAAATGTAAACTATAGAGATGACTGAGAGTTTGTAAAATCTCTTGGAAGTTTCGACAATTCAATAGTATTCGTACTTCTTTTCTATATTTACTTTTACTTGATCTTGTTCCTTGTTCGTTTCCATCTTCTATACTTTTTTCCATATCTCACAAATTCATTCATATTTTTCCCAGCAATACAATGCTCTTTTTACTGATGAATGATTTATTGTGCATAGGGTTTAAGTTTTACTGTTGTTGAATATGTCAACAATAATTATAACGCTACTAATTCTAAAACGTTGAAGAATGGTACATCGGCCTCACATGATCATTATATATTTAAATATCACGTTCCTCGGCTAGGCAAGGGTATGTTAAGGTCAATTAAAAATTCTTATACTTGCTCATCTAATTGATACGTAGTATCAAGTAGACATAAATAAGGGCTTTCAAGTCCTTCATAGGATCCCATTAAATTACCCGCCTGGTTTACGAACACGTCTTTTAAATATAGCTAAAGTAATCGGCATCCACTTTAAGAAGCCCGACTCATATGTCAATGAGAAATTTGTTAAATTTGGCTATCACAATAGCCAACATTATAGTATATTAATAATAAGTTATTACTTTCTCGTTTCCCATTATCTTTCGCAAAAATAATTTCTGTTCGCCTCCTGTTTTTGGATAACAGTAACGTTTTTTTAAGCTTACGTTACTGTTATTAATTTTCGACTCGTCATAAATTTGTCAATTCTCTTATATCATGCAGTTTATGAATTCTTTGACTACATATTCCAATTCATTCTTTTATTACTCAAGACATTTAAGTACTCATCACTTCAAACCATCTTTTAATCACTGTGCTGTTTTTGAATTCAAAATACGAAATTTAGCGAAAAGATCTATTTTCAGAGAATTTATTGTCGAGTAATACTTTTGAATTTGTAATATTATTGTCTAACAGACCATCATTTGCTTGGTATTGATTTCATTGTTATTGTTAGACGTATATTTCAGTGTAGAACCAGTTGTATACTTTTTTGATAGTAGTGTTGAAAAATTTTCAGTGTTTAGATTCATATCAAGGACGTGTTTTAGATTTAATTATTTTAAAAAGAACTCTAGTTTACTGAGGGAATTGTTTGTCTATCATATAGAAGATATTTTTCAGAAATTATTACATACACATCTACATAGTTGATAAATTATCACTCACTGCTTTTTTTATCTTTATAAAAAAAGCGATACATAGAAAATCAGGTAATAATTACTTTGTGTTTTAGTTGTTTTTATAATTCATGTTATGTGTGCATTATAAATTATTGTGTGGATATGCAGCTTTTTGGTGAGTTTGTTATTATCTAGACTTTATGTTATAGTAAGTGATTCGTGTTCATATTTATTTTATTTGAACACATAAATATTGGTACAAGAGGGCACCAAATATATATGCGCCACACAAAACAATGAGAATTCTAAGGGAAAAAAAGGTAAGGAGCGTAAAAAATAACAATAACGAACAAATTATTGTAAGGTAGTGTAGTAGTAATAAAAAAATAATAATAGTAATGGGGGAAACAGAAAGATAAAATCAGAAGAAATCTTTCAGTTAGGAAAGAAACAACCATTTTTTATGAAGAAAGTAAAAGACGGTTACAGCAGGATCGCCGCTGGCTTCTATTCTGAGCCATATCTGATAACGTCTCTAGCCACTGTGTTGCACTATCTCTCGGACCCCAGCAAGGGAGTCGTGAAGGACCAACAGAAGCCAGTCCTTTGCAGCTTTCTTTCATACCACGACACCATGTCACACTGACCACCTCTCCGCTTTTTCCAATCAGTCCCAGAGTCGACAAATAATGCACGACGTGGAATTCTCTGAGACGACATTCGTAGAACATGTCCAAGTCACCGAAGTCGGTGTTTCAAGATGGTGACACCAATTACATTATCATCTCTGTTCCAGAAAACACGATGCCAAACCTCTGCATTACTAACATGGTGTTGCCACTGGATGTCAGCAATCCTTCGGAGACAGCGATGATCGAACACAGAGAGTCGTCTAACATCCTCAACTCGGAGAGGCTAGGTTTCACAAGCATAGAGCAAAACTGCTCTCACCGACGCGTTGTAGATCCGACCGTTTACAGCCAGACTAACATCACGAAGGCGTCGAAGATGGTCTAGATTGGTATAAGCCGCTCTGTCTATCACTATACGTGTATTGATCTCATCAGTCAGGCCACCACCAGTATATACGCAGCTATCGGATACACAAACGTTTCGACTACTTCTATCTGCTCACCATCCAGGGTGAGTACAAGATTAGAATCCTGCCAGTCTTGTAGAAGTACTTTGCACTTCGAAGGTGCTAAGCACATACCGTACCTACGGACATTGATTGCCAACTGATTAAGTGTGGCCTTTGCATTATCGCACGGTAAGACAATATCATCCACATACTCAAGGTGGAGAAGTCTTTCTCCAGGCAACAGATCCACACCGCCATTACTTACATCCATCATAGCTGTTTCTAGAATGTCATCGATGGCAAAGTTGAAGAGGAATGGTGAGATTGGGCAACCCTGTCTAACCCCAGTGATTGAATAGAACAATGGAGAAAAATGATTGTATGCCCTCACTCTGCCTGAGGTGTTTGTATATAGGGCCTTTAGGATGTTAATAAACTTCTTAGGCACACCCTTTTTCAATAGACAATCCCAGAGAACATTCCTGCCCAACGAATCGAAGACAGCCCTAATGTCAAGAAACTACGATTGTTGGCCTTTGATAAGCATGACGGTGTTCTAACATTTGGCGGAGATTGAAGATATGATCAATACATCCTCGACAAGAACGAAAACCAGCCAACTCCTCGCGAGTCAATTTTTCTCGGGTTTTGACCAACGTGCGAAGTATGACGGAAGCCAATAGCTTGGACTCAATCGGAAGTAGACTTATCCCCCGATAGTTGTTACGGGAACGACGTGAACCCTTTTTAAAGATAGGGACAACTATCGACTCATTCCATGACGTTGGTACACTCCCGAGCTCCCAAACCTTTGTAAACAACGTCGTCAGTTCCATAGTCAGAAAGTCACCACCATCTTTAAAAAGGGCCGAAGGTAAGTCATCTGGACCCGGTGATTTGTAGCACTTCAAGAGTTGGAGTTCCTTGCGGACTTCCGCCTCATTTGGTGGTTCAGTCGTCACCGGCCATGGAGGGCAGGACAGTCTGACCGATGTTGCCGAAGCAGCAGGCCAGTTGAACTGCCCTTCGAAAAATTCTGCCCATCGTCCAAGACGTCGATGGATGTTAGTGATTGGCGTTCCGTCATCCTCGCAGATTGTTTCACTCACACCAGACTTCTTGCTGCCAGTGGCTCGGATGAGTTGGAAGAGCCTCCGGTAATTACCACATGCAGCTGCTGCTTTCAGCTCATTAGCACGCTCCGACCACCAGGCTTCTCGGTCCTTACGCAAGCTTTGCCCAATTTCATTACGTAACATCCTTCGTTTGTGGTCAAACTCACGGTCACCCAGAGTAGACCGACGGGCTTCGATGTGTTGTAAGGAACCTGAAGAAACCCAGTGCTTATTATAAGCGGGACGTTTCGCGAACCCACAAGTGACTGTACCCGCCATTTTCATGGCGTCATGCAATTGCAACCAATGCTCATCGATATTTTTCGGTGGAATGGTAGCTAGTCTAGAAGCTAGCTCGGTTTGATACTTACTTGCAACAAAAGTTGCAACCAACTTGCTGACATCAATCCTGTGGTGTTGGTCACTTTGTTGGCCAGGTGGCACATCGGCGATGACTGTGCCGAAAGTTAGTGCTGGCCAGAAACAGGTTGTGGTCTGTGCACAGTTGCAGTAGACGGTCCCCGTTATCTGTCCTGCGACCAACAAGTCCCCATCGGCCACTTAAACGACTCTCTTTTGTGCTTAGACGCCCGACCTGAGCATTCAAGTCTCCGGCTAGTACTACAATATCTGTCGAACACAATTTTTGGAGAACAGTTAGCAGCTGGTGGTAGAATTCATCCTTGATTGCATCCGGGCTGCAATCTGTCGGAGCATAAGCGGAGATGACGAAAAGACATCGTTTCTGACACCGATTTCTACTAACTTTGATGGAACTTTCTAATCTAACAGCACATAACCGACTGCTAATGGGGATCCGATCGATTAGTGCTGTCTCAGCTCTAGCGCTTAGTGCGACACCAACGCCAGCAAGACTAGACCAAGATGTCACAGGGTCCCCGGATAAGTGCACGTAAAACAAGCTTTTTGAAGCGACATATGGAGAACGAATTTGTAGTACTTCACCGGAGTCTTAAATACAGGTCTCGGATAGACAACAAACGTCGATATTATGACTTTCCAAAGACATATCCAGCCCTATCTGTTGTCCGACCTGCATAAGTGTGCGAACGTTGAAGGCAGCCAGTTTGAATGGTGCACGTGGTTTCAGAAAAACTGCTTCAGTATTCGTATTTGGTGGTAGCATACAATTTTCAACCAGGCAGTGATTCGAGAACGTTTAGATAGAACCGAGTTTCCACCATAAGCGAGCTGCTGTATAAGTCGAAAAATAAGGATACACAGAGTGGAAATAAAAGAGAGTGAATAAATTACGTAAATAATAATAATAATAATGTGAATCGTTTGATTGTTAATCGAAGTAAGACAAGTATTTTCCATAAATATCGACATTTTATCATATTTGTGTGTGGGCTGTGATACTTCTTGGGTGCCCAGACCGAAGCAGTTGGTTTTCTTAGGGGGCCATACCTCGAGCCTTTGACCTAAAGGTCTGACCCACAAAGCAGTGAAGCATCGTGAGAAGATGCAGTCCCATGGTTGCCGGTGACCGAAAATTGGTTCATACGCCATTTGTTCCCTCAGGATACTGGAGCCCATGTGCACCATTGATTTGGTTTGGGATCCGGTTAAAGCGCCGGACATTCGCTTTTCGTCCTCTCATTTTCGTAAACAACGCCCCCGCCACAAGAAGGCAGTGAGTAGGACTTCCCTGGCAGAGGCTATATACGCGTGGCCGTGTGAGAGCATTTCGAGAGGGAGGGCGGGCCCACCCCACTCTCAGCCATATCAGGGCATATAGCTTCTGAGTGTCATGGTCCATTCGTCGTGGGAGGAGTATATTGAAATCGTTATTACCAACAAGTTATAGTATAAGACTATTTAATTTTCTTCAAGAGAAGATCACTTCAACCAGTTGTTATACAATGCATCTTTAGAATATCTATGCAAAATGGTTTTGAATTTTATTTTATATGCAGTCGTATTTCTCTGTAAGAAATAGTATTAGTTTATATAAAAAAATACTATTGCGAATGCTCATTTAATCTGCATTCAATATTCATATTTGAAAATAAAAATGGTGTACAGTGCAAAATAATTTGAAAACGAACGAAACGGATTAGTTGGAGTATCTGAGAGCTAGATAATATATATTTCAGTACATTTCCCACCACTGTTCTTCAGAAATACACATGAAGTGTAAAGTAACTTTTGACTTCAATATGGAATCGAGTTGTTGGCGACTATAGTATAGTTTGTGCATTTGTTTTACGAGAAATACTACAATTGGTTACCGAAGACTGACAGGTTATACCTACTTCTACTTTCTAATTTACACCACAGAGGTTTAGAAATTAGCGATGTTCTACTCATAGAACCGTCTTCAAATGGTAAATTTTAGTGTAAACATCTTGTTACTCATTGGCTTGATAACACTACTGAACTTCCAAAATATATTTTTATACTACAGTTATAAGCTACAAACCAGGATTTGATTAAATCCTTTCTCAGTAATAACTAAAATTCCGTAATTATCTATCGTTCGATTAACTGTCAGTATGTACTACCTAGACAGAACTGGGTCCTAATGATTGTTTCTGGATTTACTGACACTATCACTGATCGCATGAAACACGTCATAGTTTTACCTAAATCTTAAAAAAGATGTATATTATATCTGAAGTGTTGGAAACTTATATTTGTCTATCTTGTTTATGTATGAGGTTTCCAATCCTTTTTTGGACCAATCAGCACTTTTGATTATGTGTGGATTTCTGGTATAAACTTATACAAGTTTTATTGTCTTTCAAACAAAGAAAAAACCATAAGATTATTGAAGTTTTACTCAATCGAGCGAATTTCAAAATCTAATCTCTAAATCAAACTTCACTTCCAAATAATTCATCTAAATATCTTGACATCATATTTACATTTTCATGAAAGTAATTCTTTTAAAATAGCTTCTTTATTCGCATTATTTTATTCGAAAAATGATTACAAAAATTAGAACAACTTTTATAAGTTAACAATATTGTTTTCAATTAGATCAAGCCTTATACTAATATGCATTAATATTTATATGCACGGATATTAAAATTATCAAACCAATCAAGGCAGTCAATAACAAAAATGAGATAGACTGCGTAACTAAACACAATAAGTAAAAAGTCCAGATTGATGGTGTGATCACGGGTGTACTGAGATCGATAAGAATAATAAAAGCGTGAGTAAATATTTCCAAATAGGAAGTTGAACAGAATGTTGAAAAAAAATAGATATTAGAATAATCATCAATGTAAATGTTTAAAATTGCTCGATAAGAGATGTTCAAATAATTAGATAATGAGGAATATATGAAAATACATGAAATATATGAAACAAATAAACAAAGGATATAGAAAATGCTAATGATAATTCTTAGTAAAACTGTTTTTTAAGCCTTTTTTAGAACACATGGGGAGATGTACTTTTAGCAGCCCGTGAGATCTGTCTCCATTTAGAGCGTACGAATGTTTGTTATCGTCTTTTCTCGTAGGTCATCGTCGACTTGAATCGCGTTATCCAATAACGGAATTAAATAAGTCGAATAACGAGAATTGACTTGAGAATACATATATTTCGTACATGAAGCGAATGAAGCACAGCAAAGCAAAAATCACACGTATGGAAGATGGCTGGGAAGCCAACTCCATTTTAGTCAAGTATTATTCCATATTTATAGTCAGACAAAATAAGCTACAGACATACAATGAGTCATGGGACATGAAGTGTACACACATATACGCTCATGTGAAAACAGTCAAGGCTAATAAGCGAATAATTGACAAGGTCAATGTATGGCTCAAGTAAAATGAATAGAATGGGATGTCCGAAAGCTCGAATAAGGTATATGGGCTTGGCATAATAACTGACACTACATACTACTTCGTTGACGCACTAACTAACTTGATTGGTTATATATTTTTTAATATATGCATATAAATGTTACGGTATATTAGTGTGGAGCTCATTGGAGGATCTCACTGAAAACAGTATAATTTTCATGATGAGAATTTTTAAAATTTTAATAGGGTTATGTTTCAGAGTGATTTTGACAGATCATCCGTCAATCTGCTCGCTTTGAATCCTCAGGGCTTTATCATCAAGCGATAGTATCCTTGTTTCCTTATTGTTCTAAATTTTATCGTGATTTGTTAATGAAGCCTGACATTTTTTATGGCTGTTTAATTATTTTATCACGTTATTTCCATTTTTAAATCATATTTAAATATGATAACCTCTTACGGGTGTTTGCTGGTGAATGTAACTAACAATTAATATTGTTCACCGATGAGCAAAAGGGTATCTGATTTTCTATCATGTATCGATTGTTTGACCGAATTAAGGTCAGCCCTCCTTCTTTTGAGAGGTCTTTTTTATCAGATTTTTTTGGCACATGGTGAAAATCATTGTCTATTACATGGCAGTTAAGTGGTGAACCAAAAGCTAATCCGTCTCTTTAGATGTTTTAACACCAAAGTTTCATGTATGCTAAAAAACTTTCCGTTGAATGCACATTTTTTGACCAGTTGGATACCAGATGGATTTTCTTCTGAATCAATCTTTTTGGGGTTGTTTTATATATATATATATATAAGGTATTTTGTGAATTCGGTTTTTAAACGTTGTGTTTACTGTCTGAATGTTTTACAAGAAATAAGGTATCAGGACATTCATTTTCATCATTTGAAATTGTTAAGCAGTATGATAATCCATGAAGCTTGAGGTTTATTTGATAGTGAGGATTTCAGTTACATAGGAGATAATCGGTTATAGAAAAACAGTTCTCAACACGGTCTGAACAAATCTTACTTCATCTTGTTTTCAGGCTACGCAAAATATTCTCACTCTGAACTTCATGAATCAAATAGGTTTCAAGTAACTTATGCTACTAAGCTTTCTGGATTCAGTCGGGGTCATATAACACAGTTGCTTTTAATGACTAGGGGTACTAAGAGAAACAGGATGTTTTTTTTTTCTCTCCAATTTTTCATAAAAAATGCCTCCACTTTGAAAAATTCATTCTAAACGGATTGTGTTATGTGTGTAGAACTTATTAGACTAAATAAGTCATAAAAATTTGAGCGAGGTAAATTCAGTTGTTTTAGCTGTCAGTTACCTCCGGAAAAGCGGTATACTATTTTTCCCATTTTCAGTGGAAACTTAATGGAAGAATGTTCGTGATTCAACTATGATGTACATGATAATTTTATATAGTACATTTCAGATGACGTTAGTGTTCCTCTGCAAACTTTTGTGATTATTGAAACTGTTAAGATAAATTTTCCCAGTTTAATTTGTTTAAGACCAATAATTTTAATCATATACTTGGATTTTCTTTCGCTTTATTTGACTACTCTAGTCAGACCGCAAGTTTCTGGGTTATTCATACCTTCGAAATCTTTTGATTTCCGTAATATACAAACTTCGAAGTCGTATTTATCTACAACACCTGTTCATCGAAGAGCATCTCAGTATAATCAACAAATTCAGCATACTCAACAAGCTTACATTATGCAGCCTGCACAAGAACGTGTAGCTGTCACAGATGTATGGGCTACTTGTCTTTCTATTGTATTCAACTCATCTAATTTGCCCACAAGTTGTCCCATGGCCATCAAATCTGCTTGGTCAATATTGTTTCAACGAATAAGTACTATTTTTCCTCTAATTGACCCGAGGCAAGTCCCTTTACTTACTTTTTTCATGTCCATTAAATCGAAGCTAGTCATTTAGTTTAGTCTATTTTCTTTTTATATTTCTGTTTTCGTTAAGGTTTGTCTTTATAAAAAGAGAAATGAAGTTGTTCCCGACGTAACGTTACTCAATCAACAATTATTTGCTAACCGAAAACATTATCTCAGTACTATACGACATGGTGCTATTTTTCGAGTTATTCTTTTTAGGAATTTTTCTCTGTGTACTTACGCGTTATAAAGGCTTTTTCACTTTTTAATACTGTACTTGGTATATATTCTACAGATATATATTTACTGAAAGCCCACTTATTATATTTCACTTCTACCGTTGTCCAAAAATATTCGAACAGCTTTGTCTTCAGACTTACATAAACAGTCGTTGTATTGTGAACCTATTTTTATAACAAATTTGCTGTCATGAAAGATTCTAACCTTATAGGTACTGATACCGTTTTATTTTTTAATTTTAAAGATCATTTCTCGTGTAGACGGTAATTGTTCATAAATATTTTAGCGCACAAATGGCTGAAAATCGAGCATCCTCGTTACTCCGAACTGGAAGTAAGAAACCTGCAAATGAACGTGAACAGTTCATTCCTCTTTGGCATAATTATGTCGTTGTTGGATGTTGTATAGCTCCGAGCTCTACTGGTTTACGGATTTCGAAATCTCCAGATACGCGCTATCAGCCTGGGTTCCATCTACAAAAGCATTCACTTGACTTTTCAACAAAAGGGGATTCTAATGAGTAAGCTAATGTTTTTTTTCTAATATATTGGTATTCCTTTTCAATAAATCTTATGAATGCTTTGTTGAGTGGAAAATAAACGTCATCCAGACTTGCCGATTCTAGGTATTCAAAGACTATTCGTTCAAATGTTTCTACAACTTATTGTAAATAACTTGTTAATTTAAAAATGGAACAACTTATTTTGTTTCGTTTTCCTACATTGCATTGATACTTTTTGGTAATAACTGAATTCACTTAAGTACTAAAGTATCTTTTTCTGACCCTTTGATTTTGAAAAAGCTCTTAAAAGCTAGTTGAATAGTCTTATCAGTTTGTTTCGATTGATTCATCATTGTCAATATCATCACATACTTTTATGTGTTTCACTTAACTACCACACGTATCGTCCATTTTTCCTTCTATTTTTACTTCTACTTCCACTTTTTTATTAGCTATGCAGCAAGTTTTGTCTATAAACATTCACATCAGTCTTTTAATTATTTGAAACAGGAAAATTCCCTACATCAGATCGATAGGTTCTTCAAAACCAGTACCAAGTTATCTATCATAACTCACTTATACAGTTTTTTTCTTTGAAAAATATTGCTTAAAATCAAGTATTTTTGTAGCTTAAATAGTTAATTTTGTTTGCTGAGATTAATTTAATCGTAACATATTGAATTTAGTATCTTTTTGAGTTATTGACCATAATATCGGTAACAATTTATATTTTCAATTGATTTAAATATTACAGCTATAATTATTAACTCGTGCGTTATGTTTTTTCTTAAAAAATGGAGTATTTTTGTCTATTGATAAACTATTATTCCTAATATATGTCTTTCTGTTTGACAGATAGCTATAAATTCTATCACGGACTTGAACAGATTCTGAACTGAATATCTTGTAATTTTCATATGCGATAGTATTCACATTTGAATTAGAGCCATTCAACTGGTCGTAAAGGACTTAGGTCCTGATGCATATGCATGGCTCTGCACATTGCGCATCGTCATAGTGAAAGGAAATTAATAATATATAAAATGAACGAGTAGTAACAAACTGTGCATGGTGGAATATTGTACTAATACAATAAATTGTGGGGATTAAACATATGGAACATTGATGAGTTCAATGTTTGATGGGAAAATTATGAATGTGTCTGTTCGACTTCAGTTGCTTCTTGCCTCTGTTACCTAAGTTCTTTATCCATGAACTACCATTATCTCATGGATCCTAACTGAGGAATATTTACCTTTCGATACAGCTCCGATCATCAGCCTGTTCGCTTCAAGCTTTTTCCTGCCTATCGTTTTATCAGGAAGTATCGAGAAAAACTGATTCTGAGTCCCCGTGACAATGTTTGGAAATGCTTCTTTTATAGAATATTCATAGCCTCATAGCTGTATCGGATTATCCGTCTAATACTAGATAACCTTAATATTACTTACCTAGGGGTGTATAATATTTCGAAAGTGTCTTTCTGTGATTGGATTTTCGCAACCTACTCATGCTGTTCATCTTCATAGGATGTTTCACATTCATAAAGTAATATTTATTTGACTATTTACTCAGTAAATAATCGTTTTGTTTTTTTATTCAAGTATTCTGAACTGTATGTTATTACTTTCAGTTGTGACAACAATCGATCTCCTACTCAATCAGACGAAGTGGTAAATCAAACGACTGATTTGAATGCTAACTCATCGTCTAATCGTTCAGCTGTATCTAATTCTCCATGCATTAATTGGTCTAATTCGCCAGATTTAAAGTATTCAACATCATTTGGAAAAGTGAACGCTAGAGATTTGGTCAAGTTGCTAGTACCTTTGCTTAGATGTGAACAACCGGAAATAAGAGATTCAGCTATTGGTGGTCTTGGTCGGATAAATCCGGCTGCTTTCAGGTAATTTTCACATCATTCATTATTAAATGATGCACAATGTGAGTTTGTTTACTATTCTTACTCCCTGAATTATGCTAATTGTTGAACTTACTGGATTGTTTGTTTATTACTGATTAAACTCTCAAGTTCAGTTTTCATTTACCCAATGCAGTAACGTTAATCTATAGGAATGAATTAAAATTAATTATCGATTTACTGCGTATTGACATATTCAAGGTTAACCCTAAAGCATTGTTTGTTGGTCCTGTGAGTTCATTTCATGACGAAACAGTGGTAGGGAATCAACACCTAGCAATATACCGAACGGATCCAACTGAAGTTTTGTAGAGAACAAACCTTGTTATGATGAGGTTTTTCCAATAATTGGATTGCATTAACTGACCATCAATTCTAAAATTTAAACCATCTTTTATCTAATTATCATTTTCTCTGAAGAAGCGGCTTACAATGAGTCACGAAACGTCAGAAAATGTAAAAATTTAATTTTTCTGCTCATTGGGATATTACAATCATATTGTTTCTGTGAATTTCCTTTGTTGTTTTTGCCAATGATTATTCTAAATTATGTGTCATTCACTTGCATATTTTATTGTGAGAATTAAGAATTACCATTGTTTCATTATCATTATCATTGCTACATTTTTACATCGAATTTGCGATTCGGCAATAGTTTTAAGCTGTTTGAATTAATTGGTGTTTTTGTGTATTTCGAATAATCTATTGTGGATCAGACCCTCAGGTCGAAGGCTCGGGGTGTGACCCTCTAAGGAGACCAACTGTTTCGGTTTGGGCACCCGGGCAGTATCACAGCCCTCACACATATCGAATGAGATTTGTGTGGCGCATATGTATTTGGTGCCTCTTTGTACCAATATCTATGTGTTGAAATAAATAAATAATTTATTCATCGTGGTGTGTACGTTTTTTGACTAAATGATTTTAGAGATGTCCTTGAAGACTTGCAACCGTTGCTAAAAGAATCTTTCGATCGAAAACAAGAGAATTTACGCCGCCGACGTCGACGTGATGGTTTACGATCTGCTTTAGTTAAAACTCTTTCTCTTATGGCACAGACTGGTGTATTTGCATATCCGTGAGTAATTCATCATCTAAAGTTATACTATAGTTTTATTTTCAATTTAGTAAATTTCCAGTGAAATAGTTGGACTAATGGCCTAACAGCGATAACAATAATGATAATAATGATGCTAATTTTCATCACATTTTGACATTCTATCCGACCTCATTAATTACACATTCGAAACTAGATACTGTAATTTTGTGATCGATAAATTGCTAGTGGGATTGCTTCGTAATATTGGATAACCATCCATTCTACTGATAACATTTCTCACCTGAAACCTTGCGAATTTCATATCGAAGCTTATTACTTGATTATCATTTATTTATTACTCAATGAATTAGTTCCGATAGATTGAAAACAGTATTCATTTTGGGTGAACCTTTCATTTACTTAATTGCAAAATTGATTATTATCAAGATATTATGCTTTTCTGGCAGTCTTTTGAATATTTATTGACGTGGTTCCGTGGGTTCACTACTTTCGTCTTTTTGAACGAACTGTTTGGATAGATTCATCTCATATCAAGATGCTGTGATAAGCTTGATCGTCAGAATGTTTGACATAGAATTGGAAAGTCTATTGATTTACAACTGCTTATGGATTATTTTATTTTCGATAATCTATTGTTTTTTTGTTTCTGTGTAGCGAATCAAATATAGTCACACCTCAAGGGTCTTTAATTTGTCAGCTTCTTGATTACATGGATGGAATGAGAGGTTATTTAGAATCAGTTTCAGACCAGTTATTAAGTCCAATCAATTATACACATCAATTATCTACATCGTTAAATCTCTTAGTTTCTATACCGTCTGGTTCTACTTCTCAACAAGTTACTACAGTTGGAAGTATTTCAAGCAATCATCAAGTGGGTGGATCTATTAGCACTAATTCTGTAATTGCTTCTTTATCTACTCCTACAACTACTGGACCTTCATTAACTAGTTATTCATCGGAATTTTATCTATTGGGTGAAATTCGCTTACATTTTTGTATTTTTATTAAAGAGCTAATTCGACGTTTACCAAGTAAGCAGTTGTTTTATAGAGTAAAAAAAGCTTTCATTAATAAATATATATAGTGATTTATACATTTATATTAGACTGTATGTTGGATATATGAAATTACTAGTCTAGCATTTCATTTTATATGAACTTTCCTCAAGGCGTGGATGAATATCTTCATAAAAAAGAAAACATTTGATGTAAAATTATATTTATAAAACTATATCAACAATTGTAATGAGGCTGTTCCAAAGTTTCTCTGTACAATATGTTACAAGCTTCTTTATGAAGATAATGAAAAACGAGACTTTGAAAGGTCGGTAAGGTCAGAAACGTTTTTACACTGAATGATTCTTTAGTTATGTTCGGATATTGATTTTTAAAAATGGTAACTGTGACTCACTTGATAGAAATTGTAAGGAAAAGGAAATCACTATTCTCCAAATAATTATATCACCTGTGATGAGTTAGCTCCTATTCTTTTTGGATTCATCATGGATATATGAATCTTCATCGACTGATGTAACTGGAGTTCATAACGTCTAATCAACCACCGTCCACCTCAACTGATGATGTTTCCTAGTATAGGAGTAAGTTGGAAGAAAGTTCGTGGTCGCTAAATTAAGATGTAAAGTTGGTCTTTGAAATCATTAACTGTTCGACGGAAAGGTATCGTTGGATGCAAACTGTCTGGTTAATGTCCGTTCAATAGCCACGATCATCAGTTTTAGAATTTTGTGATTTGATTCAGAATCGGTAACATTGAGGTTGATACATTTACTCTTTATCTCATTCTATATTTTGAGTCCCAGTATTCCTTCTTCCATACCTTCTGGCTTTTTGAACCGTATTTTCTTTGTTTAATCTTGGTGTTTAGGATTCCGTATGATTGTCAAGTTTTTATTTTTCTAATAAGAGGTTACTTTTCATAACTGTTCTGTTCAAATGATCGTAGTAATCATATTTAAATATTTATTCTTCATAGTTATTTCTTTTGTATTTTTCATTCATATTTTTAATTCAAATTTTTACTCCCTACTTCTTTCTATCATGTAGAACAGAATCGTACAACTTTATTGCCTCCAACATTAAGGCATCAATTATTCATTTTGTTGTCTCATTGGAGTGCTCATTTTGATCATATCATGGGAACGTAGTAAGTTTGTTTCTGTTTCCCATTTATCCTTCAATGAAATGCATTTTCTTTTTAATATATATATGCAATAGGGACAATCTATTGGATTGTCAGTTTGAACTCAGCTTCTTTGATTTAGACAACTCGGTAATATCTGCAAGTTTTCCATTGCCTATATTTCACTCTCAACATAGTACATGGATTTACAGTTGGTTATTAGATCAGGTTTTAAATAATTGTTTAACAGATATGTAAATAGACACCTTTTTCACTTATTGGCATGCATTTGAAAAAGAAATTCTTCGGAGGATTAACAGATTTTTTTGCTAAAATATGCAATTCTTTATTATTGTCTTGACTACAACTAAAAGTACACTATGTTAGTCCTAGGAACTAACATTTTAAAATAATCTTTTTGGCAAACTTTTATTTAAACATCAGTAAAATATTTAGTAATGCCACGTTATATCGGAGTGCGAGTCAAGACTTGGGTTCTAACAATTGAAATCTTACAGTCGTATAGATATCTAGTCACCTTTCTCTTCATTTATACTTCCAGACACATTTTCAGTCCATCTACTCATATCAAATTATTTTTCAGTCTACTGAGGCAGTTTAATAAATCTTTAAAAGATTTTATGCTATGAATAGCTTTTCTTTTGAATGTTAGCACCTGTTATCAGTTTATCTGACAGTTGGTGTAAGTGATTTATAGTGCTGTATTGCTGATCAGCATGAGCAATATATGTATGTAAACTTTGCCAGTTACTGTTTTATTTTTTAAACTATAGTATCATCTAGAGTATCAGATGTAATATGAACGATTTTCTCAGTGTATTTGAGAGGTTTTGCAGATAGGAGATTTTACAATAATTTTGAACTTACGTAGATCTATAAATAGGTTTCTTTTTGCTGCTTGTTTTAAATGATGTAAAATATAAGTTGTTCACTTCGAATATTTTATAATAGTGTCACCACATAACCTCATTAATCTAAGTGCGAATATTTATTCACACTTTAGGTTTCTCTCTGAATCTTTCTCAGTCATAAATAGTATAACGGAAAATTTATCATCGCTTATAAAATCCTTATTATTAAATTCGTCAAAGATTTTCGGAGATGAATTTTTTGGATAATCACAGTTGTCGCCATTATCATGCGTGAAAACTGTTTCTACTTCAACAGCTTACCTTTTATTCAGTGAAATAATAAAGGATATAAGTCATACATTTTTAATTCTACACCAAAGCTCACAGCTAAGTTTCTTGATTTTGACTGGTTCGGACCTTTACTATGCTTTCATCGATTATCACTCAGTTGTTCTCCCAATAGCCATAGTTCTGAATCATCATTTTCTAAGATGAATTTCATTAGACTTCTTTAAAATCAACATGACGTTCATGTTATTAGCAGTGTTTAAGATTCATTTATTCAAAATAGTTAGTCCCTTTGGTTAATCTGGATAATGAAATGAGAAGTTTACCAGAACTACGTGATATATTAGCGTTACATATTTCGAACAATTTAATCGCATATTTACTTGTCAAGGGATTTATGTATTATCTTTATTTTTTCGTATATAAATGCTTTAACAGGTTAATGTTTAATCCGATTCTAAGAGACTTCATCTTCTCCTTATATTATCATATGTTTGTCTCAACAGTTTTTGGAATAAATATTTTGATGTTCAGATTTCAATTTAATATATACCTATTGACCAAATGTTTGCTTATTTTTAGCTTAGGGTCTGAAGGCCCGGTGCTTACTGAATCTTATTCTTTTGATTCAAATGAAAATATGGTCGGACAATCGTCTAGTCTAAATGGGATAGTTGGTTTTTCTCCATCAAATGAAATGCCTCACGGAATTGTTGGGATTCACCATCAGTTATCTAGTGATAATTTCCTACAACCTCTCAATAGCCTGGGTGTTAACAGTGCTCCATCTTCTGGTTCTATTGAATGCAATGGTAATATGAGTGTTTCATCAACCCAAACCACTCAGAGTCCTACAATTCAACAGAAAACCTGTGAAAGCGAACAAATTGATATGAGTGAATATGTGGAATATTGTTTATGGATTGATTTAATTTGGTTGTCAAATCAAGCTATGGCAGCTTTGGTATGTTGTGGGCCAATATTTGATCGTTCTGCCTTGCTACCGCAAGACAGTGGAAAATTAAACCAGATAATCCTAGGTGTGGGTTCAGATGCATCATCTGTTTCTGGTCCAGAACGTTTGAATAGTGGTTCAGGTTCAAATGTTCGCACTCCTAGTTCTGGATATGTGCTTCGTTGGATTTCTGGACTTCTCGTTGCACGTGATACTGCTCTCAGTTCAAGTCCGTGGCTATGGTTTTGTCCCATTACAGGACGCGGTCTTTTGCATAGTACTTTAACTCTTGGAGGCGCATCATTGTGTGGCAATAGTCATACACGTTCTCGCATGATAGCAGCTGGTGGTGGTCGTCGATTAGATTCTGTATGTTGTATTCTTTGATACTGTCAATCAGACTTTTTCGTATTGATTTTCTTACATAGGCTGAGAATGAGGAATTCCTGTTACACATATGTGTGGGACGTTTCTAACACAAAACGTTAATTTTCCATCTATTTGAAACAGTACTTTCCAAAGCCCCTTACGGGTCACTAACTTTGAGAGTTAATCACTGAAGTCTGGTGAAAAGTCGCAACTATTGGAGTTAAGCCTTGTTTTTTGTAAGATGCATATCACCAGCGACAATAGTTAATGGTTGTACAGTATCACGAATAGCTTGGATATAAAAACGTAAATCTTTGTACGCCAAATTAATCTGTTGAAGATTAAGTCCTGATTGAAAAATATTGGGTTCGATTCCTGGTGGGGCCGTGGGTACACAGCGATAGGAGGCGTATACTAGGACGAGGCAACTATTAATTAATTCCTGGTTTTAAATGACTTTATGACTATAGTCATTCTGTGTTTTAAAACTGAAGTATGCAATAATCTCCATCATTCCCTTCGTGAGGCTTGTTTAGTTTAGTTAAGGTGAATTATAAAACACATTCATATTAGAATCCAAAACTGGAATTTATGATGGTCCCTTCTAGGTGACCTGAAAATTGATCTAGGGAAACTATATATTTATTAGGATCTCATTTCACGTGAATTATTTCGCCTCATAAGTAGGAAAATATTAGCATGAGGTAGTTTGTTTCTGTAGTCAGATATTTTTATTTCTATTCAAATTAGCTTTAAAATTAATTTAATAAAGGAACTTTGATAAGTATTTGGGTTGAAATTAATTAAGATACATGTTGGGTCTATCAAATTCGTAGTTTTCTTAGTCGGAAACTAGATAGCGGTAGGTGCTTTTGCACTGAATACCTTTAATTTTCTATATTTTGTTTCAGCTACTTCGACAACTAGGTGAAGAAACTTTAGTCCTTATGTTAGATTTCAATTCTGACAATACCGGTCTCTTCAACTGGGTAATTGATCAGTGTTATACTGCATCAAATATATCATTGTCTACAGCATGTTTTGAATGCATTTGCCTCATAATGAGTAATATGTAAGTAATTATTCTTATTCATCTGTTTGATTGATCATATTATGTGATATATATATGCATATGCATGTAATGCAGAAGTGATAATTACTTAATACTCAGTAGTAACGTGTCTCATTCACTAGTCAATTTTCAATCCTAATTTGTCTTCTTCAGGATGAAAGTATATTTCCATCAAATATCGATAGGCTAGATAGCTCAGTTCTATATCTTTGTAGTTTGTTTCCTATGAATAGACGTGGTCACTTAGTTACCTACTAATGCGTGTTAACCCTACCACCTACCAGAATTTTCCATCGAACTCTGTCCTGGACAATCCTTTCAAGTTGTTTCCAGTTGCTATTCATCCTTTTGATATCTGCTTCCAATTCACGATGCCGTGTGTTCTTTGGCCTTCCTCTTTCCTGTTTCCCTTCAGGATTCCAAGTTATCACTTGCCTCGTGATGATTTCCGCAATGTATGTCCTATCCAGCTCCAGCGTTTTTTAATTTCCTTTTCAGTTGCAAGCTTATTTGTTCTTTTCCACAGTAGGTTGTTGCTGATGGTATCCGGCTGATGGACGTTAAGTATCTTATGTAGACAATTGTTTGTAAATACTTTTACTAGTTCTCCACATTTCAGCTCCTTACAGTAGAACTGTCTTGACGTTCGTATTGAAGATCCTGGCTTTGTTGTTGGCTTGCAGACAGTCGTTTTGAGTTCCATATGTTCTTCAAATATAAAATTGCTGTCCTTGCTTTGCCAATCCTTACCTTTACATCTGCATCCGATCCTCCTTGTTCATCGAAGATGCTAACCAGGTACGTGAAAGATTTCAAAGTTTCTCAATCAAGTGTGATTGAGTTGGTGTTCTTTGTGTTGTATTTGAGGATCTTGCTTTTTCCTTGTATGTTGAGGCTTATTGATGCAGAGGCTTCTACCACATTAGTCTTCCACACCAACAGCACCTCTTTCGAGTCGAATCTTTTCTGTCCACCTTGAACACAGTGGGTTTCATTTATTCCATAAGCCGCCATGTTGTATCTTCTCATTTCCGTAGCTGTTTGACTCATCCTCCTGATCTCCCACATTATCTGGACACTCCAAGTACCTATATTAATTGTTGCTCAGTTTGTTAGAAGGGATATCGGCCTCGTGACTTTTGAATAATCTCGGTTTTCACTATGAGCTGTCATATTCTTCTAATCGAAGATCCTTCAACTACCAGGGCAGAGTTTAAGTGGCTAAAAAGGTTTAGTCTGGTTGACGTTTTTTAGCATGGTTGTTTTCTACGAGATGGGGTTTCTGACCCCAACCCTCTTCTTTTATTTGGGACCGGCGGCAACCCTAGAAGAGCTACAAATGGAGTCATCCGTGATCACTAGGATATCTTGTGGATTGTAGATGCTTTGAATTATTATTTTCAATTTATTGTTGGTTTGTCATTCATTATTTGATGTTTTTATTTTCAGTTGTCAATTGTTTTTGTAAATATTCTCTTTTTTTCCACAAAGGCCGAATTTCGCTTGTGATTTTATTGCTATGATCACTTTATGCTTCGTTTTTATTGATCATCCTTCAAGATTTCTCTCTGACAGAGCTTTCTATTTACTACGAATTCTTTACCAGCGTTTTATCATAGAAGTATGTCAATTTTAATTCTGCTTTACATCAGTTATTTATTCACCATAATTTTATTCTTAAATAGACTTATGAATTCAGATTAATCCTTCGATTGACCTTCTCGATTTTAAAAATAGGGTATTTCAGGTAATCAAAATTTTATTTCATATGAAAAAATAAGTAAATAACAGTTAGATTTACAGAACAAAATGAATCTGTTTCACGGCTTTCTATCATCTATAAACACCACGAAGTTAAAAATAGTAGTATTATTTTAAGTTTCGTATGCCTTACTGAATAAAACTGAGTTCGAAACGACAGCAAAACTTGAGAAACATGAAGAGTATAAAATATATGTAGCAAAACCTTTAGGAACGATTAATAATTATATGTTGAGAATGAGGTCATATAAAGAAGGGAGTGATGTGATAAATAGACTGCGTTATTTAGACCGTTTTAGTTTCTATCATCTTAGCAGCAAATATAGTTGAGTGAAAACACTATTTAACAGAACTGGTGGCTTATGTTCAATTATAAAAGTGTAGGAAGTGATGGCACATTTCGAAAAGTGTCTTATAAAAAAACGATATCCAAATAAATTTACTATGCAGTACGGAGAAATGTTTATCATGACATAACACATTATCTTTTCAATCATCTCTGTATGTATTCTTTAATGTTTAATAGCCTGGCGAAATTCTATTTAAACAAGCACATACAACGGAAATTGATAAATCATTTGTTCTCAACGAAGCAGCTAATTCTCAATCATCCCCAACTTTGTGCATACCAGGGGATTGTGACTGTTTTCAGTTATGTAAATACCTGCAAATAAATAAACTATTTTATAATTCTTTTAACCGTTGGTCTCCTTGTGAAGTTGTGAGACAGTTTGCCGCTCAACATCCTGAATTTACGATCGCTATTTTTTCGGGTTAGTATTATGTCTACTCTTTTTATGTCTTGTAATTTTATATTTCCTGTATAAATTTTACACAAACCAACAATGATCGTGTGTAAATTCATTCTAGTTCTAAACCTTGGTGTCATGTACATTTTTCACGGTGCAGACTAGTATTTGTAATATATTTCACCAACAATAAGGCGATCAGATCTCTAAAGTATCGAAGTTATCGGATTATTAAAAAGGCCCATCTTCCATATGTAAATCGTACTGGAGGGTTATATATATATATATCATCGATGATGCTGTCCAGGTACGTGAACGATTCCATTTCATCCAGAGTTTCTTTATCAAGTGTGATTGATTTGATGTTCTCTATGCTGTATTTGAGGATCTTGGTTTTTCCTTTGTGTGTGCTGCTGACTCCATGTCCAACCCTCCTCGTTTATTCGGGCTTAAGATCGGTACTATCTCTAGAAAGGCTTTAGGCTGAGTTGTAGTTTTGTTTTGTAATTACATCTATGTGATTACTTTTTGTATATTCTTTAAAGTTTGTTTTCTTGATCTTATTTGAACTGTAGAGATTTCTAAACGTCTCGAAAATGCTAGAGAGGGTTTACGCATCCCATTATTACGTCTACTTTCAATTTGGCTTGTCAATGTGGAACTTGTAGATCTTGTGGAAGGTGATTTATTCGATACAACAAATCATAATATGGATAAAGACGATGATGATTTTTCCGATATAGATAAGGATAATTATGTCTGTCGGTCAAATAACTATGAAAAATCTGGCAATTTGCCTGAACCTACATTTAGAGTTTATAATACCACCAGTTTAGTTGAAACATCAGAACAACAGCAACGAAAAGATTGTCCTGAACATCGTACTCGTCCATCAAAACGATACAAACGTTCAAAAAGCCTATTAAATTCGGAATTACTTTATGATCATGAGGATGCTGACGCTGATTCAGATAATATTATTGATGATCGAAATTTCAAATCACTAACACTGTTGCGAATGCGTGCACGTCAAACTATGCTAGATGAACATGCGGACATTTGTAGTCCTCGAACATGCCATTTTCATAATCATTTCAAGAAGAATGGATGCAAGTATAACGATAATAATAATAATAATAATAATAATAATAATAATAATAATCTACATTGGTCAACTGTACCTCCCACTCTTCGTTCTAGAGGATGGGGATCGAAAAAAGTTAGTTGAACTATTCATAATGTTGATGTAATATAGAATTTGGATCGGTTTTTGTCTGAATTTATTTCTGAGTGTTTAGTGTTAATATGATTAGTTAGGTTACACTTAATCATGTGACACTTCTTTCCAAATGAATTCTTTCACCTGACTGTTCACTAATTGAAGTTTACATGGCAATAGCTCTTCTCATTATTCCTCTTATTGTGTCTTCTGCAACAACTTGGAAAATACGTATGGTAATTCTGTCAGAAGTGTACCTTTTACAGTGATGGCATTTAACTTCTTGTAAGTAGCAGTTAGCTATCTACTGTTATTTAACTCCATACCCTTACATATCACCTTGCAAAAAATTTCACAAGGAATTGTGTTCGTAATGTTACATATATCAACTGATTTGCTGTTTTTTCTTTGCAAACGGAAAAACTGTAAAAGAGAAAATATTTCATAAATGTATTAATTGTAGCTAATCAACTGTTCATCTTTACTGCTATACATTTCATTAAAACAGTTCACACTATATCGTTACACAACCCATTAAATGAAACTGCTGGTACTATTCCAAAACATTTGTGTTGCCATGCAAAAAAATAAACTTTTTCATACATATCGGTAATAGTTATGCAACACCTTTTTTTGTTACTCAAGGAACAACACTATTTTCTGTTTTATTTTCAGGCCACCGAATTCGTGCTTACAAATCTTTTCTACTTATCCTTAAGGCTTGCTGATTGTCCAACTTCATCTGAGGTACTAAAACAACTTTGGTTGACGTTAATTCGCTACCGGTCAGCGAATTTGCGTGTGATTCTTCGATATCTTATTATTATTACTTCTATTGCACCTGGTACTCTATTAGTACATGTAAGTTTCTTAACTTTTACTGTTTGCTTCAACATAACGGAGCCACCGAGTGTGTAATTCTGGGGTGAAAGTAGATATGACTAGACAGCTGATAGTGACTGGATTGATCAGGACACGTTTTACCTCTACTCCGACTCCCCATTGTAGCTAATAAAAAGGGGTGAGTGGGAAAGTTACGGCCTATGAGATCAAAATATGAAATTAGTTTGGAAGATCATTGTGTCAGGAAAAACAGAGATTCTCACTGAGGTTCGAGGTAATCATTGTTAGGGACCTCTAGTGATATAAATGCATATCAGTTTCAGTAGGACAAATGTATCCACTGTATTTAGTATGCCTATGAATTATCACCTAACCGCTAAATAATTTTCATTCATCGATTAATTTTGAACTGTTTCCTACTTTTAGTTTACGAATGATATTGCGATATAGCAATAGCTCTTAGCTTACATTCGATGCTTAGATACCTCAATTCCTCATTTTCTGATAGCTCCTGGCTACTCTAAAAGACAAATTTAGCAAGGAAGGCTTATTTGGTAGGGACCAAAAGAAGATGAAATTAAGCAGCTAGCATGCGCTTATGGTCGTATGTACAGTAATTTTGGGAACAAGGCAGAAATTGGTTCGCTAAAATTGTCACGGATCAATAAGTAAATGCTTTCGAGTATAAAGGCTCGCGACATAATCAACAAGTAAGTGGTTTGCTTGTGGATTAGATATCGCCAATGTAGTAAAGTTTTCTTCATATTGCTGATGTGACGTGTGGTAATCAGGGTGATAAGTCTTGCTAATTGAACGCTTCATCCGATTCCCTAGCTGCTTCTAATAACCCCTGACTAAATCTACACGGCAACGTAAGCACAAGAGAAAAGGCAGGAATTGCAAAAAAGTCACTACTCCAAGATTAGTTTATACACAAAAAAAGACGAGGGTATTCAGAATATTGGGGACGACCTTGGACTTCTGTAAGTTTCTGGAACCGATCTAAATATAGTAGCAACATAGGTAAATCCAATCAGACATGTGACACGTGACTTCACTTTCAGATATTCTGCGAAGCTTCTATTCATAGCTTTTTGGATGAAATGTTTCTCAGCGTTTTCTGAACCCCTTCTGACGTTTCCGAGAAATACTCTGGAGGTCTCCAACTTACGGCTGGTACACATCTTTGACAGTTTCTACGTTGCTGATGGCTAAATGAAATAAAATTGATCACTAACTTATTCATTTACCTTACATCACTTCTTAAAAGTATGAAATCAAAGAAAGTTAATATCTGAATAAAGCGAAATAAAGTAAATTAGCTGTGAAAAATAAGTAAAACATTATGTAGTTCAGTATGGTTAATGATAATTAGCTCTCTTCAGAACCAAAACACGTATATCGATTTCAGTTTTACAGAGTTTACATTCCTGTTCAGGGACTTGACTATTTCGCCTGAAATTTCTCCAAATTCCTATCAAATATTCTCATCATGTATAAGCAGCACTTGGCTGACATCAAATGCTGACCGAATATCGAAGTGCTTCGATGTATGACATTTGTAGAAATCTAGTATTATAGTTAAGTGTTATTACAGAGAACTATTGTAAACAATAGTTTTAGTGGATATATATTTTCTGTTTTTGGATCGATTTCAGGTTAAACGTCTCCTTACGTATCTGGCTTCTGAGCAGGCTGAGCGTGTCATAGGAGAACTAATGGTCGAAATGCAGGTTAGTCTTTATTGTTTGGTTTGTCCATACTTTATGTAAATTATCATCTATTATCGAAACAAAATATAGCTATATATCTGATAATCTGATCACAAAATTATATATATATATATATATGTATAATATGGATCTCATTAAGTAGTTATACGTTTTCATACAATTACAAATTTAAATTCGTATTTCATGCATATAAGTTTTTTTTTACTTTCAGACTATTGATGGTATTGGTCTAGTTGTTGAACCCATATCTAGTCTGCCATTCTTTCGAGTTAGTACTTCTACTCAACATCATCGTCAATCTATCGAAGAACTAAAATCTCACAGATATCAGTCATGCGTTTCAAATAATTCATCATCGAAGACTGCGAGCAATTCTAGTCAGAGAGTTAATGATCGTTTATTAGTTAACCAAGAAGGAATCGGACAACCAGATGATGAATTAGTTGCACTCGGTTTAGGTAGTAAACCTTGTTCTAACACAACGGCGCAAGTACGAACGTTACATAGTGCTATTGGAGGAAGTTATGATTATCGCAATATCGATTTTAATTTGAATGTGAAGTAAGTTTTGTTTCTGCCTTATCTACCCATACTTTCATCATTATAAGGTATACACAATGAAAAATCTTTGAAGTTTTCGCTCAAAGAACCTAATTAGCTCTATTAATTGGTCGAATTAGTTGATGAAATCAGGGACCAGAGTATTCACTTAACAATTGCTTGTATTGGTCACCTTGAAAAGTGTATGCATTGTATCCATTCAGGTGTTTATATTTTTATACGTTGTATTTAAACCTTTGTTTTTTTTAATACCGTGGTGTCTTGTTAAAAAGTGTATATTTTTAAATCATGTTTTGTGCCGTTTTTGTTTTCTGAAACAGGTCTCCTTCAAATGCAACAGTACGTCCAAAATCAGCTACATGTCAACCATCTACTGTCACTATATCTACTAATAGACCAAATCAACAAACTACCTTAAATGAAAGTAGAACACAGTTTACAACAATATCATCCACTTCAAAAGATAATAACAATAGTCACAGCTCTTCTGAATCACCACAATCAGAGAAATCCCGTGAATCAGCAGCAGCTTTATCTAACTACCAGCTAGTTGAAGGAAGTGATGGAGAGCCAGAAATAGATCTTGATTCATTTGAAGGTAAGTAAATGTTATACTCAAACAAACTTAATCATTTATGCGATTGTTACTGTTTACCAATTTAACCCCTCATACTGAAGGAATCGAGTGATAGCTCGGTAATGGAATTACTCTACTCCACCTCGCATGCATTTTGATTTGAGTATCCGTATGGTATCATTAATCCTCACTCATGAAATATTTGAAGATGAATGCTAAATCACATTGTTCTCCTACTTAGTTCTCCAAAACTTGAGCGCTAACCTTTTACAAAATATTTTGTTTCCTTGAATAAACTGATCCATCCAATTGTTGCTTGATATGTGCCGATGATTGTCACTTACACTATGGAAGAATATATCATCTTGGAAAACCTAAAAAAAAGTATTTGTATTGATCGTTTCATCAACTTGGAAACGTGGCTGTTAATTTTAATAGATAACTACTTGATCCCAATGTAGGAAGTAATTTCCTGCAAATTCAATTCTAAACTAGTTTTAGCCTAACAAAAGTTTGAATAATCAAGCTGTTTGGCTTGATAAACTTGATCTGTTTCTAAAACGTAAATTAACAGTTGTTGTGGATGCGGAGGAATAGACCAATAATTATCATGTTAAGTCCAATGGTGACCTTGGACTTTAAATGGACATTTCCTATTGGTCGATATCTGTTCACTTGTTGAATATTGTACAAAATATTGTTTTCTATTTTATGGTACGATGTGGTATGCTTGATTGGTATATAAACAAAGTATGTTTGAAATATAATGATTCATATCTCCGAGGCTGTGACTTGCATTCTGGACTCAACTAACTGGGCTAGACAGGGAAGTGAGACCAATCGAGACTCTAGGCCGTCCGTTCGTGTTTACGTGTCGCTGTAATCGATCGATAACGCAGGGTAAAAAACGACAGCAACCTAAAGCCATAACAACAGTATACAAAACAATATCGTTCATGCTAAACATAAAATTATGATTATTATTACAATGTGGGTTTGTGCAGCTTATAGTCATTTTAATAGTTGAATTCATGAGTCAATGTAAGCTAGACCACCATTGAAAATCTGGAAGCACAGGACGTCCGTTTCGTCCTAGTGTGGGAGTCCTCAGCAGTGCCCATCCACGACCTCACATGCGGGGCTCGGACCCATGATTGGTCAATAAGCAAAGCATAGTCATACAAGGTCAAAGAAAGTTAATATGGTGTCGGGCGTCTCCTGTTGTAATTGGTGGGTTCGCTTATCGATCACACTTTACACCCCACCATACCACTGTTTTACAAATATTTGTCTTCAATTCTATATTTTGATTCCATCAGAAATCTGTTGAAGGAGGCAGTGAACTGTTTTTCCGAACGGTTTCTTCTCCTGTTTTTTTGTGAGATGGTGAAATCGCCCGAAGCAGCTGTTATTAATAGTGAAGAATCTAACCATTGTTACACAGAACTACATCCAACCGTATAACATCACCTAACGTCAAATTTACTGTCTGTTTCAAAATCTCGTCTTCATTCATATTGCTTCTCATTGTAGGACCTTAAAAAGGATTGTTTAGATTAAGTGTTTTTGATCTGTATGTTAATGCCACTAGGTCACACTGCCAATCACAGACAGGAGTTGTCGAGTTTGAGGGCAATCAAATTATTCTGTCTTTGTTTTTTCATTCAGTTTCTGCCTTGTTCCCATTTTTAACGTTGTTTAACCATAGTGGATGAATATTCATAAGGTTTTGGGACTATATTTTATGTTTTTAAGAAACTTCACTTTCTCAAACTTTGTTTCCTAGGTTTCACTAAGTGTGGATCAAATTTGGATGATAAATATGCTACTCTGCGCGCTAAAGATATTGCAGATTTACTAACATCACCTAACCCGAAAGACTTCCAATCAAGTGATTCTGATTCTAATTGTGATATACCGAATCTATATAGGCGCGGTACAACATTTCCCATTATTTCTGACGCCTACGAACGATCTGTTTTTTCATCTGTGCTATCTAGTCCACTGAATGAAACCAACTGTTTATCAACCACTGGCAGAATTTCAAGACAGCCGAAATATTTAAAAGAATACAAAGAAAAACGATCTAGATGGTCTAACAATTCGAAAGTTGATGCTGTTGGATCATCGAGATTAGACCCTTTTCACCACTCAGCTTCATTGCCACCCAGTCTTGCTGCCCTCCCTCCACTACCTTTACCACTTCCTGCCAGCGTTTCTTCCATTCTAAGTCTTTCCTCAAGAGGATCTACAGGATCTAACACATGTATATTGTCGATATCTCCTGTCACTGTTGATAGAAAAAGCACTACCAGTTCTGATAAATCGGATATTAAGCCTTGTGTACGTAGAAGTTCGAACGTGGAAGTAAGTCATTCGAGCAACAGATCATACCTTGACTACAACTGTAAGCCACTCCCTATGCCTGCAAATGGAGGTTATCCCGCCCCTCTTGGTTTATGGTTGTCTGAACCTTTGGTAATTGGTGGGTCAGTTGTTTTCAGTGGTAGTTGGCCTCCTGCAGGACCTAGGGCACCTTTAGTTCTAATATTGGCCGGCGGTTTAACTCAGTCAAGAGATATCCACGTAGATTGGAGTGAACATCTACCTTTAATGCTTCTTGGTGTATTTCTTGGTAGGTTACTTCTTTTTTCTCTTACATAACCTTTCCTGCTTTCTGTTTTGTTAAGAGTTTAGGTATATTTCTATTTCTCTCTATTCTCCATTTAAAGAATCCTTAGATTTTGTCAGGTAACTCAGTCATTAATTGGAGATCATTTACCATTCAAATACTGTTTGTTGGTTAGTGTTGAAAACATATGGCATAAATTTAAAAATGTCACTCATTATGTCATTATTGTTAAATAGCCAGTGAGAGAAAATTATATCGAAAGCACATGCGTCTTGAAAAATACATCTTCATTCGGTAGTTCTGTTTATAGATATAACATAATTACAGAAGTAATCGGAATGATAATTCAAACAATTTATACACATAGTTCCCTTTATTATCTTAAAGAGAACAAGAACAAAGATTGGTGCAGAATAATATGAATTCATTTTATTTCATTAGGTTCTCATCAGCTGCTTACAACTTAAAATATTTGAAACTCAACATTATTACAGATATTGACATATTTATACATAAGAGTGTGATGAAGGATCAATACATGTGTATGATGATGTAGCGAAGATTCAGATAGAGTTAATGAGCTCATAAAATGTTTGATTCGAATAAATAAATAAAGTTAGAGAGGGAAAGTTCTGGAACATTGAAATAGTGATTAGAACTCATGAAAATAGATTAATGGTAATAAAAAAAATATAAATTGAAATCAATCAGTTATGTATGATGTAATTTAAACTTCAGAAAGAGTTGCAATAATGACGCAATAAATAAATTAATAGGAGCAAATGAATAGAAAGGGTGGCGGTTATTGTTACCAGGGTAAAGAAAGATTTATAATTTAATTCTGAGTAGTAAATGATAATCATTGAATTGTTATTCAGTTTTCACACTGGAATGTTCAGACATCGTTAAAAAATTAATATGGAAAAACATCCATACATTTCTATGAAGTTACTTATTATTATTTTGTTATTGTTGTTGTGTCAGTGATAATAGTCGTGTTTTAAAATGTTTCTAGGCGCCTATTATATTTATGTAAATTTCATTGGCCTAAGACTGTCATATTTCCATAGGTTTATTTTTTAACACATTGGTTTACGTATTTGATCATAAACCCATAAATTAGCGTTCAGATAACTAGATGTTGTATTTCGATCCCATAATCAGCGTTTTTATTATTCCTATACCTATTCTTTTGCTTAATTACATTATTATTATTATTATTAGTTTATCATTGTGTTGTCATGATGTCCAACCTTAATGAATAGGATTCGTCATCAGTAATTTATGACTAGATATATTCCTACAAAAATTTGTACAATTTACTGTATTTTATTTTTCACTTAAATCCGTAGGTATTGACCACTGTCGTGCACTTGTACAAGAAGAATCTAAACACTTGCTAGTATCCTTGTTAGATCAAGTGTGTCCACATCATGATATTCTTCGTTTGTTACGACTTGAATTAGAAGCCAATCTTCATCGTCTTGCTTATCCCTCTGGTTTTCCTGGTCCTCGTGTTCAAGACTATCGTTTAACGTTAGATGGTGGGCCATATCGTGTGAGTTTGGCTAAACTGACGTTCTAGTGGATCGCATTAATTCATTGCAGTGATTGAAACTAAGTGTTTTGTTTAACAATAAATGTTTGGTTTTCTAGCTTCAAGAACTTATACACGACCAACGCTCCAAAGCATACAATATTCACTATATATCTCAATATTGGAGAACAAAGAAATCAAATGTGATCAGATCAGAATTTGGTCATTTTCTCTATAGGCTAGTGTACAACGTTAATGAATTTCCGCAACGGAATCTTGATCACTAGACATGTTAACAAAATGTAATTATTGACCGCAAGTTTTGATGATCATTCATCTTGCAACTAGGATCCATGATGTTATATAGCAACCTTAACTGATACGTATTCATGTGTCCTAGGACTTATATTGTGCTTGACTGACTGATATAACTAATATGCTTGATGACGTATCACCAAGCGGTTTTGGTATAAGTGAATTGAGGGCTTCCATCAAACATCAGCATGAACCTGTTTTGTTTTTCGTTGAAGGATATAGAAACTACTTCATTCTCTTTAAATAAATAAGCTGTAAACGAAAAAATTATTTTGTTACAGATTGATCTGTTAACTTTATCTTAGTGGATGAAAAAATATCGAACGCATAAAGGAGATAGCATTATGGTCATATGGGACGATGTCAAAATATTTAGCGATAACAATGACTGACTGAATGAGGTATATGTGAATGATTTTGTAATCATATGTATTGTCTGATACGATATTCACTCGTGTTGTATTTTCTGTTTATTGAATTACAGGAAAAGTTCAGCATGGTTATTAATCCCTTCGATTCTATTGAAAGGGATCAGTTGTTTCCTTCACCACTCGTTTCTTGTACAACCACAAAGCATGATAGAAATAGTAACTTCAAAAGTAGGTCGCCAGCTGAAGATGAAGATATTCTACAAACAACATCATCTGCTCTAATACCACTGAAAGATATTAATGTTACGACTAGCTCAGCTGCCAGTCCATCATCACCTAGCATTAGTCCACCAATAGTTGAAAATTTTCAAACCCATCCAACTCTGTTAACCGACCAAGGTCGATTGAGTGGTTCAATGTTTAGTCTTACTAGTACTGCAACTTTAATTCCACGTCATCATGAAAGTAATCTCTTTGAATCACACAGTTGCAATGACTCATTAATACCTAAACGCAATTCAGTTTGTTATAACTTAAATTCAAATAATTCAGAGAAGGAAGTTTTACGTAATAAAACACTTGCAAGTGCTGTTAGACCTTCATCTGTTTATTCTAAATCACGGTCTTCAAAATCTGTGTCTTCGAACTGTGTCCCATTCAATAACCATTGTTCATTAAGAATAGAGAAAACTAAGAGAATTAAAAAATCTGATCTTAAACTATTAGAAGAAGCTGTTCAACAACTTAAAAGTTTACTTTTGAATAGGTAAGTCAATATTATGTATAATTCAGCGTTTTAATAATTTTAGTATAGTTTGTGAAAAGGGATATATACTACTTATAGTTAAAGTTCATCATACTGTTCATGCATCTATCTTTAAAAGACAAGATATTATTATTTTCGTGTTTCACAAAATATCATTTGACGTTTAATTTTAATATTTTAGTTCCGGACAAGCTATATGGACGTGGGAAGATTTTAACATACAACACAATTCTTTTAGTACCACATTTCAGTATTCTTATCAAAATGAATTTCATCAGATTCTTAACAACGAGAAAGTAGAAAATAAAGAGTCAGTTATAAAATCAATGACTAATGTTAACTCTTTGGAACAACTTGTTAAACTTGTTGCTCGTATACTAGCCTTATCTGAAGCTGGTTCTGAACAGGCTGAAAAGTGTTTGCAGTGCTTACATGGTCCACCACATGATCATAATAGCCAGAGTTTAACTTTTGCAGATGATGATTACAAAGATACGATTATTGATCATTCAAATTATTGTATGGTTGCACGTTTATCTCGAGTTGCTTTGAATACTGGTTTATCGTGTCCTAGTCGACATCTTGCTAGTCGTTCTTTACAAATTCACCGCGCTCTTGGTGGTCATTTAGACAAGAAATCTTTTTCACAATTGTTAGCTAGATTAGGTGAAACAGTATCTGATGGGAGTGAAGAAATACAGGTAATTGTATTGTATGGATTTTGTTTCGGTCATCATTACGATGTTTTAGCACGTACATATTTGTTTAGAGTAATTTACACTTCTGAAATGTATACAACTATCATCCCCAATAAAGTTCACAATTATTAGTTAGAATTTGTATTACTATGAAGATAGTGATACTTCTAAAAATAATAATAGTAATTGTATATTGTATTAAGGTATTGTAAGTATTCGTATTTCTCAACGGTTTGTCTACGGAAGTTGAGTATGACAAAGAAGTTGAATATGTTTAAGGAGATTGACGTTGTTGTTTAATAAAGGGCTTCATGAAAACGTGTTATTGCTAATTACAATTCATAGCAGGAAGAGAAAGCAAAGTCACTAGTAATAAAAGTCACCCGCAATTCCGACTGGACTAAGAAACACTTTTGAAGAAAAATAAGAGGGAACAAAATTCTCTAATGCTCTTAGAATGCTAACTCAAGGTTATTGTCATTTAATTTTGCATTAGAATTCGGTTTAACAATATGAGTTGCACAATGTTCTGGAAACAAGGATTTTTCTGGGCTTAGTTACCTGTTTAGAAGCGTCAAATCACAGTTGTAGTCTATTTACTACTTAGTGATATAGGTTTTCTCTCATGGTTCAGCCTTTCTGACACATTTGTATAATTAAAAATACATAAATTACCCACTCTTTGGTCGATGGTTTAAAAAAATACTTTGGTACATGTTATTTATTTGACGATATCTTTTCTTAGACAGTTACCGTAGTTATTCTGCAGTATATGATACATTTGTTTTTTCAACACGTATACACTGTGTTAAGTAGTGGAACATCCTAGATTAACCGTTATAGTAACACGTGTTGGAAAGCATTTTACATATGCAACCTGATCATATTTGAAGTGAAACTCAGAATAAATAGTCAAACCAGTCTTTCCAATTGCAATTATAATAGTAAAAACAGAAACCTTACAATAAGTTTCAGCGAGTTAGAAACCTGTTATTTGAAACTTGATTGCTAGACATATCTACAATCTCTTGTAACAAAACCAATACGTCATACTTGTTAGATAAATTATGCCTATCGTGACTCGGTGGATAATATTAAGATATTGTAAGCGATGATTACTTTGTTTCGGCGTTAGTTGGACACATCAACACAGAGGTTTAAGGTGCATCCCATTGACGATTTCGAAATAGAATCATATTTAATTTATGTATTCTTCTATTGTCCACTATTAACAATGTCATCAACATTCGATTTCAGGCAATATCGAAACATCCAGTCATAGAGCTTTAATTCAAATAGAAAGGGATTGATACAGTTTTAACTACTACATACCGATAAATATAAACCCATACAACTTAAATAACTTGGAATTTGGTCTGTTTTTGTTCTTTTTAAATTTCTTTGTTTTTTTACGAGATTAAACTATGTTAACTTCATTATAATTCCAATATTTTTAATTCACGTGCTCTTTAGGGTTATGTCGCTGAACTTTTCCTCACACAAGAAGCGGCTATTCATCATTTGAAATCAAAAAGTGATAGTTTGCTGGAATCTGCGTCTTATTTTACCTCTGAACCTACCTCTCCATCATCTAGTTCACTTAATGGGAGTGGACGTAAATCAGTGCAAAATATAGTTTCAATATCAGATCGTCGTCATTTTCATCGTCATTCAAAATCTTCATCTTTAATTGGAAATCGGCCATGTCATTTAAGTTCTGTTATGCCTATCAATGATTGTGGTTTATCTAAATTAACTCAATCAACCTCTCCAAATTTGGAGTATACATCATCAACCTTATCATTTCCTTCGGATTCTAAGTAAGAACTTGTTCTTTAGTCATTATTAAGCTTGAAAATAATGTTCTTAATGTTTTACTTAATTTTCCATCCATTGAATTGCTTTTACAAATGTGTTCGTTTTTAATAGATAAAGTGAATAAATATGACAAAACGATCAGTGAATACAAACAACTTGAAACAGTATTACTGTTTGGTTAGTCGGAGATGAATATGCTCAATATATCCATCATTTTCTTCAATGTAATGTAGTTGCTACATCACATTCTCGTCTTCTATTATGCCGTAAAACTTTCAACCTTTTGGTTTTATTACTACACTTAGCTACTCAGTATAAAGCGATTCACTTATATATTTGAACTACCGAAATAATTTTTAACCTACTGAATTCGAAATATTTTCTTTCTTTATATTAACATAGTACTTCTATTGACGTTTTTTTTCTTTGGTAGTCACTTAACAAAAATATCTAGTACTTCAAATACATCTACACCTAAGCCAAATAATAACAATAATAATGTATGCCTGTTACCCCCAGAAGAACGTGCTGATCTGATTATTGGAATCTTTTGGACCGGCGTTTTACTCCTGGAATCAGATTTTGAACATGAATATTTGGTTGGTTTAAAACTCTTAAATTTAGTTATTCCGAGTGTTTGCACATCAAATTTAAGCCAATCATCTAAGTGTTCGAAAATAAATTTGAGTGATAGGGCGCAAAAGATGCTTAACCAATTACAATGGATTCCATGTTTTCCTGGAATACTTAGTTTGGTGATTAAAGTAAGTTATGTTATTACTTCATTATTAATGTTTTCAATACATTATCTTTTCATTTGTCAGGATTATTTTCTTTTAACAAGAGTGTCTTCGAAAGCATATTATTTTATATGTTGAAATTTGAATCACTTTTAAAAATACCACAATTTTCCACTAGACATATCTTTTCCAACTCGCATTAGTTATCGCTATAGTATCTAATTTTTTGTTGTTGATTTGTTCAATGAGTTTATTCAATCGCGGTTGACGTATGTGTTATGACCTTGGATGTCTGACTTTTCGATCACACGACTTATCTACCAATCCGAATACGACTTATACGAATCTTCACACTAGGCCAACCAATGACGTTCAACCGGTGTGGGCAGTTTAGCGTCCTTATTGGTCCTATGTCCTACGAGCCCTTCCACTTGAGTCCAGAACACAATACCAGCTTCCGAATCAGAGCAGATCGTTTATTTCAGGCATACTTGGTTTATATATCAATCATACAGACCGCAACGTACCATAAAATAGGAAATAATATTTGTACACAAATAAGCCCAAAAAGTGGCTGTGAATGTGGGAGGCATTAGTTAATAAACTGAACATAATTTAAGAAGCGTAAATCGTACAATAATAAATTATAGGTCAAAATAAAGCTTATCATAAAAGGAATATAAATATACATAATGTAATTGTTGAATAGTTATACAATAAGAATATTAGTCCATGAATAGTCCTCGGAAGTTACCTGTAATTTAATCTTCACCGGATATAACAGTATGGGTATTTTGAATAGATCTTCAGTATTGCATGTTTTCTCATCTTGATTTTGGCACCGATTTTTACATTACCATCATAAACACAAAATTGGTGGCTATCATCCCTGTTTGAACTGTTGTTAAACTGTAGAGTTAATGTATACTGATTTACCACATCGTAGCTGTATTGTTACAATGGAAATTAAATGATTAGTTACTTTTTTTTAGTGGCCTGAGATCTGACTCCAGGTAGATCGTTTCTGATTGTTATTGAAACACATTCCTCCATTCCTCGTATAAAATTATCGACTTAACTCGCGTTAGTGAATAACGAAATTAAATAAGTCAAATATGATAATAAAGTTTGAATACATATATTTCATACAATCGTTAATGTGAACAGACAATCAAGCAGACGGTGTGAATAGGAGAGAGAGAAGCGAAACGAAATGATGTGCGGTGAGGAAAGTGTGTGAGCCAATTCGATTTAACCAAGCTTGAATCGATATTTATATTCAGACAAAAATAAGTACAGACATGTGATAAGTAGGATAAGCAATACACACACATACACATAAAAACAGTCACGGTTGATAAGCGAATACTTAAGCTGGTCAAAATGTGACTCAAGAAGAATGAATAAATTGGCCTGTCCAGTTGCTATAATAAGATGTATGTGCTTGACATAGCAACCGACACTACACTTTACTAACAATGTGATGGTTGACATTAAGTAACCGGCCTATATGATTCCCTACCACCCCTTTTAAAAAAATTGTGGGGTGTGAATGAAAAATTTAGGTATCATTGATTGGTGGACTTGTTTTGCAAGTGTGTGCTCAAGTGATAATGAACAAACATTTTGTTACCTTTAATAATTTTGTGATTGGTCGTAAACTGTTCATCTTTGTAATCTGATTAGTTGAAATCGAAATCACATCTGGAGCTGTGATTGGATACCAGAATTTTCATTTTTTACATTTGAAATTTAATGATAATGAATAATTTTTTTTGTGTAATCTTAGTCTTGAAAAAAATTTAGACTTTTGAAGAAAAAGACACCAACTTAATTGCATTACCATGCAATCCTACTGTTAGTGAATGTGTATTGGGATCAATTTTTGTTTTCCGATCAAGTATACCTTGAATTGAAGTCGTTAGTTATCGGAACAGGAATAATCATATGTATCTCAGTAAAAGAAAGTTTTTGGGAAAAAGCATCTGTAAACCGGTTTGAATATTTGATAATAGTGATTACTGAATGAGGTCGGTAGTCAAATATTTAATACCAAATTAATAAACAAATTATCACCAAAGTGTGTGCATAGGCTTTTTTGTAACACACGGTGTGTTAATGGGAAAAAGAAATCAACATATCAATAAATCATCATGATAAATTACTGGTTGCAATATGTATAATTCAGGTGAACCAACCGTAGACGATCATTTAATGAACTGACTTTGACAGTATATGAAAGTAGTAATAAATTTTCCGAAAAAGACACTTAATATTTAGTAAAGGATTATTTTGTAAATGTTCATTCATAATGAGAATTAGACAACGTTAGATTTAAATGTGGTTAAATTGTAAAAGTCCATTGAAACGGCTTATTGTGTTCACTTGTAAATTATTTGTAGTTCTGTATTTTAAAATTAATTTTTGGTCGTAATAAAAACTAGTTTGTTTAATCAGTCATGTGTGAATATTGTTAACCGCCGTAATATGAAACCTGAATTATCTAGACATTATGAATGTAACCATTTTTGACAAGCATTTGAAATATCAGTTTCATGAAGTGTAAATGAACAAGCCTACGTCGTCTGACTGACTCAACAAATATTTATCGACTTTAAACGTATAAATATGAGTAAGGTCAACTGTATCAATGAACATTTACAATGCTATTAGTATTATTTATTTTCCTTATTATTATTATTATTATTATTATTATTATTATTATTATTATTATTATTATTATTATTATTATTATTATTATTATTATGTCAATTGACAAGATTCAATTCTTGTACTATGTATTTCATTGACACAAAATTTTTGCATTTTCAATTTTCCTATAATGCTTAGTCACTTATTGTGACTGAACACTTTACTGCAAATCATCCCGACCTTTAGTGAATGACCTTTTAATTTGTAAATATATATATCGTTACAGATGTAAACGTTAACCATTGTTAACACATTACATTGTCAAATTCATAAATGTCATGCCTTATTTTTGGACTTTATAAAATAATAAAATTATGGACTAATAACTGTATAGTGTGATGATGAAGTTAAGGAAAACGATTGTTTCCTAAATTATTTTTGATTTTTGAATATTTTAAGGGAATATTTAACTGGTACAACGAGATTGTACCAGTCATAAATAGTTGATGAGGTGTGCAAATGAATACGGTGATATAATCAGTAGTTATGAATAACTATGGAGGCTTAGTTTACGATCAGACGTACTTCTTACGTACGCATAGTTCTGGTTTCAGGAAATTTTAATATAAAACAAGAATATGAAGTTCTTGTTTTGTGTATCTATGAAACGGATAATATTCTTATTTCTTTTTACACTTACTGTATGACCTTTTATCACCATCATCATTTCAATGATGATGGTTTCAACTTGTTTTCAAATGTCATTATTTTATTCCTAAATAAGTTAATTTTCTCAATTTCGTTTACTTCTCTATGAGCTTTAATCACATTCATCTTTGTAATTATCTTATTACATTCACTAATAAATGTCATCATAAGTTTATTGACCTAACGACAAAATTACGATTTTCACTCATTTAAAATATTCCTATTAAAATGTACTCAAAATGTACTTTTATTAGATAGTTTACAAATGTGTTACTAAAACATGAACGCTAATCACATTATTTTCAATATAAAATTACTAGATTAGTCTTCATTAGATGACAAAATCTTGTCTAAGTTTTCTTAACCTTTATATCTAATAAACGTTAGAAACAAGTTTACGAATACATGAACGATAATCGCTTTTCCACTATTAATCTCTAAGGGATATCTAAATTCATGAGACATTAATAAGTGCTTAATCACTTGACCTTTGCGGCGGAAAAGTAGTAGATAAAAAAATAATGGAAATCAAATTGTGGGTGGCCCTGAAAAGGGCCTTTACTCGTTCTCGCGGTCGAACGTCATCACTATTAGTTTGTAATGGCGCCACAGATAGGACAGTGCACTGCTCGTACGTTCGGCGATGGGTCGTAGGCACAGAAGGTATGAAACATTGCTTCACATCTACAGAAAACCCAACCAACCGCATCACCGGTTTCACACGGAGGCTGCGCAAGATTACAGATGTCGCAGAGTCGATTCTCGTCATGCTCTTCTTCATTTTCGATGTCCCGTTCAGTTAACTCTTCCGAGTTAATAGAAATTACTTCCTCCTCATCGTTACTGAGCGATATGAGTCAGATAACCATCATAGTGTAACCACCTGTCACAAATTGACTGTACGTTCACTTCGGTGTTACTGTGTATGCAGTAAGCCAATATGTGACGGCATGGTAATCCGTTTTCAATGAAGAATGGACACGAGCACCGGCTAGTGTCGACGTGTACGTAGTACGTCCCCGTGGCGTCCATAGCGGTGAATAAATCTTCCGTCAATGCAGACTGCGTTATAGGAATGCGAAGGTGTCGCTTCAGTAGTTGACAGGCAACTGGTGTCAGTCGTTCCTGAAGTCGACGTACTTCCGGCTCCTCACCAATACCGGCTTTCCCCGACAATCCATTGAATATTTATGTAATCTTGCTTCCATCCAATATCCAGTACGAAGCAGCACATTGAAAATGGATCTGAGAACCGGTGTTTTTCGATTAAGGTGATACATCTTCAAGACTCGGTGGCTGGTCTCGACGAAGTTCGTATTATTCAGTTCAAAGAGAGTGGATGGCGGTCGAAAAGCAGTGGACCATTTGTGTTTCCGTGGTAGAAGGTGGTCTCTGACGTATCTGCCAAATGTTCCGTCCGACATTTCGATTAACGAAAGTACGTTGTTAAAACTACAAAATCATGTTATGTAGATTTTGATTTACCTTTCAACCGTTCGAGTGAACATGAGGCGAAAGAACAGTTGTACAATTTCTGATCGCACCCTCTACAATAACGGTTACTGGGTTAATGTTAATGAACGAAACACTTACCCTCTTTATCACATTCCGAACAAGGTGTACGCGACACAGAATATGGTGTGCATCCGGATACACCTGCGTAATAGCAGCAGCAATTGCAGGTGAATCATCGGTCACAATGCCTACCAGTTGTCGACTGTTGGTACACCGTTGGAAAAAGAAGAGGAATCGAGAAATCAAGGCCGACGTTTCGCGACTTAAAAAGGCAATGCACATGGGTATTGCCTTAAAATTCATATCCATGGCAACGACTTGATATAAATGGACGTTCTCGTTATTAGTTTTGTACGTCCCGTCAAAACCAATTACGTCACAAAAGTGACCGGCCAAATTCACTTGCTCAGCAGTCATGAAGAAGAAATACGATAGACAGTTCTCATCGTCCAATTCGTATTCGCAAAGCCCACCCAAGGATGTTATGTGAGCTTTCAATTTCCCGTAATCACCTATAGTGTACATTATAAATTGGCAAATTCCGTACCAGGAAGGTTCGCGTGTGAGAACACTTTGTACCGCATATTGCAGACATCTTGAGCGGTCAGACATTTCCCATAAGATTGGTAAGCAAAATTCCTGATGTGGAATGCAGCGGTACCGGAAATCAGCAGCGGTCTCACAGTTTCAAACTCCCCATCCGTTAACCTGCGCATCCATGAATTACCCTGGTACCTCAGGGAATTGCACTCGTGATTGTGATGTACATTCCCACGTACAACAGTCCAATAGCCGTCTATAATCTTACAAAACATAAATGCTGGACATTGGGTGTTCATAGAAGCCCTTCATTAAAAAAAATTATAAAACAATTTACCAAATTACCTCCTCCGTCTAATACGTTGTGACGAACCGCTAGATCTTATACGCCCATTTCGCCAACACACAAATTTAATGTAGGATTTTTGATCTCTGCCAATATGCGAATCTCTCACTACATAATGACTGTAAGTCGATCTTTCAAAATTTGTGATAGTGGTCTTTAACGCTTCAACCGATGGAAACGCAACCAGAAACAAGGTAGTCAAAAAGACTTCCTCCATTTCCGTTACGTGAGAAACACCAGCGCTCGTACTCGGCACGTTACTCTGCTCCATAATGACGATTGAGATTGTGCTTCGTCGACAAGTACTGATAATTTATAACAATTTTCAAGACATAACTAACCAATTAAATCTAATTTTTGGAACTAGCCATTTCATTGGACGAAACACGGGATGAAAAATATTGTAATTTGGGGTTGGAAAATTTTTTTTTTAAAAAAAAATGGCCGGTCGGACAATATTATTCCAATGTGATGCGTTGTCAGTAAAATAAAACTACCTTAAAGATGAGACAGTCGACAAATATTCATTAACATTTTGATTAATGATAATAAATTACATTTTGCACAAAATAGCTTCATAATGAGCACTATTCGTGTTTATATAATTTCTATTGTTTTGCCCATTGTTTTTTATTGTAATGTTCTCGCTGTAATTTATTTTGTTCAGAGTACATCTATTTACTCTGTTTTTCCTCTTTCTTTAATACAGGGTTGTTCTTCACCAAATCTTGTGGATCAGTCTTGTCGATTACTCGTATCATTAATCCCCTTTCTCACTCATCCTCTGATAGTACCAACTGGACGTATGGGGTTATCTATTCAATTATCATTTCCTATTGTTCTGCTTACTCTTATGCCTATGTTAATAACCGCTTGGGATGAAGATCCATCTACATCAGTCCCTATAAACCCATGTGATACTAATGCTGAACAACTTAGTTTCTTACAGGGTGGTTTTCTAGGTAGAGGTATATGTGGATCGTCAAATGTTATTCCTCGAGCACTTGGTTCATGGACGTCGTGTTTTTGTACTCCATACACGGCGTATACGAATCCAAACATAGCATCTAATTCGAAACTAAGGACAGACAGTATCGGGCTGTTTGGTAATTGTCCATCAAACAGCCTTGGCACTTTCAGTGCTCATGAATCAACGTCGAACTTAAACTCAATAGCTACAGGAAGCACTAGTCGCGACACGCAATTGAATTCGAAATCACCAATTTTACGTCCAAAGAACCCCATTTGTATTCAGGTATGTCCAATTTAAACGATGTACTATTCTTATCCCCTTATGTTACTGAATTGGATAATTGTTTTCGGCATCACTCGTTCTAAATTCACACAATTGGATGTATTGAACAATTGTTCACTTCGATTCTCAAAATCGTTGATAGTTCGTACCCAACGGAAAAGTTACAGGATTGTCAATTTTTATATGGTTTCGGGCAGTAAAACTGGCTTTATCAGTTAACACTTTCACCATAATCAGTTCAAGACATATCACAATTTATCTATTTATATCATGTATATCATTTCAATAGTTGAATGCTTTATCAACCTTGGAAACCATACCTCTTATTATAACCTTGACTAACTATTTTCAAGCTAATGAAATGTACTTTTTGAGTTCATATCTCGCACTTTTGACTGTAAAGCCCTGTTACTGTCATCAGTAGGTGATATCAATTGTAATCCTATATCTGTGGGATCAATTTAATCATACTTCTAATTTTATAGTATAACAGTGTATTTAAGTCAGATATTCAGATTCGGTATATTATATCCGATCAATAATATTGTGGTGTGTGCTACTTATATTGATATAAGTAGTAGATGATGTTAGTCGTGAACAGAATGTCTGGCAGCAGAGAGACAAGAGGATCGAACAGTAAAGAATGGAAACAGAATGCAATATGTATGAAAATGCAAAAACAATGAAGTCTGAGTCATTATGAGACAACTGATGAACATTTTGCAAATTACGTATTTACTATTTGATTATTAGATTTTATTAACAAGTCCTGTAATTTTGTGTCAAATACGTTCGATTGTCCCCACCCGTATTCTTGTTCACTACAGTATGAGATAAGGAATTTACAGTGACATAAATGCTATGATGTAGATGGGACGAGCAAAACCACTACTGATTTATAAATACTTTTATTTAGTTAGCTTAATAGTCACTGGTAATGATCAAATGTCGTTCATGTATTGCAGTGTGTTTATTTGTTGAATACTTTAAAAGCCTGTAAAATTATTAAGAATAAAGGCATGGGAAAGAGTGAGATTCTCACAGTTATCTTATATGATATACAATGATTTTTCTTCCGTGTTTTGATTTAATGCTCAACTTATTTTGGCTTATAAATAGTTTTAATCGGTTTGACGTTTTACACATAAATTGTGCATCAGGATGAAATCTGAGGAAGATTGAAGTTAAAACAATGTTGTTAGCATATAATTCCTATTGTAATCAAATTTATGTTCTACTGTTATAGGCCGCCGAATCACTTGCTCAGGCTGCATTAAAAACTGATCCAATCCAATTTACAAATCTAGCACTGATTCTCCGTCTTTATGCTTCTGGTAGTTTTTCCAAGGACGTTGATCAATGGAGTCGATGTGTTATATGCTATTTATTAGAAGGTTGTAGCTCAAATATATCACGTTTGCTGAAACATATCAACATGGTGAGGACATATGTAATCTACCTGCTTTTATTTCGTTTAAAAATGACTTTCTTTTAACATATTAATAAGAATTTTTCCACTCATCGTGTGGTGTATGCTACTTGTGTCGACAGATATAAATAGTATGTAACACCAATCGGAAGTTGAAGAGAAAGCAGAAACGGACATAGAAAAGAATTGTAACTTGGAAGAATCATATAGAATTTGAAGGACAAATGATGGAATTTTGTAAATTAAGTATTCAATATGTGGTTCTCTTATTTTACCAGGAGATTCTATAATTTTGTACTAAAATGCATTTGATTGTCTCCACCTGTTTGTTCGTTCATTACAATCGGGATATAACAAAAAAATACTTATTATTAAGGTTTTTTGAAACTTGATCAATTATCATAAGTTGATTGATATTATCTCACATCATGAAACTTATTTGAAAATGATGTCGAAATAGACATGGTAATCTGTGTCTTATTGAAGCTATCCAATTTATTAGTACAGTAGTATTACTGTCTTCTTTATATTTCATGCGGAACTAATTTCCTGCTTCAATATTTTTAATAAGTAAAAAAATATGAAATTACTATGAACTCTTGTATTTCAACTATATATCATAATAGACCTTGATTGCAAATGCAAATACTTTTAACTGTCACACAATGAAAAATGTTTTTTTCAAATAGTCCTTTCATGATTCACAGTTGCTATCTACTTTTCCCCCTACTTTTTATTTTTGATACATCCATGTGTTTTAAAGGTTCAAATAAAGTACGTTCCTTATTCGTAACTGAATATGCCTTAGGTACGACTATCATTCAGTATTGTGATTCAAATTTTATCAGTTTTTGTGCAATTGTTTGTGTGAAATTGACTAAATCTTGATTACTCCATTAGAAACTTCGATGTTTTGTTATTCTATGAACACTGAATTTGTAGCTTACAGTCGAATCCTTTATTAGAAAGAATTTTCAGGGAAAAATTAAAATAATCTGTTTTATAGTTTGGTTATTTTTATTGGTAATTGCCAAACCAAATACTAACCAAAGTTTTTGTTAATTGTATTTGCATGTCGTATTGATATCGATGGAGTGTCAAGTATAATAAAATACTAGTTAAAATTCTAGCAATTGTTTTCATTTTAGATGATGGATTCATACTTATTTACTATCATCAATACAAATTTCATAGATCGATAATGGTCTTCATGTGATTGGATGGCGCCTAATTTTTTCACGAACGTACGGTACAGATTTCTTTTCTAATGCTCACTAAAAACCGGTTAACTACCTTGCTAAAGTAAATATTCCATACTGAATTCCTAACTGATTGTTACGCGCTGGAATAACTGTCATGTACATTGAATATATACACCTTACAACGACCACCATAACACCAGTACATGTGGAGAACTCTTTTTCCATTGCTTGTACGTAAAAGTCTAATTTCGCTAAAAATTTTATTCTCACTAGTGACGGTTTATTAAGCCAACCGTTATTATGTTTGCGCTCTTTGGAAACATAATGAAAAAATGTCAACAAAGTTATCAAGAGCAGAGTGTTTGTGTCGGCAGCAAAATGTGAGGGACTGTAATATGGGTCAATCTTAGTGTCAAGTATGAATCGATCTCATTTTCCTTTTTTCCTCAAAGATGTATCTTTGACAAGTGACGAACACTATTATGTTGTCTCACAGTATTTGGGCGCCGAGTTAATGTGAGACATTAAAGAGGAAGAATGTATTTATAAAATCTCAGCGAATGAATTTGAAGTAAATCTAAGGTTTTGCCTGACAATCTGGTCCAAGGAAATACAAATACATTCTTCCTCTTTACTATTATGTTGTGTATCTTAATTTAAAATAACTTAATATTTTCTAAATTTTAGCTCTTAACTTCTGGACCACCTTGTCTCCAATTACCTTTGCTTAAAGTGGCTCACTTGTTTTTACAACAAGTTGATATCAATCAACGAGACATGGAATACTCATTACAAAATTTTATTACGTCGATTGTTAACCAGTTTATTGGAGTAAGGAATCAAAGTTCTCTTTTCCCTATTTGTTTTTATAATTGAACGTGTCTTAAAATTATTTAATAATTATTATTTACGAAAAACAATATGATGAAACACGATCATTTAAGTGTACTGGTATCAGAGAAGGCATGTCATACAAGTCCAATCTATGTATAGGAACAGAATAAGTTGGAAATATGATGACATACATAATCGACTTCATGTAAGATGTGGATATTGTGGACAAAAAGCTAAAGTTATTAGTAGTTATAAAAACAACCGTTGAATAATCATGACGACAGTGGTAGTAATACTAATACTAAAAAGATAGTTCAACATGGGTTTTAAAATTCTGTAGAAGATTAAAGATTAGGATGTTTAAGGTGTTTGAAGAGAGAGTCAAATGATATTTCTATGGTGATAAAAAATTAACCATTATAATGGCAACCATTCAATAGTTGTATGACTTATTTTGTACAGTTAACTTTACCTCCATGTAAAATCTATATTTATTCGTTGTATTGATAATAAATGGTAATAGTTACTCAATGTTGTCATAATAATTATTATTACTAGACTTGTAATTTAGAGGTACTCTTTTTTCAGTAATTTTAACAAAACTAGCTATTTTAATCGCTTGTACCTACTAGAAAACATTACTCAGCAATTTCTCAAGTGGATACGACTAGTAGTGTTGAAAAAATTATAGGATTTGTTTTTTCATAAAATATCTCATCAAATTATGTTAACTCCTATATATTTTCTTTCTCTTATTTTCACTATATAGACATGTTTATGGACCCATGTTATTCCAATTTTACAAGTTACCGTTTCACGTTCAGCTGTATTGAACTCTGTTCCAGAAACACCTGCATACACTTTACCTGGTTTAGATCCTTCAGGTAGTGGTCGTGTATTAGATTATGCAATCGCTTCGGCAGCAGTAGCTGTTCCACTACCAGACAGTGAACCTCCTAGATTAGAACTTGGTGGTCCTGTGTTAGATTTCACTTTTAATGTTCTTCAAGAAGCCCCATTATTAGCTTCTCAGTATGCCCCAATCTCTTCATCGCATTCAACTTCTGAAAATATATCTAAAGTGGATATTCCAACATTTGATCATACTTCATCATCAAAGGGCACTAAAAAAGATTTTATTGATGTTAGTGATATTGGCCTAACTGAAATATTCGTATCAGCATCTAATGGGTGGAATAAGCCAGGAAATTCTCAGGTACGTGCAGTTATTTTCTCTCTGCATAGAGTTTGTGCTTGTATCAATGATTTGACTTGTGACTGCAAGGTTGTATAGAAAAAATCGTCTGACTGTTCACATACGACCTTAGAGACTGGATATTCTTTTTATCCTAATATTAACAACGGGAAAACCCAAACCAGTACACACATAAATTCATACCCATTGAATAGATTAGTGTCGTTCTGAGTTAAATAGCTCAAGGGTAGCGCTTTAAAGTTTGTATTAAAGAATATGTGATTGAAGTCTCAATGTAAACAAAAACATCGGATTATAAACACATTTGATTAATGATTCATAAATAGAACTGGGTGCGCGTCATCAATTTCATAGCTAAGCACAATCTTAACGTTAAATCTTTTCAAGCGTTTTGCATAGTAAGTGGGTCAAGAGAATCTATGCCATACATATTACTTTGCCACCTTTGTTGTTTCTACTGTCTATTCCTTATTCATGATCTGGCCAGTAATAATTATAGTTTCATTGGCTGACTTGTTTTTCTTGTTTGAAATGCTGAGTGTATCAGCGTTTATCACTTGGTATTGGTAATCGAACACATAGGACTTCCATTTAGTTAATCCTCAGTGAGAAATTTCGTCTATTGTTCTTTCCATCTTTAGTTTTCTAAATTTTCTATTGGTTGAAATTCAGTGCTTATACTCTTAACGTTTGTATTACTGTGGTACCTCTATTGGAAATTCCAACTTTCAATGACACTTATAACACAGAATCGGACGTATCTACATCGTCTTATTGTCTATATTTTAAAACGAGGAACCACTACAATTCTCATGGCGCAAATTAATAACACAAAGGTTTGGTATAAGTGAATAGTTATTCACTCCGAATACAACGACCGTGGCTGAATATATATATATATATATATATATATATATATATATATATATATTTGTAAATCAACCTGATTATTAGTATAAAAAAATTAAATATATGCAAATTACGCAGAACTATATGAAATTGTATTCTACAAGTCATGGTGAACATAGTTCACTATAATCTAATACAAGAAATACCATATCTTGATCTAAACATCACACTGAAAATAAAACGAATATTATTCTGAGCATTTGTCTCATTGAATTTAAGAAAAACCATGATCTCATTTTTTTATCCCGTTGTGTCAGAGTCCAACTGTCGAACATACACAAAACGATTTTTCACAATATAACCGCTCAGTAATATAGATTACTAGTCCTTTTTGTCAGTGAACTTGATATAAAATACTTTATAAACCAAACACCATCTTTCTATTTATCAGATACGTTTGCGCGAAAAGCTCTATTGTTTAGTCAGTTGTTATGGACTTCCTCCTCAACAGTGTATCAGTGCTCCAAGAAGTCCTTCGGTAAGTGGTCGTATAAATTTACATATTCGTTTAGTCTCTTTTCTTTCTCAAAATTTCCTTATAAGCAGTCGTAATTTAATGGGAATTCAACATATGCATAGGTAATAAAAAATCAGAGCGAAATGTTGGAGTACCAAAAGTTGAAGGCACATAACTTTCAAAGACACCTCAATATTTGGACTGCATTTTTAACTTGTTACACAACTTCATGTTAGATATTAAACTGAGTTGTTCACGTGAATCGATCACTGAGCGTTAACGAATCTCTGTTGTCTAGTCTCTAGAATTTGTTGAGTTCTATTGATCATTTTCATTACTTTGACAACTTCTATAATTATAAATAACGATACTACTTATTTACTCACTTGAGCAGACGAGTATGCATTCTCTATCTTCTCAAATAATTTTTTCTCTACTCATTCTTTGGGCATAAACTTATGAAGAAAGCACCCAACTTCCACAACAAATGAGTTTTAACTCAGTCTGTTCAATCGTATACTATGTTTACGGTTGCTTATAAATCATGGTTGTACAGTGCGATGGTGGTCATTAAAATAATTTCATCTGAGAATAAATCATTGAGTTAATACACACTGATTTTTAAGTGATTCTCCACTATTTCTAAACGAAATCAGAATTTGTTACTTGAGAAATTTCGGAGAAGAAATATTTAGCCACGTGGATTTTATAGATTAGTTTAATGTGTGAATAGATTATTAGATTCCACCATAATGATCGTAAGGTAAACCAAGCTCGTCGTGAGACTTGAGGATTATAAACTAAATTGTGAGTGAAGTTACGGTGCTCAGTGATAAATAATTCTAAACTAGAATGAAGCAGCTGTTCAATTCTCTTTAGTGTTTAATGATTCTGCTGTTGATTTCAACTTCTCTTTGAAAAGTCTGTCTACATATTTAAAATTCTTTTCCTATTCAGTTAATTTTAATAGTAATAATAATAATCTCTTTTTCACTTGTTCGTACATGGATTCTTATATAATTAATTTGTTTTCCTCTCTTTCTATTTTATGAATAGGTTATATTCAGTCAATCTACTGAAACTTTAGATCCTCAATTAAGTATCCATTCCAGCAGTGAAACAACATCTGTAGTCGATATTAGTAATTCAGGTAAATACTTTTTGACTTGATATTTTCTTTGTTACATGTGTCCATTTTTTCATATTGCCCTGATGGATGATTATGTATTCCATAAATTTTGAAACAGATTCTTTTGGGCAGTTTAAAAGTCCCCATAGAATATTCAAAAATGAAGAATATTTGAATGAACTCTTGTTTTCAATAACTTCATCATCAGGCTCTACAGTTGTAAGTCCATAATTGTAGGGCCTGATGATGAAGTGATTAAAAACAATTGTTCGCTCAAATATTCTTCATTTTTTGAATGAAAATTTTATTCATCCTGTTGTGTAGTAAAGTGGATTCTTTTCTGTCCGTATTGTCTACAGTTCCCATATATTAAGTGTACAAACACCGTCTCATAAGAAGTGTGCATAATGTCATTAAGCTCATCACAAATACTTTCCACAAAAGTACAGATCAGTCAGCTACAACGTACAACCAGGCACATATATGCATCGGTCCAAGTTGCCATACCGCATTAGCACAGCAACATGAACACTGGATCCATATGTGTAGTTAAGTCAATGATGGTAATATATAAGAGAAAGATTGCATATAGAGATATAGCACAAGAAGAAGAAATTGGTTCGTAGAAAAAAAAGTATGAACCGATTTTAATCTCTTAGTTTAAGGGAAGACAGGGAGTGTATACACCCACGCCATTGTGATCGATTCTGAGCCATGTCACCAAGAGTCTCCAACCATTGGTTACGATTGTCACGCGGACCCCAACCAAGTAGTCTGCATCTACCAACATGGCTCAGACTAGAAGTTAGTGACTTCAAGCACTGATGTCACGTTTTGGTTTGGCCGCCCCTAACTTTCTTACAACCATGCTCAACACCGGTTAGCATTGCACGTCGTGGTAATCGGTGTTCAGGCATACGTAACACGTGGCCCAACCATCTCAGTCGATGAAGATTCACAACCTCATAAACTGATTTACCATCATTCCCTAATACCCTGCGTCTAACCTCAATAATACTGACCCGGTGATCCCAGGAGATGCCAGCAATATTTATAAGGCACCTGTGGTCAAATACTTGTAGCTCACGAGTATCTTCAACTCTTAATGGCCATGTTTCGCATCCGTGAAGTACAAGCACACTTTTATATCATTTATTACATAATCAATGATAAGTAACACGTGCAAGTTGTTATCATCAATAATGTAAAGTGTAATGAAAACCAAACATTCGAAATATGTCACATAGCTGATCCATATGAATTATTGGTAAAGACAATAAACCCCTTAATACCACCATTATGAATGTTCCGAAATCACAGTTAGACTAAATAAATAATGAGGGAAGGCTAGGATGAAGAGTGTTTCTTAAGAATTTGTGACAAAAAATGTGCAACACCAAAAAGATCCACAGTTTAACCTATAATTAAAAAGGAACTACCAAGTGAACTTCTGCAAATCTCAGAAATATCTCATTGTCTCTCCGCTACTAACTACAAATCAATGGTGTGTTTACTTCTAACATTGTTAATTAACTGAGGTTCTTCACTATCAAATCAATAGTAATAATCCTAGTGAACTTTATGATGAAAGAAATAAACAATAATTTGATATAGTTAACAAAATTTTGTCGAGAATAAAATGTTTGACAGAATTAATTAGTTACCTCTAATAACATTGTGCATAGTTTTCGAATAATAATTATAGGGCTGTATATTAGTATTGCAGGATGAGTAAGAATCATCTAGGTTAATTTTTAGTTTAATTGTACGAAATAATAACACCTGGTTATAAGAGTTTCCAGCTTCTTGATTTTGATATTTAGGACTTCAATTGATCAGTCTCTGTTGATATTCTTAGAAGATTGTCTCAGTAACTTAGTGGATAATGCGTTGGCGTCTAAAGCGATAGGTAGTGGGCTCAAACTAGTATAAAATCCCCATCCCGGATTCCAGTGATAACTGCTGTCCAATTTTACGGAAAGTAACAACAACTTTTGTCAACTTTAAGTTTTTTTTTATTGTTGTAGAAAACGTAAGAGAAAATATATCCAAAGTAATTTACATGATTATCAGAATGGGTTTTGTGGAGATTTTTAGAAATTTCACAAGTTGAAATCACGAGCCAATTGAAGCTAGACCACCATGGAAAACCTGGAAGCACTGGACGGCCGTTTCGTCCTAGTGTGGGACGAAACGGCCGTCCAGTGCTTCCAGGTTTTCCATGGTGGTCTAGCTTCAATTGACTCATAATTTACATGAACTAATTTTCATTCTATTTATTATTATCACACCTTTTTGTTGCTAATTCTGTGTATTTTTTTATAGATGATATTCATTTAGATGATACAAGTAGTGGTGAACAGACTGCTGTGTTTCGTGATTTGGATACCTATTTAGATGCTCAGTTGATGAATATAAACTTTTTAGGTGTACCAGATTGTAGATTAGTAAGTTATTTTATGTATTCATATTTTCTATCGTACAATGGTATTGAGATATGGTTTAGACAGCGGTGGCCAGATAGTTGAGACTGTATTACATCAAACGAGAACATTATTAACAGAATAGATTCTTATAGAACTAGTCTGAACACTTCTAACTTTCTTAATATACACACTTCTGCTCAAGTAATGGAATATTATCATTATTCATCATACCATCAAATGTGTTTTAAAGCCAAGTCTATGAACTTGTATTTGGTCAGTGCATAAATTTATGAACATTTAACTAACAACGTTTTTGTAGCTTTATTTCTACATTAATGTATCTACCGAATTGTGATGAAATGTAGATTTTCGACGGTGATGAAATCAATTAGTAAGATGGCTAAATAGTTTAAAAATTCTTGTTGATTCGTAAAGAAAAGCACAAGAGTTCAGCGAGAAAGTCCGATTTTTAGTGGTATCGTCCCCAAGTTATACAACCACACTTAAGTATTATGTTCACCTGACAACAAAGCAGGAAAAATTGCAAACCAATAGTTATTTTGAAGAAAATTAGGTTTTTAAAAAAAAATATCAGCGAGACAATTATGGTGTGATGGGAGAAGTTGTACCAGTAAGTTGAACGATGGATGGATATTTACAGCTTCATAAACAATATTGGGATGGAAGTCACTGTGCTAGTTAATACAATGTAATTTCAATGAAGTATTAAGTGGAAAAATGCTAATAGCTTGTTTAGTTGATGGATTGTAAAATCTTTGAATATTTTTTACGTATAATTATTCACTAACATGCAGATTATTTTGTTTTTATCTCCTTGTTAGGCGTCAACAAATGTGAGTTTAAATACTTCATATTTTACAGATTGGGTCTTATTATTGAGTCGGTTGTATGTCAAGTCCTATATTGCAGTTTGATAAATATGTTGAAATAACTGATTTCATTTGCAAAATAGCTTTTTTCAAAGTTCAAGTCTCAGTTCCGAGTTTCATTTTTGTTAGAGATTGAAAGATCTACTGTTGATTTCAGTAATTCACATAAAAATTCAATGTATGTTTTCGTCATAGAAGAAAACGTTGAAAAGGATAATAAATAAATACAATCATACAGAACTCTATACTATTGTGTATTGACTAACCGACTATGAAATATCAAACAAACAGAAAATCCTGTATAAATGTTCACCAGTTCAATATACTGCACAGTTCGGAAGGAAGAAAACCAATCGATCAACACAGAAACACATTAAGTTGAACAATAAAATAATGATGAATGTACTCATCATATAAAACTTAGGGTTATGAAATGTTTAAAGTTTTGAAGGCGATCAATAGCAAATGGATTTGTATTATCATCATCTCATCTCAAAAATTTTGATACAGTTCAAAAACCTACATAATATGTTTCTAACATGATCAACTTTAAGAGGTTTTGAAGGCAACTTAGGTTACAAATACTCAGTAAAAATACTATCCCACATATAGTTGTTTTTAACCTTAAAGTTTCTCATAATGATTTTTAGTATTTGAAAATGAAATCGTAGACTTCCACTTTAAGTATAGAATTTAAACGGTTAACATATCTTAATAGTTCCTTTATTTGTTAACTCGTTAAGTAATATATCTTGTCCATTGGTCTTATTTATACTTGACTACCATCTCTAAGATGTTAGCTGGCAGATGAACGTACTCACACCTTCAAACGACGCTTTTCATTTTATCCACTAAAGTACGCTAAAATAACTTTCCATATGAGTTTGATAATTTTACTGTTGATTCTGATAATAATGTAGATTTTCCATGTGAAATGTTTTGTGTTTCATATTCAACAGAGTTCTACAAAATGTTTACATATCTACAGCTTTGTTGTGTAAATTCCTACCAATAACTACTAGTTTGTGTCCTTTAAAACCCATCCATCTAATCCTGTTGGATCACATAAGCTAGTCCTTACACTAAATGAACTGAAAACTTGTGTTCTGAATTTCGGTGCATAAGAATAAAACAATTGATTCATCAAGTAGTACTAACCAATGTCATTTCTCTAATGCTTAATGATTGGATTTAATTAATCAAATGGCAGTGTGACCACCAACTACTTGACATTTCAGTTCATTTTGTTTGATATCAAAGGTTTGAAGGAAGTCGATTAATGAAAATATCTTCATCCTACAGGAAATTAATCGCGGCTCGAATAACACAGTGATAACATTTACTACTGCAGTGCGCGGAATGTCAAGTCCCTCAAGATTGTAGATATGTCTTTCTGACAAGTACCAACTTACTCCAAAATTAGGCTCAACCATTCTTCCCATCTAAATGGTATCGATTGCCGGTCGTCCCAATCTATAAGAAAGAAAAAAAATCCTCTTGTGATAATCACAGGAGAATCAGTTTCACTAGTATAATGTCTAAAATATTAGCCTCAATAGTGCTTCGACGTTTAACTAGAACCCGAAGAAACCAGGCTGGTTTCAGACCTTGACGTGGACTAAATAATACCCCTTCAGAAGGTCGTAGACGTACTTTTCGACGTCCTACTATAATTGTATTTCTTGACCCTTAGGCGTTGTTTGGCTCTGTTGATGGAGAAGTTTTTTCGTGCCTGTTAATAAAAGGCTTTCTTATGGCGCACATTAGCTTCTCTGCTCGAACACTGCCGGTAGAATCAGAGCTTGTGGCCAACTGTCATCGGAATCGGTTACTCCAATAAATGTTCCTTAGGGTTTTCCGCGTTCCTCATTCTAATTTAACCTTGTAATTGACATCATTTTAGAGATAACACCTTTATTGTCTGACTTCCCAGGGGTTGATCTACCAAGAGATTCATTTGTTCACTGAAGGTATGCCGATGATTGACTCATGAGTCAAATTAATAGTTAACAACTTATAACATTGATGACCAAATTTACTCTCACTACTCTATATAATCCGATGTAGACAATAACAGCTTTTTTAATACAAACTACTGGTAATCTACAGTGGTTCGGTAATACACTAAAGAAAATAATATATTACTTCACCCAAGGTCCAAGGTATAAAGTGATTACAGTGTTTTGTAGCATCATTAGAAGGACTAGGTGTTTTGGAGACATGGGCAGTTATATTTATGTCACCCCATACTTTGCCTTTAACTAACTGACCAGCTGGTGTTTTTGATTGTCACTTAACCGTTTGCAATATATTTTAATCATAAAAATAGTTTTTTATTTCCGTAGAAATCTTTTCGTTTGTTTACCCTATTTCTCACTGTACATATCTTCGTGTTTTTATGTATATCTTTTTATTTTCTCTTTGTATTTTAGGCTTCCATGAGTGTAAGTCCAATGATAATCTTCCTGTTTAAAAACATCTAGGTTGTTTAATATACAGAAAGATTAAGTTCATCCTCATTACTTCAATACATGTAGACTACTCCTATATCATGATTACTCTTCAACCATACATTTCTATTCGCTAAAGTGGTTCGTGGTGGTAAATTTAATTTGAAGTTAATTTTCATCACAAACTATTATCAGTTGGTGATGCATCACAAGCAAGGAAGCATTGTCCTATTTCGAGACTCAACAGCGCACAATTATGATATTATATAGGATCGAACCCATAACCGTCATATAGAGATCAAGACACTGTATACAATGGTCGATACTCTAAACTTCAATGAATTTTCCAGATCTAGTGATCCTCATCCGATATTAATGATTAGTCATGGACCCAATCTTTGCCCCTAGTTGACTTTGCAGATCATTACTCCTCACTTAGAGCCCTGTCATTTTTATCAAATTTAGTAAATCATGTTTGACATAGTCAGATAATTTATGGGTATTTATTCAATGCAACCTAAAGGTCCTTGGTTGAATTTCATCAAGTTTCTCATCAACAGACTCGTTTCATCTAGCCAGTGTTGGAACAGTATTCATTTTCTCCACAGTCATTCATATTAAATTTGACTGGAACCTATTTAACACGTAATGCTTGGTTGAAATTTTTATTATTTTTGTTGTTCACTGCTTTTTAGGAGGAAGAACCTAGACGTCCTTGGGGTGTACGAGGCCAAGCAATTACATGTCATTTCGATTTTAATGGAGATGGAAATGAATCAGTTAATAATGAGTCTGTCGGTGGCTTATCTCGAACTGTACAATCGTTGGAGAAAACAACTAGTAGTTTGGCACATAGTATCACAGAATCGGATTATTTTACAGCTGCTTATCAACATCATCATCACCACTCAGAAAAGCAGCATCAAAATAGAACACATTCATTGCCACATTTAACATGTGTTACTAATAGTCTAAGTGGTGTGAAAGATACAGAATCTAATAGTTCGAGTACAAATCGATATTCAACGATAACAATTAGTAATAATTATACAGATGATAACATAGATGGCAAATATTCAGCAGCATCATACAGTGAAGAACAACCACTACTACCACAGTTGGAATACAAAAATCCATCAACTTCACTTGCCTGGCAATCATTCGCTGAGGAACAGTCAAATTTTAGGATTAATGATTTGATGAATGATGAGTTTACTGGAAAAGAAAAGTTTAATAAAGGTATACAGGTAGTGAAATATCCACTTGTTACCGTACGCAATTCACGTAGTGAACGTGTAACATTTAATCTTGATGGTGATAAAAATCAAGATGATAATGATGAGGTCGGCAGGCAGGATGATGTTCATCGAAAAAATAAGATATCTATGGACGATGGTATAGAGAAAATCAATGATCGATGCATGTCAAAAACGTGTAAGGGAATCCTAATCAATCGCTCAAATCATGATTATGTTAAGGGACTACATAATGGATTGCTACTGTCCGATACTGTGCTTGCTAATAATTCTCGAGTACGATCCGCGTCAACACAATCACTCAATAATGATGGGAATTACAATGAAACTAATAATTCAGATCAAAATTTAAGGTCACGTATATATTTTCCTCGATGTCTGTCATCCAATCGTAATGAAGTAGGTACAAAATATATAAATCATGACAGATTGACAGATGAACCTGAACAAACAGTTGATAATCACCATTATCATGATCATTTTTCTGTGAATACTCCACAAAAACTTTTGGCTGGACAAATCAAACGTAGTGTATCAACATCTGAATTATTATTGACTAGACAACATTTTACATTGAATAATAAACCAAATGATTACAAATCTTTAATTAATTCTGCAGTGTTGTCACCGTTAACATATCAAAATAAAGTTAGTTATCATGTAAATGACAAATATTTTACTAGCTTCTCTTCATCTTTATCATCGACAAGGTCACTGTCGCCAGTGAATCATCACAGCCGATTCGAACAAACGGCGTTTAATTTAATTAGTACAAATGATAAAGATAATTTGAACACTAATAATAATAATAATAATAATAATAATAATAATAATAATAATAATAATAATACTGATTTATCAAAAATCATTTCATATCGACCAAATTTACCTTGTTCTTCTTCCGTATTGCCTCAATCGATTCCACTTTCATTATCACCAACATTAACAGCACCATCTGTACATAGTTCTCATTTATCACTTCATTGTATTGAAATTATTCGAAAATCCAGTGATCTCCCTGTTATCCATAGAAAGCATAAAGCAACAAGTGATTCACATTTGAATTGCTTTAATAAACAGTTATTGTGCCATCATCAAAAACTTCATCAATCAAATAGTCATCATCGGTGTTATCATTTTTCATGTGTTAATGAAAGCACTCATAATGTTGATTCTTCTGAGTGTACTTCTTTGAACAAAATCGTATCAGTTCAACCAATACAAAGATTATGCAATTGGAAGTATCCAGTAAGTCATATATATCGTTCTTACATTTACAATACGATCTATTTCCGAATGTCAGGTCTATCGCATAGATATTTAAAAGTCATTTGATCTTAATAAACTGTTTACTTTGTAATTTGGAGTTGAACAAACTTGGTACATGTTTGTCAAAAGCCAGCATTATTCTGATAATGCAATTAATAAAATTATTGTTGTCACATTCACTTCAACAAGATTCATCTTTCACTATTATGTTTTTATTAAAAGAAAACTTTAATTATTTCGGTTGTCTTATCGTAAAATTTGTATACCGCATACAAGTATGAAAAAATCTTTTACCATTAATTAATTTGTTTCTACGTTTTAAAGAATGGTGGCTAAGTTTAGATAAAGCACTTTGTTTTGGACAGTAGGGTAGCATGTACTCCCTTCATTTTTTTTAGCCGGTTAGTACCATCACCTATTAAAGTCAGACTCTATGAGCACATGAAAATTAGCTTAAATCAGTGCATTACTTACACTCATGAATATTACAATTTTATTTGATTCAAGTCGTTTATTTTGTAATTGGGATTTAAGAATTTTAATCATAATAAAGTTATAACACTATCTAATTATGTTATTTTGCGAGATCAAACAATATTGTGTATATCAACTTATTTAGCTAATTACTCAACAAAAATGGATTGCATTAGAACCATTATCGAACTCAACCTGTTTACACTTCGATGAACAACAAAAGTTAATATCGCTACTGATGGGACTTCCACAATTGTATCAGGAGATAATTTCACGCTATATTAATGCTGTTAACGATACGATCGATTTGTCTGTTTGTTGTTGGACTGAATCAAGCCGATTGAATTGTTTAGGTGAGTTTTACTCTCTGTTTTTAATAGTCAGATTCGTGTAAATCATTCATCTTTATGTAATGTATACTGCATTAATATTTACGTTTGTTTGTAAAACTGTAAAATTCGAAATCGTTTCTCATCACGAACTGATGACAGCTGGATGACCATCGAAAGATAGGAAATACTAAAATCCCTTGTCATCCTAGTTAGGGACTCCGCAATATGCACCTACAGTCCGTCTGCACATCCAAGTTCATTACTTGTGCTCTGGTAATTCGTTTTGCATGCTGACTTGACGTCACCTGATTATTTAAAATCAGATAAGTTGTGCATAATTCTTCAAATATATAAATGTTATCCTCTTTTTAATGCAAATATCTTTCTAATTTTCTGTAGCGAAATTAGTCGAAAAAATCAAAACCTATTTGAGACCACCTTGGTTTTTTTGTCGTTTATGTCAGGTAAATCCTAATTGTATCTTACGGAATGTTTTTTTCTGAAATATCATTGCTTTTTTAAGCATAGTGTAAATTTTTTATTAAATGAGAGTAGAATCATTACTGACTACTTTGGTTTTACACTTCAATCTAATTTCAAGCTTTTAAATTTTCTACACATAGATCGTCCAGTCGACAAAAGAATGAGTATTTATGGTTTGTTGGCTTAGAAAAGAGTAAATTAAGTGGTAAAGTGCTTAAAGCTAATATTATATGGTGAAGTTTGGGAACATTCTCAATCAACTATTGTTTCCAATAATGCTTACTTTCTTAAATCAGAATAGCTCAAAAAATCACAATATAGCTTTATTCATATTGCTCAACTGCCATATTTACAACGGGTGTCTATGGTTCGAAACACGTAATCTATCGTTACAGAGGAAAGTAACTGTCAACTCGAATACTACTTTCGAATATTAATTGTTTTTAATAAACAAAATCAACTGACCCATATCTTACACTGACTGCGCATTGTGTTGTGAAAAACAAACGATAACTGACCGAAATCGGCCACCGGTTATACATCTATGTGTTAACATGTTACTCTGTTCAAGATAGTATTTTAAAACACGCTTTGTATATGTGTGTTGGTTGGTCAATGAACATACTGAATTATGAGCTATAAATTTCTAATACTTTATTAGCATTGATAAGATCCATTAATTACTTGTTTATAAATGTGTGAGTAGCTGTTATCAATTGATTACATCGTTCACTTTTATTTTCCATGCCGTGATGCTAATCTTTTACATCATTTATGTTCATTCATATTATACCTGTGGTCTGTAATTTCCATTTATTCAAATGACACGACTTCCTAAATTTTACGTCAGAAACAATAACACTATTATCTTGCATTGTAATGGAACTTCTTGTGTAGAAGTGTACGGTTTGTAATCAATTTCACTGTCATAGAAAAGAAATAAGTTTCTGGACCATTTTTTGTGATTCTTTGTTATATTATCGTTATAGTATAGTGAACAAAGTGGTCAGGTGAGGAAAACCAATTCATTGTTCCATGTAAAATTAGTGTTTTCGTAAAATATGGAAACCATAAATCGAATGCATAATTTTCACAACTTCCATTAGTTGTAATTTACAGGCTTCATGATTCTTTCAATTCCTTTGTTATTACAAGTACTTAATGTTTTGTTCAATAGAATCTTCCTAATCTTCTGCAGGCGTGCATTCCACTTCCGACTAGTGCTACATACTACTTATATCTGTCAACATAAGTAGCATACGCCATAATAGCTCACAACCAATATTTCAGATCCCCTTGAGATATCCACTTTTTCATTTAACTTGTTAAAGACATCATTTTAATGCCAGTTTAGACGATATACTGGTCACTTCACTTCGGTAGTAATGAACGTTTTCGTAATATTATGGATTTTAGTTAGGTGCTTTCATGACTCCTCATTCGAATAATCTTTTCCCTCTCCATAGTTATTCGTTGTGTAGTATTTTGATGCAATATGCATTTGTGGCAGATTTTACATCGATGACTGACTAACTTCTTGACATTTACGAAATGTTCATATCTCTGACACCAGTATTCCGACACCATAAAATAATATGGGTGTAAATGTTATTAAGTCAATCTCATGACTATTAAATCTTTATCATTGCAAATATTCTTTTTTGCTAAGGATTTCATATTCGACCGGTACTTGAAATTGTAATATTTCAAATATAGTTTACCAAAGGAAATTTCACATGTTAATATACGCTATAATGAATTTCTATATTCATCATGATTACTCATTCCTGTTTTACTTCAGGATGATCTTACTGAGACGGTTCATTCTTATTTAATAAGTAACATGATTCATTTATTGGAAAAACACCAAGGAATCCAAAATCAATTTGAAAAACTTTATAATGTAAGTTTAAATTCTTTATTGCAACCGCAATTTCAAAATAGGAATTATTATTGTAGCAACTTGAGTAGGCAAAATAGAAATGTTTAATGATAATTTAATACCTTTAGTATTGTGGTATCAACCTTCTTTCCAATAAGAAAATACTTTTTCTGATTTTTGCGTTTTGTAAATACGTCATGTGAAAGTGTTATACACTAGCCTGCTTGTCTATGACTATTATTGTTGATTATGTTACTATAGAAGGTAAATGAATTCTACTTTTTTAAACTGAATGATAAAGAATTATCAGAGACTAAGTATTGTTGACATCAGTTTGAAATTTGTATGTTTTGCTAAGAACTACTGTAGTTTCTGAAATCTTGAAGGCTTTGACATAGTTTAAATTGCTCATACTCCAAAACTTTTAATTAAAGAACAAAATCTGATACATTTGTCGTCATTTATTAGAAGGTACGAACCCGACAGACTGAGGGCAAATAATCAGTGTTAAGAATCAAGAAAAGTTGTTAAACATCCTAGTTTAGTTTTACATGACTTACAGGTCAATATAAACATTATTGTAAGTAACTATACACTCAGTATAATATTAACAGGTTACTATTAATAGATGTACCCCATGAAGCTGGTCACAGTTAGTCTTAATCTACCTACGCCAAGGTTCTGTGATTTATTGACAGGGAAAATGAGCTTATAAGAAATACTAGTGGTCCTCTAAGAAAACCACCTGTGTACCCGGGCGGTACCACAGCCCTCACATGAATCAATGGTAACTGCTACTGACCTCATTGTTATTGTGTGGTATTTATGTATTTGGTGCCCCTGTACCGATGTTTATGTGTTCAAATAAATAAAGTAATTAAAACACATGTAGGGACCCACTGATAATCTGTGTAAGCATGGTACATAATCCACAGTTAATTCTTGATAACTATCGCTATCTAAAACCCGATTGTCTAGGAATTGTAGCGTGATTTAACTATTCCTTTTAAGTACTAGTGACGATTGTAGTTTTTATTTGATACTCACTTTCCTCCTGCTTATTTTGCTCGTTTTAACAGCTATTACAATCTGAAAATACCAGAGACACATTTATCCAACTATTCTGTAATATGTTCACTAACTTAATAGAATTTGTGAAATATTCATATGCTAGTGTTGAAACCATTTATGCTAATTTATCCAAGTTGAAGAAAAATGAAATCCTATTACCTGCAATACTGGATCGATCTTGTCGTTTCCAATATTTACTAAAGCGTGTTCTATTAGGTCTAGATTTGACCAGTGATATCAATAATCATGATGATAACAGTGACGTACCTATCAAACCAGCTATTTGCAATGAACCCGCTGCTTTAAAAAATCAACTATGTGAATTCCTAGCAAACATGCTGACAAGTTTTCCAAACGATGAATTACTAACCGGGTCCAATAATTTTAATCCAGAAAATTGTAAACAAGTAATTAGATTGTATAAACAATTATCACATAAGTCCCCAGATGAGTAAGTGAAAGTTTCTTATTTATCCGCCTACAGAATTAATCCATACTAAGTGTATTTAATTTCCTAAATTAGTTTGAATGAGGATAATGATGCATCGTAAATTGACTGAAGTCGAAAGTGATGACCACTGGGTTCCGACTTATCATTCTAAAGATATCATCCTGGTCAGGGGACCTGGACGCTGTTATTTCGATCTCATGCTTGAACATTGGTAGAGTCCCTAACTATGGCATAACATCGGTCTGTACTTGCAATGATCGATCATGTGGTCAACATTCGATTTCGTGTTTGAATAGTTCTGATCGAGTTCTATCTATCAAGTTGCAGTGTCCCTCTAGTCTAAATCAATCAACATATGCACTGTGTTTTTATTTTAGATGGTTGTAGAGAGTCGAGAGAAAACTCTGGGGCCAGGTTTTGTAGTGGTTGAGACTTCTCAGCTATGGCCACCTATTATCTTCGGAAAACTGATCTCTGTGACACTAATCCGCATCACCCGACCCTATTGTTCAAAACATTGCCGCTGAACTATCAGAACCATAGTTGACCTTCCGTAGGAAACTACCAGTTTTGGGAAAAAAGGATGACTACATGACCTCGTAAGGTACTGAAGTTGTCAAATCTATGACCATATCGATTCCCCATACAACTGATTTATACCTCTGGATGAAAAGTTAATATACATATTGACCATTCGATTATTTGCTTATGAAGCTTTTTAATGTTACAGATCAGAAGTACCGATTGATATGGTGATCAATATACTGAATATTTTTGCAAATTATGTCTGGGAAAGGGACTCCACTTCATGTAAGTTGACGTTCAAATGCACACTTCGACTTTATTTTGATATATGAATTGTAGCATTATTCACTGTTTATTTTGCACTATATTTTAATTGTCATGAAGTTTTACAGCTCCGTTTGGCTTTACATCTAAGACGCTGTTCTTACTGCATTGAAAACCTTCCAATTATACTTGAGTTCTATTGTATTAGTTTTTGTGACAAAAACCAAACAATATCCTTTTCCTAATTGACTAAACTAGTAAAATAGTCCCACCAAAAGGGGGTTGTTGCAATGTCTATTAATTTTTAAAAAACCCTTTAGTCGTTAGTTGTGTATGCATAACATTCATTACCAGAAATTTACTCTGAGTCATTTTCAGAGATAGTATATATAGTATTTTATAAATTCAAGTATTCCGAAATAGAATGAATCCATCTTATGAATGTCTAACCCCAGTTGTCATTAGTCTGAAATGGCGAGCTGCAAACTTCAGAGACCAATCATTAAATATATATTTTATTTGTTGGATAAAAGATCTCGATTTCGTAAACATATTTCTGTTGTAATATTTTGCTAATAATTTGATGTATTGCACTTTGCCCGTCCAACAACTCAGCCCTGATGATTTATTTTACAAAATATTTTAGCTTTCTTTTAGATATACTTCGTAGTGGAAATGCGATTTCGTAAACACGTTTTACTATGTTCTAAGCAAATTTTTGCAATATTCCTAATCTGATGCATTGTGAAACCGATATGTTAAAATGGGAGATTGTAGTGTTTGAAAGTAGAACGCTCTTCTAATAAAAACTGACCAACAAGATAGCTGAATTCTATTCATACCAAGCAGCAGAACTTGTTTACCTAATGAAACACATTATTGGTGAAATCTGAAGCATGCGGTATTCATTTTTCGACTTACCTTAGGATGAATCGTTTTTTAATACAGTTGACGTCTAACCTTTCATTCTAATCTTTTGAGTAGCCCGTCATAAATAAATCTAGCCAGTAGGTATTTGCTAACAACCAGTAAGAAACTGTTGGCCAATGTTCTGAACTGCTATTTAGCAGTACATTTTGTTTACATACAAATCTAAATAGTTTGCTTTTTTGTTTAGATATTGCATATCTTCCGTTACCGGCACTTGACAAAGACATAAACGACCAACTAGATACTACCAATTACTGCGCTTATTTAACTGAAAGCCTACACCACCTCGTATTAAATGATAATGTTAATGATGGTGATAAATTATGTTGACTAACACACCAGTGTTGTTTTTTTCAATTTTATTTTGTGATTACACGAGAAAAATTCAGTGCTGAAATTTTCCCCAGCTTACGATCAATACAATTTCGCATACACAGTACAAAATATACGATAAATTTGGACGGATATTTTTTGTACAAGCAACTATGTTTTCAAATCTATTTAAAAGAACTAAATTTTCTGAATATATTCCTTTCCTAGTTCTTTTCACTGAGATAAGACGTAATTAACTCCCATCCAATATTTCACTTTATTATTATGTGTATTTCCTCACAGTGTATAAAATAACACACTATGCTTTTTTGATTTACTTGGTTTTATATGTAAATTTTGTTCAGAAAAGTGCGGTTAGTTAAACCTTAGTTTTGTAGTGTACTAAATCGAACAATATTTGACAGTATATTTACAATAAGATGTTTTACATCTTATAATGTCATGATGATAGATTTGTAGTGATGGCTGTCCAAGTTAGAACCTATTGAAATTCGTCCTTAGAAGTAAGTAATCCGACCAGCTTTCTAAGCGCAGTTTGGAAATATGTAGTCTTAATACCTTAAATGAATTAATATACAACCAGTTGTAAACAAGGTTCCTCTAGACTATACAAATAAACTTAACAGAAGTCCTTTCTATAACAAGTGAAGTATTTACTACGTAGTTAATGATATAGAATCTCAATATACAGCTTTTAAAAATGCTTTGAGCAGTTTCAAGTCTTATGACCGCAAACGAAACACACCTATTGTTGTACTCAAACAGCAACAGGTCTTGGATTTGAGCGAATATTCTTATTCATATAAATGAGGAATATAATAATGACACACTTGTGTCTGTAGTCTGTAACGTACGTTCGTGTATACGATAGCTTTAAAGATACTTAGAAGCGTGTACTCCCAGTCATTCTCAGTGGTTGCGCAAGTGACGAAGATATACGATCCAAAATCAACCATCACCTAACCAGTAGACGTTTAACGTGCAAATCTCAACTACACATGACACTTTCATTAAGGTAAAAGCGGTTACCATTATCAGTAACTGTTGTCTCTATATCATTGCATACTTTAATACACTGACCATATTGAAGCTTTTGTTTCTTATACGAACAGTAAAACTATTCCAAATTGGAAAGTAAGATCCATTAGCAGTTTCTCCTATGGATAGCTCCGAATGCTCTAATGGTATATTTGTGCTTTTTTATACTATCGTAATACTTTTGTATGACGTACAACTGAATATTAATTTGATACACCGAAGAATGAATTTTAAAACGCCCAGGATTGAAAATTCCAATAATTCCTCGCACTTTATTGAAAACGGGCTTATAAAAAGTCACTGAACCAGTGCCAATAGTCCACTCAACCAACTAAAATAATATGTTTTCAAGGATATGGCAAACGCATATACTTAGGAAATGTATGGAGAGCTACTTGAAAAAGATGAACTGAAAACTGATTAACCTTTAAAACGAATGAGATTGTACTTTAATGTCGCCAATTCCTTTTAGATAACTGTAAATAAAAATGTGTAATCATTTGGGAATGAGGTTTCCTAAGTTTAAATAAATCTCGATTTTATGACGTGGAACACGACACAAGGAAGGGCTGGCGCTCACTAGTGATAACTTTCTGATTTTGTAAAAAAAATTCCTTGACCATCACAACCCGGTTAAAGCACCGGAAATTCCCTTCTTGTCTTCTGAATTTCGTAAACAACACGCCCGTCACGAGAAGGCAGTGAGTAAGACTTCCCTGGCAATGGCTGTATACGCGTAGCCATGTGAGAATATTTTGTGAGGGAGAGCGGACTCTCCTCACCCTCGGCGGTACCTGGGCATCCGGGAGCCTCTCATCAGTATCCTTACACTCTAAAAGGAAACCAGTGACAGATTGGTGAGAAAGAATCCTTAAATTTAAAATATTTAACGCATTTACACTGTGCCAACTTTCACAATTTAGTTATGAATTCGTATGTAAGGACAACTTTTAGTCCTAAAACATGAAGAATAAAATTTAGTTTGTATTTCAGGAGAGCATTTGTAAATACAAAGACATAAACTAGTTTCTTTTCCGACGTCCTTTTTTGCGTCTTAAACGCTTCAGCTGTTTCTTCTTTTTCTAAATTTCAATCGTTAATTATAACAACAAACCTCACCTTTGTTGGGGGCGGTTTATATTCCAATTCTTCATCCGACTACGTTTTTTTTAAAATGTGTATACAAGATTAGCAGAAATATATTTATTGATTTACTACAAGTTAACAATGTCTAAATACATCACCTGAATGTTAGTTATCACAAAGGGAAGAGGACTACTAATAATACGTGACTGTGATACTAGTTATCAAAAATATAAATGACGCTTTAACTGGACACTGATATCAAAGTAGCAACCGACCAGTAGACCAAATGGTAAATTATTTAGGGAATAAGGCTGAAAAACAGTCGACACGGGTCGTTTTTGATTGCTGATTATTAGTCATATATTTAAACACAAGTACTGATACAAATGGGCACCAAAAGCATTATGCACCACGCAATAGAGTAAATGAAACTTTAAAGAGGCAGACGACTTACGCCTGTTAACCATCGTAGAGGAGGAGCATAGGTCGCTCACCAGCATTCTCCAACGAACACTGTCCTGGGCGATCCTTTCCAGTTGCCATTCGTCCTTTTCATGTCTGCTTCAGATTCCCCATGCACTGTGTTCTTTGGCCTCCGTCTTTTTCGTTTCACCTCAGGATTCCAAGTAAGTGCTTGCCTCGTGATGCAGTTTGATTATTTCCTCAATGTGTGTCCTATCCACTTCCAACATCTTTTCCTAATTTCCTCCTCAGCTGGAAGTTAGTTTGTTCTCTCCCACAGTAGACTGTTGCTGATGGTATCCGGCCGATGGACATTGAACATCTTTCGCAGACAGTTGTTTACAAATACTTGTATATTCTTGATGATGGTTGTAGTAATTCTCCAAGTTTCAGCTTCGTACAGTAAAACTGTCCTGACGTTCGTATTGAAGATTCTGACTTTGATATTAGTTGACAGTTGTTTTGAGTCCCATATGTTCTTCAAATGTAGGAATGCTGTCCTTGCTTTGCCAATCCTTGCCTTTACATCTGCATTTAATCCTCCTTGTTCATCGATGATGCTACCCAGGTACATGAAAGATTCCACATCTTCTGTATCAAGTGTGATTGGGTTGGTGTTCTTAATGTTGTATTTGAGGATCTTGTTTATATTGAGACCTGCTGATGTAGAGGCAGCTGCTACACTGTTTATCTCGACCTGAATTTCCTGGTATGTATGGGATAGAAGAGTTAGGTTGTCTGTGAAGTCCGAATTGTCTAGTTGCATCCAAGCTGTCCATTGTATTCCGTGCATCCCCTCTAATGCGGAGGTCTTCATAATCCAGTCAACCACCAGAAGAGAAAGGGGGAGAGTAGGCAGCCTTATCTGACTCCGGCCCTCGCTTGGAATCCATCTGTCAGCTGTCTTCCGCGCACGACTTCGCAATGTATTTCATCGTATGAATTCCGGATGTTGATGATTTTCTTACGTACTCCATAATGTTGAAGAAGTTTCTACAATATTCTCCTATCCACTGTCAAATACTTTCTTAAAGCCAATGAAGTTGATACATAATGACGACTTCGACTTAATCGATTGTTCGACGATGGTCCGTAGTGTCGCGATCTGGTCTATGAACGACCGATCCTTACGGAATCCAGCCTGTTGATCTCGAAGTTGGGTGTCTAGTGAGTCTTTCATTTAGTTCAGCAACACTCTGTCCAAAACCTTTCATGGTATTGACAGTAGTGTGGTGCCTCTGTAGTTTTAACATTCGCTCAGATCTCCATTATTTGGTATCTTGATGAATTATCCTTCTTTCCAGTCCCCCAAAATCTTCCTAAATAGAACGTGAAGAATGTTTGCAACTGCTTCTATGTCTGATTCCAGAGTTGCGGCTGGTATATTATCAGGTCCTGCTGCTTTCACACTTTTGATTTGTCCCATAGCCATCCTGCTTTCATCGATCGTTGGTGGAGTGACATCTGTAGGTGCTGCTTCGATTTCTGGTTAATTGGATGGAGCTGTTCTATTCAAGAGTTCCTCGAAGTGTTCCTCTATCCTTTCAGTGATTGTCTTGCCTTCTTTGTCCTTGGCAGTTTTCTCTGGTTTACCATATTTCCCTGCCAGTTTCTTCGTCGTGTCACCTAGTTGTTTTATATTTCCTTCTCTTGCAGCTTTTTCCGCTGTCATCCTCCATGTATTTCTGCTTGTCGGCTCTAATGCTCTTATTCATTCGCTTGTTTGCTTCTGTGTATTCAGTTTGTGCCTTGATTTTCTGTTCTCGTTAGGCTTTTGTGAATTGCTGTCTTCTTGTTCTTGCTCTCTTGAATCTTATTCAGGGTTTCGATGGAGATCTACTCCTCATGATGATGCTTGTTGTGGCCCAGAACCTCCTGACACGTTGAAGTTATTGCTTCTTTGATCCCTTTCCAGTTGTCCTTCATAGTAGTTTCTTCTTTCAGTAGATCCTGTAAGGCTTGGAACCTGTTGTTGAGAGCTATCTTAAGTTCGTTAAGTTTGCCAGTATCTGGAAGGAAGGTTGTATTGAATCTTTGCAACACTGTTTCTCCAGTTGTCCATTGCTTCTTTAGCTTCAGTTTCATCTTGGTAACCATTAGGTGGTGATTTGAATCTATGTTAGCTCCTCTCCTGGTTTTCACGTCTCCCACTGATCTGAATTTTTTACTGATACAAATATGATCTATCTGGTTCGCCGTGATGTAGTCCGATGAGACCAAAGTAGCTTTATGTATGAGTTTGTGTGGGAATATTGTGCCGCCTATGACCAATTTGTTGAATGCACATAGAATTGCAAATCTTTGACCATTCCCGTCCCTTTCTCCTAGTTCATGTCGTCCCATGATATCTTCATAGCCCTTGTTGTTCATACTGACTTTGGCGTTTAGATCTCCCATCCGGATTGCTAGGTCTTTTCCTAAGTACTTCGCTGTGATCAACTGCAGCTTCTCATACAGTTGATCTTTATTGTCGTCATTTCTATCATTGGTGGGTGCATCACATTGGATAACATTCATTGTAATCCCCTTCTTTGTTTTGAATGATGCTTTGATGATCCTGGATCCATGAGATTCCCATCCTATAAGTGCTTTTCGTGCTTCTTTGGACGCCTCAAGATGAAAGCCGAGATTCTTCGCAAGACACAAGAGCGATGTCTCTTCTAACAACCAGAGCAACAATTTTTATAGGTACATGGAAGGTCCGGATAATGTGGGAGACCGAGAAGTCCAGTCAAATAGCAATAGAAATGAGGAAATACAAATTGGCCGTTCTCGGAATAGGTGAACTGAAGCTGGATAGAATAGGATAGATTCGGGAGAGATGTTGCTTTACTCTGATCATGAAGAAAATGCTCTGCATACTCAGGAAGTTGCCTGAGTTTTTAAGGATGTTTTGATGATCCCGGATCCATGAGATTACCATCCTATAAGTGCTTTTCGTGATTTTCGAACAGTATTAGAGGAACTTCCTGTGTGCAGAGCATTTTCTTCATGATCAGAGTAAAGCAACATCTCTCCCGAATCTATCCTATTCTATCCAGCTTCAGTTCAATAGGTTTCACCTATTCCGAGAACGGCCAATTTGTATTTCCTCATTTCTATTGCTATTTGACTGGACTTCTCGGTCTCCCACATTATCTGGACCTTCCATGTACCTATAAAAATTGTTGCTCTGGTTGTTAGAAGAGACATCGCTCTTGTGTCTTGCGAAGAATCTCGGCTTTCATCCTGAGGCGTCATAATTCTTCCTTCAACTCCCAGGGCAAATTTTGAATGGTTCAAATTGTTTATTCTGGTTAGCGATTTTTTAGCAAGGTTGTTTTCTACGGGGTGGGGTTGCCAACCACATGCCCGACCCTCCTCCTTTACCTGGGGCTTGAGACCAGCAGGGGCCCTAGAAGAGCTACAGGCGGAGTTAACAGGTAAAGGAAAGTGAGTATACTTACTCTATAGTGAATAACATTTTTAAAAATCCAGAACTTATCTTGCTACTTGCGAACCTTCTGCTGACCACTACAGTTTCATGTAATTAAATACAGCCTGATTACATGCATTCGAATGTATATAAACCATATAGATCCACACTTCATCATTTTCCTAACCTCGTATGGTACATTAACCAACAACTAATCAAGTACTGAACATTTTGATGGCAAATGTTTAGGAGCGAACAACAGAGCGAACGGTAAAATACCTAAAAATAAATAACTGTATCGCCGTACACATTTCGAGTTTCTTTCAGCCTCAATAAAACTAGGGAAAGTTAGATGAACAAATTCAATAAAATTTGGAGATTTTGTAAATAAAGTCAGAACTTTCCAAAGCTCATTTATCAAGCGAAGGTACCATGAAATCAACAGTAATCAAAAGCTCTGAGAAACTCCTGTCTTTAATTTAAAATTTAAATCATGGTCTTATTTGTTTAGATAATGCTAGTGTAGTTGTTCATGATTAGTTTGGAGTGCTATATTGTAAGAGAAGAAATCAGGAAAAGTTATTAGCAAGTCAAGATATTTGATGTCTTTTCTGTGAATTAAAGGTTAACTAAGCACTTTATTTAAGGGAAATTCTACCACCTATTGTGATTGTTAAGCATAAAATTTATATGTTATACGCATGACTTACACTTTGTAAAAGTATTTGCATTTGTCTCAGTCTTGAGGAAGTATCGGATAAACCTTTTGGGAGTAAAGAGCGTTCAATTCGTTTTTCTTGTTTTGTTATTTTCAAACGAGTAAAGTTTTCTTCTTCATAACTAAGAGATAGTCAGTAGTCAATAACACAGTACTTCTGTTTTTCTTTCATTTTTCTTCGTGTAAAAATTTCTTCGGAACCACATCCAAACTGAATAGGTAAAAATAGTTTATTAAATTAACATACATAAACTTCTTTAGGCAAATCTGATTCATTTAAATCAGTGTCTTCTAAAATAAACCGAGCTGCTCTCAACTTGGCTCGTTCTATTGACGGTTTTTTCTTGCTTTCCTCTAATGGAATAAAAACAGAAATGATCAAAGTACCTACCGAAAAAGACTGGGGTCAAGTGTGGTGGTTGATAAACACCGTTGGGCTTTAAATCCTCAACCGTTACGGATTCACATACTGGTCTATTGATTATGTCCTTATTTAACAATACAGAAGGCAACTGAAAAAACGTACCACAAATCTACCAAGGTTGGGCCGTAACTCTGTTTCATCCATAATTTAAAAAATTCGTTGTGATTGTTACTACAGAAGTGCTTCTTGTCCAGTGAAGTGACCATACATTACGACAAAAACTGAAAAACAGAAAAATCTAAAAGTAAACTACAGTCACGAATTAGGAATAATTATTTCAAAACTCCAACTGGTGCTGCCGTAATCACGGATTTTAATAATCTTGGAAAGCTGACTGTCAACGCGTTACTGCGGGAAGACTCGATGTCTGTCACAAAATGTCGAAAGTAAAATCTCCGCTAATTCCATAACTCCCATGGGTAGATAAGCCTACAAATTTGGTAAAGAATCTTGTACACCCTGGAAAAAAATTCTACCTCCATTTGGGTAGCTAAAAAATATTAGCGGATCAATTTTATATAAAATCATTCGGAAGACATAGAAGAACATAGTTTGGTTATGCTATTCGCGCTACAAGTCAGACAAAAATATACTTCAGTCTACAGCCCAAGACTTAGGGTTTTGTATGGAATTTCGAGGAAAACAAATCAACATCCAACTTTTTATCAGCCCGATTAGTATAAATGATTCGTGGATTGGTTGAAGTTAGACATTAACACCGTTGGATGCCGGCTCAGTGGTCTAATGGTTAAGTGTTCGCGCGCGAAGCCAGTAGGTCTTGGGTTCGAATCCCGCGGGGGCGGGTTCGTGGATGCGCACTGCTGAGGAGTCCCATACTAGGACGAAACGGCCGTCCAGTGCTTCCAGGTTTTCCATGGTGGTCTAGCTTCAATTGGCTTATGATTTCAACTTGTGAAATAAATGATTCTGTCAAATGGTAAAGATTTCTGTTTTACGTATGGAGATATTAATAATGGTCCTATAAATGCGATCACAAGGCATGAAGTCCTATAGTCGAACGTAAATAAACCTGGTACACCACGATCACATTCATTTAAAAATTCTTTCACTGTACAAACTATTCGTCAACTTCTGCATCTTTTGTATATATTATATACCTTTATTTTATGGTTAGTAAACATGCATATATACTATCGTATGCATATCCAATATATTTACGACGAGCTAACTTAAAGCAATTAATTTTTTTGAGCTCATTTCTTGATGTTAAGATACGGCCCCAGTTATTTTGTGCCATCTAATGAAGGTATTCTAGCTACTTGTCTACAGTGATCCCAGTGGATTTGCAAGTCAACATGTCTTGTGGACACCTGAATATATGTTACAGGCCAGTCGGTTAGTCATAACCTGAAACTATCACATTACAGGGCAGTTAATTGGTTGGCCATAATATGGAAGATTTTAAAATTAAAATAGAAAGGAAGATCAAGATAAGTAAATGGACCTGTTGAGGAACCAACCAATGTAAATAAGCAAACAAAGAGAAAATGGCGAATAATGATACGACGGTAAGGTAGTTACTAATGAAAGTAATCAGTAGTGATGCATAAGTCGCAAGAAATGGTGAAGCCATACGAGTGCATAGCGTCTTTGCCCGTGAGTGCGTAGTCGAAAGCTATTCCAGGGAAAAGACGGTAAGTTTCCTTTTAACACTTCCCAGTGGCTAGACTGTAGTTACATCTGCTAGGATGGTGTTCCAGGTAAAGCCGACTCGTAATGAGGTGTGACCTTAAATGTGTTCTCTCTTTGATAAGCTGTTTATCGAAGATTGATTCGGCAAGCCAAAATAGTGAGGTCTAGATGGGATGATTTTATTGGGGTAACCTGGAGCACTCGATACTGTGTACACTATTATTAGGATCGTCTTATTCTCACGTAACCTAACGAGTACAATCCCGTAGTGAAGTCGGTCTTCATAGGCTTTTTCTACCAACCTTATGGCACACATTGCCACACGTCCTATTACTTGCCACAAGAGACCGATGTCAGTTTTATGAGAGCATAACAATGTCGTAGGTTCCAAGAAATGGGTGAATGTAAGCTCTAGATAGTGTCGAAAAGAGCTCAAATCAGAACTGTCATTCGGGTGGTTGGAATGATTATAAGCGCAATGGGAGCTCTTGCTCTACGGGCTTCTGTAACTAGTAGCAGTGGACCACTAATACCTTCAAGTAGTAATCAAATTATATTTAACGAGCAAGAAAGATATGCTAGTAAATTACAACGAAACATCGTCTTCCTTAGAAACAGGTCAAGCTTTCACCTGAAGGACTCCAGTGAAGTCACTTGAACAAACTCAACCGATAACAGACTTCAGAAGTTAACTACTCATAAGAGTAAGCTTGATATATATAACTTATTGGTAAGACAGATAGGGCGGGTTTATGAACCATTGCGTGCTATAGAACACCGATTCTGAAGATTATTCGAATGATTTTAATCACTGCAGTGAAAAAAATAAGACTAAAGTATTTACCAAGTAAATGAGTTTATCTAACAGTAGTTAAGGTTATTTAGGGTAAAAGAATGATTATTCGTGGTTATTACAAACTAAATGTGTTATTGACCAAATCTTTGTATAACTAAGAGATATATGGACCGAAATGAACATAACCGAGCAAAGTACCATATCGTCACTTGAGGAGGAACGACCTACCACAAACGAACTTCCCTCATTTTTTTCACTACTTGACTAAACCCTTGTAAATTGCTCTTTCTTAAAACCTCAATTTTTCATTTCCTCTCGTTGTTGTATGATGCTGGATCATTAACAACAACTTCTTATTTGGTTAAACTCCGAATTATCGATTGAAGCGGTTGATCGTTGTTGCTCTTGGACTGCTCTTGGTATAGCTCAGCATTCTGTCAGATCATTTCAGAGAGGGATTCGGTCTCGTTTAGTCGGAAGTATTCTTCTCGATTTTCAGCTAGTCGTTTTGTTCATGATGGTGATTAAACGGTAGTTTTGACGTTGTAGTCGTAAATAAATCCACAAGATAAATAATTCTGTAAGCCTTAGATATTTTACTGTGCATGCCCTAGCATGGCACCACTACAGTGTACGCCGTGTAGCCAATACCACTGTCTGAAGGTGTAGCACTCATACTCATGGTCGAAGTCTTTCATTTAACACACAGTCACCTGGACTTGAGTGCGCTTCGTTTCAGAATCCTGTACTATAACTAAACATCTCTTCAGTGCCTCAAAGTTTTTGGTGGTCTTTGATGGGTACGTGATTTCAACAAAATCTAGTATTCTACATAATCTCATGCTGAAAATAATTCTGTTGTTCCATCTGACGAGGTACTATTGAAAGTACTGTAGATCATATGGCAAACACCCAGGTGAGCTTGTACTTTTTCTCGCTGCATGTAGGCCGCATTTGTTATGCTTTTTTATATGAAGTGAATATAGTCCTCCCAGTAGACAGCTTTTAAGGACGAGTCAGCAATTATAGACGCGCTCAAGGTTTATCTCCTTTCACCTGTAGCGAATAGTAACTACACACAAGGACTCAATAAGATCTTTTCCACTTATTGTAAAGCGATATGCATATCTGACAATCCATTAGTCTTGACCATTATCATAAATTGCAACAATCAAACTACAAATGCTCGATCTGAACACGTAAGGGGACCTAATAAAACAAGAGTTATTCAACTACTGCAAAATACCTGCTACTGTGATGCGTACAGAGTTTCTTGGAATCACTCGTATTTAATAATTATATCAAAACATATTTTGTTCGCAATTTACATGGTTGGAAATGCAGACCAGACTGTTTTGGAAATATAGACAATCTGGATTTCCATAAAACTGTTCTATTGATGGTCCAATTAGAGGCTCAGGATTCACTATGAATCTTCGGCAATAACTTACTAGTTCATTGAATGCGCACAGTCGCTTGGCTGTGATAGATTCTTAGTAATCCATAGGCGAATATATAGGGTTTCAGTTTCATGCTCTCAGCCATTGGGATTCGGTGATATGGTGCAGGACGAAGCCACCCGTTCCATACCTGCATTCGATGGCATATCTCAAAGGGGCTGAAAAAGGGTACAAGAAAAAGAAAGGACGAGAAGCAGAGCAGACAATGTTCGTGAAGGAATAGTTAGGGTATGACTACTCAGTTTAATTATTTTTTATTAAGGTATTTATTACGCAAGAGCATTCCAATAGGTTAAAGAAAATAAGTGTAGACAAGTTATGAGTAAATAAACAACTAACAAATGAAGGTGGTTCAGAAGGAAGCTGAGAACATAGGGTTATGTGTAGTTATAAAATATAGTGCTGAAAACAATAATCTGATACACAAATGACTGCCTCCCACTTTTTGTGAAAGCTATTTGAGCCCTATTTTAGATTTTATAGGGTCTTGAGTATGCTTCCTTTTTAAGCGAACTGTCTAGTTTACTTGTAATAGGATTACTCGGTAGGAAGTGAAATCAATTCAACGTTCTAAACACGATTTAGAGAAGTTGTGGTGTTCGAAAGAACTAATGATTCTTTTATACTTGTTGAATGCTCGATTTCGAATTCTAAATACAATACATTCATTCGTGCTTGTCTAGTACTTCTTGATTCAATCGCGTTATTTCCGGGACTCTTAGTTCGTAACGTAATTCAAATAATTCGAAACATTATAGAAGTATAATAATATTAAGTCACCATTAGTACCATTAGTTCGTGACGTTTCACTAGGCCGTAAGGAGCCGTAATTAAACAAAATGTTCTGCACTACAGACATAGGTGGATTGACGTTATCTCCTCACCATCATTTTTGCTGGTCAGTAGCGCCACGCTCCCTCCTTATACTGGAAGCGAGTAGGTGTGCTCCCAAGAAAGCAGGTTGCCCTGTAGTCATGATGTGGTGAAACACTGCTGGTCACATGCCGAAGTTTCGGCCATGTTCGAGGCAGTTTGTAATACTTACCGAGTATTGGCTGAAATATGGATCACTTATGAGCCGAAATGTGGTTTGCTATAATCTACAATCAGTAAATGAAGCTTGAAAGGCAGATAATTTTGTACTTCCGTATATAAGAATACTTTTTCTTAAATTACCGAATTGATTATAATGTAGGTCTAACTGTGTCAGACATCATAATAAAGTGAGCGTCCTTATCTTGTATGATAACAATGACTATAATTTACCCTCAAATTACAATGTGTTTCACGAGATATGTTGATTTACAAACAAAATTATACAAATGCTACAGGATATACTGCAGTATGTCAGTCAGTTAAGTTTATATGTGACGAGACACTGGTTATAGAAACAGGAAAATAAATTCGCGTACAGAAGAATGTGAATAATATTTATGAGAATCGAATGTTTTATGTCAACGTTTGCGCGCTTTTTGGAGATTGCGTCATGACGGACAACTTGTGGTCGAGAATTCATGAGAAGGAAGTCCAGAGATCTTCGCAACTAGAATAATTGTGATGAATACATGATCAGTCAGTTAAAAACGTCAGCTTAAACTTACTACTCTGTATTACTTGATAGTATTCTCAAAGTAACAGATTTGACGGGGTTCTTGTAAGCACAGCTACAAATCTTTCTGAACTATGGGAGATATTAGTGAAAGCCAAATGTTCTATACATATGTTTTCGGTGGTTTATTATCCCTGTTACATAGAATACACATGATGGTGCCTGAGACTCCTCAATTAAGACAAAAATTTATCAAATACCAACACCCTTTGTATCCAACACGTTACTAAAAATAAATATGGTACCATTCCGTCGTTACATTCGATTCCATAGCCTTTTTTATGTAATAGTCGCCTTTGTATTTGACTTCAGTTCTATCGATTGTTTGCGAAAACACTATTACTTTACGGGCGACTAAAATAATCTAGATGCCTCATGTGATAAGAACAATAAATATTTTCTGCTTTGACATAAGTCGTTGTGTCACTCTAACGATCGACCTATGTAGCTAAAAATGGTCACCAACAATTACAAATAATCAGTGTGTATTGGCATCGGACCATAACCACACAATCCTCAAAGCTGAACACGAGACAACTCGGAAAATAGATATTCAATATTTAACGCGGAGAAATACCTAACGATGGAGAAGGAGGGAAGAAGGTATTGAATGAATTGGAGTTGATCGAATGGCATGGCTCGGCCATGCAGGCGTGAACCCTACTGAATGTTACCTTATGTCTTTGATTCATATTAAATATATTGTTCTATCTCTAGCCTAAGTTTGTTCTACATCACGTATTGGTGGTTGTTACGATACGATTAGTTGGTGTAGACGATGGTATGACTTCTACGTAAGATCTTATAGATTAAGCAGTTATATCATGACAAGTCTACAATTTTAGGATAGGTCTATTATTGGCGCAGTACTAATATCATAGTAGACCATAATTCTACAAGTGTAGTCTGGGTGAGGTCATGCAATAACGAAAACTGTTTTGTGAGTTTTTCAGTACATTAAAATTTAGAATTGTCGGAATTTCCGGAGTGATACGTCATGGGGTTTTTTCCGTTCAAACTTTCCGAAAATCGATAGATAGCAAAATATTTGCATAGTGATGCAGAAAATATTAATAGGTGTTGTGGGGTCAGTATTATAGATGTACATACGAGTATGACATCGTTGATTATGGACGAACAGCCACAACCTACGGACTATCAACCATGTGATTTTTCTTATTATCATGGATTTCCACTATGGAATCACTGTGAGTGACAGCTTATTATTTTATTGAATAATGTTCTGTAATGATATTCTCTATTTCGGGTCGCGAATCCTGGTTCTGATATAATGTGATCGGTTTTGTTAACGCAGCATCGCAATATACGTGTGAAAGGAAAAAATACTGTAAACCATCCAGTATATCAAATTCACGTTTTAAACAGGCGGGGAACGTGACTCCTGTTTCTAAAGGATAGTCTATTATGCGAATCAAGTAGTGAAAATCGAGGATACAGTCACTTGTTATGGCAAACACTGAAGTGTAAAACGATTATGCAAAAAAATGAAGCAGTAGGCAACAACTCGAATGCCATAAAAAGCATATTGTAAATCATGAATTAGTAGCAAATATAACAAATCTACTTGTTGATATACTGAAACTGAAACGAACTATTTTGAAATTCAAACGACAGTAGAAGAAACTATACATTCAAAAGAAAAAGTCACAGGAGAAAGATACTTAAATGGACTTTCTAACATGGTCGTGCCAGAACTTACAAAGTGGAGTCCATAATCAATACTGAATAAAAACGCACAACTAATATTTTTTGATATGTACGATTGCCAGTTAAAACAATCTCTGCTATTTTCAAACTATTGGACATGAGACGATCAAATAGTTAATAATAAGTGCTGATTGCTTGTCAAAAAGTAAACGGTGTTACCATCACATAAGAAACAATATTCTATTTAAAAAAACGGACAGATCAATTTGCTTTCCTTCAAAAGTGAGCACTCAAACTCTGGGACAACAATCATATGAAAAATGAAGGAATCATGAAATTAATTACTCGTCAAAAACAACGCTTCGGTCAAATAGTGGATAAGCAATCAAAACATACCTGAGCAACCGTAGGATATTTACACAATTTAAAAACCTTTGCATATGGAACATCTTAGTAAAAATGAATTGAAACAGCTGTTAAACACCCTGAAACATGAAGTTAACCAGCCACAATGAAAGCGTTATGTTGTCTTGACTCAAAGAAATCACTCATTATTTGGTAAGTGACTATTTTATATACCATAATAGAACTCAGTACATGCTATTCATCTGACTGAATAATCAATTGCAAGAATTTAATTTGTTATGCTATGTATCGGAATTATTTTCCAGTATGCTCTTTAGCTTTCCAATTCTTCCTCATTTCCACTTATAACAATCTTATGAGATGGATATACTGATTATTCATCTGGAAATACTTTCAGGGTCCCTTCCAAACATATAAACATCTGGGTGGAATCCCATCTCCCCACACCATATATCTGTTGCTTTTAAAAAGGCCTTCTAGCTGCCTCAACTACAGCCTCTATGGTTTATCGTTCCAGATGAATGCCAGATGACTAGGTTTAGCCATATGAAACACTGGTTGTTAGAGTGAAACTGGGTGAATTGTCTTATAATTAATTTCACCGATGCTGTGTGCTTATAACTCCTCTTTTTACTATTTTTTTTCTCATTATTTTTTAGCCCTCCTTTTATTTCATTTCGTCTTATTATTTAACATATTTTTACTCGAGGTGACTTCATACTACATCACTATGACTCACACAACCAACCAAATTACTGCCTGATTAAGGGACAACTGAGAAACGAGAAGAAAAGATTGAGAAATGAATTAGAAAAATTGACGAAATTTCAGAAGATCAACAACCCATCAATAAGATCACTTGAGCCAAGTGACTGGATGAATTCTAATTATTTGGAACCTCAATCTAACAACTGGAACTTAGCGTAAGTAAGCATAGCTCCTCCAACGGATATTAAAGATGATTAATAATGGACAGAGACCAATGTTTCAGAACAATGTACTTTACAATGCCCTTCTTGGACCATCTATGTCCGATGCATGTCTCATAGATTACCGTGGTTATCGTTATCGCATAATCAGTAACCATTCCATGTCTCTCTTGTTATCATTTCAGTTCCCCTTTCACTCTTTCAGTTCTTTCTTCATACACATTATCAGTTAAGTAAATTAATTATTTATTCCTGAAACAATGATCTGTTGTCACACGAGTTATCACTTAATTATTTTCACATTGTTATCAACAAACCTCTCACCTGGTAGTATGATAGATGCTGGTATCCAGAATCCCTACTTCCCTGAGACAAACGCACACAGTCAACTGCAAGACATACGAATCATAAACAATTACCTCAGTGACTAGAATTAGTACAGTCAAGTGGCTAGACTGCCATTCGTTGAACCTAACCAAATGCCTGTAGCTATACCAAGAACAGCGAAATGATCAGTTGGTTTATACAGAATTATGACAAAAATATTGGACATGTGGTTATGGAAATTTATAAACTGTTTTAATTAGCCACTTACTTTATGTTGTCATGATTAACAGCGTCTGTTTTAATAGCGCAGATTTCAGTTTGATGTGATGTTTCCGATACGGGTAATGTGTATGTTGATTAATTTGCCTGAATTTTAAATGCAAAGACAAGTGACACGTACTATTTATTCAATACACTGAGCAGTGTTGTTGCTTTTTGCCTGAATATTTAAAAAAATATGATAGCTCCTCATTGAAAAATCCACCATATCTCAAATTTCTCAGCTAAAGTTGTTTGTATAAAGGGATCTGTCGCTAGATGATGGTGAGACTATAAACCGTCGGGCGTTTACTTTTAAGCAGGACCACCATCAAAATGGACGAGTTTATACAAGCCACCCAGCCAATAATATTATGCATGTGGCACAAAAATGCGTCAAGTTTCTTCCTGATGGTCCACTTTAAAAAAATTTTATATTAGTAAAAAACCCTAACCATAATTTGTGGACTAACCAATCAGATTTACGATAATAGGTCTTAGATTTTGCCCAAATAGAGTTTTGGCATTATACCTGATCTCAGTTCGTGATGAAAACCCTAAATCAAATTCTAAACCCTAATCATCAACTGTAAATCATAATCCTTATTCTTGAAACTGCTTTATAACCCTCACTTAGCCCAAGTAAGTTGTTAGACACTCTGAAGGTCATTTTAGCGTCGCTCAAATGTCGTCTCACAGACTTTTTTCCGTTTATTTTTTATCCTAAAATAGAGCACAGATGTCTCAACAAAGTGGATACTATAAAAGTAAAAGTCAAGTCAAGAATAGTTTTGACTTGAAGCCAAAAAGAACTTACCAGAAAATTCAGCGCAAAACGCACAGCATTAATAATCCTCCTGGGAAAGGTCAGTTGAAAGAACAGACATACAGCAAAGTTGACAAACATCATAATGGATATCAACTTACACAAAATATTAATCCAATACAAAAATCAGAAGAAAATCTGGTTAAAGATAATAAAGTGTCAAAGATTTTCTCAAGTGAAAGTTCACCAGTTCCTGACGTGTCATATTTAAGGAATTCTGTATCATTTAATTCTCAGTCTAACCGAAACATTCACTATGCATTTAAGGGATCCTCTAATGAGGTCAAAGTAAATCATTCAGGAGAAAATGGCTTTCAGTCCAATCATACAAAAACTAATGTGCTTTCACTTGTCGAACGCAAGTTAGATATGGAAAAGCGTTTTGTTGATGATCAAAATTATAAGTTAAAAGAAAGTGGTGGCGTTTGCTTAGATCAATCATTTACTACAGAAATCCACCCTACTGAGGAATCAGACAATGATTATTCTAGTGATTTTAGTGACGAATGTTCTTCTATTTCATCTTTCGTATCGTCCAAGTCCCAGGAACTACTTTCTGTGGACAGACCAAACAATCATAAAGAAATGACCGGAATTTGTGAGTCAGTTTTAACGACCCGGACTTCTGGTTTTATTATGCCAGTTAAGGTAATCGGCAGTACTAACGATGGGATGGACATGAAGGTTATAGACTTTGAACAGTCAAACAGACTACCAAGTCATCATTATATTTTTTCAAATGTAAAGCGCAGAGCAAAAGACTTATTGAAATTGGTTTGTCTATCTTTAAATGAGTTTACCAATGTATTCGAGTTGAAACCAATAGATGGTTATGGATTTTATATACTACATTCAAATAAATGTAAAAATTGGAATCATTGTTATGTTCAAACAAATGTTGATGCATTTCATAGAGAAGTACAAACTGAACCAGTTGATATCTCTCATGATGTATGGACTCAACAACCATCCGATGAGAATGGCGAATTTTGTGGAAGGGTTGGTAGCAACAGTAAGTTTTGGAATCTTCTTCACTTATCAACAAATAGATTTATATTTCAATTCAGTCGAACAAAGTATAAACTAGGTTGAAGAGATCAAACAATCGATTGTTATATATATCGCAACATTGGTTAAATTTAGTTGTCCATTAGTTTTGGACGTCTACGTCTAATTAAGGTCGGTCAACTCCCCAATAGTCTAACCAGATTTAATAACGGGCCCTTAAGATTCTGGGTTTTAGCTCAATAGTATTACATGGATGATATTTTTCACAAGTTTAAAGATGTATTTCTTTAAAGAGGGGAGAAAGAATGAGGCTTAGATCACAACGTTCAGCATTTTATTTCAAAATCTGAAAGTCGTAAACCCAGACTAAGGTTGTATAAGTTATTTCCACAATTCAATGAGAGCGCACGTGTGGTGTGTGCTACTAATGTCGACAAACGGAAGTGGTATGCATCATCAATCGAAAGCGAGGTGTCTGACTGCTGAAGGTTAAGAAGATTGAAGAAAAGAGAAAGAGAACAAAGGTTGACTGGTGTGGAAACGAAGGAACAATAAAGTATGAGACAATTGATTGACGTTTTGCGAATGAAGTGTTTACTGTATGGCTCTCAGATATTAATAAGAGATCCTGTAGTCTGTGTTCAAATGCATTTGGTTGTACCAACTAGTGTCCTCGTTCACTGCACATGCTCGTACATTAGAAAATGAGTTAAAATTTAGCAACTGTAAATTGTGAATGAGAGTGAGTTAAGTTTTTACTGATACCAAAGAATAAATCACGAAACATACTGAGTGATAACGAGGTATTAGATGTGAACTTATTGGAGAAATTTATTTAACCTATAGATCATATCAAAGATAACATCAGGTCAGTATCTGTGTACTTTTCGTTGACACAGTGAGACTGATATCTCATTAATTTACCCAGTTGTGACTGTAAGAAAATATTTTTAGTTTTTTAATCACTTTCTGTGACTTTCCGTTGTTCTGGAAGATAGCTTCATAAGTAGTTTATTACTTTGTTTTTCCATTGTTTTTTCTACTTTATCATCTTCGCATAGCTCCCAGTGATGATAGATAATTTTTTGTGCTAAAACTTTTGAGTATTTCATCTTGGTTTTTGTCATGTGAAACGTTTTGATAAATCATTATTGCTATTCGTACCGTACTTAGATCATGATTGATAAAATACCACCAAAAAACGGTATAAGTCTAGTTCAGGAGTAAAAGAAGGTCAAAAATAAACAGTTAGATTTTACAACGTAAAACCAGGCACATATATGCGTCTGTTCAAGTTGCCACACATCATTAGCATAACAATATGAACACCGAATTCATAGAAGTAGTCACTTCAATGGTAGTAATGTATAAAAGACTGTGTATAAGGATACAGCACAGGAAGAAAGAATTAAATGGTAGAAAGAAAGACATAGTGCAGTTTCAATTTCACGGTTCAGGGAAAGAAAGATGCCATTGTGATCGATTCTAAGCTATGTCACACAGTCTCCAACCACTTTTTACGATAGTCACGTGGACTTCAACCAAGTAGTCTGCATCTACCAACATGGCTTAGATTAGAGGCTAGTGACTTCAAGGACTGATGCCACGCTTTGGTTTTGCCGTCCCTAACCTTCTTCCATCTGTCTCCAACACTAGTTAGCATTGCGTGCCGTGGTAATCGGTGGTCGAGCATACATAATACGTGGCAAAACCATCTCAGTCGGTGAAGATTTACCATCATTCCCTAATACACTGTGTCTAACCTCACTATTACTTACGCGGTGATCCCAGCAGATGCGAGCAATATTTTTAAGACATCTGTGGTCAAATACTAGCACATTACGCGTATCTTCTACTCCTAATGGCTACGTTTCACACCCGTAAAGTAGAACAGAACGAACTGCTGCGTAGTATACTCATCCTTTAATTGATAGACAGACATCTCGCCTTTGTCATAGGTGACTTAAGTTGGCAAAAACCAAACGAGCTTTTTGAATCCGTGCTGAGATTTCGTCAGACACCAACCCATTAGGGCTGATTAGATTTCCAAGATAAGTGGAGTTGCCGGCGTGTTCGACTACTTCACTCTCTATCCCTAGGTCAGGCGCTGAAGCAGATCAGTTCTGATGCAACAACTTGTATTTAGAAGAGGAGAAACGCATTCCAAACATTCTGGGATTGCTGATCAGTGCTGTCAAAAGACTCTAGATTTTATCAGCGTCTTTGCCAAACAGGACTATGTCATCTGCGTAGTCTAAGTCGATAAGTGGACCTCCTGAACGGAGATCGATTCCTGAAAATTTAGACGACAAGAACGTTATTTCCAGCAGTAAGTCTACGATTAAATTGAACAAGAATGAGGGTTGTGGTCAGTCTTGTCAGACACCACTTAAGGTTGCGAGACCAGATGACAGTTCGCCATAAGCTCTGACTTGACTGGTAGTGTTCGAGTAAAGAGCCTTCACAAGGTTTATGTACTTCCGAGGCACGCCTTCCAATGACAGACACTACCACAGAACCTCTCGGTCTACAGAGTCAAATGCTGCTTTCAAGTCAAGAAAAACTATCATTGTAGGACGCTGATAAGCATGCCTGTATTCTAGAACCTGACGAATGATGGATATGTGGCCGATGCAGTCACGATCAGATCTGAAGCCAGCCTGATTTTCTCGTGTTTGCAGTTCACGAGTCTTAGTTAGGCGTCCGATAATTATTGAAGCTAGTATTTTAGATGCTATGTTAATCAAACTGATCCCTCTATGGTTATCACAGGATGATTTTGACCCCTTTTTATATATTGAGACAATCAGTGATTGTGACCAATAAGATGGGATTACGTCCAACTCCCAGATTTTAGCTAAAATATTAGTCAACCTAATCGCTAAAATTGGACCACCATCCTTAAAGACCTCTGTAGCCAATCCATCTGGACCAGCTTCTCTTCCTCGTTTCAGATTATCTATAGCCTTTTGAACTTCAACTAGAGTCGGGGGACCTACTTCAATGTTCCATTCAGGCTGTCTGGAAATGGTGGGTAGTTGTAGAGTAGCTGGAGGCCAGCTGAACTGCCCCTTAAAATGTTCCGCCCATCGTTCTAAACGTCTGGACTGAGAGCAGATGAGGGTGTCGTCTTTTTCCGAAATAGTCTGACTTACACTTGACTTATTAATTCCAGTTTCTTTTATTAGTCTGTAGATCTGTCTTGTATTACCTACAGCCGCCACCTTTTCCATCTCTATTTGCTTTCGTTGCCCACCACCGCTGACGGTCGTTCCTTTGACTGTTGATTAACCTAGATTTGATCTACTTTCGCTCTTCATCGTGTTCAGATCCTGATGGGATGAGTTTACGAGAATCCATTAGTGCAATAGACTTAGAAGAAATCCATTGGTGTTTTGTAACCCTTTGATTTAAATCACTGTCAGATGTCACTGCTGTTTCCATGGCTGTTTGTATATCTTTCCAAGCAATATCTGAGTCAGCCTAGTTTTCAAAATTACCTAGGTGTGACTTCAGTTGTTCCTGGAACTTACTTTTGGCTTCCTTGTAGTTGAGTTCAACTTTAATGAGTCTTAATGTGGTTTATCTGCGTCTAAAGAGGAGCAAACAAATGTGTGCTCGCATTTGAGCATGACCAGAGTCTAAACATATATTTCGGAACAAGTGGCAGTCTTCTATCGAGCCTCTCCAACGATGAATGATGGCAATATGGTCTCTGAGTTCATCGCTGGTTTGGTGCAGGGGTCACCATGTTAGGTGATGTGTCTCATTATGCTTGACACTAGTTCTTGCTAAAAAATGAACGATTGTCTGAGCACAGTTACAGTAGACAATCATCATTATTTGTTCGCTGAGCTGGTATACTAAAATACCCGACTAAATGTCTTTCTGTTTGGTTTAAGCTACCTACCTGGGCAATAAAGTCACCTTTTACGAGTACTATGTCCAAATGTTTAGCTTTCTGGAGAAGTTCAGAATTCTTTCTGTAAAATTCATCTTTCACTTCATCCGGGCTGCAGTCAATGGGAGCGTAGGGAGAAACGACAAAAAGGCAACGACGTGTGTTCCTATCCTTCAGAGTTCTTACGGAACCGTTTAGCTGAACAGTACATAGGCGACTGTTAACGGGGATCCATTCTAATAGTGCTTGTTCTGCCCTCGTACTGAGTGCTACGCCTACACCTTCCCGTCCACAAGAAGTAGCCATTGGGTCACCAGATAATCAGAGGGTATATCTCGTCGATTCTCCATTTTGCCGAGGTGAAGTCAAGTAAACAACCACACTAGGATCCTTTATGCGTGTTTTGGAGACACAGCATGCATCAATGGTACGAGATTCTAGGGTTTTAGTCAAGGAGGCCTATTGACAGATTCGACGTAGGTTGCGTACGTCGAAGGCTCCAATGTGTAGTTTGGAGTGAGGTCTCAGTAGACCTGGGACAGTGTTTGCGCACTAGAGTCGTTGGCTATGGTGATACTTGAGGAGGAAGCCAAAAGATGAAGTATAGGGTTGATAGTTGAGGTAGAAGTAATTATGGAAACTGAAGAGGGAAATTGATTATGAATACAGCGGTCTTGATTGCTGTTAAAGGTATGAGGGCAGTTATCACTTCTCGGTTGCCCAAACCTTGGAAGAATTCTTCTAGAGATGCCTGCAAAGGAAACCGGGTTGGAGTTGGTCTTAGTGGCGTGAGAACGTGACCGCAGTGCCCAGGGGACAACTGCTTGAGGCAGGTCACACATGACATTTTTGTGGGTAATTTTCGTGTTAGCTCTGTACTTGTCGAGACCTTACCGCCGGAGACGGACAAGGCGAGGGGTGCATTTTTCGGGTCAACCTTTTCTAACCCCATCCCTCCTTGTGGGAAGACATCATCGCTTATATGCTGGTTGTCTGAAGGAAACAGCTTACTGCCGTCACACCTCTGTGGAGTTAGCACTACGACTTCGCCTTCGGACCTTGGGTTTGCTGCTTTTAGTCTTACCGTTCTTCAACCGACCTTTCTGGCATTTTTGGACGCTGAGGAATGATTGTTCCGGCCAGTATGGCCTGATCGCTTCATCACGACAGACAAGCCCAACCACCACGTCAATGTAGCAGCAATGGTCGGGTATATTCGAAAGTCAGTCCTGATGATGGGTTTCAAAATAAAACTTTACCTCAGGTTTCGGTGGGTCTTTAAATAATGCCGTTTCAGAACGTGGACTTTACATCAATTGAGTCATAAAGACTTTTAAGTTGATTAAATTAAATGTTCTTATAGTCACAGTTTTCAAAATCAATATTCCTAATATCTTAGTACCTCATAGAGTTGTTCAAAATAACGTTTTCGAATAATAGTTTTCCTGGGTCGAAACAATGTGTTAACGAGTTATTTGATCACAAAGTGAGGATTATTATTACCCTGTGTGAGGCATTCATTGTTTTTGTTAAAGCGAGTTATATTGATATTATATTTTATCTATTACAAGGAGTGGTCCATTAAGTCAACAAGAATACATTCGAATACCATTTAACTTATTTCTATGAGGTCAGTTTTAAGGTGTATTAAGATTGTTTGGTAAGGTCAGATTAAAACGTTAACCAAAAATCGGAGTTGCTTATCAAATTATTTTTATATTTGTTACTGTTATCACAGTTCAGTTATGATAACAATATCTCATTTCATTATCCCGAAGTTATTTAGTTTCCTTGTGCAAACATTACCATGAACTTACATCTGTAAATCAGTCGAAAACAAAAATTACAATTTTTTCTAGAATTTAATGAATGCTTCATGAGCAGTGTAAACTGAGATATTCAGCCATTTACTAAACAGTTTACTCATACAAGCTTTTAATTGTAGAGCTACCGTGCCACGTGTTATGATACTTTTTGACTTGCTTATATTAAAACTGCTAGTTAATATCCTTAGCCGTTACAATATTTGTAAAATAAAGATCAGTACGCGGATCTGCTATTCAGATATTAGGTCTCGTCAGTATATTTAATCTACTTACTGTTAAATATGCAATTAAAATATTCCCGAATTATACAAAACTTATTACTGGAATATTTTTTATGTTTTATTCCAAAAATACTTATTTAGATAATTCTCATATAAATGGTTCCTATAATTTATCTTATTCTAATGATTTCAATCATGTTTCATCCAAGACAATTCTACATGAATTAGCTAAAGAATTTTGCCTGGGAGTTAACACTTATAATACTACTGTAAATGATGAAGTTGAGCATGTTACTAATACTTTCTCAATAAACGAATTCAATACACCTGAAAATTCCACCTCCATGATGAATCCCAATCATCGATTACCTGATAGTCTATTAGAAAATCTTCAATTAATGTTGAATTTAATCAATGAAGAAACTTTAGCAAATTTGTCGTATTCATCCAAGGAGAGTATCACAGATCAGAATGATTTGCAGTCGACTGAAAATGATTTTGTAGAGATATTTTTTCAGTTGAAAGATGACTGCTTTTCAGTAGAATCGAAATTTGACCGTGGTTATAATGACATTCAAAATAAGGAGTTGCAAAATACGCCATCTAAAAATAACGTTACCACAGTTGATGCAAATGAAATAAGTAAACTTCAAAGCTTCTCCTACTTTTGGGAAAATTATGAATGTGTTGCGTGTGATTGTGCACCACAAAACCAAGCAGTAATTTTAACCATTCATCGACCAGTTAGGGTGAGTATTTTTCTAATTTTATTTTAATATCAAATCCCCCTGTTCTGTCTTGTTCTTCTGTACCATTGAAATTTGTGTAAATTTAATTTGGTAACTTATTTATTCTTTGAAGAAGGTACGTACATGGTACAAAACATCAGAATTTCAATTTTCTACTCATTGAGATATAACAAACATATTATTTTATTATCGTAAATAAACATGATGACATTCAATGAATAGAATATGCACTGGCTTAAGAATAAGGGAACCCGTCATTTCACTGTAAGGGAATTATCATTAAAATACCAGGAACTGTTTTCAAGGTTTTGGATTTTGTAGAAATCCCCGGCAGGGCGAAAATTGTTAAAGGTTATTAAGTAAGAAAGAAATATTTGTCCAGCGGCTGCCTGGTTTTAGAGCTTGTATTATCAACTGCCTTTATTTACCACCCACAAATATTCTATTGTCAAGAAAAGTTTTAGGACATGTCTTTTTATGATTATTTTAAATTGTCCTGTCATAATTTTACTTCAAAATCCTTAATTTTGTCTGAGATACACGGTTAGATTCTCCCAGATTGAAGTTCACAGTAGAAAATCGTCGATAGTGTGATAAAAGCAGTACTATGTAAGTATCGGTACTTTGAAAAGCTTTGATGTATGGTGAATAGAAATCATTTTAGTTTAATAATTTAGAAATTATTAAAGAATTTTGGATTTATATATTTCTGTTAGTCATTTTACATACAAGCCAAAAGGTTTCATCATTTAAGTTGATGTTATTTTGTAGCAACTAAGGTTGACAAACTTTTAAATAGTATTTCAACAAGTTATTATTTTGTGTTTCAGCTAGTAGGATAATAAAAGGCTATATTTTGACCTATTTGACAGTCCAGTAATTAAAAATTATCATTTTATTTAGAATGGAGGTTGGGTTTCTCAATTTTTTGTTTTATGATGATAACTTATATTTTAGCAAGTACGTAGTTATATGATATGCCGGGAAGTCGCATAAAAATTTGATTATTTGAATAACTTCTTAAATTTAAAAACATCTAAAATAACTTTGACTGCCTGGTTCCATGAACATAGAGGGATAAATGAATATTTACTACTTAACACTATCTATGAAATCAAAGAGATGCAATTCTATTTTGAGCGGTTAATTCACTAAGCACAATTATAGTTTGTTTTTGCTACTCTTACTAGATGTAATTGTAAGATGGGCAATATATACTGAGCCTAGATTGGCTGAGGTAGATAAGGGGTCCGCTATGGACTCCAAGTGTCTATCCACCATAAAACTAAATGCTGGCAGTATTTTAACCACATTACACAGTTCACAATGTCACTTAATGTTGGTATAGATTGACTAGGGAGATCATAAGGTCTTGCCCCAGACAGAAATTAGCTACTATTAAATCTTCATAACATGGTTCGAAAACGACCACAATTAGAGAGAGGCATTCCTCTCATACGTTCTTCAAAAAACCGAACATCTTCTTTTTCCTTGCACTTCAACATATTTTCTCGTTTATGGTAAAATTACTCTATTTTCATCTCATTTTCGTCCCCTTTTTGTTACAAAATGTAGCAACTTGTACAAGTCCAGTTGTTGGACCTTTATGTCTTTATGAGTGTCTTTTAATCAAGGTGCTTGATGCTGATATTTTAATATGCAGTCTGTACATTTTATAATATAGCACAACATTTTGTAAGGATTAAGTTCAGTTGAAGTGTTGGATAAACAGGAAAACAGATCAGTTTTGGTTATATGTACAACTGTGCAAAATCTACATATAAAAGCACCTGAATGCATTTTACTGCTGGCTATCCACGAGATACAGGACGTTTGTTCTATCAATTTTGAAATTCATGATTTCGAGGTGCATATCACAGCAAATGTCTCTATCCCCTTCAAAAATAGAACAGATTATCCGCCGTTTGAAACACCAGAGTGTCACAGGTCAGACTGTGGATTTATAATAACCACCCTTTATTTAAGAAATACTAGTTATTCTATAAACAATTGTATTTTCGAAGTATATTAACTTCCGCAGTTCAGATAATACCGAAATCAGGAAATAAAAGACTCTCAGAATAACATGTGGGTGAACGCGAAGGGATTATGTATAAAAAAAATGATTGTCGCCCTGTGTAATTTGCTTGATGATGACATAAAAAGTAAGACTAAAGGACGGCCTGCTTGAGCATCTGGGCTACCTGTTCCTACCATCTAGATATTTCAACAAGTTATTTATTTTGTTTGTTTTAATGTATCATTATGTTTATTAATCGCATAACCTATTCTGCTGCGTTTCTGAAAAGTGTACAACCTTTCGTTGTCAAGGTTACAAAAAACAATAAGAGGCAATGTAGTTGCTGTCAATATACAGCGAAAAGAGTGCACATTATTCAGATGTTCATTTTCTGGACTGCTAACATCTAACTGGCGATCACTCAATATTTATCGCCAGGACCGACCAAGAAGAAAGAAACGGAAACTTGTTGAAATACTTTGCGCTGAGAATTCTATATTGTACCAAAAATATAATATTGAATAAAGCTAATAATAATAATAATAATAACAATAGAAGACTTCAAAAGGTTTCGTTTGAATTCTGTTAGTTCGACAATAACTTGTAGAAATTACCTAATTTTCTTTTGATGATTCACTTTGACTACTCAAACTAATTTTAAGTAGACGAAAACGCTCGATAGATATTTCACGTACAAAGGTTCGCGTTATTTATTTAGTTATTCAAATGATATAGTTATATATGAATTGTTAACTGTTAAGTAATGAAGTCGTAAAAAGTTCAGCAATTCAGTTTTCAGAAAATTAGGTGTTAATCGGAGTCTTTTTGCCACCTTAGGGTTCGATTCAGGAGTTTAACGTTCGGATTATGGAATACTCGTTTTTCAGAATTTTAGCCTATTTATTAGTGATTAAGAAACGAATCTTTCGTTGTTCACTGGAAGGCAGCATTTACTAAATCATAAAAGAAGTAAAAAGGAGAGTTCGGATTCGAAAGTAATGGTCTGTTTGTTCTTAACACGATCAGATTAAGAAACTGATTAGTATGTGCTACAAAAATGTCTGAACTTAATATGGTGAGTGATCGTTGAATTTTAACTGAACTAGCTTTTTTTTCTCAGATATGAAAATTGTCTGTAATGATCCTATACAAATAGTGGGAAGCTGACTAGATACCTTTGAAAAAGTATTATAGTAATTACCAAAATCAATAGATTTACCAAAATATTATGCCTTATATTTATAGCTAAAAGCAAATTAACGGTTAGTCACCTAATTCACATTAAATATTTCACATTGGCATAAACTTCTGGTGATTAGTTTTGGCTATATGTTAGTGCTTTTTAGCAGAGAAACCAGTTTGGGACCGCTTTTTCTGTGTAATGTTACTTGCTCCTTTGAAAGTAATGATAATTCACCTATTTATTACATCTCGTCAGTGCACATCATACAACAAATAAGTTCATTGTTTTTGCTCTATAATGAGAAGAACATATGCCGGATCATTTGCTAGTTATCTGACTAACAATGACAGGGGTGTACGGATTAATAAGTTCTTAAAACTTAAGTTTTATGATGAAATTGATGAAGTCGGAGAAAGATTGCCAAGACATAATTGTAGATAATACACCTTTACACACTGAAATAAGTCTGTAAATCACAATAGTGATTTATACACACGCTTAGAAACAATTTACATCTGTTAGTTTTCTTATTCACTTTTAATTAACAATGAAAAAAGTGGATTATTGTAACACGTTTAAATAAGCTAAGTTATTTTAAATTTGGCTCATAGGTCAAAAACATCGCATTGATTTAAAATGCTTTTATATCTACTTTTTCTGCTTGTAATTAGCTTAATCAAGAACAAGAAGAAATAAAGAGTCTTTTTAATTATAGCAGAAGTGCTGGTGAATTTATATGTATATGGACAGAAATTGGTGTGAAACTATTGCCTGACCGTCTACTTTATTGTCCAGGGTTATCAGAAACTGGTCTAAAAGGCGCCAATTTAAATTGTGCAGTATTTAGTCCAGATAATGATGCAAATTTGGTAAGTAAATCAATTAGTGAAAAAAGAAGCAATCAAGGTTTTTTCCGGTTTCTTGATTCTTAAAAATGTGTGTAATTTTATAGAAATTCTGAAATAATTCTTGATTTATTACTTCAGATAACAACATAGGTTTACAAATATCAATGCCAGGGTTGAACCTGACAGTTTCAAATAAATTGAGCATTGGGTAGAAAGTTAATGGTAAATTTATTTTTGTTATATCCAGATGAGTAGAAGAATTGTACTTCTGACGTTTTGTGATTTAATGTAAGTCACTTCTTCAGAGTAAAAAAATAACCGAAATTAAATTAGCACAAGTTTATATAGTACAAAGGAAACAATGTAGGATCTGCATTCGATGTAAAGATTTCAGTTTTCATTACTGTGACTATATCAAACAAATCTATTCCCAAAGTTTCAATTTCTCTCTGGATTCACATGAATAAAATTAAAGAGCTTGAAGACATTAAATCTTAATGCGTGTCATTATTGTAAATTATTTAGGGATGATGTCAACATTTTCAAACTGAAACAACTACCTGGTATATCATGTATGAAATTGAAACATTTTAAAGTAACAGTAACTATAAAACAAGATAAACGATGATCAATGGAATAAATTGGTTCGAGTACAAGAAAAATTCACTGTTTATTTCATCAAAAATCATGAATCTCTTTTTATACTTTGTGTGTATTCACTGTGCTTGTTTGATGGTTTCTATTATATATATCTTTTGTAACGTTACCAGTTGGATTATTTTGATTTAACCCACTTTTATGTAAGAATCTACACTACTAGATTTGTCCATTTATTTTTTTAAAACCAGTTTTATAATGTTTAATAGGTTTCTTTAACTGTCTATTGAGGTATTATAAATTATCAAACAAATCACACGTAATCTGTTTATATTTTTCCCATGATCAAAATCATACTTATTTGTAATATTCTTGTCTCATAATTAATATATTACAAAAGGAAACAGTATCATAAATGGTAAAACATTAAATATAAATGGTTAACTGTATATTAGATTATTTCCAATAAGGTGAATAATACAACTATTGTTTATCATTTCATGAATAATAATTTAGTTTTATGTTACATTTTATTACAGTATAACCCAGTATTTATTTCATATATATGTTTGTTAAATAATTGAATAACCTGAAGTAAATGAAAACCAGCACAAGTAAAACAATTCACCTATGATTTATCTAATTGATTTTTCTTTCATTTTTAACAGAAATTATTCAGAAAAACTATTTGATAATGCATAAAGCTCTTATTTACTAAACATAATAGTGATATAGCTGATTAGATTTACACATTTGTTATTAAAAACAACCTTGTAGTTTGAAGCCTACAACCGTATTCAAAGGTTTACACCTATTCATCAAGCAGTGAAACAATGAATATTGATACTTATGGACAACAAGTTGTTTAGTATGTGCTTTTTATCATTCCTATGATTTGTCAATCGGATGCAACAAATTCTTACTCAATGTAAGTGTTCTGAAGTACAGGTTCTCGCTAACAGTCACCATTAAACTTGTAAACTATTTGCAGTGATATTTAAGGGATTGGATGATCGCTTCAGATTGATAGCACTACTCAACCAGGATAGCTAAATGAATCAATAACTAAAAGAAATAATCTTTCACAAGAAATCGTAAAACCATTAAGCGTGAGTTAAATCCATCTTTTTGACAACTTAAACCATATATCTTTCTATCAAAGAATAACTACAGTGAATAACAATCCACTCTCCATTACTTTCTGAACTTTGAAGAGAGAGGAAATTCAAATTTTACTGGTAATCGACCAAAGATGTCTTTTAAAGTATTCCATGTATATGATGAAATTACTGAGTAATGTTTTTCTAACTGTTAAGTAATCAGTCATCTTTATGTGTTACAGATTTTCCATTACACAATTTCCATTACATTTTTACGGGTCATCTATATATTCAGTTACTATTATCCATTCTGTGTTATAAAGTCAGATTTCTCCATTATATTTATTTTATTTATAGTATTATTTGGAATTACTGGCTTAAAAAAATGGTATATTGAAATCAATACTCATTCTTTTCTTTTTTTGTAAGTAGAACAAGAAATTTATAATTCGTATGTGTTGCTGTTCATTTAGTGGCATAGTTTATGAGAAAAAACACAAAATCATAAGACCAGACAGTTAATTTTGATGTGAAATTGATCTTTTGTTTTGCATACAGTAAGTAAACTAATTACTATTATTTTTTGTTGTTGTTACTTTCGGAATTTAACAAAACAACAAGGTTTCAATGATTCAAATGTTTTCTGTCAATAAACAATAATAGAGTTCTATGTACTGACATACATTCTACTAGGTATAATTTGTATATTCATTCAAAGGTCTACTATGTACCATCCGTTTATTTGCTGATTTCGACTGTTTCAGTCATAGTCATTATTTTACACTCAGATAATCAATCTTTTACGATCGATTGATCACTGGGTAGTGACCACTGTCATGTATGTCAGGTCCTTCTGAGTGTAGATCAAATTCTATCGACTAAGTTGGAATATGGCCACTAGTCTAGGTAACTCAACATTGCGTGCTCTGTGTGGAGATGTAAGGTAGTGGTTAGAGGTAGTCGACAGGAAACCCTGGATCTAGGTTTCAGTCTATTCGGTGCTCGTCAACAAGGTTACTTGTAATCTTGAAGGAACTGATGCTGCTTGACCAATTACGTCCCGTGTCATCCAGCTTCACAACCAGTGACATTAACATTCAGCTATCCGGGCCGTGACTGACCTCCTGTAGGAATGGGATTGAAGTTTTCCTATAGCCAAAGCGGTTTCATCACAGTAAGTCAGTGTTCTTTTTATGTCACTGCCAATCAAATCTGGGAAGGATTGTATATAGTTATGAAATATAAAGTAAACAAAAAGCTTCAGTATACTCTTTATACATCTGTTAGACGCTTGATGCTTAAACTCTGGACCTTTAGTCAATATTATTAAAAGTTATAGTTATAGACGTTCATCTTTGTAGAGGCTGTTTCTACCGGTTATTTTTTACGTAACTTACCTAGTTCTGTTTTCTATATAACTGTTTTGAGTGTTGTGCCCAATGCATAACCCCAGTTCCTCGTTGATGCAATACCCTCAGTCTGATAATTTAGCCAGGTTCTAGTCTCGTTTTCCATAACCTTTATTTTGAACCTCACGTTTTGTTTCTGTACAGAGCTAAGTTTTCTTTAGATAAATATCCAATTATTTTAAACGAGAAGTGTAATTGTTTTCCGCTGTTTCTATCTCGTACATCCACTGATTCCATGCCTCAATGACTTTTATACCCAACTTTAACAGTATCGTTTGTCAGTCGTTTGCTTTGAATACTATCATTTCATTTAACTACAGAGTTAGCAGTTGGTGAGAGGCCCTGAAATAAGGATCATTTATTTTGTTTTCAGTGTTTTGACTTGTTGGAAAACAGATATTTCAACTTTCACTGATTTGAGATATCCATTTTAAATTATTCTCATATGACTTAGGAGATGTATAAATGATATGCAGATAATATATTGTTTGTAAATAGGAATAGTCAAAGACAATTCAGAATGACGTTGGTCTTAGTACGAATAGCTCACTTTTAGTGTGTTATGTTTCAGATATGACAGAAATAAGTTTAAACCTCTAAGTAAACACAATGTTTTGTAAAGTTGAAGATACATGGCCACCTATACAAATGTGTAGGCCAATTATTTTCTAACCGTTCAAATATTACAATTAAACTACCTGATTTGGAGTTGCCTAAACTGAATAATTAGGAATGCTAATCGTACTGTATTCATACACTATTATAAAACGGTTACACATTATCGAGATACCAAATACTGGGAAACTCCAACAGAAACACTTCAGTTCTCTCCACATCTTCCTTTAGATCTATCGTTTGATGAAATGGGAGTGGAATATTCTGAAATTCAGACACCTAATATATGATGGATGGGAAGGTAGTTGCAGCTGGTGAACTGGTGGAAAACTTCAATGATTGAATATGAGTGATAGATATTGACTGTTAGAAACAGTTTTAAGAGTATGTTTTGAATGAATGTGTTTTGAAATTATGTTAAAGCGATAATTGTTGTAATGTCGCACATTTGGTGCTAGGAATTCTATGCTGCATATATAATCGAGCAATATTGTTTTCAATTAGATCGTCATCATGCTTGCTCTAATATACATGAATATTTGTATGAAATCTTTTTAAACCAATCAAAGCAATTTATGAATTTATGATCAAAATGACGTAGATTGCATAATTACACACAATAAGCAAGATGCACAAATTGATGATTAGAGGACAGGTGTACTAGTAGTGATAAGAATAATAAAATAAAAAATGTTATAGTCAATAGTTCAACGTTGGAAGTAGGTCAAACTTGGATAGACAGACTTTAAAATAATAATCATAAAACGTTATTATGATAAGATCATAAGAATAGTGTAGATAATTAAATATTGAAGAATACAAACAGAAAGAGGCGAAGGATGAAAAACAAATACGGGATATGAAAAAAGTTAGTAAAAAATTTTATTAAGTCATATCTGGTCAAGGAATGGATGAAAGTGTCACTTAGTGCTTTTCAACTCATAAACTAGGTTTACGGATCCGGATCCTAATAGCTTCTGGTATACCTACCATACGGGATCGAACCCCACTAGGAAATGACAAAGGTTTACGATAGATCACTCACAATGACTCGGTTTTATCTATCGTGTTCATTGTCAACCAGAGGTGCCAAGACTGACCTATGTATTGTCTTTGTTCGGCCCCTTTCAAACCAAGTTGGTAGTTGTTCACTCATTCGTTAATTAAGCCTTTTGATAGTACGCCCGATATAACTATCTCCCGAGGAGCGGTTGAAGTTGTAGATGTACATTGAGGAGGCAAAATCAGGTAACTTATCCTTTGTTTGAGTAAATAACACTGGTCTACTAGAAAATATCAAGGTGTAGAATGTCCTATTAGCCGCTCTTGCTAATCCGTGAGATAGGATATCGACAGTCACATACCCACTGAGCTGTAGTTCAAAAAACAGAGGTTTAAAAAAATTTTCAGATAAATATTCATGTATATTCGAGTAAAGCCTGATGATGATCTAATTGAAAACAATATTGTTCGCTCATATATGCTCTTCTAATATTCTAAATGAGAATCCTTGTGACTGTATACTACATCAACAATTTACAGCATTGAGTAAAGCTGTTATGATATTCATTATTAATGAAAGAAGTTCTTGTCTGGTGTCTACTAGCATTCACTATAAAATGTTTTTAGCGAAGTTTTGGTTAATAAAAAAATCTAGATAAAATAGATGGTTATTATCTAATTATTTCCGTTCATTTTTAGTTTGGACTGTAGAGTTTTCCTATAATAATGGTATTCTTCCTTTGATTGTGCTATCTTAGACCTCTCTATCAAAGTGGCATATATTTAAAGAGCATTATAATGAAAACTAAAGATTTCGAATGTTATCTATGTTTTTACAGTTGGAACTTCAAACAGTTTTTACGAAATGAAGTTATTATTTCAGGTTATACCACCAGAGAGGTAACCAAATCGCTTATAAATTTACTACACATTAATAGTTTGCCCAGTAACATATATTTGCATTTAGACGACCTTACGGCCGACATTATTCACAATATCTTGGAAATAGAAATAGGATATGATTGGATATGTACAATGGTATGATTTCTACCATATAAAAAGGTTTTTCAGTTACCTACACAATACATATTATGGATCAACTCAATTATTTATTTGACTTCCATAAACACTTGAATGTAGTGTGACATTTGTTAAGTCATTATGCGATACTTACTTTTATTATTAAGATTCATTTGTGTCAACTAAAATTTCAATCCGAAGCTTATAATATCAGGTAAACTAATAAAACCATTAAGAACTGAACTACTAGTTTGATTGATTATGAGTCTCATCAGGGGCATACATTAACGATTCCATTCGCGATTAAACCCGAAAGCCTTTGAGTTATATTTTTTTAACCCACCGAAACAGAATCCAATGATCTACATTTTTTGGCTTCTATCGATTTGTAATAGTGTTATCTTGATATAATGTCATAGATGAGCTACGATACAGCTCATCAATTCGTTGATTTCATAGAAGACAGTTATTCCACCGAACAGCTGCGAGTTTATTTGTAAGTTAGTCACCAATATAAATCGTAATATTTTGTAGATAAACATTATGGCGTTTGAAAAATAAACAAAATTACGGATAGCTTTGCAAAAAGACATTTAATCCCCTTTATTTAAATAAAACTTTTAACATAATATTTCTCTACATTGTTTCATAGCTAACTTTATAATACTGTTTTCTGGTTAAAATATACGTAAAACGTAAAGCAAAGACACATTTTTCCATCACAATGCTTATAGATACAATATAAAGATTGTTTTGTATATGTTTACATAACACGATTAGCTAAATGTGATAATTAGATGTCTACATATAATAACATAGTTCCATATTTAGGAAAATAGATACGATAAAAATTCTTTATAATAATATATATAACTTCTTTGGTTACTTATTTTGAGTTTTGTAAACATCTTCATTTCTAATCCTCTTTACTAAATCTACATATCAACAATCCATTTGACCAAATACAAATGTATGTTCATATAGAGAACAAAACCTTTTTTAAGAAATTACCTATATGTATGTTATAGGCAAAATTCTGTCAGCTGTCTTTCTGCAATTATATATATATATATATATATATATATATATATATATAATCGAAAGGCGCTGTAATTACTGTTACAGCTTACTTTAGTAATTGTTTAGTTTTTCATTAATGTTAGTTTATTGGTGTAATCTTTTAGATATCGAAATAAAAAGATTATTTCATCTATATTTTGTTTGAAATCTATGGTGAACTACAACAGAATTTGACTAGTCTATTTGAACTAAATAGGATAGAGTCTATAGAAAATAAACATTGAATGATATTTTTGTAAATATTCGTTAATTTACCATATTTGAGTAGACGCTGAGATTTTTTATCAATTTAGAAATGAACGAGTGTTATACTGAAACACCTTTCTTAATAAATGAAGACGAAATTGAGTGATACTATAATTTTTCTAAGTATATTAACTCGTTAATTGCATTATGTGTTTATTCGAAATCTCCTCAGATAAACTGATTTATCTTTTTTGTTCAAAATATAATCTCAATTATAGATAAATATGTCTTAGTTATTTGCAATGATTTATTGTAAATTGAAATATAAAAATGCTTCGAATTTCAAAATGATATACAGTTTTGGAAAATACTATAAACACACTAGTTCATGTTCTCAAGTTCGGTTATCACGAATACTATAATCAGATATTAGCTAAAAATATTCGCCAATTTACAAGACTTCCCGATTATTTGTGTAGTAGAATATACTTCGAGAAATGTCAACCGTAGTAACTTTATCTGAAATATTGCTTAAACGCATTTATTTAGATTGATTTATTTGAGGCTAGTTTTCTTTAAAAACAGATAGGAGATGCAAAACATTTACAAACCGAGAAACACTGAACAATTGATGTTTCCTAGTTAAAGACCCTTTAACAGTGAACGTCAGTTTATAGAGACAATGTAATGCTTGGTTCCAACAGAGAATACTGCTTTTTATCACACCTGGAAGTCCTATGATTGCAACTACACACTTCTGAGATGCCTAGGGCCGAATTTATAAATACTTTAGAGAAAATGGAGCCCATCTGCTCAGCGGGAATAGTATACCCCACACAAAGACTCGTGTGCTAGCTGGATAGGTAGCTTCATCACGAGGCCACTCTTTTATTCTTTTACCTAGTGGCCTAATGCACAAACGTCAAGAAACGAAGTTTCATTAATAACCAATGAGTGAAAATAGATCCGAATACCATTCATTGCTTGAGAATTGTGACGCGAATGTAAACCATTGGTTCTGAATAAGAGTTTCCCTGCCCCCCTTGATACGTCATCCGTATCCATCTAACTGCTCTAAGCTGAAAGTGTTCGTTTTTAGTCCTTTCGATTTCGAAAACAACACTCAAGTCTTATAAAGGCAGTAATCGGAACATTCCTGACAGAGAATATAGACTTATAGCCATGCGAAAGTATTTCGATCGGAGTATAAACTTTCTCAGACCTTGACCGTATTAGAGTATTTTGAGTCAGAGCTTAAAAATATCATGATTCTCTAAGATTTTCCAACTATTGTCATTTCATGATTATAATTAAATTTAAATTATCCCATTAGTATCTCAAATTATTATTGATTAATTAATTTCTTTTACACAATATAAATATAAACTTTAAAAATTCATGTAAACAGATTATATTTTAAATGTAGCCAATGAGAATAACTTTTCATGATTGATTTATATTTAAATGCAGTTACAGTATTGCCAAATGATTTCCTCCTCTTCTTTTATTGATATTTCTCAACGGTGTTTTTCTTTAAAAATTCTGTGAATATAAAAAGAAAAAATTAATTTGTAAAAGAAGAAAAAATAAATAAATAACACAGCATACATTCATCATGTAGACAATATAATTTCAGTTTACATTTTCAATTATAGAATGACCTTATTCAATTTATCCGTCTGTCTATATTTGGAAACAAATGTTTCTAATAATTAGAAGAGAATAAAACACAACAACAACAACAGCAGCAGCAACACTCGTTGAATTAGAGCATAATATTTTAGTTGTATTTGATTTAATTATCAAATACATTATAGACTTTCTTCAATTGTTATAAAAATTATCTAAATAAGGTTTCATCAATTAGAAGAAAAGAAAATAACAAGAGAAAGTAATAAGATGATTCATATTGTATAATTTACAAATAGAATGCCTGTGATTCATGAATTACATTTTACTGTTTACAGTTCTTTTTTGTTTTTTGTATTCACTATTAAGTCTACTTACGAAGTTTTCAATAAATAATCCATTTGAAGTTTACTTATTACTGAATAATGAAGAGTTTATTCTTATAATATATGTTGAGTAAACAATTAGAAAATAATCAGTATTTTCTTACTTTTATGATAAATTATTTGATAGACATTGTTATTATTTGATATTCACCGTTTCTTTATAACATAAATGCTGATCTCATGTTAGTTTACAAGATAAATGCGTAAAACCAATACTATATTGATTCAATAAATATTCGATAAACTCATGGATGGGATTAGTAAAGTTTCTTACTATTCTATTCTACTATCACTTTAACTGGAATCTTGTTTCAACTTAAATGATTGATGATTACATCAAGCACATGCATCAGTAAAATTTAATATCATTTCTAGAGAAAGTTTTCATTTATAATCTTAAAGTTGATAATGAATCTACAATGCTTGAAAGTTACCATTGGCTTTAACACGTTGTCGTTGATCGCTAGACTGACTTCACATATTTAAAATAGAGATAACACTTTTTTGTTTAAATCTGTTTTTGAACCTGGACTACGATTTCAATACAAGATCTCTACGATGACCTACAAGCCGTCTGTTTAAAGAAATGAAGTAGTGATACTGCTATAATTTATTGTGAGTAGATACAGACTAGTTCAAAAAATATTTGAGGTTGATGCAAAAGGGTTTCGTGTTAAAATCTGGTGATTTTTACTGAGTGTTCAGAATGTTTTGCAGTTAGCCATCTTAACAATAAACGCGTAAACTAATTCATCAGTTAATTATTCAAAAAGTAGCTGCTACCGTAGTTCTGTGGTTGGGTTTGTACAAAGTGATTTTTTTAATCGAGGTTTTTGTGCCCATTTTCCTTTTCTGATAACACCAAATAGTTAATTTAGTTGGTAAAATAAATATCCTACTTGACTCCATGTATTTTCTGTGGACTTAACACGTTTAAAACAACGGTATATCAAAAGTCATACACGAGAATGATTTTGGATACATACGTTTCAGATGTTTATAAGGGCAGAAAGACAAAAGAATAGCCGATCGGAGGTAGTAAACAGAGTTACCCACTGTATTCAAAACGTTACTCAACATCTACTAGCATAAAAGATACAAGCAAGTATACAGACATAAACATACTACGATAAACACACGCTCAAGTAGCACATGTAAATTATAGAATGACTGGGAATGTTAGACTAAGTTATCTGTCCAAAGGTTAGGATAAATGACGTAGGTGGTTAACAATACTGAGTACCACCCTCTTTATTGTCTGAGACGCTTATTCCTTCACATTCTGCTATGTCAACTAAGTCAGTTAGAGAGCCTTAAGGCTATAAGCAGAAAACTCATTGTTCGACAACAAAGTTATATAACACATTACACTCGGGTAGTCATACAACCAGCATCTATAACGTTCCTGCATTTCTGCAACGGAAAGATAGGTTTAGGAAAATCTGGAATTGAAAATGCCATACCTCACTTCACAAAACGGATATATGTCGTCTGCACTGAGAACTCAAAATTAAGAAGCCAACGCTTCTGAAAATATTTGGATAAAGATTATGTATCTCAATTTGTCGTCACTTTGACATTAAAGATGCTTCTAAGTCGACAAGACCACTTCTAATACAGATTTCTTTTCAGGGTTCTTGAGAAGAAGCATCTTCTCATTGTATTAAAAACAAAAATGACAACCTGTTTCATATTCTCAACAGCACTCGTGATCTCATCATCGATCAGTTTTTGATATTCACCCTTTTTCGGATTTTGACTAAACACATAACTATCTAAGTTCCCCGTTAGTAGTACTTCTTGACCTTAAAACGACATCCAGTTCCGTTGAATGCAAAGCCTAAGGGCAATGTTGACAAATGGGAGGAATATCAAAGACGTCCACCGCTTTTGTGAAGGCTTTCTAATAAAACGCCACCTGTTACATTGTGTCCAATAGTGCACGATGTACTATTGCATGTCTATGAAACACGGTTTACGAAAGTACACAAAAATTGTGGAATGCGTGTTGTTTGTCACAGATATCTCAGAATGATTGACCACGTGAATGAGTAATGTTTAGGTTAGGTGTAGGATTCGTGGCAAAAGTGGCCAGTCAGTTGATGAGGTTATGAACCTTAATTAACTGAAGTGGCTGGGACAGGTGTGACGTATATTTAATCACCACCTGATTGAACGTGTGCTGCTTGCTGGTGTAGAAATGGGTTGGAGGGAAGCAATGAGTTGTTAAATCAAAATGTGTCACCATTGCATGAAGTCATTGAATGTTGGTTGGCTGGAGTCATGCTGGTGGATGCAGACTACATGTTTGTTATCGGCATGATGACCGTGATCAGTGGTTATGGAGTTCGGATGGAGTTGTTGATAATCAGTTAAAATGACGCGAATGAATCCATTCATTATTTTGAATTGTAGTATTTCTTCATACATACCTTTTCATCCTTTTTTTCACACCATATTCTCAATGTCAGGTGTTTCTCATCATCACCGCTACTAGATCATTTGTTTTTCATCCTGTTAATTTCATTTTGTCGTTCTATCGTCGTATGGTAGCTTGATATAAGCGAAATTTGTGTCAATCTGTTGATTCTGACTATTACTGATGAATTTAGCGATTTTCATGGATTTCTTTGATATTTTTATATATCTTTTCTCTGTTCTATTCACCTATGCGACAAACCCACAGTATTCATTTTTTATTTAACAACTATTATATCTTAATAAATAATGAGTATTCATTTTATCATTTCTGCGTTGAGGTAATTGCTGGTCTACACGACGGAGGTCTGTCTATTTGGGATCAACACAAGTATTCCAATGAAATACCTATGAAGTCAACAAGTTTATCGATTTTAGATGACGTTCAACATCAGTCTGTTTCCACCGGACTCAATGAATTTTTAAACCTGCCTGTTTTGTTACCAACCTATAAAACATCACTTGTAGAATATAAAGATTCCACAAATACATGCAAGCTTCAATCATTGGTCAACTGTGTGACTCAACAACATAATCACTTTAGTCCAATTATATCTGTTAAAATTGCAGTCGGTGATCATCATAGGTATCGTGAACTAGTAGATGAATCAACTACAGATATAGATAAATTTCAAGTGCTTGCATTAGACGAAATTGGTAACATTAGTTTATGGCTAGTATTGATGAATCAAAAGTATAGAGTGCAAAATACTATAGAAAGCCTTGCAGGCTCACAAATAGATTACTGTTTATTTCCCGGCACCAGTCGTTTACGTATAATTCGCTTACTGTTCATCGAGTACAAATCAACACAGATAAATGTAAGTTAAAGATTTCTATTTAACTACGAAGATTATTACTTGTCGAAGATCACGTTTTGCTTTACTAATAAGCACGTATGCCTTAATATCCCACGTGCAATTTATGATTATTCTTTTCCAACGATCATTCACGTTTTGCAAACTGTCTGTCATTTTACATTTTGGTAATATATGTTTGATCTATTTAAAAACGAACTAATTTGATTTATTGCAACCATCGAATCCAAGAAGCATCTGTTAGCTGGTTTAGAGCTGTTTAGAAGAGTTCACCTGAAATCAATCATGAAAAAGACCCTTTAATCTTGAGGTCTCGTGGCGATTACGGCACACAGGAAACTTCACACATTGTTAACTATTTTGCATTTTTGTATCGAAGTAACATGTAATTCATTTGCTGCTTGAGGATATACTAAACAGATAGAATAAACGTCCGGTGTATACATTCAAATTAAGAAACTTTCTATGAAACGTTTTGGAAATTAAACCCTGATTAAATTCCAGTTGAACGAAGTATTTTTGATCAACTTGGTATTCAGAACCATAAATTCATACTATATAACGATACTGAAGAAGAACAATAACAAATGACTAGTATTCAGTTCAGAATCAAATTATTGTAAAGAATATAAACTTGTGTTTTCTTAAAACCGATTACAAACATAGCCGATACTTTGTACTACACTTATCGGTTTTCTAGATTAGAAGCAAAGTCATTTTAGAGGATGATATAAATATGATGTTTGTTAAACGACCCTGTATTCTTTTTCCGATTATATAATCTGAAGCATAAGATAACATTAAATGTTAAAAGATTATCAATTGTGAGTAAATGCATAATTTAGTAATAAAAAGGGAGGTTCACATACGTTTTTATTTAAATCGATCTTATACGAATAACTCTTTTGATAAAACAACCATTTGAAAGTCATACTAATTAATATAATAAGCCTATTTAAAACCAATCTTTTGTTGACAGTCTTTTACGAAAAGAGATAATTTTCTTTTTCCCAATATATCAAAACGTTCTGACATATTAGCAATAGTTATATAAGCATACTTGTGTTGTATGTAGTTCAAATTATTATTTTTAGCTATTTGTTTCTAATTATATCAACCTATTGAATCTAATAAAACAAAAGATGTAAAATATTTCTATAATGTTCAGTCCGGAATAATTAACTATTCAACACTCTCATAGATATGTATTAAAATTACATTTGGAAAATCTTTTTCTTTCAATTCTCCCTTATTAGATTCCGCCTTCATTAACAGAAAATAGTCTAAAATTTCAAACAGAAAAGAATAATTGGAATCTGTCAAATCGGTTGAATAATAAAGTTATAACCACTTGTTTAGCCATAACGAAACATGGGAATTTCTTGATTGGTTGTAGCAATGGTCAAATTATACATCGCGGACGTACACCTAATCAAACAGTTTATCCTAAACTATTTTCACGAATATTATGTTGTTCAGCTGTACAGACAGTAGAAACGCATCCAAATGCAGAATTACATATATTTATTGCAGGTTGGATATTTTATTGTATAACTTATGCATGTAAATGGCTATATTCAATTGCATAACTTTTAAAAATTGTCTAATTTCTTCAGACAGAAAAACTATCCTATGTTTTCTTTAGTTGTAAGAACTTTGTATTTAGTAGATATTCAAGCGTGTTATTTGAGGTTGAAATGAAATGCTTACGGTTATGATTCGCTGAGTAGCAATCAATATCATTTTTTCTAATTTTTAATGCTAGTTCAGTTTTTTCAGTTCAAATACGTTGTGGAAACCGGACTAATTAACTAGTCATCACACTCCACTTGATGGCTGAAGGGTAACAAAGGAAGCCCTAGATCTAACAATTCACATCTACAATATTGAGGGAATTGATTCTCTTAGTGGGATTTGAACGCAAATATCCATTAGCGTCAGTGAGAAGAATTGATATTCAGTCTTTTAGACTGTGGCTAACTCCCTGTAGGATCGAAACGTTTACACTAATGGGTAAAATAGAAAAAATCCTCAGCATTTCATAGATGTTTTACGTAAATCTGACAAGGCGGTGTATCGCCTGCACACGTGTAAACTTGATTTTAAGAAGTAGGTACAAGGATTATTTGAAACGAAGAAAGTAAAACAAGATTCGCGGGACAAAATAAATTTGATCAGTGTCAAGGTCTGTCATCAACTTCAAACAGCCTGAAATTACAAGTGATACTATTGAACACAAAAGTTCGAGATATCTTAGTTAATGAGTCTGAGATGAATGATTAAAACAGAACTGAAAATCATGTTTATGGCGACTGTTATGTAATCATTTATCTTTTCGTTGTGATTATTTAATAGCGAATAAAATCTTATTTTGACTGCTTCCTATGTCTAGCATATTATTGGTCGTCAGTTTTAATTACGTTTAGTATCACCTCATTTTTTTTCCGCTCATTATGGTTCCATTCCTAACATTCATCTCAAATTCATTACCTAAAATATCTTAAATCTTTATGTTTATTAGTATCACTTCTTGTAGTTTCAGTCTGTTTGTAGTTGACGAGAAACCTTCACACTGACTGAATTCATTTTGTCCTGCAAATTTTATTGTTCTTTCGTTGTTCAAATCTGATAACAGTGAGTTCAGTCGATCAACTAATTTAGATCGCTTTAGATCATGATTTTTATTTCCTTCAATTATACATTTTAATGATTTTGAGGTGTGATAAATTGAGTGAACTTATTGAAATAAGCCGAAAATGGATGATCGGTCGAAGAGTATAGATATATGACAAAATAAAAGGCAATCGGATTTTCCAAATTTTAATGAAGCGCACAAATAAGACTATTTCTCGTATTAATGAGATCAATAGAAGTTTATTGCATTAATTAGAGTTGAACTGAAGCCTAGTAACAATGAACTACCGAGACTAGATGGTGGTTGGAGGTAGTCGACAGGAAACCCTGGACCCAGGTTTCGTGCTGTTTGGTACTCGTCAGCAAGGTGTGCCTGTAATCTTGAGGGAACTGATGCTCCCTGGCGGATTCGGTCCCGTATCACCCAGCTTCACAGTCAGAGATGTTACCACTAAGCTATCCGAGCCGCGACTGACCTCCTGTAGAACTGAGATGTAATCACAATTGGTTGATCACTGGGTGGTGATCAATATCATGTGTGTCAAGTCCTTATTTGGTGCAGATCGAATGCTATCGACCATGTTGCAATGTGGCCACCAGCCTAGGTGACTCAACACTGCGGGCACTACATACTTTAAAAAAGTAATCCTTTGGAGCGATGTGTCCATAGTTGATTAAATGTCCCTGTATAGAACTAGTAATTGTTTTACATTCAAAAAAATATTTTCAATTCGACAACAAAATCTACGAACAAACGAAAGGGACACCAGGTACACCTTGCTGACGAGTGCCAAGTAGTATGAAACCCGGGTCCAGGGTTTCCTGTCGACTACCTCCAACCACCATCTAATCTCAATATATAGTGCCCGCAGTGTCGAGTCACCTAGACTGGTGGTCACATTGCAACATGGTCGATAGCATTCGATCTGCACCAAATAAGGACTTGACACACATGACATTGATCACCACCCAGTGATCAATCAATTGTGAACAATGAACTATCGTTAATCTTTCCTAAAACTCATTAAGTAGTTTATTTTGAATTTAATGATGGTTGAGTTACATGAGAGAACTCAGTAATATTTATAGTTTGGTCTATTTCAAGTTTGATTTTTGTAAAAACTACATTTTCCTGAAGTAGTTAAAGTACTTCAAAGATTTTCGAACGAAATCCATTACAATGCTTACTGTTATATTCACAAATACCTGTAGTGCACAGATATATACATCTGTAGTCAACTGAACATTTGCTTGAATAAATTGGATAATGAATTTAAGTAATAAGAAACAATTGTTTATCTAAAGAGTTTGATGAGAAAATCATTCTGGCAAATACCAATATTATTGTTGTCAGGTATCAAGTACATAGACTTAATGTTCCTGCACATATGAATCATATATGAATATGAAGGTCACTAGACAACTATGACTGATTACTCAGTTCATTATAATAATTATGCTGAATATAGAATTGGTATTTAATGTTTATACAATAATCACGTATTTGAAAATGAATGAACAATGAGATTGACAAATTAATTTTAAAAAGTGAAGGCATGAGAAAAAAACAAAGAAAAAATATTACTTAGCGTGTCTGTGTTTTTATTTGATGTTAAATGTGCTCAATAATAATAATAATATAATTTTACTACATCCACAATTTTGAATTAAACGAATAAATAGCTGATATTGTAATTCACGATTGAGTGACCACTAAGTAGTGAATAATGTTTTGATTTACTGCTCATGTCATTCATGTATGTCAAGTACTTCTAAGTGCCAATCCAATCCTGTCGATCCAGTTGCGATACGACAGCTAGTCTAAATGACTCGACATCACGTCTACAATGTTGAAATGAAAGTGGTAGTTGAAAGCAGTGAGAAGTAGACCCTTAACTAAGTTTTTGTGCAGTTTTAGACTCCAACAAAATGTACTTGGGGGAACTGATTCCCCCGACGGATCCCATTTCACGTCAACCGGTGACACAGTCTGAAGGTTATCACTGATCTATTCTAGCAGCAACTGACAGACTGTAGAATGATGACGTATTAATAATTGATCGACTACTACGTATCGAATCATATGTTAATTTACTTATCTTTACCTTATCAAACAAGAAAATAGAGTGGAGGTATGTGTGTGTTTATTGTGAGAAGTTACAAAATATTTACATAACACATATACATAGCTTTCAATCGTCCATTTGCATCTCTTGGTTTGTTCTTCAATCTGAACTGCTTTATCGACTGGCCTCCAAGTGTTCTGTCAATGCCGTGTTTCTGATGTACTGAAACTCTTCACTCTGTGAGACAATTGTTGCAAATTCGACACCGCGTTCCCCTACACACTAATTACAAACATTCTTGTGAGTAGTGTCCGCTACAACAAGACATCAATAACTACGTACTTACTTGCGCATGTTACCTGTCATGAAGAAGCGTAGGCCGCTCACCAGCATTCTTCAACGAACTCTGTCCTGGGCGATCCTTTCCAGTTGCCATTCGTCCTTTTCATGTCTGCTTCCAATTCCCGATGTACTGTGTTCTTTGGCCTCCGTCTTTTTCGTTTCACCTCAGGATTCCAAGTAAGTGCTTGCCTCGTGATGCAGTTTGATTATTTCCTCAATGTGTGTCCTATCCACTTCCAACATCTTTTCCTAATTTCCTCCTCAGCTGGAAGTTAGTTTGTTCTCTCCCACAGTAGACTGTTGCTGATGGTATCCGGTCATCGGACATTGAGTATTATGCGTAGACAACTGTCCATACATATCTGTACCTTTTTGATGATGGTTGTAGTAGTTCTCCACGTTTCAGCTCCGTACAGTAGGACTGTCCTGACGTTCGTATTGAAGATTCTGACTTTGATATTAGTTGACAGTTGTTTTGAGTCCCATATGTTCTTCAAATGTAGGAATGCTGTCCTTGCTTTGCCAATCCTTGCCTTTACATCTGCATCCGATTCTCCTTGTTCATCGATGATGCTATCCAGGTACGTGAAAGAGTCCACATCTTCTGTATCAAGTGTGATTGGGTTGGTGTTCTTAATGTTGTATTTGAGGATGCTGTCACACTAGTTGTCTTCATCTGCAGTTGTTGGTGTGCATGGGATAGATGGGTCAGGTCATCTGATAAGTCCGAATCTTCTGAAGACAGCAATAAGGATGAATAAAATGTTTTAGTGGTAATATTGTGTGGTGACAATGTAATACTATTAAATGATTTTATTGAAGATCAAGTCATTAATTTCTTTTTTTAATAGACTTTATAGTTTTTGTCTAAAGAATACTTATTTCTGATCCGTATCCAGGGAAGCAATCAGTTATTCATTATTGTCTAATATTTAGCGATCCATATAAATGATCACATAACTTATTGAAGAAATAATAAAAATCCCTTTTATTGCTGGGTACGGTTTACTCGTTAAAGTGAGATTCATATTTGTCACGATCATTTGTTTGGTACATAATTTCTTTCATATTGAACTTGACCATGTAAAACTAATGCTTGTAAGCTGTTGAGAAGCACGACGGAGCCTTAGGAGGCTCTGAAGGAGCAGAAGAGATTCCATCTAATCAGAACCTGGTGGAGCTTTCTAGAACATCAACGTGACATACTACGATTGGACAATAGCATAACTCGATGTAACAAAAAACAAATCATTTTCATGGTCTCGTTTTCATTTTTTGATGAAGTTACATTGAATAAGGTTGACAGACACGTACAGTACATAGTTTTTTGTCCAAGATCTCACCATTTCGAGAATTGGAGATGGGAATGTGACATATTCGGTTTTAACTCTGTAGTCTAAATATTATTCTCTCGCTGAGAAACCTATATGTTTTGAGTTGGTTTACTTCCTGGTGCGCGCAGCTGATTCCAGTAGTAAGATGAAATAGCAGTTAAGTACTGTTCTGCTTTAAATAGAACTCAATAAGATGCAAAATTGCGATCAGTTCAACTAACTAGTGAATGATTCTCAGTAATAGCTGTCAAAAAACGGCAGCTTCTAACAACTTAGTCGTATGAAGAGTTTTCAGACATAGATTAACTTTCAGGCACGAACCAGCGATTGTCTACACAAAATTAGACATTTCTAAACCATCGCTCAATGGTTTTAATATTGACTTCTTAAATTATTATCTAGTAAAAACGATTTAAAATTAAAACAACTATATTACGATTATATTACAATCCAGTGAGTCATCGTAGTACAAGCGCATTTTTTAAAACGAGTAATATCTAATTGATTATAGCATCAGAAAAAGCTGTTCTCCATGCTTGATGTTCAAGCGAACAACTGAATGTCGCAATGAATCTCATACTACAATATTTTTTTTTTCATAAATAATCAACCTGGTTAACAAATCAAAAAATGTTCCTTTTTTCTTGTTTCATCTGCATTGGTATGTCAAATAACTCACCTGAATAATTCTTTTTTTCTTAAAATATCTTTTATCGTGTGTAAGACGTATTAATCAACAGAATCTTCGAATAGAATTATACCAGCAAAATAAAAATATCCTTTTTCATATTTTCAAGTGTAAAACGGACACAAAAACAAAAGCAAAATAAAAAGATATATGGGCACTTTATAATTAACTATGGATTATATCTTTCTGTTGATATCTGTGACCCTATTCAATGACTACAATAAGTTAATGCTTCTCCTTTTATATACCAATTTCAACAATGTAATTTTAATAATAATAATTATTATTATTTGTAAAATCTGTTTCTATTATCTAGGTTATACAGATGGTAAAATTTGTTTATATAAAACAAATTACTTTCAACCTATACTTGAATGGGATGTTACGTCAGCAGTGCCAATAACAAATTTATCCAAAATAAAACTAACTAAAAATAAAGATGACACAGTAGCACCAATTTCAGAATCAATATCAAAGATTTCAGTTAATCGTTCATTTATTAGTATTCGTAAACTTATTTGGTCAGCTACTCGTTCTTCAGTATTTTTCAGTTTGGATTCAAATAATCAAATAATTTTATGGGATATTGTAAACATATTCAACCTGGCTAATAATTCTTTACTCTTAAATGATACAGAATCTAGCTTGAAGAATGATTATCCGATAAACGTGAACTTGAATGATAAAAAAATACTGTCTTGTCAAATTAATGATATTTGTATAAGTAAAATGTCATGTTCGAGAAATATTAACCGAATTTCATCATCCTCAATAGCACCGATTTCGACTCACTCATCACCTTTATTTATTTTATTCTATCCGCATAAAATTAGCATACACTGGATTAATTCCCGTTGGATAAATGAATCAGTGAACGAAAATACTTTATTAATGAAAACCCTCGATAATTTCAGTAGTATCAGTTAGCCTAAAACTTGGTAATTTATACCTATGAATGTAATTTTCATTGATTGGATACTCGATTTTGAGTATTTCTTTATGTTTCTTTATTGTTCATTCTATTGAAGTGAAGTAAGCAGATGTACATAATACTAAATGTAGATGAATGAACCACTATTATTATTGTTTCTTTGAATACGGATCTATGCTTATGTATGAAAACACTTTTCTGTTCGATATTCTCACAGTCCAAAAAATTTACATTACAAGACCATATACTAGTGTTAAGTAATGACTGTATCAACCGTATTTTTTAAGCAATTTTAATCAATCCTTCATTGTTCATGAGAAAAAAATAAACAATATATTTCTTCGTTTTTAGCTAAGAATGCTTAATCGTCAAATACAGTTGAAATAAGTTGGACGAAAGTTAGAAGCGGCAGTGGCTGGTGTTTTTCAGTGAAAGGAATATCAAAAACGTACATCAGCTTTGTATGGGCTTTCTAACCAAACACGATCGATCGAGTTAGCACTTGTGGAGAACTTTCATCGTTTTTTTTCAAACTTAAAACTATGTTCGTCCAAGTTATCCACTGTCCCTTTATCTATTCAATTTCCTTATGAATCTCCTCCTAAAATTCAATCTTTCCTTACTTATTTATTCAGTGGTCTATCTCCTATTAGATAATCTACTCCCCGACTTGGAATATGTGGATGGTATAGTTCTGTTTGTTTGAGACCTCGATACAATATTGAGTCTTCTGATCATCTTGAGAGACAAGGTAAACACGTTTCTTACGCACATACTTCTCCATCTAAATGCAAATGTTTGTTCAGGGACTAGTTGGAATCAAGATTTGGACAGAGAGATGGAGTTGGGCACGTCGATCATTTCACTTATCTTAGATGTTTCATCCGTCTTGATGGGTCAGGGTTTGATGAAATCTCAATACGGAATCATCAATCTCGACTGTGGCTCGCCAGCTTACGCCACTTATGACATAGAAGTATATGCGTTTCAAGCAAATAGTGAGTAAAGCGCCCAGCGGTGCACTATGTATTATTGCATGGCTATGAAACACGGTTTACGAAAGTACACAAAAATTGTGGAATGCGTGTTGTTTGTCACAGATGTCTCAGAATGATTGACCACGTGAATGAGTAATGTTTAGGTTAGGTGTAGGATTCGTGGCAAAAGTGGCCAGTCAGTTGATGAGGTTATGAACCTTAATTAACTGAAGTGGCTGGGACAGGTGTGACGTATATTTAATCACCACCTGATTGAACGTGTGCTGCTTGCTGGTGTAGAAATGGGTTGGAGGGAAGCAATGAGTTGTTAAATCAAAATGTGTCACCATTGCATGAAGTCATTGAATGTTGGTTGGCTGGAGTCATGCTGGTGGATGCAGACTACATGTTTGTTATCGGCATGATGACCGTGATCAGTGGTTATGGAGTTCGGATGGAGTTGTTGATAATCAGTTAAAATGACGCGAATGAATCCATTCATTATTTTGAATTGTAGTATTTCTTCATACATACCTTTTCATCCTTTTTTTTCACACCATATCCTCAATGTCAAGTATCTTCCATAGTCATTGAAATGACTATCTGTCCAGGTTCATTTTAAGTTTTGATACATCTATTCTTTAGAAAAAATGTATTAACAATTATGCTTAAAATTTATGCAGTGAAAGACTTTTTCTGAATGTTACTTGGATCTATTTTTTTGTCGGAAATATTTTAAAATGACATCAAAACTATTTATCATTTCTAACACTTCATACTATGTCTAGAAAGCAGCAAACCAGTTTGCATTTTATCCATAACAGTATTTTTAAGAAATGTCAAAATATTATGAGAAATATTTACAATCTTTGTCGCACTATAATTTACCGAATTACAAATATGTCATTTTACAATCTATAAGGAACAAAAGTTCAATTAAACTTGATAGACTACTAACACTAATACACTATGTTTAGATCGATGTTTTAAGTATTTCATCTACAGAGAATTAATAAAAGGTGAACTTGATATCGTTTCTGGGTTTTTGAATCTTTTTACTAATTTAGGTTTCATCATATCATTTGATGATGCATGAAAGAGACCGTTAGTTTATATCTCTTATGCATATGAACGAAATAGTAACTACACAAAAATCTTTAACTGTTAACAACAACTCATAATTTAAATGAGTGTATATTTAAATATCTTTTAAAATGGATGTGCTGATCATTAATTAAATATATACCGCTAGGTTTAAACTATATCCTTTTAAGAAACAGCTGTTATTATTGCTTTTTTTGTTATTTTATTTCGTTTGCATTAAATAAAATGAACAAGACCGCGATTACGTTCGGATGTTAGGTAGTTAGAGGTAATCGACAAGAAACCGTAGACCGATGTTTCGTGGTACTTGGTGTTCCCCAGCAAAATGTACCTGTAATCTTGAGGGAATTGATCTTCTCTGGTGCATTAGATTTCATGTCTTCCAGTTGCGTAGCTAGGTCATTAGAATTCGGTCACCAAAAAGAATGACTACCTACATAACACTGATCACTACTGAGTGATAGGTCAATTGTGCACATACTTCCATTTATTTAACTGGAACTGAAAGCGTTATAGGAATCCGTAGTTTGAAAAGTTTTTACATAAATAACTTTAAAAATATTATTGAGATCACGAACCAATCTAAGTTAGAAGAACATTTAAAATCAGGAAGCATTTGATGGATGTTTCGTCCACAAACCCGTAGTTCCAAAAAATATTAGTCAGCTCATATGTTATGTGGATACTTGCAGTCTTACATATTGCATTTTCACTAGTTTGTCTTTTAATTATACATCTAGAATGTAAACACGAGGATCACTGTATATCGTTAGTCGAGAAACTTAGTCGAATATCCATCGCGCAGTATTTTACCATTATTATGAGGGTTTAATATTTTCTGAACTATACCATACCGTGAGAGGTGTCTAGGGTAATGTTTAACAAGACATGTGATACTGGACAGATCCTAAATTAGAAATGTCCAATGACTTATTCACAATCTAATCAAAGATTCTCATATTTCACAGCAAAACGATACTATTCACTCACTTATTTCAAATCTATTGGGCCATATTTTTTTACATTAGCCAATTAGTGGTACATCAGAATCCTCATTCATCCTTGTTGTTGAGTTACTTAACTAATCCTGACTTGGCCAACTTTACACGTCACAACTTCTAATTAGAATGATGGACTTTGTGATTCACCAATACACTTGGAGGTCCTTGACTCAGTTTTTATGGGGTTATGAGTGGGAACCTCTGAAAAAACTTAAAATAGAACGCAACAACCAGTGAGGGTTCTGAGAACTTTGGGAGTTTTCAAATTCATATCACTTCCCAAGTAAATTTGCATTTAGTGTTTTGTTGAATAAAGCCTATGTACTAACATTTTTCGTTTCAATATAAAAACCAGTTTAAATGAAATTGTAATTCACTTTGTTTACTGTGATATTTTGGATTCAATTAACAGAAATAATAATTTTTAATATATTTACATGGTGTCTTTGTTAATGTTTTGTAAAGGAATGATAATATATAATTGTATGGATTATTTTTCTAGATTCACTTTCTACCTTTGAAATTTTAGCCAATGAACTAAATTGATCTCAAATGAAATTGTAAAACAAACAAACAATTTAGATAAAATGTTATATTTTGACTTTCAGTACTTCATGAAATATACGTTTGCACATACGCATACAACAGAAAAATAAAGAAACATATTTGGAAATAAAAGATGAATATTCTCCTTTTTTTTTACCTAACAGCCTGATGACTTTATAACATTAAGGTTATCTTTATCTTATTTGTTATATCTAATGTATTTGTATGATTTTGTTTCCAGTGAACTTTATAACACACACATACACATTACATTTTAGATAAAAGGACAGAAGAGAACTGAATAAAAAAAGGAAGAAATCGTGTCAGTTTGTCAGAGAGAAAAGCAAAATAAACTAAAAAAAGAGCCAAACATAATATTAACAGTGATAATTAATATGTACATTAAATTTATGCGTATACGTGTGCACTTGCGTAATATAATCGATTATTGTGTTAAAAAATGAAAAAAAAACTGGTAGAAAATTTATCATTCTCATTCTAGATTTTTCTTCTCATAATTTTTTTTTCGTTACATTCAAAATATACTAGAATGAAAGGGTGGAAAGAAAAGAAGAGAACAACTAATAAAAGAGAGTTTACGCTGAACACTGGGTTTACACAGAGATTAGTGCAGAAAAAAAAACAATATCAAAGCAGATTGGAATACATTTAGTCAAGAAATGCATCCATCTCTATCTTCTGTGTTAGAATAAAACACCGTTTTTTATACATACATAAATATACATAAACATCTAATCATTTTCACATAAATAAGCACAAAACAGGCATACCACAAAGAGGAATAATAGTAAAAATATACATGCAAGTAACTGAATATTCAACAGTAATAATATTGTTTTTATTAAAAACGAATACAAAGAGTAATAAGAGTATTCATATAAATCAGCCGATACATACATAGTGTAGCTTTTAATTAATTGAAGACAAGAGTTTATTATTATTGAGTTTTGCGGAGTGAAACAGTTTTATTAACTATATTGGCAGCGTTTTACAAATACTGATCGAATAATAGAAAGAGCAAGGATAGGAATAATTGATATGTTAATATTATTGTTAATGAGTCATGGTGTACAATTATTATTCGATAACCAAAGATCTATTTACTTCAAAAGACGTTTGAAACTTTAGGAAAGACAATACACAAATGTATAATAGTAATAATTATTCTGTTTTGCAAGAAAAAAATACACTATTGACATCATAATTGTCATCACATCAGAGTAAAATACATAATCATTGTGAATCACTTTGTATTTCGTGTGCAGGCATAAAGTCAAACAATAATTCAAGAAATAATCACCAAGGTAGCTGGAAAATACCGATAAAATTTGACTTCATAACAATTATATATATATATATATATATATATATATATATATATATATGATAACAACACAATATTCCTCATTGTAACAAGATCATATACTTATTTATGCCACATAAATCATTGTATAATTATTCCGAAGTATCGAAAGTGTTCATTTTGTCCGAACTACTTATAACATTGAATGTAATAACTGTGTAATTAATAGCCATTATCAACGCTGTCATTAACAATCCTTGCAAACACCAATTTTACGTGACTAAATATTTTTCGTAAATTATTAAGAAATCTCTTTTACATTTTAAAACAAATACAGATAAGTTGAAGGTGAAACAAAAGAAATAAATAAAAGATTATCATTAGAAATCCAGACACAAAATATTTATACTTGTTGCACAAGTTAGCGGATAAATTATTATTATTTTTTTGAAATACATTAGTCTAGGCACAGAAAGAGTACAACACTAGTGTTTATGTATATTGAATTATACACCAAGTAAAATAATGTAGAGAGAAGCTAAAAAGGCAATTTTTTCCATACAAACTTTGTTTATCTTTGACGTTCACTTGACAAACCACGATTATTGGTTTCAAAGTAAGGTTGGGTCGATAACTGGAAGAAATCGCCTACAAAATTGTGCTGAAATCTAGATCAGTGTGTATTCATACAAGATCTAGAGAAAATGTTCAAAGTAACATTCAATAAAATGTATACAGCATATTCTTTCTCGATCTTCTAATTCACACACTTATGTATGTACCGAATCATACACACATTTAAATCTAAAGTAAAACTCATTCGCTCAGCGTCACCGGATCGATCGAAGACAATAAAAGACAGTACAATGTCTGTACAAAACGACTGCACACGAGGGTAAGTAGGTGAAACAAACTCATTACTCATGGATAGAAAAACTCAGTTTATATATGACACAAAAGGCCCACAACAGACAAGAATAATTTCATAATATGTAAGGGAATAGCTAACGTTAGGATATTTTTAGAGAATTCGCATAATTTACATATAGACAGTTAAAGAAGTCCCTAGGAGAAGACTATGCATACATACCAAAGTAAAGACTTTCTGATAAATAAATTATTAATACTGTCGACAATAATTCAACATAATTTTAAATACCTAAAATTCTTCTTCACCATTTATTCACTGAAATAAAATTTGAATAATAAAATGAACCAGTAATTTACACGTTTCTGATTTTCTGTTTTATCACTGTTTAGTACATTGAAATTAGCCATAACGTGTCAATCGATATATGTGATGTTGTGCCCTACAACCCTCTTGTGCAACTTCCAATACATATGCAATACACAATAATACTTCATTTGTTAATTTATTTGTCAGGACCTAAAATAGATTTTGTTTTTGAAAAGAAAAGAAGAAACAAGTATAATTAAATATGTTATGATAACTTGAATATAATGATTAAAATTTTTTGATTACCAATGAATTTAAAATCATTATATGATGTGACTAACCTTATAATACGCTATACTAATAATATCACGATTATTTATATTAACTAATGCAGTTGTAAAAATAATTACCACTTTCATTACGCTTGTTTATTGAGATGATAATCTTCAGATAAATTGATAATGGCATTTTTCATTCGGATAAAATCTCATTTGGTTTTTGTTCTGCTGAAAACATTGTCTTGTTGTTTAGACTTTAACGTTGACTGAATTCTACACAGATTTACGATGAATTTTTTTTCTTACCGCAAAGAATTAAGTCACTTTCAAACATAGAATTCAGCTTACCACATCATCTGGAAATAGTTTAGTTTTACTATTACGTTCGCCATTAATGTGTCTGAAATCCCCCCCTCCAAAAAATTAGATGTATTTCCTCAGGCAAAATAAGTTTTGGCGAATAAGGAACATCAGTCTGGAATAGTTATTTTTAGAAATAAATTGTCCTCTTTCATCAGGATAACATAAAAGTAGCATAATTGAAATACTTCAAAGATTTAAAACATTGTGAATATCGGTACCTGACATGTAAATAAAGTTTTAAGAAAACGAGCTGTTTTATGAACAGATTAGCGGTACCATAATTTAAAACATTTTGAAATCAGATCATCTTATAATTATGTTTCTTGAAAAAGTTATTTTCTAACTAAAAATATCAAGTTATGAAAATCGGTAAATGCTAATTTCTGTGCACATGGACTAATACAATCACCTTCTTTAGTAAGAGAAGTTCTTCATTATCTTTTTTCAAAGAACAGTCTACTGGAATGTAAATCACAAATAGAAATCGGCTGTAGGGCTACTACTATAATTAAACTTTTTCAAAATAAATAAAGTTACGATTTCCCACTTTGTTTAACTCAGTAAATCTTTGGAGAATCAAAATAATTTATATTATGACGCAATACTTCAGTTAGTTAATGAAATGATGAAATGTTCCAGATTAATTTGATTTTATCACACTGGCAGATAAATATACTTTTTCATCATAATTATATAAACTAGGATTCTTTTATTAGTAGAGTATCTACAAACAGTCATCCAGTTTGTAAAAGATTCTCTATGTAAAGAAAACAGTTAACCGTAAATGAATTGCATGTCAGTAAAATCTCTCACAAAATAATAAACCACATGAAACAATGAACATTCAGTCAACTGTGAATCATTTAAAATGTGATGTAATCTTTCACTGGTCCAAGTTGATATATCCTACATCAGTACAGTGATAAAGCAAATTAAGAGGTAGAAGAGTAAAAGAGTTGACATAACACTACTAAATGTGGTTGAAACTAAATATTAGGAACATAGTTATACCTGAACGAATGAGCCTGAAAAGCAAATAATACTAAACTCATTTATTTGATGATCCAATCATTGAACAAGAATTGTTTCGAAGAAACGTATTACTTCCTTTCGAATATCATTCCTAGTTAATCTTCATTTGTAAAAGCTCAGAAACGTCGTTTGTATATTTAGTTTAAATAAGCCATTAGTTGAGATTTTGAGATGATAGTAAATGAGTGGTAAAACGATAAACTAATCGTTAATCGGCTCTCATTTTTACAGATCACTGGATCTCCGGTTTAAAATCTGGTAGAATGAGGGGGATGTGATCGGAATTCCAGGCCTTCTAAACAGGCTCACAAACTAGGGGTATATTAATTATTATTACCATTATTATCGTCTTATCATATTTATAGCTTTGCTAATACTAACACGAATACTACTGGTTCAAAAGACAATGGTGGAATGTTTGGTATTATTACCAAAATTTGACTTGATAACTTAAAATAAATTGAGTACTGGAGAAATTAGTGATAAGGAAATTAATATGTTTGTAATATCTCAATGAGCAGCGAAACTAAACTTCCTGATATTTCCTGACTCATGGTAAGCCACTTCTTCAAAAAATAAAATCGTATACAAATTAAATTAACTCAATTCTAAATAGTGCAAAGAAATTGAATTTCTATTTACTGAGAAAACCACTTAGCACTCTAGAAATTGGCCCAGTTGTAGATTAACTAATCGAAAAACTTCTAGGAAATAACTTTCATCCACAGCTTCAAGAAACATTACATATTTTTACAAAACGAAAACTCTTCCTACTTAAAGTTTCACAAGAGGAATCGAGAGCTCTTTATCCACTATAAAAATCATTATTAGTGCTAAAGCTGAAAAAAGGAATACAACTGTAGTCATGAATAAAAGGGATTATAGTGGAAAAGCTTTGAACACCTGTCCATAGGATCTCAACAAAAGGTTGACATTAAAAGTTATCACATTTTTAGTAATTTGGTTCAACTGGAGATAAACTAACTTTCGAAAAATAAACTAAAGCTTTCTATTAGTGTCGCCTTATGGTTTACTTGATGTCCCAAATCATGCACTATATCACGCTTTTATGGTCTACCCAAAATGTTTAAGCCAGATATCCCACTAAGATCTATAGAAAACTTTACAAACAGTCCTTCATATGCATTATATAAAAATTTAAACAGCGAATCGAGGCCACTTCAATACAAGTTACATAATGTAATCAAAGATTCTTATGAATTTAAGTGTGAAACATAGGAATTAATTATCTAAAAGAATGAAACTATGATAAGCTATGGTATTTGGTATAAATTTACCAGTATTCTAATTGATAAATGCCTATAATTTATTGGTAGTTTAGTAAAGAATGATTATACTTTTTCTGACAGATGTCCTTCAGGCATTATTTTAGTCATAAAATCCCTAAAACTGCCAAAACTCAATCTCATTTACCTTTGATCGGACACCATTTGAACAAACAAAGGGAGTGACAATGAGATCCTTAATGTTCTCAACTGTAGCTAAACTATTCGCGTTTCATATAGAATCAAGTATTTTCACCAATGATATTGAATTACAAATTTGCAATAGATATGTGGAGGATACTTTTGTCATCATAGGAAAGACGTTCCTATGATCTTTTGTAAGCTGATTAATACACTCTCATCCTCACTAAATCCACTTATGAGAATGAGCACTGTGGGCTGTCATTTCTAAGTAAGATTCTAAACCTAACCATCTATCGTAAATCAACAGACTCCAATCGTCATACTGATTTCAGTTCAGCATATCCAGTCAGTGTAAAAACTCTTAACTCAAAAGTTTCTGGAAGAACGATCAATATTCATACAAATGAAGAGGACATCCAAGAGGAGCAGAAAAAAATAATGAACATCTTACAGTCTAATAATTTTTTTGTGATTGTTATTAAAAATTTGCTAAAATGAGACGATTTATTATTAAGTAGTAGCTCGAAGGAAATACCATCGATTGGTACCATGGTTCTAACCTACCCCCATGATACAGCAAAGGAGCTCTAGACGATCTTAAAACGATTCAGAATTAAAGCATACTACAAAGCAACCAATACCCTTCGGAATGTTTTAGTCCGCATAAACGAGGAGATCATATTAATGTTAATACAGAACTGTGTCTACAGATTACGGTCTATCGATTTTGATGCCTTCTAAATTGGAGGGTCATCTCGTGAAATCTTGACTTCAGCCATTGAACATATAAGCTACATTAAAAACCACCTAATAATTTTTTAGAACTTAAGAATATCCAAAGTAAATCAAAAATAGCAGTGTATGCCATCTTCAATAACCATCAGGTTGTTATTAAAAATATCAAAATAATACAAAAAGGCTTCTCCAACCACAAAGAAAGACGAGTAGCTGAACCTTTCCATATATTACTAAATCTTACTGCTTTCAATGGGAAAGAAGTTTTTACCATCTATTTAAGTTGGTTGATTTATCCTAGCTACATCTCATAACGTTAGTGCACATTCAAATTCAACTCAACTATTCACATTACAAATGTTAAATTTTTCACACCCATTAACATTAACACACATATACAATCATATCACATGAAAATCTCATTGACTTAAGTGATTTGACGTTGACTCGGTCGAACCTATTTTCGACTGATTGTACTAAATATTTTTGTGTCATTTTTCTGCATAATTGAAACCTGGATTTATATACTTAGTTGTTTTTTTTTCCAAAGAAGATGTAAGTTATACTGAATCAGAAAATGATTGAAAATTTAATTTCCCTAGTCAATGGGACATTACAGATTTATTCATTTTATTATTAATATTGGAGTTTGTTTAAAAGAAACTTTTCATTGATAGATTTGTCCAAACAATACAAAAGTAATTTTAATTCACATAAAATAATAACGAATGAAAATGCTCTCGATTTATAGAAAAAGGACACCTAATATTACATGATAATTCGGAAGATAATTATCAGCCTAATAAATGTAAACTAGATTACAAGTATAGTGTACTTGTTTATAGTCCCAATTCTAAAGCGAATAGTAGTTGCCTCAGTAATTGCTGTGGGTGTAGAGACATAACTGTATACTTGAACATGTTAGTATTAAAAAAACGAAATTATGACGAATGAAGTGTACAGAAACAATAAAAGCTAAATATTTTAGGGATATATCTGTATATTATTAAGCTTATCAAACCTATACATAAATATTAACTTGTATAATTGAATAGACGTCGGTTTATAAACAACTGAGATTAGTATTTCGATACGAAATTATCATTAGGGTTTGGAAAGTAATTCTACAAGCAAACGTAATGACAACTGTTTATAATTTGTGGACCAAAGTATTCCTGTTATGAAATTAAATCAATGCATAAAATTCATATTCCATAATGTTAAGTATTTGATATTTTACTTTTAAATGACAAATTGCAACCAGATTGAATAACTTTTGTGGTATATGATTAATACACAGAGTTAGTTTATTGTTAAAGTATTAGTTCCATGAGAACATATGAATTAGTAATAAACATAATGATGTAGTAGAGAGATAATGATACTAGATTACGTAATATGAATCATAACAATGAAAGATTGTGTGTATGGAAAAGAGGTCCCTTTGCCGAACTTCGTGCTTTTAATGTTTAAAGGGCAATTATAGGTCAACAGAGTCAAATGGCTCTTAGATGATATTTGAAGCAAGAATATAGATCTTTTTTCGAAATAAATGTGATTTTAGATAGAAAAAGAAGTTTATTAGAATATTAGATATCGTAATGTATGATTAGGAAAGATTATACTTAATTGACTGATCATCGTCATAATGACAACACCTGTTATGAACTAGAAAGCAAATATATGAAACGAATTTTTCGTCATCATTTAATATAACTCAAGAAACACATTCAATAACGGTAAGCTGATTCTTTTGACATTGAAAGCTTTAAACCGATAAAAATACATTTCTTTTTTCGTATTAACTGGAAGAAATTAGCGTTGTACGTATTTCTTTGCAAATATGACAGATAAATCAAAAGCTGAATAAAATTCTCATGGATAACTAACTAAATCGACTTTCATTTAATCTAGTATAAATGAATGAAATCTGTAACATTAATAACACACCTCTAGATTCTGGAATTAGAAAATGTGGATGGTGAATATAGCAAACGACTAAAGATTAAGAAGTTATGTGACAGCGTTTTGAGCCATTCAACTTTTTTTAGTTATGAATTGAAAATATAGAGAAATAAATTATACAAAACTTAACACGAAGCAGGACAACTTGTTATTCAAATATCTAAATTCTGGTCAATAAAATTACGAAAAACAAGCCTGATGGATTTATTGCTCCTAGAAAACATAATGATCTGAAAAGTAACTGTTTGACTGGAATCTCATCGACTTTCTGAAAGAAATGTAAGGTATTTAGAGTAAACTGTATCTACACAAGTTATTGAAATTTATTTCTACAGAGCTAACATCTAAGGTTTTTCATTAATTGTAAAAATACTCTATAGGATAGTGAAACTATTTTTAAAAAATTAAACAACCTGTTTTTACATCCACTAAGTTTAGTGATAAGCTTACTGATTGTTCCAATTAATCAACAAGGTTCTCAGACAATTTGTCATATGAACATCGTTTCCACAGCAGAATCATTCTCAACACAGTCATGTATTTTGTTAGTACAGAATAGACGGAATATGGCTAACAGTGAGATCCAGGACCTGTGTTTCGTCCTATTTTCGACTCATCAGTTTGGTGTACCTGTATCTTGGTACGAACATCAAATCTAGGATGCAGGCAATTCTAACTGACGAGTCCAAACCAGAAGAAAACACACATCCTGATTTTCAGTGTTAGCCACATTTCATTTATTCTATAATAGCTTGTATCATTACAGCCCGCAGACGATGAAAATAAGGCGAATAAGACTGATCAAATTCAAGGAAAAGCATGTAGTTTGTTGTTAGCCAAGTAATAAATTCAAAATAAAAAACATCCTCAATTTTCCCTTCGATCTAATCTACTTAATTTCTGATATAAGTATTATCAAGCATAGCAATTAAAATTCTGTGCGTTAGTTAAGATGCCAAGCGTTTTTTTTTTAAGGAAAAATAATAAATTTAGTAACAAAAAGTCAACTTTATAGAGACGTTAAAGGAGTGAACTATTATGCAAAACTTTAACCAATACTATATATTTTAAAACACGATCCATTCATGTCTCAACATGTGAAAACTAAATTTCACATTAAAATTCTCTAGAAAGGTATCAGTTAACCTAAAGTGACTTTCATAGTTTACACCAGAAACAAATTTGGATACCTACACATAATTTAACAATCCTGTATTCTTTTAAAGGTGCGTTGTGTTTTATAGTCAGAGAATACAGAGCTCTTTATAGGCGTTTGATACTATTTCGCAGAAAATTTTCAAAGATCCATACGATGAATTAACAAGCGATTGAAAATCAATGTTTTTTGTTAACGTCATTCAAAGAAGTTTTTTGATACCACAAATACGGACTAAAGACTAGTAAGTTGTTAGAAATACTATCATAGACTGTGAAGTCTACGGTCTGTTCTCATGCTATATCAAATTCATATTATTAAACTTCCTGAATCAATGAACCTTTAGTAAGCAGTTTGAACTATTGTGTCACTCCAGTAAGCTTTTTTAATTGGTAATCAATAAGATTGACTATAACACAAAAAGATAACCAACAAACGTTCAAATCTCCTTGACAATATCATCCCAATATTTCATCTTCATATAGATTTTGCAGACAATTACCGATAGGCATCTGTCAATTTACTATGAAAAATCGTTTCAATAAAATACTTTACTTCTATACTGTTGACGCTACTGATAAAGTCCACTAATTTTCAGGGAGAATATCCGGCTAACTGGCGAAAACGAAATGTTATCATCTAGAATTTGTGGTTCTACCGTATTATTAACTTTGATCTTTATTTAGTTAAAGTTTTTCTTTTTGAAAGTATTCCTTATTAATTGGTATAAAACCACGCCCTTAATTAAGCCATTCGTATCAAACTAACATTTTAATAGTGGCTTTAAATCATGCAAAATATTGTTGGTATAGTATGCATTACTTATGCTGACGGATTTAAGTAGTATGTATCAATAATTCAAAATACGAAGCATAAACACAGCTGGGGTTTTTTTGGATAGGAGTAAAATAAGCAATTTTCTTATAAGTGAAAACTGTTCGCTTTATAAGCGCCTTAATGATCTTAGTAAATGAATTGATACTACTATTTTTTGAAAATATCTACAAACAAAACCTCATTTCAATCACATTTTATGTTAACTTTGCTATATAGTATGAACTGATGTACCAAAAATACTCATTCTTATTTGTTGTAAACCCACCAAGTTTGTGAGGACATCTTATTTTTTATCTGCTCAAGTTTTTTTCCAATAAATGCGCGGATAAATTAATTAAAAGGAAATCAAATTCTTTTCATACACTTTGTATTTGTTCGCTTTCAATTAATCCGTTTTCTTATTGGGCGAGAGGATTTTTTGCAAATCATTTTTTTCCTTGTTTCTCTTTTACAAGAAAGTTCAACTCTAACAGGTATTTTTTTATCATCATTATTACACTTACCATCAATGGTCAGTTTATGTTCAAGAAAAATTCAGTTATTATAAATATGATTTTTTTTCTTCATTAATGTAAAATTAATTCGTTTATAACTATGGTGCATACCATAAATTCCTGTAAAATTAATTATTGTGCAATAACATTCCAATGGGATATTGTTGTCAAATCTTATAAACTTGCAATAAGTGGATCTGGGAGGATTATTTTAGTCAATTAATATTATATTGAAAATTTAATAGTAAAAATGAAGTAAAAAATTCCCTTCGAAAAACCATTCACAATTCATTATTTTGAGCAAATAATTGATCAGTAAAGATTTATAATTTAATCTTGAAGAAATGAATAACAGGTAAAACTATTCATTATGTATGCAAAACAATGATAACAAAGACAAATATAATAATAGAAAGACTACTGTTTGTTTATTATTTGTTACACTTGAAAAATAGAATTTAATTTTTAATTTTATATCTAGAATTCTTGTTACAGTTAAAAGGGATACGATATTTTGATGTAATTCTTCACCCCATCATATATTAGAGATGTGTTATTTTTTATTTGTATAGTATCCGATAGAGGTAGATCGAAAATATGCAAAACCAGTTTAATTAAGATTATTCAAACACAAGACACCTATTTTTTATATTGGATGTGCACCTGAACTTAGTTGACCAACTTCACAGGATATTATTTGGAACTATATGTCTAAAAAGTACTAAAACTATATTGAATATAAAACCCAATAGTCTTTTGTACATGTTGGTAGGATTGATTCTTTTAGTTTTTTCTTTTAAATAACTGAAATCCAAAGTAATTTTTGTCGAATATTTACAGAAAAGTAATAATAACCGCGTAAAACTATTAAAACAACTCTTGATGACTGATTGTTGTGATTCCATAAGTGGTAAAAACACTGTTGAATCGATGCACAATAACCTTACGAGGAAAATCTGGCATATACGGTATACGCCTTCATTTTTAATCTAAGTTGTTTTAACGACTTTTTTCATCGTCACATTATATGTGAAGAATTTGTATAACTTTGCAAAATTATTATTATTAACAAGAGAACCATCAAAATTGACGAACAGCAAACAGCCTCTTCATCACAGCTAATATTCTTAGCTGAATATAACTTTATACAATATACAATACAATCACATTCTATCAATCAAAAATGACCACTTTAGAACTCATAATCTTTATACATAATTAGATCAAAATGAGTGATTTATAGAGGGTTTACACGATTTGAATGTAATTTTTGCAACGAATGGAGCAAATTAATAGCTAATTATTAAAAGCGGAGTAGCTAAAATAGGATTTTCTTTCCGGTTTTAGGCTTTTGTATATCCTACATATTCTTCAACTTCGTGTTCCCTACAGTCTACAAACTCAGTTGGAGATTCTTTAATTATAAATTAATTACATTAATGTTACCAATCGATCTCATATAATTACCATACAAATAGGTACACATAATAGCTTAATTTGTTTTGCCAATTTCTTCTAATAAACCCTCATATCAGAAATTTATGAATAAGTTCTATACAACTATTGAAATAGAATTTCTCCGATAGAATTTTACTAGCACACTTCCTAAGGCCGAAAAATAATGAACGGCAAGTCAACTGACTACAAATAATTGTAGCAACAACCTGTGGAGAAACATTTTATCATCATTATCATCACAGTGGTTTTGGTCACTCAATTTTAAATTCAGCAGAAATCCAAGAAGGTTAATCTAAGATGAAATCATCTATACGCTTTATAGTTCTTAGCTTCGGATTCCATGTTAATCACATCAGTTTAGGCCAGTATCCTATAACCGATACTTATGTGAATATTTTTGTTGTTCTACTAAGTTGAAGATGACTGATAGAAATTTCTTCCTTTATACAACATCAGCAAAACCTCACATCAAATATTTGGCAAAAAGAAATTTATTCAAAAGTCAATATATAAGAGAAATAATGAATGTCGACTAAACTGAAAATTAACTTTTGACATTGAAAAATTCTCTATGATAATTATATACACTTGTATGTAGTTAACAGACCTTTACTTCTTGATCTCATGTAAACAATATATATAGATATATATTATATATATAAAAGCTAAAAAGGTTAAACTCAGTGTCAAATAGTTTTTTCTATCTTAACCATACTATGCTTTTCAAGGATATGTCTGTTTCTTGTAGATTATGAATTTTAAGAGAAGACAAAAGAAATGCAAGTTCCATCATGAAATTTATTTAGTAACAATAAATGGAAAACACAAAACTTAATAATGTAAAACTCATAATGTTTACTGTCTATCATATAATACAATAATAGTAATAATACATGTTATAGCTGGTCGATTTCTGGAAATCGTATATATATATATATATATATATAAATTGAGTCAAATGAGACTTAGTCATTATAATGCTTAAATAGTCAGCCAAGTAACTTTCAAAAAAGAAAGAAAAGAAAACAAGCAAACAAGATGTATATAACTCAGTAATATGATCATATTAATCCATATCTGCAGTTATTCAGTCTTTATTTATGGCTATGGCAAATATAGTTTAATAAAAATGATACTGAATTTTTAAAATTTTTACAGTATTGAATACTGTTAAAACATACAAAAACTTAAATGAGTGACTTAGTAATAAACGTTGTTAATATGTTACTTCAAACGTAGTCGTAAGTGATTAATTGGAAATATTCAGTGAAATATATCAGAAATTGGTTTTAGAAATTACAAAATAAATATTTTATGGAACGATAAGCTAATTCAATGATGCTACTTGTTCACCAGTTAAAGATTTATATGATCAGCTTTGAACCATACTTAAGATTTGAAAGTTAATGATACTAACAGGTTGCCGAAATCGAGTTGTGTGTAAAGCTGCATTTTAACTTCCTATCAGACGGAGGCTGAGTGCTTCTATCATTAAGTTAACACGAGTCACATATTATCAGTTGGTATATGGTAACAAAAACACTGTAATAGTTGAGAATCTAAATCATTAGATAATAAAAGATTTTACAAGACGAAGATTATCTTAGTAAAATATCATGGAACTACATTATGTTCTGCTAGGAAACATGTCAATCCATTCTTACGATACTGTCCAAAGAAATTCATATGTAAGCCTGTGTTATTCAGCTTATAGTGGATCTGAATGGTATCTGCTTTGTTTAAAAACCAGCATAATTATAGCAAAGCCTGTCATAGGACATGTACATAGTTTTCAATAAACTGGGTGATCCTGTCAATAGTCATATGTTTGTCTCAGAGATTGAAGCACATATGTCTAAGTTCATAACATACTTCTGTGAAATATTACTAAAAAGATCATCATCAGAAGTTTCATTTCTTTAAAAATTTAATAAAGGTAACATTATTTAACTACTTTACAATAGATAAAAACTTTGTAGATCTCATCTGGTTATGGATTATAGCTAAAACTAAAAGTATGTCATGTCTCCTTGAAGTCACTAACTTCTAGTCTGAGCAATGTTGGTGGATGTAGACTACTTGACTGCGGTCAGCGTGACTTTCGTAACCAATGGTTGGAGATTCCGGGTGATATGGCTCGGAATCGGTCACAGTGGCGTAGGTGTATACACTCTGTCTTCCCTTAAACTATGAGATTAAAATCGCTTCATATCTTTCTTTCTACCAACTAATATTTTCTTCCTGTACTATGTCCTTATATACAATCTTATTTTATCTATTACCACCACTAAACTGACTATTATGAATCCGGTGTTCATCTTGTTGTGTTAATGAGGTATGGCAACTTGGACGGATGCACACATGTGCCTGGTCGTACGTTGTAGCTGACTGACTGACTGATGTCATGTCTCTTTTCACAGTTAAAACTCAATTCAAAACGTGAGCATTTACAATAGTTTAAATGATCTGGACACCTTTATTATTCGGTGGTGAGTATTATTTCTCTATCCTGAAGAATTACAATCAGAATGATTGCAGTGGACAAATTACCGTTTAATTGCTGAATTAGTATTATCAATTTTTTAGAAAAATAACTGATAATGAGAAATGACGATGACGTTTTACCAACGTTTTTCAGTATATGTCAGTTTGATTAAACTATAGTTTTCTGGATACAAGAAAATCTTCTTCGTACTTACACTATCATACGGTTTATTAACAAAAAGAAAGACTAATGTTTTGACATAACACCCACTGAAACCCAACAGCCCATTATTCAGAAATTAAATATTTCTTCACTAAAAAAACACTAATTTTGCAAATAGCACAGAACTAAATTCACAGAAAAAATAGTGATCATTGTTTTTCCAGGTTGACATAAATTATTACCTATATAAAGGAGCCAAAAACAAAATCCAGATGAAAGAATACTTACCTAAGTCAAATAATTTTGTTATAAAAAACCATATTGATGAATGGACCAAATACTTTATCTGTTGAAACAACTTCACATAACTGTGTGAATACTAGAGTCCATAACCTTGCGACAGTAGTCTTCAGGTGACATTAAGGTTAACATCAATTTTGAAGAGAGGATATGAAATATTTATCAAATTTTTAAATTCCTAGCCACTATATGTCTTTCTGATGCATTGCAATGCTTTAAAAATATTCACGTTTACAATCCCGTATTAAAAAGTTTATGTAATTTTTTTTATGACCAGTTTATTAAAAATCGTATTATCGTGTATTGTAAAATTACAAGAAATTAATTTACTTCAGCACCGAAAGACTGTTCTAAATCATGAATTTTTTATTGTCAAGCAAGTTGAAAAATAAATCTTACTATTAAGAAAGTGCTTAGATTAAAAAAGTGATATTCGTACCATTTTTCAATTATCGAAGTAGAACACAGTAACTAGCTAATAGCATCATGATGGTATTTAGGGTGAAAAAATTGGTGCATTAGCTTACGATTAAAACCAATTAATGTTGCATAATGTTTTTTTCGAAAGCAAATTACTCATCTAACAACTAGGCTTTCGGTTCAGTGGATAAGATTAGCAACAGTTCTGCTCGATCAACATGAATACTTTTAAGTAGCATATAAATCATCAACATTTTTGATGGTTCAGTTCTGCATAGACGTTGTCTTCTTTAAACCGTTTTGAAAGTTTGTTGAATAGAATTGTACATGCCTCCAGTAACTTGAGCATAATCCAATACTAGCTACTAAAATTTTAATAGGAGCTGCGACCAAAGGAATTCAGCCTCGTGGGATGTCACTTATCCAGAGCCATCACACAATGAAACAGCCATAATCGAGGCTGCACTTGCTTAACTAACGTTGAAAATATTCTCGCGCCTCCAAGCCCGTCTCTGTTATCTGCCATGCGTCATGTTAGTTGTTTAATTACAATAGTTGTCCAAGTTTTGTTCGAGATTTAGGTAACCATATCTGATTTAATGGCTTAATAAGTACTGAACTTTAATATAAGTGGCTTAATCTCTGGGATATGCATATAACTACTTATAGGATCACCTAGTTCATTCACAACTGTATCATCAGGATAAATGAAATCCATCACTTAGGGAAACAGTTTTGTATATGAAATTAAAACAATTCTACCTATAATGTCAAGCTTGAATGGAATATATTTCTCTGAAGTTAAGTAAAAAGGTTGCTGGTCAGTTATGGTATCTATTTTCAAATTCCTTAAATGATAACAGTATGAAATCGTTCAGCGAATTAAATTATGCAGTTATTTTACATCTGGATAACAGTCAACTGTCAAGGAAATTCAGTTGATGACAACTTTCAGAGCGTTTTCTTTGTATAGTACTTTTAACCAAATAGACATACACAATTCATCATCTAGTCGATAAAATTGGTTAAGCATCAAAAAAAAATACTATAAATAGTCGTGCTCTCTAGATGGTAGCACATGTACGTTATCCAGAAAATTGTTTAGTTCAGTGTCATATGAGTAACTTAGTAATAAGACTACGACTGATTCATGCAAAGGGAAACTATAAACTGTGTTAGTTGATTTTTTCCACTCTCAGATATGTAGGTCATTTACAGAGGAAATCAGCATAATGTCACAACAATGCAGACACAAATCAGGAAAATGTAAAAAAGCGTGTAAGCTGGAAAATCGATATAATGAAGACACCAGTTAATCCATGATAAATAAACAGATAAGAGCTTTCATCCAGACAAATAATTACTTGAAAGTAGTTTATTTTTGTTAATGTATTTACTGTCTTATTTTCACTCTTTCTGACAAATAGATTTTAGATGGTGAAATATGAATTTACATGCTATATATATGTTCGATTTTACATCTAATATTCGTAGTTTATACATTCAATTATTGTCCAACAAATAGGATTACTAGAATATATACACATTCATAGTGATTTTGTTTCGTGTAATCTTAAAGAGTTGAGTTTTGTAAACAAAATAAAAATAAAATAATTTTTTATGAGATTCACTCTCATGGGAAACATAAAGTTAAAAAATTCTATGTTCGTTTGAAAAGTAACGAAAGAAATGCCAATACAACGAAATTTACTGTCATGACGTGAATCACATGAACTCTTTGTCATCTTAAAAGGTGCCATAATTAAACTATGAGTTCCTTTCTTCTCAGGTTCATGCTCTTTATTTTTATCAAGGCTAGCAAAATAAAATTAGCGATTATCGTAAAATTCTTACGCAAATATACTTTCTGTTTTGCCAAATCACTTACTATGGAACTAGGTGACTAAAGTGGAATTAAACCATACACCTCAAATGAATGATCAGTCAATAAAACGGGAAATCTCAATCCAATTACGAGCATAATTCAAGCGCTTCTTGTAAGTCTCTACCATAACTATCCTTACTAACTCTTGAATATAAAATTGGGATTTTGTTTTCGTTGTTGGATTAAACTCCGTGTCATAAAGTTTCTCTTTTTACATACTAGCATTCAGAAAATATATTTAAATCAGATTTTAGCATTCATAATTCCTAATTGTCTTTGTGTAATTTCAAAGATATTACCCACCTTAATAATTCGTAAGAGAATATAACCGAGATTAGGCATATTAATTACTTAACTCTGTGAATATCACTATACAGTACTTACAAACCAACCTGAAGACACCTGATCGCAGTCAAAATGATCAACCATACTTAAAACTTTTAATAAACGAAGTGAAAAGTTTTCAGAGAATTTTCTAAAAGGTACTTCTATAATGCTTGACCACAATATTCAAATGAAAGTAATCACTGACTGCTTCAGTGTAGTAATTTATTTATTATTAATTTTACTGCCAATTAACTTATCAGTATTTCCTTCTAACTTACAAACCTATCCAAGCGTAAATACCCATTACATTAAAAAAATACTCAGTAACAAACATTTTGGTAAGTCACAGTTTTTATCATAGTATTACTAATGATCATTGTTTACGACTACAGCTCTAGTGGTTATCACTTTCCAAATAATGACAATTTTAGCCAGTTTCCATTTGGGAATTGAAATCGCCGGGCGAATCGTTAAAAAACCAGAGAGAACTGAATAGGAACGTTTAAGATATTTCATCGAATACTGTTATTCCGTGATGAAATATCATAAAAGCCACTTATCTGGAAAATATTAATTGTTCAACCGACTGATTGTTGAAAAAGCTGACTTCTATTTAGGTATTTCTGATCCAGACTTCATAAGTAACAATGTATTCCACAAATTTTCAATAAGCATTGAAATGTCTATAAGTTGATAACTTAGAAAATATTTTGCCGTGAAATATAAATCTCGTCTTTGCACTACAAAATTATTTATGGTAATTATTCAAAATAAAATCACTACAAATACTCACGTGCAAGATTGTGAAGTTCTCCAAAACGGAATTCATTAATTCTCGCTGTGGCAATTGTAATAGCTTCCCAATAAATTTCTTCATATAATCACACATAGGACTACGCAAAAACCGATATACAAAACGTCCATTTTCGGGTCTAGGTTGTTCATCCTTGATTTTACAGCAGGAACAACAAAATATTGAATAATAAAATGAAACATTGAACAGGTGTCTTCCATTATGCATGATATTACGTTTTTAATGATGTTATTTGATAAAATATTAATCATATATTCTGGCATGAACTGATTAAATACAAGCCAAATAACGAATTTAAACATACCAATGTAAATTTTTTTATCCTAAAATCTTACAGACTCATCGTACGTTACTTTACTAAAGACTGATGCCAAAAATACAGTTGGGGAGTATCACCGCAACTAAATAATAGCGAAATACACAATCTGAGTCAGTGGCATTTTCAGCAACTAATCATATTGCAATGCATGTACAGTGAATTTATCATTTAAAGCACGAGTTGCTATTTATACTTAATAGGATGCAAAATGTGTAGATTAATATTGGGATATGCGTTTGTTTAAATATTTGACCTATTCAACGACAAGACTTTATTATTGGGACATGTTACCCTATGGAACGTCTTTATAAATTAATATATTCGGTAAATAACTCAAAATACTCAGTAGTACATGACCTGAAAACTAGCTGCATTTTACCTTGATCATTTCATAAAATTTCAAGTATACAGATATTGACTATAAAGTTCACAATTTTCTAAAGATTGATAATGTATTAGCGGTCGTTTGCAAACCATTACAGCAGTATCGACAAATGAACAGTAAATGTACACAGTGATCATAGTCAACTGATAATATAGTAACCTGAAAATTAATGCTGAGTGAATCTCGACATAGTGACTCAGACATCGGTTATCGAATTCCTGGGTTGTCACTTTCAATACCATTAATTATCTGAATTATATTCAGCGATCAGTGCCCTTGATGAGTACATTTATTCGGAGATAGCACTCGTTAAAAATTGATATCAACCAAAGAACTATTGGAAAACAAATAGCAATACACAGTTGCTTCATTTCATAGTCTGTATTCTCTATCAGCGAGATCTAAATGTTCTGAATTAGGTCCCGCGTTTCGTGGTTTGTGAAGGCTTCTGAAGAGTTTTAAACTATGATAAAACGCGTCTTTAACACTCCATGGTTTATAGTTATTCAATTTATTACATGAGCCATATTTAATCTATCCGACAATAATTCATTCCGTTTTCATCTGTTTTCACAACATATTAAAATCTACTTTTAAATTCATTAAAGCTTTAAATTATTATAGGTGAATGTGAACACTTGCCGTTAGTATGATGATTTACACTAGGTTTGGTGATATCCAAAGGCACGTCGTCTAATATGAATTCTCTCTAAAGTCTTTTACGTACTTAAACATGCACTCATTCACCATTTAAAAAAATACAGTTTTATTCTGTGTATGAGAATAATAGCCTGTACTGAAATTGATTACAATATTAAATATGCTCATAACAAAACGTCAAAACAATTTTTATTATCGTGCTTAAAATGTATCTAATAATTAACGTTTCTGGTTTGTTTTTAAATGATTCATTAGATGAATTCGTACCCGTCTATATCATCACGCTGAGTTAATGGTAAACACACACACACATTCACTCAAACATATTAACGATTTACACTAGTAAGCAATGAGCCGGCTCGTACGCTTATCTGTGTAAATACATACACACAATTAGTATGATTATTAGTTTTTAATTTTACTAGTAGTAAACACAGAGACGTTATCAGTTTACTGAAAACATTTATAAAAAAATGATATGAGAATAACTAAATATTTATTCTTCAAATTAATTACTTAAAGTAATTCATCACATTTTATCGTCATTGTTTTCTCGGAGAAAAAAATGCTAGTAATGATAATAAACAAAATGAAGTTGGATTTCTTCTTATTAAGTACTAACTAGTTACAAAAATTGGTAAGCTTGAATACTGTGTAACTATCTAATCAATCAATGTTTCTAATAATGACACGTTATGAAGGAAATTGTAGTAATATTTACAATATAACATAACACTATAATATAAAGAGAAGGAAAACCATGATTTTCATACCTCTATTTTTTCTAATACTTCTTTGCCAAATGAGCAAACTTTAGTTGATAAGTTAATTGGAACGTCTTCCGTACCCTCGAAACTAATAAAAAAGGAAGCAAATAAGAGGATATCATCTAACAAGAATTTGTACATTGACATTCAATAGAAATACTCCTTCCTGAAGTTATCCAGCTGTAATTCTTCTGTGTTTTAAGTGATTTTAAAATACTGTAAGATGTAGTTTTGGTTACTTGGATAGTAGGATGTTAAAATTATATTCCTGAATAACAAAGCTGTAGATGAAACTAGTCAACGTGACTTTTTACTATATCTCTTTTATATGGTTTATATAAAAATAGAAACTTCTAAAGTTACTCTAACTAGTTAGTACAAAGTGACATTGTGTGTTTATTATGTTAACTGGATTATTTTAATCCCTTATTAATTGTAATGCATTCTTCTGCTTCTATTATTTTTCTTTATATTTTAAATTATGCATTGTTGCTGAATTCCACGCAAAATCTGTTACCATTATACAACAGTCTGTTTATTATCCATCTCCACTACGAGCCTACTGTAAGGATTATTTCGTCCTAGTAAAGGGCTTAACAATAATGTGAATCCATGAACCTACTAAAAGCATTCTAATATACATCCCGGTGCAAAGCAGTGAACACATGAATTATCTTTTCCATAACCTTTGAAAATTTTACACATCAATTAAGGTTTCCAGTCGAAGGTAAAGCTCTACCCTTCTAGTTAATCCATGAAACCCCACTTTATATATCAGGTAAATATGTTAAATATTTTCTTGTCTTACGTATATAAATTTAAAAGAAGTACAACAGTATAAGTCTCAGTATGATCTGTTGCCATGAGTTTTAGTTAAGTATGAAATTTCGAAAGAAAATCTCATATTTATTAAGTTATATAATAGTTCTTAGATGTACACTCTTAAGTACTAGCGATTCAAGCAAATTGTGTATGATCTATCAATATAAAATTACTTAAAATTGTTCAATATAATCATCTCTGACTAATCATCTTGATTAATAATGGTGATGAAGTAATTAGGAATAAACAAGTAAATCCCTTTCAATAGACCAATCAGTTGTTTTTGAACATATTTGTATTGAAACTTGAAAAGTATAAATCTCTATTACCAATGGAACATAATTAGTGAGTCATTACATTATTGATTACGTTGTACAAGCTTAACTATTATGGATTGAAATATTGTAACGAATAGATTAAACTACTACAAAATATATTTGAGTTACATATTTTGCAGACTTTTAAACAGACCTTATGTGATTTTTATGAATCAATCCATTGTCATCAATTAAATATTCCTTCCGCTCTGAAATAGGCAAACTTCCTGGTGTGCAAACTATGTTTTTAAACAGAGAACAATAGCATGGATCATTTTAAAACAAAGGTAACTGATAAAGAGACTACTAACAACAGTAATCTCAATAAATATGCTCATCAATAATATAAACTCACATAGCTGACACAGCGAATGTGGCATCTGGTTCAACCATCACATTAACATCAGCCTATATCCAGTAACGATCGGACGAACAAACATTGCATGAAATAGAGAGAAAAATCACATTAACATTATGAAATACACAACCATAATAATAACAATAAGGAAGAAAATCGTAAGATGGTGCACAATGTATCACATTTACACAAACACATAGGTACAACAACAATAATTGTTCTGTTTGTCTAAGCTCACCATATAATACACTGCTTAATGAGCAAATTATAGATCCTTCATCATGACAACAAAAATGTATTACATTCATTAACTGTGAACTAACATGAAATATTAGTATTTTTTCAGATTTCAATAAGAAAATCTAAATCATTTTGGTGAAAACAACATAGAAAAATTACAGTAAATAAACATTAATAAAGTAAGTAATGTCTCCACGACAACAACAAATAAAGATTTCTTTGATAAAAACAACACAAAAGACATTGACTAACTTCTTATACCTTGTACGACAAAACATACTTTGAAATACTATAGAAACAAGTAGAGCTTATAGGTGCAATTCGTAAACAGTTGAATCAATAAATTATCATCAATTCAACCAACTACTATTATAACATGGTTTAGTAAATAAAATTTAACAACACACTATGATGCATTGACAATACTAATTTGAACAAAAAAACAACTGTATTGAGAACATTGAACAACATAAAAATAAAGTATACTTATGTATTATATTGTTTTGTCAATAGCTATATTTAATATAGATTGGCAAATTCTATTATAAATCACCTTTATGAAAGACATATACAATAAACACGATGTTATTAAGTTTGTTTTATATTGTTTGTTGTTTATTTTTACTCTGCTGATGAAAATCACTACATGAGATGTTGAAATTCCAAATCAAATAGTAGACAACAGAAATTTCTGGTCTGAAAGATTATGCTTGAAGAAGAATGGTAAACAACATTTACAAATACCATTGAAAAAGTGTAAATAAAATTTAGTGAAGTATAAATATACACATATAAATATATTTGATTCCCTCCACATTTATTGACAGTGAAAAAAGGTTTGTAGAATGTAGTTACTTTTCTCTTTCGTCAGACCTTTCATCATTGACAAATCACCTAAATTTAAGTATGGTCGGATACAAAAGTATGACATTATTTAGTTTGGGTAGTTGCGACATGATTTTGTCTTATTCCTCTGAAACGTTCGTTTACTTCAAACTCCCATCTCAGTTTCATGAACTGAATTATGCAAGACAATCAACAAGATGAAAGTCAAATTATTCAAAATAATAGTGTCAGTGATAGTGAAAACTAATCAGGTAAATTAATCCTAAAAAACCAGTAAATACTAAGCATGAAAAGTATGAATTAAAAATAACACTGAAAATCTCAACTAACATAAAAGAAATCGGATCTATGCTGTTGTTTACAATGTTAATCAACGACCTGTTGAAGGTTATTGCAATTGGCTCTGCTTAACAGAATTTGTATGACAGTATGTGATACCGTGGGACTGTGTGAATCAAAATCGATCAAATGGGGTGAGAACTTGTATCCCATTAATTATTTAAAAATGATCCATGATAATAAGTGCGTGGTTTTAATTATATGTGCGTACTGGGCACTTCAATAACCTCAACGAATAAAAAATTAAAAAGTAAACGTTTTGTGTCGTTGAAATTAGTCAGAGACATTTGGGATTGTACTATACTGTTTGATTATCTTTCATTACATAATTTGAAGACAAACGCCGATTATTAGGCTTTGGTCATTGATATTTACCACTCAATTTTTCAACATCACTGTAATGATATATGATATGACTTGATCAGAAAATACGGATTTAATGGATAAACCATTAATGGCTCCCAAGTATAACACACACTATTGAAAGCTTTGTGTAAAAAAATAAACCAAGATGAAATTTCTATTGAATCACATACATTGTAAATACAAATACTATCTGTAGACGTTAATTCGCAATTTTTCAGCTTTACATACTACACTTTGACTTATGTCCGATTATAGAAAATATAAGCTAATTTTCATTTCATTCTTATTATTTTTATACTAATGATTGTGAACTTTGAAAACACTTCATAGATGATTTTCTTCATAAAGGTTTGGCTGTTCTTGCTTCCTATATTCAGGACTGAAATGATCAGTTTCTGTTGGCACATGAGCTCCACAGACAGTTTTCATGGCATATCCTGAATTTGTATGGAGATAACGGTTTCGATAATTTACAACAATATAAAGCGAGTGGACGTAAATGCGTATATTTAAATGACCAGTTGCAAGTAGGATGAAAACTAAACCTAGATTTCCCATGATAGTCTCTACTAAAAATACATCATCATTAAGTCACTCTTCAGTCACATCCAGAACTACTGAACTAAAATCTAGAGTTTTCAAAACTCGTTTTAAATGGTCAAAAATAAGTAAACTAAATTACTATTTAACATGTATAGATATCTCAACTTCTTCAAACATGCAAGAAAGTCAAAAATCACTGGTATAATTTGCTAATAGCTTCCTGATTAAGGTATCTATTTCATTATATGTTTATTTTTGTGATATTGTTAAAGTAAATCTTGTTTCATTTCAGCTAAAATACACACTGGATCATTGTTTGTATCCGTTAAGGTGTGTTCATTTCATTTATGTACAAAGGAGTTTTATTAAACAAAAGCCTTAAGAAATCCAAAATGTAATTGTTTTTTTAATAATATTTATCTCTATTTTTGTTTACTAACCTCAAACAGTCAAAATAAAGCGGCTGTTAGCAAAATTATGAAAATCGAAGTAACAAAAAACAAACTGGCTAACTGAAAATTTATGAATTTAACATGATTTTAAGGCGTTATACATTAGTAAACAAGCGAAAAAAAGTGAAAACAATACAAAAAATTGTATTGAAAATTTCTTCTGAAAAGTAAATACATTTCAACATGAAACTACATGCGTGAAGTGTTTAGGTAAAATAAACCAGGTAATAGTCTATCCAAAATAGTTTGTGATAAAATATTTTTAATCTAACTAAAACAGATGAAAAGAAGAATGAAATTCACTCAAAATAGATTGAAGGATCACAGTTTAACATTAGAAATTACACATTCGCATAAATTTTGTTTATGAATTTCCTTAACTATAAGCAGGGTCTATACAACACAGTACTGAACACTGATTAACATGATTAATCGAAGATAACTAGTTTTTTACAGCAATGTTCCCTAGTTAGATTAAAGTAATATAAAATTTCTATGAACAGCATGCTTCTTTTATACTAAGATCATGAGCATTGATTCAAGTCACAAAAACCGACTGGAATTTCAGTTAACTTTATTCATTTGAAAGAGCTAAACAGATGGAGACAGAAATTTGATCGGTTCGTACTTTGCGGTGAATCAGATTAAATAAAATCCTTCTAAGCTAATCACAACACTCTATTCAAAAGTTTCTATGAATAACATTGGTATTATTTTTAATTCTTAATCACCTACTGAGTATCGAAAGTAATCAGATTCAAAATTCTCAATTTAAAGAAATTATTAAGTTTTTAGAATTTTTTTAAAAAATAAATTAGGTCCTCTTCTATCATATTTTATTTATTTGTCTAGAACTACTCTCGTGAAATTATTTATACAAATAAACTAATATATAGAAAGCATTAAAATAATCAGTAGCACACAGCATGAAAAGATTTTTCTTCACTGGTCATCGCTTTTTTGTGTGTTAAAATTATTTTCATATTAATAATAATATGAAGTAGGATATTTGAAAGTTCAAATTATGTGTATAATTTTATACATGATCAACCTTTCTATCCATCTATCAATTCATTACAAAGAAAGGAATGAATTCATCCATTATTTTAGTTCTCATGTTTTTTTGCGTACTTTATGTAATTAATCAATTAGTTAATTTGTTTATTTACTATTTTATAATTTTTACTGAATGATTGTTAAACATTAACATTTCATCACCACCATCATCATCATTTATAACTAACATATTTTTAGAAACCATTTTAAGCCAATCGTAGTAACTATTGAATATTACTTTCTCACTGAACATGTTTCCATGTTGAAATGGTTTGATCTGAAGTCTACTAGAATAATATCAAAAACAAGGAGGCATTAAACGACAAAGACAGAAATCCTCTTCCACGATAGCTTGAGCGATAGAACTTTGAAACTGGTTCAACATGATTAGGTATTGTGAAAACGCCAAACCGAAAGGAGGAAACAACTATTTAATTTCTATTAATTTTCAGTAGTTCTCCAGTTGACATCAGCTAGTGATAAAAATTGTCTTCGAAATAAACAAAACATTCCACCAAAACATCTGACTTAAAATTGTAGATAATCACTTTCAAATAAAACATAAACTAAGTAATTATTTAAACTGTCGTTTTAGATTTACATCGATGTGTATAAAATATGACATATATATTTACGTCATATGTGAAAGTTTATTACTAAACTCATCTAATTGTTACAGTGATATTCAATGCATAGACTAGAAACAAACAAAGAAGTTATTAAGCTCATCAGAACATGAGCACAAGATACTCCCAGCTATTATAATTCTCTGAAAACTGACATAAATCAGTAACCACTTTAAATAATAAGAAATATCTCCATTATCTCCATTATGTAATTATGAACTACTTTTAGTTTAGTTAACAAAATACAATACTTATAACATTTGTTACCTTAAACTTAATCTTTGTTCAATCTTGAACCCTAAGTGCTAATTGACCTTGACAATAATATTGTATAATCCTATAATAAATTGTCAAAGTAACTGTCAATTGTTAACAGACCTCTCCATGTATATTACACAGAATTTGATACATGTCCAAATAGTTTTAGTGAGTATGCACAATCAATAAGTATAGCTTTTATTGAAGACGTTTAATACTAACCTATAACCTGTTTTCATAAATATCAATATACAAAGCCCTAAAAAATACAATTTCCCGAAATTGTATTTTTTACTGTGCTCATAATTAAAACTGAAACAATAGTTTACTAGACAATCCTTAAACTCTAAAACATCTCGACTAACATGGAAATAGCCTACAAGCTTAGAACAGTAATTATGGATGACTGATGATTGTTATAGAATAAATCGAAATGAGGGAAAGCATAAGTTTCCATATGAAAAACACTATAGAAGTAGTATGAGTTCTCAGATGGCTTTTCTTAAAAAAAAATAATTCAGTAGTAATAGAATATATTATTTATCAATAAATAATCCCTTCATTTTTATAAGCATTAAATCAGAAATCATTTGGTGTCTAACGGACATACATCGATTGGATCACATGCTTTAATAAGGTAATTGCTAAAATTCAACAATCGTAATAGTCAAATTGTCAGTACTTGTTTCAGGTATTCAGTTAAAATCTCCGATATAAAGACAAAGCCATAAAACCTATCATTTAGTTTGATTTATGTGGTGTCGAATAATTTAGAATGGATTTCAAGATTCTATACACTTAGGTTTCTTTGATATAGACATTTAACTTAAAGTAACCATAAATTAATTCTTCGATATATCGACGCTATTAAAAATTCAATTAACTGAATGTCAACGAACACAAAACTATAATCCAGAGTTTTGTATAAAGTAACTCTGTACACAAACTATAAAATAAAGTTAGACAAATTTCCCCTATATTGGCATTCATTCAGTTTGAAGTGAAAAACATGAAGATTAAAAACAAACTCAACTTGCATGTGACTGGATAAAAATAAAAATGCAAAATTCCTTACTAATTGTTTGGCTGGTGATTTCATCAGTCAGTCAAACGCAACGTAGAACTATGTGCTTATGTACATTGATTCAAGTAACCATATCTCATTAGCATACGGAAATGAATTTATTAAGAGAAATCTCAGAGTAGTAGAGGTAGTAACATTATTAATTGTAATAGAAAATATTATCCATCGAACATTCACTTCGGAAAAATATAAATTGGTGAAATAAAAACATTATGAGCAATTCAGCGGCTAAGAATCTGGGGGAAGATGAAAAGTAAATGCACCTGTGCCATTCCAAATAATTTTGAGCCATGTCATTCAAAGTTTCTAATCACTAATACGATAATCACACAGGCCTCAACCAGCTGGTCTACACCTATTAAAATAGCTCAGTTGAATCGTCAATGAACTCACGAACTAGTATGTATCATTACCAAGGTTTGATTTGATAATTGAGCATTGGGTAGATTGTTATAAATAAATAATATATTTATCACGGACTAGTGCCTTGTTTTGGTTATATCAATGCAAACTCAAGCAGACCATCACATAACCATAATTTTTATTTATAGTTCTCTACATTTCGTTTTAAGATAAAATAATAAGCCCCTGACCTTTTACAGAACAAATGTTTTACAGTCAAAACATACCCAGAATTTAACCAAAAAAAATGTATTCATAGGTCCATGTTCCATAAGTTCTTTTAGGCTGTCTTCAGGAAATTTATCCCAGATTTGACTTGCATCCACTTGCTCCAAATTTAGGTCAGTGTATAATTGCTCGTTTAAAATGGGTCCAATGTGAACAAAATTGTGTACAACCGTCGTCGATTTTGGGGTTGTAGTTAGATGAAAATCATGTGTATGAGTTCCCTGTCGTAAAATCAAGGACAAAGAAGACATTTAATTAGCTATTCCTGAAAAGAACGTAATGATAGTCATGGGCTTTATCCTAAAATTCTGTATAAGAAAACTATTAAATTATCACATACAACACAGGATCTTTTGTAGATGTGGTGAGTGGATAAAAATATGCTATAGAAATCAATCTTGTGAATATATATAACGTAGTAGAACTGAAGGGTTTTTGAGATAATAAAGCTGTAATAATCTGTAGTCAGTAAAATGTTATTGTTATGATGTACTCCTGATTCTATTACTAATTACATGACCACATCGAGAAATTATGAATATGTGAAATTGTATTGACCAAGTTTCTTGTGTCAGTGAATTCATGAAAAGCAACTTCTCACAGTTTTTGTTTACAAAGGAGTACAATAATTATGTTTTGAAATTCCATGTTTGCAGTCTCAATATCCTAAAAATAATATGCTAAGTAGAAATTTGTTTAGTTTTAAAGGCTTTTTTAAAAGAAACCATAAAACTTTGCAACCAACCATCTGAAAATGATGGAAGATGAAATTCTGTGCATACATTCAATGACATGCACCGTTGCTCATGAAAACAAAGAAGTTATTATATGAAAAATAATAAAACATGTAGTTCTGAATTTAGTGCAATAATTTAGCCATCAAGAAAGAAATAGTGTTTGCTTAGCATAATAAGCACTTTTTCTTCCTTTAGTATTTTACGACAAAGTTTTTATGTCTAAAAAACTGTGTGCTTTAAGATTGCTGCATATTACAAAAATATTCATGTAAGTCCAAATTTACTAATGGTTGGTTATATTTAATACATTAATATTCGGGTTTGTCATCAATACCTGGCGCATAATAAGATGTATATTCATTTTTATCATTATTCATATAGAAGTGTCATTAGCAAAACACATTATAAGCTGTACATGAACCCTCCAACTGTTCTCCTAATAAAATTTACTTAATCATTTTCACAGTTAACTTAAGGTGTAATTTGTGAACTACAACAAACAACTTGCTAGTTGATTAGATAACCAGATGAATATATGGCTTTTCAATATATATTGGTTTGAATACAATAATCACAAATTATTTACAGATGATAAATAAGTGTATTAGATTATGCCTTATACATAAAGAAATTGACAAATATTGAATCCCATTTTCACTCATACAGGCCTACACTTATGAGTTTTTACAATACTTGGATTGTCAGGATGCCAGACGTGTCCTCACTGTGAATCACCATCACCTATTTATGCGTATGAATTTTATGAAAGGTTGAAGTTAATTCACCTAACATTTACCAGAAAAGGCTTGTTCTGAAAAAGGAAAATAACACAGCGCTAATCATATATATATATATATATATATATATATATATATATATATATATATACATCAGATAATGGACTTCCACTACTTTTTATTAAAATATAAAATTTCTTTCAAGGTATTGAATTGTGAAAGAAAATTCCTTTGAACTGGTGTAAATGAATCTGATAAATTTAATTGTATTATTAACAAGAGAGCATGGTATGTACATTTTATTCTGTGTTTTACCAATTAAGGATTAAAAATCAGAATATATTCGCTTAATAATTCGTATTACAACTAATCCACACATATAGTTAACCACCTGGAAGCTTATTCAGTTTTGATTGAGATCATTTATCAATCAATGTTAAACCACCACTGAAAATTTAGAAGCACTGAACGGCCGTTTCGTCTAAATCCACGGTCCCACACGCAGGACTTGATGGTCTAACATTGATCGTTTCATGATCTCAATAAATGTTCAACAATCTCCACAACTTCATACTGATAATTATTATTTGTTCACTGGTGACTAGTTCCAAGAAGTAATTCTCGGAGTTCTACTGAGAAGTCGTAATCAGTGGAGTTCAACTGTGTTGGGTGTGGGACAGTCGCTCACTGAAGATAATAGATGATCGAGCAATATTGTGGATTGATTGAAGTTAAACATTAACAATGTTGGATACCGACCCACTGTTATAGAGGTTAAGCGTTCAAATGAAGATGAAGGTCCATAGTTCAAGTCCTGCGTGCGGGATTGTGAAAAGTCTCTACCAAGGAGCCCCACACTGGGACGAAATGGCCATCCAGTGCTTCCAGGTCTTCGACGATGGTTTAGAATTTATTCAAAGTTATTGAATGTATAAGATAACAGATTCACTCACATCGTTTCGATGAAAATTTTCTCCACATTTCAATGTTATATATATATATATATATACGCGCACAGTTTGTTATAAGCAAAGTATATTCATAAGCTCATATGGCGTCGTTTATTTTCAAAAGCAACTAAATATAACAGTCACTTAAGTTTGAAAAATAGGAAGAAATAAGCAATCAGGAATTTGTTTTTATTTTTTATTTATATATACAAAGTCAATGGATGTAGCATACCATTCTCTGAAAAAAAGAGAGAAATGTTACGTCATAATTTGGTCTATATTTGTGATAACCCGTGAACTAATATCATGTGCTCACGCCGACATGTGCACCCAGGTCAAAGATAATCGTATTTAAAAAAAACGTATTAAAAACACATCTACTAATCAATAAATAAGTAAATATACAGACAATTAAATTTAATGATTCCCCGATTAGTTTTGATTTCACTAATAAACTCAGACAATTTAGTGTTTTGATTTGCCGTTTCATCAGAATAGCATGTCTTTTACTCTTAAAATGAATAATTGTTGTGATAATGAAAATAGAAAAGGTAGAAAACTTAATCAAAAGGTTTTGGTTGTTTCAAAGGACCTAAGGTAAAACTGAACTTATTTCTCCATTGTCATTAATAGAGGCTACTAGAAATAGAATTTTAACTATATTACTAGAACTTTTTATTGAAATCTGCTTTAAAACTATTTAAAACGGCATATCTACAGCTATACTTTAGTATAGACATGGTGGTCACTAAATAAAGTGTTAAAGTATTTAGAATATCTCCAAACTCTCATAAAAGTCAACCGCTTTTAACAAATAAACTATGACAGACAAAGACAAAAAAGTGAAAAGTATTTTACCAGTTGATAATTAATGAATAAGTGTATTAGACAAACGGTTATTAAGTTTGAGTTGAACATGATTATCATTATTATGTAAACTCTCAGAACTCTAACTTCACCAACGTTTAGAGATTCATCATGATATGGGTTAAAATGATTATATTAGCTTGACATGTAATCAAATGTAATCAAATCTAAGTTAATTTTATCCTTCAACACAATTAACATCGTGATGATCATTACTTTTACTATTAATAATGGGAACAATTTTATATTCAGGCCAGTAGAAGTTGTTGTAGTAAATCGATCAGGTAGTTTGCTGGATAGATTCACGGATTGGTAACTGGGATAGTCATTCATATACACATAAACTGTGTGTTATTTTGTGACTAGGCTTATATGGATGGCGTATATATATATATATATATATATATATATATATATATATATATATGTCTAAACAAATTTTAGGTTCTAAACTAGCCTAATGTTCAATAGGTATAAAAGTCATACCAGGAAAGAGAAAACGTAAAATTTAACTATCCGTGGATAGGCACACATGCAAACGGAGTAAAAACGCCGAGATACAGTTACATGAATTATACTGGCACACAGCTGTAATTTCTTTTTCAGATAAATCTAAACGTAATTGTATAATGTTTCCCTAGTTATTTTATTATTTCACTTAGTCCATTTTGTAAGAAACATTTATATATAGAGAAATATATATGTAAATGAACACGTGAATACACTGAATGCAAGCACATTTCGTAGGTTGAATCGTAGGTGGGAAAATAGTACTTCTTTTTGTCAGCCAGATGAGCCAACCAAAACGAAAATACAAAAAATAGGAACATTGAAGAACCTCATTAAATTGGCATAAACTAAATTTTACGTTAGTAAATATGGATCATGTTTGATATATGACAGGTATCTGAAACTGAATTTTATTGTGTTTGAATATGTTGGTCGCTCTAAATTATTAATGAATAGTAAATTTGTGTTAATGAGCCGTACCAATAAATTCAGTCAGTATACAATTGGTTAAGTAACACGTTTTGATGAAGTATCGGATTCTAATCAAGCAGTCCATAGATAAGTTAAAATTAAATTGGCATTAAATAACGAAACGTTAGAAAAAATGACCAAATTAGTCGTCTATAGGTCAAGCATTCGGGCGTGAAGCCGAAGGTCCGGGTTCCGGTCCCTGATTTTGAGGTCGTGAATGCACACTGCTGAGGAGTCCCATCCAGTGCCTTCACGTTTTCAGTGGTTATCCGCCATTTCGATGTTATTACCAAGTTGAAAAATATATTCGTAACATTATAATTTAGGTACCTAACATAAGAAACCAATTTATACTTAAGTACTGAATATTGTTTGCCAGTTAATTTTCAATGAATTTTATGGTACATGACAGTATTTGTGTCAGACGAAAGTGCTTAGCTCTTATTAAAAACAAGGACAATGGTATTTCTATCTAGATAGTCTTATTTAATGCATATGACTGATTTATTTTTCTCCAGAACTCATAAACATTAAATATCTTAGTAATCATTCTAGCATTAAGAGTCCTGCAACTAAACGATCATTATCTACCATTTAAAGATAGTATTTGAATATATATCCAATACCATGATGAAGAAACATGATGACGTTTTTGAAATGTATAATGTTGTACAGAACGTCCAGAGGTGATCCCATTTTCTTGAATTAAATGAGATTAATAAGACTAATCAGCAAAGTGAGGTTCACAGGTTCAAAATTATGTCACTTGCAAAACCCTGAAATATGGTAAATTGCGTCAAGAACGGGACTATTCTCTATACTATCAAAGAGTCTCATAAAAGTTTACAAATTAAATTCAGTCTGACCGATTTCAAAGGACTGATGAAATTGTGTTTCTTTATAATAAGATAACCTAAGCACTATATTTACTATAAAGAAAGTGGAAGTAGGTTTAAACTACGATAATAAAACAATAAATAACTGCGAATTATATTAACTTACATTGGACTGGGATTTCGACGTTGAACTTATCATGTAGGCACTTAATTCAACCAATCTCATTTTAGGTGCTGTAACTGATCGTCCCATCCATTTGGGTATGTCGATATTTTTTAAATCCTCTGGTGTTGTATTAGTAACCATAGTAGAAATATTTACATTTGACAGTGATATATTTTTTTCTGCACTCTAGAAATTTTTCATGAGATACAAAATAGATAGTAAATGAACTTACCTCTACAATCATTTTTCTAGAATATTTCGGGGAATCTGAAATAGAATCATCGCTATCCCTTGAAGGATTCATTGAAGAATAAGAAATTTCTCGTAAGAAATTCATTGTTCCATCATCACTTAGTTGTTTATTAGTAGTTGCTAATGCATTTGCAATTAAATTACTATAATTGTTATTGTTATTACGGTGAGCATGATTAACATTTAATTGTTCTATTAAAACTGGATTCTGTTTAGGTACAACTGTCGAAGGAAATGTATTTATATTTGATTTAGCTGACAGTACAGATGCATGATGAGATGATGATGGTGATGATGACAGTAAAGAATTTGTTGGCCATAAAACAGATGTTATTGATGTACATTGTTGTTCATAGGTTGCAACTGAAGCAACATGTGCAGCTGCCATTGCTACGGATGCTGTTGCTGATGGTGTGGTTGACGTCATTGAAGAGCCTAGTGAATTAGGCACTGAAAGAGTTGATGTAAAACTCGGTACTGAGGATAATGAAGAGATTGACGAGCAATTTGAGGAGGATATGGACGAATCAATATTATTGTTGATAGTGGTAGTACTATTATGTATTTTTTGAGGAATCGCGTTATTATTATCATTATTATTGTTATAGTGATTAGATGGACAGTATAATAACTGACCAACTGATGTTTTGACAAGAACTAGTCCGTCAGGTTGTAAATTTGGTAATATAACAGAGGAATTATTTATTGGTAATGTGGATTGTAAACGATTACCATTATTTACTAAAGATGAAGTTGATGGAGAAGACGACTGATTTCGATGATTATTTGAAGTGATTGTCATAAGGTTATCTAACGCCAAGGGAAAATTTAGTTGTTTTGAATCGATTTCGTGTTGCTGTTTACTATCGACAGGTCCAAGAAGTTTGTTATGCAAATCTAATGTATCCGAATTTTGACTGAATAAATTTGACTGTTGTTGAGATCTCAAGGCTAAAAATGCCTCATATGGATAAGATAACTGTGAACTATCATTATTCACCATATTTCCTTGTTGTCTTATATCAAATGAATACGGTGGTAAAGATGAATTTATAGGAAGAAGATGTGCTAGTGTAGCTTGACTAGAGGGATTTAAATTGATATGATTATATTGGGTCGTTTTATCATCTTGTATTACTGTAGAATATGAACAGTTTTCTTAAAAGGAAAAAGCGAAAATCTTTCATTCAACTTCGAAAAAATCAAAATATATCAAAATTTACTGTAATAGAAGCAAATTTGTTTACAGACTGATATCAGCTGAAGAATAATTTTAAAAAATAATATTGTGGTGAGGGATTGAGTTTTTTAATTATATAATGACAACTTGGTGTCAAAAATGAACTCAAGTTGAAAATATCGATATTGAATAGTTGAAAGACCTATTACTCAGAGGAAAACGGAGTGTATTATTGGTGTCTTTATACTGTCATATCTATCAGGAGTTTAGACTATCGATTAAACTTTAAACTGAAATTCAAAATTCCCCTTGTTTTTCTTTAGATAAACATCTAAACCATTTCGATTTTTGAAAATTCAAATGAATGACGACATTATTAATAGTAAATAAACTATTATTGTGGATGCGCAATACTGAGGAGTCTCATACTAGAACGAAACAGCAGTCTAGTGCTACCAGGTTTTCCGTGGTGATCTAGACTTGATCGACTGACTCATGAATTCAACTATTAAACTATCAAGTATTTATCTATTTATTTCAAAGACTACATCAAGTAATATCAGTAATTAACAGAAAAATTGGTCAAATGTATTTTATTCCCGTTAGAAACTATATTGGTCAAAGTCATATAAATTAGATATATATACAGTTTTCTTTTTCCAATGTGTTAATAACTAAGAATGTCATTCCGTATTGGGATGTTCTATTACGGTTATCACATTTATACTGACTTAGTGACAATTTATTTACTGAAAACACTATACTGAAGTCCTACACCATTCGGCCTTACAGATTACCAGCCTTTTACAAGTTACGGAATTTCCAAATGGCATTAAAAGTGTACTTATCAGATTTATTTCTACATAACGTTGAATATTATGAAGTACCTAATAGACCTGTTTTAGCAATAATAAATTTCAATACAATATACGTATACACTTTTCCATTCATAAATAAATAGTTAACAGCATATATTACAGCTAATTTATACAATCTATGTAATGTTGTCGTATCCCGTCTCTGTATAACCTCGATAAAATAAAAGTATCATGTAAACGAGCAAAAATTAGCCAATTTATACCCTTGTATGATATAACTTACCTTGAGATTTACCTTTAACTAAATTTTTATTACTAACTGTAAAATTGTTTTGAACATTATTATTGATAGCTGTTGAAGAGGGGTATTTATGTAGATTTTCAAGATATAAACCATTACTTTTATTCTTTAATTCTCTATTATTAGAATGTATAAGATCATTAATATGAGGACTTCTATCAGTGACAATATCTTCAACAATTAAACTATGCATATCACTTCGATTATTTGTCATATTCAAAGGATGTGAATTTGACAATTTAATTTCATTGATCTTCTCATCATCTGTTGATGGATGAATTCCAGATGATGTCACTGGTAATCCACTAGATGTTGAGATAGACGGTAAGGTTTTGGAACCAAGCACTCCTGCAGATACAATTTGTGCGGAACTGAGCATTGATAGATGCATAATAGCTCGTTGTTTCGTATCAGGATCCTTAATCTGAGCTTGAAGTTCTTTAGATTTTCGACGAGCCAATACTTGAATGTGACTTGAAACTTGTTTTCTGCTTCGAATCTTTCCAGTGTGTTGATATATGTATCTAGCAATTAATTCATTTCGTCCTGTCACATTAAGAAGAAAATACACAAATGTATATTTTAAAAAGAATAAAATGGATATAGTTATGAACATGATTTATCCACTTAGCATTAACAAATTCGAAAATACGAACTTCACAGAGTATATCTCAGAGCTAATAAACATTATGTTGACTGAAAATTAAAAATAACTCGGCTGAGATAAGTATACATATGATTGTTTGACAAACTCAATATCACAAGGATAATGAGAAATATTAACTAGATGAAGAGAATTTGCTTAGACGACAGACTTTAGCGTTTAGTGAAAACTGTTTTCAAATTAAAATGAATAATTTCACAGGCTACCCACATAATAATAATAATAATAACCCTACAACTACTGCTAATAATAATTGCAATGTTAAACGTATTACTAAATAACATTTAACTGGTATTTCCGACAATTCAGTGTTAAATGGTAACAGAACAGTTACCATTGACAGCATTGGGTAATTATTGTACTATATTACGAACCGATAGAAACTGAAAATATAGACAATTAATTTCCTAATGAATTGTCTAATAGGTTTGCGCCCACTCAGAAAATTGGGGGTCATATATTCTATTCTGTTCAGATTTCAATTGTCAACAACCGAATGGTCTCGAATTCAAGTGAAACACCCGTCAAGTGACCCATAATTTTCAATTGTTTTCCAGTTAGTATCAGTTAGTAAAGAAACACGATTTTCATGGGACCTATTTTAGGCATTTTTTCTTGAATCCAACTGCTTTTTCATATTCTGCTTTGCTTCTTTGGATGGTAAATTTTTACGGGAATGATTTCGTACACCTTTAATAATTTTCGTCTTCACTTATAAAACTAAATGCAAATGAGTATAATATAGCAAAACTTTAGATGTTTCGCTTCAATATACAGATGAATGTTCAAAGCCTTCAAGAATATTGTGTTTTATTTCCTAGTTTTGTAATGTTCGACAAAGCAGACGTATACTCTCTTAAACTATAAAACGATGAACTACGACAATTTAATGTAAGCCATTATTTGGTATTCCAATAATTACAGTTTACCCATCCAAATCTCTTCAAATTTTCAGAATTTAGAAGATACTATTTGTTGTATATTTAGTTTCATTTGATCATTGTCAATCATTTTTCTAAAATGAGAATTTATTTAGACAATTAAATGGAATAAGCTCTAGTTCACTTCTAATCATACTATACATTTTGAATAAAAACAGCGGATAGTAGGAATCAAGAGGGATGAATGCAATTAAGTATTGAATAATTCCTTTTATATATTATTATATGTACGGTTAATAATTTTTTTATTTGTATATTCTGTGCGTAATCAGTTATGCTTCAGCTGAATCAATTAGGATTATTTTTTTTAGGCACATCCCCCACATTAAAGTAGTTAGGATTGACTCTTGAAAATGTCAGAAAATTTATTATAAATGTCCTGAATAGTACACAAGGAACATTATTAATCTTTCTCCCGAGGCTGATGTGACATACTCTTTGTGGCCATGTACCCGTTTGGCAAATTGTTTTCCTTAAATTATTGACAAAATAATCATCCAAGTGTACATAACTCTAGGATCATTTATCAATGGTTTTATGGTTTTAATTATCACTTAATATTACCTGATGTAAAGATTTGTCAATTAATTTATATAATATCAGTTTACAAACCTCCAGTTATTAAGTTCGATTTACTTTAGTTTCAACATTCAGGAAGTATGTTTAAGTATTCCCAGGTCTAACACCTAACTCCGATTGAAGACACAGAAGAAAGAACATTACTCTAAAATTTCGAATAACTTTATTCATAAGAACGATAAAATATGGATGGTAGTTACAACAAAGTTATTGGTTAGGCATAAATTGAATGACTTATATTTCCCTTACGATCTATTATTATTAACATCAAATCAAATGGTCCTCTAACAGTTTTATACCATAAGCTATTTAACTTGAAAACAATGGATATTTTTTTAAACAAATGGTCAAATAATTAAGGTATCTTGTAAAAAAAACTATAAACCACTCTATTCCAAGTTAATGAGTTCCATTAGAAGATAAAACCTAATTTATTCTTAAAGTATTTCAATGTAAATTTGCCTTCAATTACAAATACTTCAAGTATTTTTTGACCAAATACATGAGCTATCCAACTTTCATATTTGGTATAGAAATACAAAATTACAAGTACCTATTTAATGGATTAGTATAAAACATATTGAAATAATTAATTATTTTCAGTTTAAGGTACACCCATTTTTTTCCTTTTTTTTCTGTACAGGTTAATTTGGAAATAGAACAAACAAAATTATGTGACAACACCTTTTATTAGATAAATTCCATCACTTACTTAATAAGACAGATAAAAGGTAGATATAAGTAGACATACATTAAGTTGCCGAATTAGTTTTAGCTTACTATGAATGAATGTGTGAATACAATCCATGTCTACTGGAATTTTTCTTTTTAAATCGTTAAAATATATGTATATTGAAAGTGTGAAGTTCGATAAAGTTGATGCAATATGAACTTCAGTAAAAGTGAAATAGTGTTTGAATTTAGTAAGATTTATCCGGTAAGCACATGAATAGACTTCACACTTTAGATGAGTGACATAGACTACTATATAAAATTAAATAATTGTCATTTGTGTTGTGAAATCAGATACATGTATTGTGAATATATATTGATTATCTAACCCTATTACGTGTAATCTTAGTAAAGAATAAGAAAGTTTTGAAGTAACTAAATTAAAACAGAATAATTTCATTTAATTATTAAATTTTCAAATAATACCCGACTGAAATATAATGCAAATGAAAGCTTCGAATATTAGCTCATAATGTTCAAGACGATTGTCCAAATCAGTCACTTTAAAAATTAATATGCGGTCATTAAATTTAATTGATATTCTTTGTTTGATTCTCTTATTTCCTTGATACAGTGAATCTTCCTGCTCAACTTAAGTAAATCATCTGAAAAGTCAACAGATAATCAAAAAGTCTCCACTAAGAAATAAATAACTGATACTTATTCTTTTTATAGTTACATTTACACCGAAGTTAAGTGTCCATTTAGGGTTTATAATGAGATGATAAGAAATCATCAATACACGCAAATTACATGGTGATTTATATTTTTAACCTGTTACCTAGATGTCTTTAATAGCTACCACGCACAATAAAAATTTACATCCTTTCAATCGGGTACTAGTAGTAGGAAAACAAAATTGATCATTTCTCACGCAACACAAATAAGAAGAATTTACAGCGTTATTGTCATGGATAGAGAATTAAATATTATAACAAAAATATCGATCGAAGGTAAGTGACATAGCTAGATTTGTTGACAAAAATTTAAAACTCGAATCTTTAATGTCAGTACCAAAGAGAATGTTTCATATGAGCATTGAATCTGAAGGTGATAAAGTTGAAGATATTTTGAAGATCAGGATTTCCATCTCTCTCAAAATAACATTCTTGGAATCAACTCTAACGATAGTGCTCTCCAGTCTTTCTATATTCATTAGTAGCCTTAAGCATAAGTTCTTGCTTATAACCACTTTTACGTACATTTATCAACCAACCAGTTTCTGTGTATCTAAGTAAATAGGTAGTTCGATGCGCATTTCATACAAAATAGTTTATGAACATTATGCTGCATGACTGGAAAGGGTCAGCGATGGAAGGCCAATATAAACCACCTAGTAATCAAGGTTCATTCCATCAAAAAATTAGTCGTCGTTTAAATTTATCTACAAGGTAAACGAACGCCTACTAATGATTGTTAGTTGCCATCCCCTTGGTACCATCAAAGCTTTAACCATACATTTGAAGAAGCTAGGATTGTCCATACAAAAGAAACTTATTGAATTTGTACTCATACCATGCTCTTATCGCCCAAACATCATTCTACCTCTTCCCGTCATTATATAGATCTTTTATCCCTAACTGACTTATTTCTATTTTTTTATATCATCACATATCATTTCAATTTCGAAATTTCATTTTATCGAGTGACCAAGTCCATTCTAACAATTATAAATCTTCATCCAACTTCTGTAGGATTCACGATAAGTATTCAAGCTCTTAGCGATTATATTTTCAGTTTCTTCGCTATTACTATGTTTGGTAAATTTTTATTCTCACCAAACTAATTATCGATTATCACTATGCAAAAGTATTTATATGCGATTGTACAGCTTTGAAAATGAATTCATCTGAAATGGACGTTTTTGGTAAACAACTCGTTCTACAAATGCCACAAGTTCACCCGTGTAATACTAAATCACGATAAACCCTCTTATTATAATAGAACTCATGGAATGGTGAAATGAAAAATACAAAAATTCTAAATGTTTCCCTTCTAGTATTGACTTCAGATTATCATGAAGATAACTTTTGAAGCATTTCGAAATAACAATGGAAATTCTCGGTACTGAAACATCAAATTAAACTACATAGTCTGTAAGTTTTAGAAAATAAATACAGTAACTTACCATACATTTTTCCCTCTTCCGATAGTATAATTTTCCTACGTCCACATGGTGGATATATTGCTAGAGCTTCCTGAAAACATTGTTCTATATCCATCGACCAAACACCTTCAACATCTGTGGAACTCGAATTCTCATGAGCATCCATATCAGAACCGGAATTACTGACACAGTCATCGTCAAAATGAAAATCTGTAGAATTTGTTGATAATCGCTTCGGCGTTGTAGGCGCTGGACGTTTACCTGATCTTATTTGATGATTAGAACTGGTATTTATCGAATTACAATAGAATGATCCATTTGAAATGGTAGTTGTGACAGAGGGAAGAGTAAGGACAGGATTAAGCGGTGGAGGGCTTCTTTTTAATTGTGTATTAAGATGATGATGAGAATGAAGATGTTGTTGTAGTGCATTATTTGATTCAGTTATCAAATGTTCATGTGTTATCCCAGAATTCTCCAAATGTAACGAAAGTGGCGATTTAGCAGAAGCATTATCAGATAATGATTTGTTTATATACATTTTAACAGATCCTAAATCTGAATCCATATTATGTTTAGATACAGTTTTACTCAAATTAATTAAAGAATTTCCCCCGCTTGAATGATTACCGTTGTTGTTGTTGTTATTGTTATGATGATGATTGTTATTAGAGATTGTCATTTGGACTGAATCACCATCACTACTGGAACCATTCCCATCTCCAGAGGCTGCAGCCATCGCAGTTGCAGATGTGAGATTCGGGATTAAAAAACCTGGTTTACCTTTACAAATTTCCATGCTCCAAATAATATTTATATGTGTATGTGATAAATGTTTACAAGTATGTGTGCATATATGTACAAATATTTCCACCAGCTCTTTCTGTGACAAATATCTCCTCAATATATTTGTTTATATTTACGTATACTTAGTTTTTTTCCATCCAATAAATAAAATCGAAATCTGCTTTTTCTATTTATTCCTCCACTCAATAGAAAAATGGTATTATCATGTTTTGTGCTATTGTGAAATATGCTGAAGAGATGAAGCGATAATATGTGAATTACTAAACGAACACATAGGAATGAGAGAGAAGAAATTATGCTCTGTAAAATTAATCAATTTCTTAAGATAAATATATTTACATGTCTGACCTATAATGAACATATTCACAATGTCATCCTAGTTACTGTCAGTGTCACTGGATATATTGATAGGGTGAGGTAAATATACTATTTTAAGCTAAAGCAGAAGTAACGTTTTGAACTTAAATTAACTTGCTCAAAATAGAACCACTATAGACTTTAAAGACAACATTTTCTAAATTCATGACTAACCAAGCCTCAGATATTTAAAGTATATGAAGTCATTAGTATTAGGACCGAAGTGCGTAGTGTTTTACAGATCCATTATGTCCCTCTATGTGCGTGTTGTGATGTTTGATGTGACAGGGGTGAAGGAAGTGAATAGGGAGATAAGTGGACAAAACGAAAATAGACAGATTATTCGGGTAGGAGAGTAAATGCTTCGGAATGTGCATAAATGTGTTTCGGGGGTGAGTAACTGCTAACATTAATTGTCAAAGTAATTTATTTTAAATCATAAAATCATTTACTGTTATTCCTTGTTATCTTGTCAATTTTGAGTTCAGACTTTTATACAGTTAAAAAAAAATCAAAATATAAATTTCTTTTATCTTCTAATTTCATTCATACAGAACCCAGTTACAAAAGTTTTATTTGAAGAACACGATATACAAATCTATCCTGCCCTGTGATTGAGATAACAATTTCATTTGACCGAGTAACATAAAAATAGGCTTGTTTTTGAATTTTCACGGGTAAGATTGTAGACATGCTTTCTCTTTTTAATATTACGCACATATATGATCAATTTCAGATTTAAGAAACAACACAGTCACCATAGCAATATTTATTCAGCTTACAAGTTAGGATATTCCGTAGGCTACTCTATTGAAAAAAAACTGTAAATTAGGAAAAATCGTATAAAATGATTCATTTCTTAAGAGAGCAAGTCATTGGCATAGTTGCAAAATAAGGGATGGATAGTGCAGCTTTTCAGTAACAAAGTATTCAAACGATGAATAACACATTGGTTATATGAAATCTCAAACAATTTTCATTTCATATATTCCATTTTTTCAATAATTCTGTCTGTACAACGAGACAACTAGTGTAGTCGTAAATAAATCTTAAAAATGAATAGTTCTGTAAGTCTTAGATATCAATGCTAACCCCATTGGTTTGACTAAAATCACACTAGCCGAAGGTGCTCCATCACTATTCCGCTCCAGATCACGAGTGGGTATGCCGTGCTAAGCATCCCTCAGAACTACTAGCCAGAATAGATCAAACGTTTCTCAACACACCGACAATCTTCGAAATCTATCTTCGAACTCATTCATTCCTGACTTCTGATTTGACTGGGTTGGTATCCTTTGAGTATGAAGGCGTTACAGAGGGAAGCGTTATTGAACCCTGAATATCTATGCCATATTTACAAGCAACGGTAACCGAAATGACTACAATAGTATAAGCTAAACTCAGAAATTAATATAAAAGACTATCGTTGATGGTGCAATTTATTATATATGACTAGAATTTAATGGTTATGAATGGTTATGTTTGTGAACGGCAATACAAGATATTATCAGTTTGTTTAGTCACTACAATATTTGAAACACTCAACATTAAGTGGAGTGTTTATTCTCATGTAACACCGATCACAGAAAATATCAATGCAATCACAGAAGTTACCAAAATCATATTGTCTACTTCCTAGTCCTGATCTCGCTCCAGCGATCGATTGCTTCTAACCACCTAGTGTCATGATAAATAACTGGGTGGTGCCTTGTTTTTCGCCAGATTAAAAGCCAACTAACTAATAGATAAAGATGTTGTCAAACATTGTCGTGTTCCAGCGATAAATTATTGGAATAAACATTCATAAAAAAAATATTAATAATACTCAGTTCTTAAAAAGCTCAATATAATGTATGAAGAAATTAAAGCTCATAAAATGAGTAGTATTTGTATTCTTATAGTGTTTTCGTCACGTTTGGTAACTAGCCACTATCATGTAGCTAAAAAAAACAAAATGCTTGATATGGTAAATCCTTTACAGTTTTAATCACATAATTATCTATCATCGACAAACATATCTCCGGACGACAGTTTATTTAGTTTATGTTTCCAAACTCTTCAGCAAGACAATTTATACCAAAAACAACAGTTTAAAAAGACAGTTATATTCTAATCAAACTCAAATTAAAACCTGAATAAAAAAGTGAATTTAAGCAAAATAACAGAAATATTTTGTGTTTCAGTAAAAACAAGTAAATAACTTTAAAATTACAAATATTTGAAATAAAAAAATTGTTACTCATCCGCGTGTGTATTAATTATTATGATAATAATAATTATTATTAGATTAAAACAAACTAAACATTCATTGACACATATCATCGTAAAGATAAACAAACCATTTGACATTTATCATACTCCTGACATAATATAAGTTTAGAATCTATCTAACATGTACTAGGGAAAGAAATTATTCAATGCAATAGATAACATTTACCTATTTGTATGTAGTTGTATATTATAACTTGACATTTGCCATTTTAATGTACTCATTATTTATAAAACACATTGATTTCGTAATATTTCATTTACATCAAACATGAGTGTCAATCGAATAAATATGCAGAAATGATTAACTATATCAATCTATTTCTCTTGCGATTTAAATAAATTTAAATCAACCACTTATCATTAGTGAGATACACATCAAAAGAGGTAGTTGATCACAAAACTCAAGAATAGATTTTAATTTGTCTTCACTTTTCTGTTGGAAAATATCTGTCAAGTGGTTCTGTTTATTGTTTAAGGGATATTTAACATAATTTTTTTAGGTTAAACATTTAAAAGGATTATGTGAAGAATTGTGTTGTGAAACCTAAAGAACCATGTAACGTATATACCAGAGTATTCAATAGTGATTTAAAAGTTAAATATACTAAGTGTGGTAAACACATACACCTTGATTCATAAATTCGTTTCGGAATATCTTGCTCACTTTGAAGTCTAAACATTCAAAGTTCTAGCATAAGTGGGGCTATATATGCATCTTCCCAAGTAATTTTATTTGGGAAAAAATCCATGCCATAGTCCACTCTGGTTTTCAACATTGTCTGCTCCATCTTAAAATGATCGAAATCTTTCGACAATTGAAATAATTTTTAATATAATAGAACTAGTTTATTAGCAATCTTAATAGTACTTCCTGTAAGATCAATAAAATTCATTTCATTGTGTTGACAACATATACAACCGCCCAATTATGAGTAGAGGGTAACAAAGAAATATGTCTATTGACTATTCATTATTGAATTAAGGATCAAAATCTAAACAAAATGAATAATTTCCTCCAAATAGCTGTTTTCCAAACAAAGACTGTGGTTATAGCAGTCTTTTTAATATTTAATATCAGCATCGTATCCTGTAAATCTAATAATGTTCTATTCATTTATTGGGTGAGTGATAATTATTATAGTGTGATTTTCATCAGAGTTAATTTCATTTCAGAGCAGGAAAAATGTCAGATCAAAAACACAAACATGATAAACGCTAGGACTTGAAATATTGAATAACAATTATGCTATAGTTTTTAGTTCTCAATCAGTAAATGAACAGGAAAATGAACTAAAGTTTTGTATATGATATATACACTTAATGAACAAAGAAGTTGTTGATAATCTCAGTAAAAATAAATCAAACAAAAGTTCCTATCACAATCTTTATTAAATATGACTAATTAGTATAAACGTGAGTAGATCCTTCAAAATACTCTGGACCCCCTTAAAGTTTTGTATTTCGATCAATATCAACGAATGAACATCAATAAAAGACAAATATCTTTTTTAAAATTATCTCTGTTTAGTCTCATCAGCAACGTGAACTCGAAAGTATCTTCTAATAAATTATATTTATATGTTGAGAGACTCATAAATGGGTTAATAATTGTCTTGGATGACTAATGACTTGAGAAATCAACTAACTGATTGGATAGTAAGATACATCCACTACTTCTATCTTCTTTTCACTACTTTCTTTCTGTCATAACTATGAGGTAAGTGTTTATACTTAATAAATGATAAATAATTACAACATAATTTACTTTCTCCTAAACTTACAATTAACTTGTCTCGTTCACATCATTGTTAATCACAAGGTTAATTAAATCGAAATCGGTAAAGAATACTCAATGTGTACTCTTCTCATGTTGTTTTGATATACTTCAAAAAAACTTTTTATTATTCACACGACTTTTAAGCAAAATAACCTTTTATATTTCGGATTTGACATTTATATCTCCAGACATTCCGTAATGTTTTTTACCTTTAACTACCGGTTTATAAACATCGATGATAAAAGTAATCTAGTCAAACAGTAAGATTAATGGTATCACCTTTTTTCAACATAAACTAGTTATAGCATTAATTATTTATTTACTGTGATTGATCATCGTTTATTAAAGTGAAAAAGAAGGTATGGTAACTTACACATATAGTTAATCTCATTTTTTTAAAAATAAATGATCCTGACATTTTTGCATAATGAACTTGGTTTTGTTCTGTGTATACATGCAAGGAGAAGTGACGGTTATACACATTAAAAGAGAGAAAGAAAGCATAATTTTGATATCCTTTCAATACATGTGTATACATCTATCATTGCATGTATGTTTGTATGTATGTTTTATATTCAAGGGGGTAAATAACGACGAGTTAGTAGGCCTGCGTATTGTTCTTTTTATCAAAGTTGATTGACATTCAGACATAAAATCAATTGTTTCAGCTGGAGAAATTTATACAAACGAATAATACACGTCAATGTATATCCCTGTTCTCCCTTCATAAACTAGCCAACAACTAGTAAACTATCATCAATTTGTTTTTCCATGTAATTATTGTAAGTGTCATTCCTTAAATTGAATTTTCAAACAATTCAGTACTCTTATTTCAAAAAATCACACATTCATGATAAACAATAATTAACACAAATTACGAGTACTCGAAATATTTGATTGGTGCAAACTTGACACATATAAATGGATATTTACATGCAAAAAGTGAAGCAGAAATAGCGATAAACAATGTCACTTTAATATTGACACATACCAACAGATTTATAGGAATATGACATTGGAAATTAATCATCATAATAAATTGAGTATGATTCGACAAATCCTGGTAAATATTTATTATTTATAATTATAGTGATCATAACGATAATGACGAATGGATCAAACATGTTTACACATTACTGGTATACAAAAATCGACTATAGGATTTAAACAAATTAGTAGGAGCAAGTTGATAGAGAGGACATTACTGGACTAGTCAAAGAGAGAGAAAGAAGACGAGTAGAATAAACTTTTATTTGCGTGAGTATATTGTCTTATGATGAATATATACACAAGTGTACGACTGTTTAAAGAGTATGGTAATTGGAAATCGTAAGTATCATAGATGATTGATTTATGTATGTATGTGTGTTATATCTTTTGAGAGGAACAGAATGCATCATAACAACAACACAATGTGATAGAAATAATGAAAATAACAAAAGAACTCAAATTTTTTCTATCTTCTTTTATTACAAAATAGTTACAATTAAAAAATCTCCGGATTAAAAAAAAACTTAATGATAGACACACCGATAAGAATTATACACACCAGCACACATACACTTATTCACCAAGTAAATATATATGCACTCTTACATTGACCTATTGTAAAGATATTTCTATATATTATGTTAAAGTATATTTTACGACATAAGTATGTTGTATCAATAATAAGTAGCAGATAAATCTGGAAGACACAAGTATAACGTGTTTGCGTCTATGTGTATGAGTGCGCATATGTCTGTCTGTAAATGTGTGTGTGAAGGAAGTCAATGAAAATGAATGGGAGGGTCAACATCGCTAAAATAGCAGCACTATAACGCATATATACCCTTATTTTGTAGAAACAAAAAATTTGTACAAATACACATGCATAAATATATAGGTCACTCATTACAGTAATAATTATGTTTTATTTTCATACTTCAGATTTATTATCATTAGAAGTTTAAAAGACAACTCTTTATCAAGTAAAGGTCTTGATAAGGACAGATAGTTACTAAGTGTGAAAAAGAATTTAAAATGTGATTTTATGATAATCATGATAATTATTAAAATGAACATTGAATGAAGTGATAACATCATGTTAGAATTTTTTAAATACAGTAATAGGACATATATGCAAAGAAAAGCATAATCTACGTGAATTTCGATCCATTTAATTAGTTGTAACACGGTCACTATGACTAGTGACGGTACGTGATACACCGATGAACGAACCTGCAATAAAATGTTTATATATTCTACTTTCAGTATTTATTTCTCAACTGATCTCAACTTGCAATAAAATCTATCTTAAAATTAAAAACCACTAACAAATTGAATAAAGAAATTATCACTAACTATGATTCACTTTCATTATTGTTCATTATACGAATTGATCAGTAGTCGAATAAGAATAAATTGCAATTGAAAATATAAACCAACTCAATGGTCTTAAGATACTGTGCTCGTTAGAGACTGAAAGAAACGCGGTTCGATTCGATGTCGGATCTTAAGTGCGTACTATTGGACAGTGTTATACTAAACTGAAACAATTATTTATTTTTACTGGTTTTCAATGGTCCTCCAGCTCATAGTCAGTCCTTAAATTAATAAAAAACTAACATGAAACAAATAATATAAACCATACAATTGACCGACTGTTTTAATAAACAGATTGGGAATATCTTTTATTCATAAGAGTTCCATAACTACGTGTCAAGTGTTGAATCACTATGATCTTAAAGGAATTTTTAATTAGTGAACAGATTAAAAAATATGTGTGTAGAGTAAATGTGAATATTTGGCTCAAAACCTTTATACATATGGAATAAGTAACAACTGCCAATTTTTCGAATCATAATATGACCACGGATAAATACTCACTGAAACATCATCTGAGGACAGTGGCATATGTCTAAATTTTATAATTTTAATAAGACATCTTGGAGTTTACACTTCATTCAATAATCAACATGGAGTCTCAAGTTCGCGTGGCAATTTCAAAACTTATGTGCCACTGTATAGGGGATCCATTGATCCACATCCCTCACTTCTGTCAATTCGCATTATGTTACGATGATCATCCAACGTCGTCTATGATATCTGTTTTAATTGTGAAATTATTAAGCTCTAACGATTGCCAAATAAATGCTGCTGGAAATCTTAATCAAGGTATCAGGACTCAGAGATTCAATAGCACAATGTTCATCTTGAAACCTGGAGGTTGTAGGTTTGATCCGTTGTAGAGAGGTGTGTAGACAATTATTAGCACAAGATACTGAATGTCTGTTGACCGGATATCACCAGCAAAAACCTACTGTGTGAGAGAACAAATCAGCTTCCAATTGAAGGAGAAATTAGGAAAAGACGCCGGAATTGGTTAGGATATAAATTGCGGAAATCATTGAATTGTATCACGAGGCAAGCGCTGACTTGAAATCCTGAAGGGAAACGGAAAAGAGGAAAACCAAAGAACACACTGCGCCGAGAATTGGAAGAAGGTATCAAAAGGATGAATAGCAACTGGAAACAAGTGTAAAGGATTGCCCAGGATAGAGTTGAATGGAGAATGCTGGTGGGCGGCTTATGCTCTTACACAAGGAGCAACAGGTCTAAGTAAGTAATTAAGTCAGTAAGTTTATAATTATTACGTCTTAATTGAACAGGTCATTCAATTTTGTTAGGCACTGATTTATGCATAAAGTTGCGAGCTATGACCACATTATATTTCATACAACAATTAAAGTTAAAAATTATAATCAATTGGTAATTACCCAGTAAATATGCTTCGTGTGGAGGATTAGTAGACATTGTAGTATTTTTACAGTTGAAATTACCAGTCGATCTAATATAATCCGATATTGAAAACCAGGAAGCACTGGACGCCCGTTTCGTCCTGACATTGGACTCCTCAGCAGTGCATACCCAAAATCCCACTCTCAAGACTCAAACCCAGGACCTTCAGTCTTGCACACGGACACTTAACTTATAGACCACTGAGCCAGCAGCGAATGTTGTTAATGCCTGACTTCAATGAATCCATGATCATGCGCAACGCTTCATCGATTGCCTGTGGTGGAATTTTAGTGAGAAGCTATAACCATTGGAGTTCAATCCATACGGGGTATAATACAGTTATCAATCGCATCCAAATTTATTGAGCACAGTGTTTTTTTTTACAATTTTCACCCCGAGATGTTGTTGGGAATAGGGGATTTATATTCATTTACTCAGGTAGTATTATCATAACTAACTGGAAAAGGATAACCAGGATCCGATTTTTGTAGTTTATCAGGAAATTTCTACTCGGATGTGATGAAGTCTGACCAGAATTGTTAAACAAGATTATTTTCTTTATTAAGGTATCTCATTGTTATAAGAATATTAGTTTCTTATACACGAAAACTGATACCATGTAAACAGAAAAATGAATGCGATTCCCTTCAAAAGACAACCTTTAAGATGAGAGTTATAATCTAGGTTCCAAAATTCACAATACCGAATTTGATAATAATAATAATAATAATAGAATTCCTAGCACCAAATGTGCGACATTACAACAATTATCGCTTTAACATAATTTCAAAACACATTCATTCAAAACATACTCTTAAAACTGTTTCTAACAGTCAATATCTATCACTCATATTCAATCATTGAAGTTTTCCACCAGTTCACCAGCTGCAACTACCTTCCCATCCATCATATATTAGGTGTCTGAATTCCAGAATATTCCACTCCCATTTCATCAAACGATAGATCTAAAGGAAGATGTGGAGAGAACTGAAGTGTTTCTGCTGGAGTTTCCCAGTATTTGGTATCTCGATAATGTGTAACCATTTTATAATAGTGTATGAATACAATACGATTAGCATTAGTAATTATTCAGTTTAGGCAACTCCAAATCAGGTTGTTTAATTGTAATATTCGAATTGCTAGAAAATAAGTGACATAAACGTTTAATCTAGCTGTTAGCTAGACAAATTATGATAAACCAGGAACGACTGGACACCTATTTCGTCGTATTTATATTTATATCTCTATATATTTTGAGTTCATTGAGATTTCCATAGACAACCATGGTTTGATGTACAGAAAGTATAGGTGCATTTAAGTAATAAATCATTCTCATCAAAAAAGCGACATTTATAGAAAAGTAAAATATAATGTTCCACAAACGTGGTTTATGGGATGTGGTTAATATTAGAATGATTTCGTTGAATTCAGAATGGACAATTTCTAAGTCTTAATTAACTAGTACAACAGTGGAAGGGAATTAAAAAACAAATATTCACGTTTCTGTATAGTATTGAACTATATAATGGTTAAAAATGTCTTGATTATTTTTAAAATGACAAACTACTACACTGTTGAAATTTGGTGAGACTGACAATATATCCGAATTCTTTAATGTAGCATAATACAACTCAATGAAACAGGATTTATCAAAATAACATTAAAATCTAATTGATTGATAGCATTGATATATCATTGTCTCGTAGCGATGATGTGAACAGTAACCGATTAATCCATTTCAAAAAAACGAACAACAAGAAATCATATTATCTAGTAACAAAAAATACCTGTGCTATAAGAGCCGAGTGGCTCAATAAAGAACTCACTGAGGTTTGAAGCAAAAGATACTGATCACTAGTCATAATGAGTAAGAGGTTCAGTGGTCAGATGTTGTTATATTAATCTGAACTGGGTTTCATAACATCAGATATATCAGTTGACTATTACCAAAGGATCCCATACTAGGGTAAAATCTCTTTTTAATTTCATTTTTCGATGGCGACTACCCTTAAATAATATGAAGTCTCCACCAAGTCACCTATATTGATATAATGCATATTGTCTTAGAATATTTAACGTTATATTAAGAGAGAATTCTGAAGGTTTCATTGTTAAAATGTTTATTATTTGATATATTAGTAACATTCATTTATAGATTAAAGTATATATTTCTAATTTAAACCTAACCAATGTCATATGAAGCACATATATTTCATCACAGCAATAAGTGCATAAAACAGTGGATTTCTAACATCATTAGATTACAGTTTTCTATAAGCCTATGGCTTGTTACAACTGTATCAACTTATTGACATATTTTTAGTATATTTATAACTAATCATGAGTAAAAAACACTACAAAAAACTGCGAAGTAAGATTTTCTGGTTTTTTAAAGGAGTTCCTTAAAGTTTATGGGTATTTTTTATGAGGGTTAACAATTATTGTTTAGATCAGAGTCGACTGTGTAAATGTTTATAGGCTAAAGTAATAATTATACTTTCTCTTTCTCACACTTTTTTTCATTCACTACAAACACAACTCTTTTTATTAAGTTTAAACTCAAAGTTTATCATTTCTATACGAGTGAAATGCATGAACAATTTGAAGCTATTTACATCACTCTTCAGTGCTTGTTGTAATTCAGTGATAGTAGTTCTGAATGTCAAAATATTGTCTCCTTCAGTAATTAGCTAATCAGTGAAATGCGTCTAACAAACTACAGAGAGATGACGTATATACAACCCTTTGAACTTAAAGACATTCTTTAGAATTTCAGCTATTACGTGACTTGGATCCAGCTAAAAATGTAAGTTATTTCATGGCGATTGAAAATTGACAGAGAATTCTACTATAATAATATATAAAATAACACCAACAATAGCATTCAGAAGTACCTCAACCGTTTGAGGACTCGGACTCGGAAGATATTCTTATAGAGCTTAGAACGTTATTCATTGCTTTGCATATTCAAGACCTTGGTATTAAGAATTAAACAAATAAACTCTGCTTGTTAATAACGATAAATAAGAGTTTTTTTATGAAGAAAGGGATAAAAGATTGGAGGATTTTTCAGCTTAGAATCTATAAGCCTAAAACTTAAATAATTTAAATAATAGGCTAGAAATGTATTGAAGACTAAATGAAAAATTCTACACTACAGTAACGTAAATTATTCATCTGGCCTTCTAAAAGGAGTATTCATTAATGTAATTTAAATTTCTATAAAAAACCTACTGTTCCTGTAGCAGATCTTACTAATTGTCACGAGCTTCTAAACAGTTTAATATTTAATTTATGCATTATCTCTATAGAACATTGAATTAGGTAGTGACCTTAAATATGTGCCACAAAGTGTGGATAACTGATTCGATACATGTTCTCAACTTCAACAAATGACTGATATTCTCTACTTAATACACCTCACCTATCCACTATGTTTTTCAACCACTGGTCCTAAAAAAATAATTGAAGTCATTACCGACTAAATATCTTGTTAATATTTCCTTTTAATAGTAGAACCATCAATAACATGGAGTAGATTCAACTCTCGATGACATTTAGATATCTCATCCAAGTCCAAAGTAACCCAAGTTGATTAAGGACTGAAATTTATCTGCTGGTCAATTTATGGAAGACAACGCAGGTTTAAACAATTGAAGTATATACAAGCCTTAGCCTAATCATCATTAAAGGTCAATCTTAAAACAATATTTATTGGGTTAAACTACACCAACATTACTTACCTTTCCTTATAGTGTTCAGAAGTTTCCATGTTTTTCATCATCTAACCTAATAACATTATAACACTTCTTTTGATCGATTCGATTGATAATTAGACAAGAGAACAGTGCTTGTCTTACATATCCTAGTAAACTTAATTCCTAATTTATAATTTCATTCGAACATTATACATGACTTTCACTTGTTTAAGCGTGATATGAAAGATTAACGGAAGATAAGAGAATGCGATCAATACTGTAATTCAGTAGCATAGTAAATCTGTGGAAAATCAAATAATTCTTTATCAATTACAAGACATTATCATAACAAATCGATAATGCACATCTTCTGCATACTAACTTACATATGTATGGGTAGATAGATCTACACACAATCTGTCTATTTTCTCTGTAGATGTATGCATATGTTTATTAGATAAAGTGATGACACGTGACCAAATGAAATTTTTCAGGTACCTTGGTGAAAAATAGTTACAAAAGTTATGTACAGATAAATAAATAAATGACAAATGCGGAGTATTTTCACACTTTCCATTTTATTTAACTAAATTTAACGGTTGTCAAAACATTGATGTGTAGTAATATCTACCACATGGATTCAAACAATTACTAAAAGCTTAATTATTGATCCAATGTGAAATCTTCATTTAAATTTTGAAGCTAAATTGAAGATCATAATAATGATACCAAACAGTTTAAAATCATGAATTTAAAATTATACTAGTCAATCGATTCATTAAGTGGTTATGTGTAACGAATATAAGGGGCACTGGCAGTTATCTATGCAATAAAAGTTTCTTTGAAATAATTTACATCCGTTACTTCACACTTCCTATGTGTGAAAGCCTCTCAATAAATTTTAAATATGAAAAGGTAGTTCAGATAATAATGTCAATCCACCAGAAAAGTGCAATGCAATATCCCCATCATGAGTTTGTACTCAAGTCTGATACATTCTCGTGTTTCATGACTATAAACAAATCTGGTTCGGTAGATGTAATCATCATTACTATTTCATTCAGGTCGTGTCAACTGTATCGCATATAGTGTGATCTTCAGAAACTATGATCGTTTATATGATCTCTATAGTTCTCCATTGTGATTAAATCTATACGGAATCCACTTCCGTTCACCAAAGTTGTTAATCTTACAAGTCACTTAAAAACAGATTTTGAAATCAGAAATAAAGGATCACAAATTTTTTTAAATAATAAGTGCTTGAGTTCTACTTATAACACAACTATCACGTGAGACATATGCTAACCATTTTATTTCTTGAATTAACGATGGGTTTAAATGACTTGATATTTGGTATAAATTTATAGGATAATGAATGTAGTGGAAACTATCAAGATATTTCAGTGTGCTTAGAAATCAATACAATAATTGAGGTCTGGTAAGAAAAAAGTGATATTTTGTAGAAAGTGGTTACAATCGACAAATGATTTTGTTATCAGAAGTTTGACCTGAATAAAATTTGTTGTCTTGCTTATTTTAATTTACCTTGAATAAAAGAGAAAATCAGCGACTGTGGTGTGTGAATATGTATACATAAAGTTCAAGATTGTATAACAACTTTATGGAATGCAGAAAATATTCTTCTAATATGCACTAATTATGTTTTCATAATTAATTAAACAACTGTGTGATGTACTGATACTTATTGTGAAAAAAATTGTCTGTAAGTACGCTGAATAATCCGAACTAGTAAATAATGATACTATTAACAATAATGAGAATAAATCTTGCTTTCAATGGTATTCACTATCATTGTTAACTTACAGTCTGAAATCAAGCAAACTAACATTCATTCACGTGTGTAAAAATATGGCTCTGTAAAAGGCTCGAGATTTTGTCACATTATTCTAACTATCACCATAACGCTCACTGAACAGCACCATCATGAACTGATGAAATGATTGAAAGAAATCCTATGATCTCACTTTCTTTCCTGATTGTAGATCGTTTACGAAGATATACGATGAATGGATTAGAAGTGAGTATGATGACTCTAGAGTCTACAGCTGAAGCTGTAGCATTATGGAGGAACGGGTTATGAGTCATGTTGATTTTACATAATACTTTGTTAGTAAGTGTACATAAGCAAATCAAAGGCAGTTCAGCAAAGAAAGTTTTCATCACGTCGATATCACTCACTCAAGCCGTACAACTATATTTATAATTATTCTACTGATAATTTGGAAATATGATCCCAAATATTAGAAATTTTCTCTCGAGTTATACGCCTCTAGACATTATGCTTTCTTGTGTTTTGATCACATTAGTTATCATAATTGATCAATACTGATCGGTGAGTAAATAAAAATGTTTATCATTTGATGATCGTCTCGTGTTTATGCTAAAGGAACTATAGCTTCTGAGTTTATCTGACTGTTTTGGAATACTAATACGTTAGATTGATCTGAAGACTACCATAAACCTATATCAGAATTTTATCAATGTTGAATTTTCATTTCTTGTGATTGACTCTAATAATTCTACCGCCACTCCACTACTGAACTTTTTACATCAAAGGGTTTAGAAAATAAATATTTTGGTGTCACAATAGTCTCCATATTATTTCGACTAAAATTTATTGAAGAAAAATATCAACGTGTAGTTCAAATTAAGCGTATTGAAATTAAGTAAGATTCAAGTGATCACACATTCAGAACTTGAAAAATTTATTTCTGTGAAAAGACTAAACAAAGTAAATTGTAAATTGATTACCAAAGAAATTAACTTTAATTGGTACAACTTTTACATATTTTTATGAACTTATAAACCTAGAAACATGTGATAACCTGAAAAAAGTTCATCATATTATGGTTCGAAAAATATCATGATAAGTAATTGGAAAATGAATCAGATACTGCGTGTCAAAACGGACTTTTAACTAAGCATATGTATGAAGACACTGATTTATGTACTAACTGGTGGACAATCTTTTAAGTCGAGTTATTGTAACTCATCACATATTGCTGAGTCAACAGATTTCAAACACATATTTGGCGAATGGAATACTGAAAAATGACGAACTACTAAGCTATATTAATTTATTTCTGTTTCTATTTAGTAATAAGCATGAGACTAATGTAATAATATCATAGAACATACTTATATTTAGAATTTAAGTTTTCTGTATAATAAGCAAATGATAAACTGAACAAAAATATGTACAAAACTATTCTGGTCAAAAGGGTTTATCCATCTAAATAGTTCCGGAATTTTCGCTTGTTACATAATTATTCGATAAGAGAAATGTGATTGACAGAATGAGAGTAGTACCACTTTAAATCGCAATTAAAAAGATAAACAAAGACGTCTCAAGCTTAACACGATAATGTACCAAACGATGGTGTAAAACAAGTACGTTCTACTACCATAATTTTCCTATAGAGTTTTCTATTCATTGAATGGTAGAAGTTACTAAAATCACTCGGTTATTTATAGTATATTTGAATCTATTTAACAGTTGAGTTCTAAATAGAAAATTCCCTAAATGTAGTATTAAATTAATTTCCATAGTTTTACAATATTATGATTTTATGCTCTCTCGTATAATTGTTCTTTCTCTAATAATTATTTTGAAATAGAAAAAGAAATGAATTTACTAATGGATCATACAATTACGTTGAAGTGTTTTTAAACTGAGAATGTTTTTACCGGTTGGATCACTTGATGTCAGATACAAAACAATACAATTGCCGTAAACACAAGTGAATATTCATTGATCAAAATATACAAATTTATAAATAATATAACAATCACAGCACTATGATATTTTACATTTCATGTTTAGTTTTTCGTGATAAACAAGAACTATAATAGAATATAGATAGTTCTCAAATAACTAGTAGAGTTCAATTAATCTAATTGTGTATTAGCATAATAAACTGGATTTCTTAACTATATAAATGGCAAATGATAATTCACAAAATCGATCTACTTACAGGACTTCTATTTTATGTTATCCATAGATTTATTCCTAATTTTCAGGCCCTGGATTCGAATCTCGCGAGCGGGATCGTGGATGCGCACTGCTGAGAAGTCCCACAATAAGATGAAACGGCCGTCCAGTGCTTCCAGGTTTTCAATGGGGGTCTAACATCAACCGGTTCAAGATCTCTATCAATGTTCTCTCTTTACTGGTTTGAGAAATATAATGCCCAGAATATAATCTAACTTTAAAGTACTAGTTACTAGCTTTTTTTATTATTTCGCGTTACGTCCATTAGCTAAACCAGGTATCTTACTCAATATATCTAAGGTACATTGAATTCAACAACAGTATGTTGAAATGGAAGGAAAGGTATTATTATCATAAGATTGTAAATGTTTCATGTTATTGTATAACAACATAAAGTAACTCATTTTAATGGCAATCAGTGTTTAAAAATTTCAAATAGAAGTCTAATTAGTTCCACAAAATGTGGAATCATGTAAGTTGATTTCAAGGTTTTCTAAAAATGCTTCGTGAGTTTTTACAGGGTGTCTATAGTAGCAAGGACAACAGTACATGTAACTGGAATCACAAAAATGAAACATTACTGAAACAGTCCATAAAAATAGAGTTGGTTGATTAAACTTCAAAGTATAATAAATCATCTAATGCTACTTCAACAATACAAATCAGCTTTATTTACTAATGACTTTATGCACTTAACACATAGGTTTTAAAGTATCCAGCTTCTAGAAAATATTATCTACATTGTATTTATGTTTCAAAATGGTTAGTAGTTATTACTCTAATCAGAATATTAAAAGTGAGTCATTGGAAAAACTGAAACCAACACAATATAAATTTTTATATTGGCCACTGTAAATAATTGATTATACTAGAAAAATATAAAGTGAAAAAGCCTCAAAATACTTTATGTATTTGATCCATTTATACGACAATTATTACTGCTAACAATCTACTGGACACAAAATTAAAGTAACTGGTGACATCTTGGTCATTTTATTTAAAGAACTTTGATTACACATTGTAATTTAAATGATTAAATTTGATATTTTAATCATAGATTCATCAAATACTCGCCACATAATACAGCTGAAGGTTATTTTACTCAGAATTTTTTTATGATTTTATAAAGAATTTTCATCACAAACCATCGTTAGCTTTTGAGTCATCGAACCAGTATAAAAATCATCATGACAAATAAAAGTTTTGAATTCAGTCTTGTTTGTGTATGATGATGAGTAGTATTGAGGCATTTCGAACTAATATACAGACATTGTTCATATATATATATATATATATATATAGAGAGAGAGAGAGAGAGAGAGTAAGCAGCTAGTAATCATGATCAATATCTTCACCATGAAAAAAGTTTTTGTTACGACATTTACAACAATAAAACAAGAAAACGGAAACAAACAAAGCCAAGAAGAGAAAAAACCACTCATTTATTTTAGCTCAGACTCTGAAATTACTAATTTCTAATTTCTGCCGATGTACTGAAAATACCACCCAAAATGATCGACAAAGTATTTTCCTGCTTCAATTGTCTTATTTAAAAAATATTATACCAGTGATTACTATTATTCGTAGTTACTTATATGTTACATTGACGTGATTCAGGTAGAGATGTTTCAAGACACTAGTATCAAGATAATGTCGGATAGCTGCTCAGCATGGAGGTATTATCTCGAAAGCTAATTTATCCGGGAGCAAAATAATTTACATTTATCAATATCCTCGACCTTTAGTTCGTACTATCATTTGAATAGACATCTCATGGCCTGGAAAGATTAACAAATAAGAAATAGGAACTGATGAACTACAAATATTTTGGGAACGTGACATCTAACTACCGGTGGCAATGGGTGATTATCAAGTTAAATAGTTAATTAGCTGAAGTTATAAATGAAGACCATTTATTTGCAATGTAGTGGCCTTTAGGTAGAGGCTTGTTGAAAGACCTTTAAAAACAGGTTCTGATCTCTTACGGAGTTGTGTCTAATCATTGTTAGAGATTGCCTACAACGAACTAGTTATCCAGGGATATCTGCTATTCAAGGGTTGATTTTATTACGTAATGAAAACAGTCTTCAAACCAAACTAATCTGCAAGAAACACTCGACCACACAAAATTCGATGACAAACTGCATCTATCATTGCTAAGCTAGCCTTAACAATCCTGAAAAGAAAGCGTTACCGGTGTGTACAAAATTATTATTATTAATTGCTTTATGCTTATATGACACACAATAACTACAAAATATTTTCAACCTAGTACCAATAAAAACTTGTGTACCATAGTATTTATAACCTTCATAAGAAGACAGTTTCTTTTAATCTACATAACCTAATGATTTTATAGAACAATGCAAACACCTTTTAGGCTGTGTTCATCTGTATTGACAAATAAATAGCGGCTACATTAAGACCCCCCCAAAATACATTGAACATAAAGTTGATTCTCAAAAAAATTATTACTAGTAACTTTCATTTTCTTTGTTACTATAGAATTTTCATTAGTTATTCTTCTTAAAATTATGCAATAACTTTGAAAACATTTTGTTGATATTTTGCGAATTATTTTTCATTAGTGTTCATTAATACACTCACTTTATTATTTTTCAACTTAAAAAAAGACCTAATGAAAAATTCCACCATTTATTAATAACATATATCAATATGTTCTTTGGAACAATAACATTGTACTACTAATGAAATCTATGTGCACATGTATGTCTATAGCAAACTTGGCATACATGAAATATTTGATTAGATAGAATATTATACACACCTTCTGTCCAACAATTTTACAAGTGGGTGTTTCCTCTTCTCATAGTAATTAGATTACTTCAATTTATGATACCAAAAAATACTTTTGTGAAATAGGATTCAGTAATTGACTTGTGACTATCAATTTTTCCACTTCGTCAAAATCAACTGTATTTCGAAAAAAAAACTAATTCAATCCGTTAGGTTGTTTTTGAAAATGTTTTTCACTTATTCAGCAAGATTTTACTTGTCTTATTCATAGCTTAATTTCTTTAATTTGAAGTAAATTGTAAAATATCATATGACTAATTATACACAGAGACTTGAAAGGTATCTTAACAATCCATCAGTAACCATAAATGAATCTCTTTATTTCAAAGGCCAAAGACAGATATCAAATGCAGTTGTCATACATAAATATGATTAATTATTTGTAAATCCTATGTTAGACATTTTTGAAGCATAGTTGATTCATCATACTAAGTTGAAAAAATATGTACCAGTATAGAGTTTAGGGAGAGAAGCAGCACATATAACAAGAACGTGATTGTGTGTAGCAGTCGACAACTTATAAGGATTTTTAAGAATATCCGTTCAGTAGTAGAATTTCCTACAGTACTGAACACATTTCAACAAGTTCGTCATCGAATTTCATGCCAAAACCAATCATGAACTACGAGTACGTTATTTTGGGATCATGAGTTAAAGAAGGGTTAATATACCAAACACTCTTTTACTCGAAACATAACTAATGCTACTAGCCATTGAAAAAGATCATTGTTTTAACTACTGTTATTAATATGAAAATATGAAATAGCATGTTTTCTTAAATTATTATTAATAGCCAAGATAAACAAAGGGATAAATAAACTAAACATTATTTTACTACTTATACGCATCTCCATATGCTCAAAACATCATAGTGTGATTTGATGGTTTAAGAAAAAAGTCGGAAATTAATGTTTCACCATTGATAATCATATTTTACTAATAGAAATAGAAATTTTGTCAAATATTAACGATCTTATTGAGTTCCAAGTTACTTAAGGGATAAAAAACGATAATTGACAGGTAAATTTATTTAATCAAACGATACATAACTCTTCATAGATGGTCATATCAAACTGACTTCCTCGATTTAATGTGTTACAAACTAATCTTTTTCCATGAAGTAAAATGGTATTAGGATATTTAAATTTCGGAAGTTAACGTATTTGACTTGAAATAAATTCCCTAAAATAGTTTTAGTAAAATTTAGTCTTTAATATATACTGCTGAAATAGTTAGTAAAAAAGAATCACACATATCAGTGCGTCGGCTACCCTAGGTCAAAGTGATATAGTCTTCTCTTAAGTGGAATAACAGTAAGGCATTGTTTAGAAAAACACGTAACCTTGAGAAAACAGTTAGCCGTACGTAAAACAATACATTATGAATATTCCTGGTTTAAACAGAAAGACAAGCGAACAAAGAAAGATAAAATAGTACATTACATTACATTGCCAATTTTTCATTAATAATTTTCGTTTTTTATTCGGTGTTATTACGGTTATCAGCTCAATAAACGATTCTTGTTAAATGCTTTAGGTATTCATCCAGGTACCTTGGATATCTACTTGTTGCATAAAGTAAGTTTATGTTATAAGATAAACTGATTACACGATTAACCATATTCTGACAAGTATTTACATCTTCATACTATATACTCTATTGCTATGATAGTTTTCTTTTCTTTCATGTTCATTTTTTTGTTGCCATTCTTCATTCTCCACTTATCCAAAAAAGCTTCTAAAAGGTAATTACAACATTTACTACTGATAATAACAATTCTACAAAAGTTTATTTAAAGGTCAATTGTCTAGAGAATGAAAATGTTAAGAGATCATTTATAACCATATGGATAAGTGAAAAAAAGTACGTAGGTAGGTAGGTAGGTAAATAGTCAAGTCACTAAGTTAAAAGTAGGATAAGTGTAATACAGAAGTCAATTTAGATGTTTTTTGACACATAACTTATCGTCCTAAACTCTTTTATTCACAACACGTATACAAAGAGAAAAAAACGATCGTATTTTTTCAAAATTATGAGTAAGATGATAAAGAAATGATTACTAGTACATGTGATAAGAAACTAACTTGCCTATTTAGTCATTTAAAATAAAATAGACAAAAGAGTGAACGTTTATGTTACATCTGTAGAATGTTTTAAAATTTCTCTGCATTCATTCCGTTCATTCCATGCACCTAATTTGTCCTAATTTCATTCAGTAGGTATGCTTTTCATCAGTACTAAATCCTGAAGTCAGTAAAATGATTCTATTTAAGAAAACTTATAAAAAAACACATTCCAAATAAAACTGAACATTCTAAACAAATGAGATTGGTTATTTTAACCAACTACTGTCAGTAAATTCTCTAATTTCACCCGCTTGCGTGCAGTGATTTCCAATTAAAATAAGGTCATGTTACTCTTATGACCTTCAGTGTATTGAGTATCAATAATCAACTCTAGTCCAGCTAAATCATTATTAGCTTAGATGTACAATAAGTTAGTCGTGTGATTCAAACTTCGTGGTTTTCATGAAACGTGAAATTTATCACCCTGGAAGGACTAGGATTTAATCGTTGTTACTACTGATTATTTAAGTGATTATAATTCCAAAATACTCTTTTGAAAGTACACATATTTCTTTTTCATATAACGTTGAAAGAATCAACTTGAGACCCAAAAACATTAATATGATTGACAAATTAGTGAACACTCTGAAAACTAAAAGCATAGGAATCAAATCATTCTTTAGATAAACAATCCTTTCTGTTTGCTGTAATTAAACAGTTGTATAAGCAAGCCAACTAATAGATTAAAAATATCAAACCAACAGTCTATTGATAAATCATAGAAAAGATTTAGACCTTTAATAACGTTGTAATCATAAGAAAAGGAGTTTTATTATTGATTAGAAACATAAAATTTTCACAATCCATGATTTTGTGTAATCTAAGCCAGCTCATAGATGTTGTATATAAAATGAAAGCGGAATATACAATATGAAGTATAAAAATATAGAATAAAATTTAAAATACTTTAATTCTTAAACAATTAATGTAACATTTCAGTGTAAATAACACCTATTACTACATTTATCTTTATTCTCGAAACTTCTATAATTTGTTTATTTTCTAATGGATGAATTATTTGACCTGAGTAGTTTTGATACAACATATATATGCGCTTAAATAGATGTTTTGAGGTTTGATATAGTTCAAATTTAGTTTATGTCAACAGCTGATATCTACTGAAGAACTATAGAAAACAAAGGATTTCTCGGTAGAAATAATAAATTTTTTCAAGATTAAAAATATGTTATCAAACTCCTATAGGGAGCATTTATTCATAAACTATACAATCACCAGATGTATCATCAGACAGATAATAGTTTTTAAATTTATAAATAATTCTCTTAATTAAATACTAAACGAAATTATAGTCTTTATACATAGTCAACATTTCCGTAATGAATTTTTAGAATTCATGTTATACTAGTAAATATTTTGAGTTAGAAATGTTAATCATTATTATCTAACTTGATGAGCTAAGAAATGAAGTGATTCCAAGGTAGCTAAAAGCCATTCACTACTGTCTATTGAGTATTCCAAAAACAACAGAGAATATATATTAACACACAAGGGGTTTTAGTGATTATTGTATTTGAAAGCATTGAAAACCATGAGTCGAATAAAGAAAACTATTATCATATCTATAGTTCACTTGAACAACACTTCTAGATACTATAAATTGTCATTAATCAATCACGTCACTCATTAGTTGGTATCATACAAAAAGGAATTAATATGATGGAAGAACATTAACTCACTGTCTGTATCACTTAACTAATGCCTAATCTATATGGAACTTATTTTGAAATGATTCGAATTTTATTTCGTAAACCATGAATACTTAGTAATTTAGTGATATTTATCTTTTTTTTTATCATATTATTTCTAAAAGACAATTCAATATAAAACTTGGTTACTATCTTAACAACTAACAAGTTTTAAATACATAAAATATATTCCTTTATGATGTTTCTTTATCTTTGCTCTTTTTTTCTTCTTACAATATTTTTCTGATTGCTATAAAAATTGGTTAAGTGTGTTATTTTGGAATTTCTTTATCAGAAATTTATGTTTCAAAAAATAAAACCTTACTAAAGTGAGTCATGAAATATAGATAATATTGATTTTAATTGTTAATAATTTGGCAGGTGACGCAAGTACTAAATCCGTGTTTTACAAGTGACTATACACATAATTATGATAAGCATTAGTTGAACTAACGGTCATAGAAGTCAAAGAAAAGTAATACAATACAAGAAAGTACATCTACAAAAAGCATTAAGTAAATAAATTTAAGAACCAGTAACTTATTATAATCTCTTTTTTAAATTTTGTTATAGATAACATTATGGAATACAAAATTATAATTATGAATTTTATGTAACTCCATAGAAAGATAACATTTCTATGGAAACTCATAGGTTTATCCATTTTTCAAACAGATAAGAATATCATTAAACGTTACTGTAATATAAATTAAATTTCTTTGACATCATCATTTCGTTTGCTAAAAGTTTTGACTAAATCATTTTATTATATCTTGTAAACAGACTACTAAGTAATCTATACTTGAATAACAGCTAACGTAGTTACTTAAATTTACTGTAATATAAATTACTTTTGTCAAAGTTAATATACCCTGTAAAGATTATTGGTAATAAGATTTACAAATATCAGTCTGTGAATATTTCAACCAGATAACTAATATAATTGTTGTATGACTAGTAATATGAAGAATTTGTTCATCCTTTTAGATTATCATCGATATAACTGGAAATGCTAAACAAATAGAATAATGAAAACAAATTTTATATGGAACTATAATAACGGAATGTCCAACAGTTAAAACAAACCAGTTGTTAAGATCGATTCAGACTACATTGTCTTACATTCACTTGAGAGACCGTTATTAGTATGTAATTAATTGATCACAACATTCAAAATATAAAACAATGATCTCATATAATTGTTCAGCTACTTTTCATGATAAGCTTAAAGCTTAATTCTATACATTTTACCATGGTTTATCAGAGCAAAGTCTCATGATAATAAGAATACGAGAGGCATGTAGTTCCATTATTGATGAAATAGAAAAAAACATCCGGATATGATTGTTAGGGTGACTTGTGTTAGTCCACGATAAAAAAACAAAACAATAAAGTCATGAACGAATATAGTTCTGTTTTAAAACTTTACAATCCTACTGACTCATATCCTCCTTTGAAATAGAATCTAAACAAATCATTTTATATGAAAAGTGCATTAAACAATAAATTATCGACACTCATTACAACAGTTCGTTTGTTATTGTTTCGTACCATCTGTATGAAAAGCACTCAAAAGACCTTGTTCTATTTTAAAATGAATTAAATTCCCAATAAAAGCTAAATTTGAGTTTCTCTGATCATGCAGTTCTAAGATCAGAGAGTTAATTTTGTGCGAAATAATTAGATACTTTATGTTTATTCAAAAATCATTTTTCCATCTGTTGAATTCCAATGAATAATCGGTTTCTGCAAATTTTAAAAATTGTGCAGAAATACTTAACTTACTGATGAATTTTCAGCTAGTTCATCTAGGTGATAGTTTAGGGTCTTTATTAATTGAAAATTTTCCTTATCACAGACCTAAGTCAGCTAGAAAGACGTCTAACTGGGTGGTAGTGGTATTAGTAGTGATGTGATTTCATTACGGTGATATATTGGATCCAGGACCTTCATTTTTTAAGATTAAAACGTTCATATTCATCAGTTCATTGATGCAAAATCTAGTATTAAATACACTACTTACATTCATCACAAGATACAAAGTAATCACCATCAAATATCATCAATGGATAATGGCATTATTACTTAGTTCGGTAGACCCCTCATATAAGGTCACAGAATAATGTCACTTGTAAAAATACTCACAAACGGGGAGTTCTGAAAACTGTTTCGTCATCTTCACTGTGCATTTTCATCCAAAAACGGAAATGAAGCAGTCTTAAGGTCTTCGAATCGTTTATCAGTAAAAATACACAAAACCTAGTTATCATTATAAGAATCTTTATCCGGTCGGTTGGCTAAAACTACATATTCTACAGGAAGACATTTGGTTTGAAATTTCATAAAACCCGTCCATAGAATAAAAAACATCATTAAAATACAAATTCACAAATATCTGCATTCCAATGTGCATTTTTACTAATAAAACAGAAGAAATTTGTTCAAATAACTTTATTTTCTTCGCTTCCGGGAAACCTCAAGAATCAAGGATCTTGTACTCTATCATATCAATCAGGTCAGCTAGTAATCATTTAATCAATTATTATGAAAATAATAATAATTTCTACCACTTGCTACACACACTATCTTTTACTATGAAACAGAAAACAGAAAAAAACGGATTGAATATTTATCACTAATCGTGACGTCGATCAATAGGTTTTCCTATCAAATCAATAAAAAAAATGAAACAGACGAACATCTTTATACTTTGTCCAGTGAAAAATCAGTGAAATAAGGAAGAAAGGCCATTCAGAAATAGGTTTTTCTTGAAGCTACTAGAGAGCAATTTATGAAGCCTAAACACAGGAAACAACAACATCAGGAAAATTTAAACATGAAGTTGGTAGTTATATTGTTTGTGTGTATATGAATTTAACAGTATTTAAGGGTTGAAGTAAAACAACTGTGCGTAAAAGTGAAAGTATGTACTTAAATAAATACATAATAGTGACGTACTAAGAGGATTATATGGTGCTAATCTTTCCATTGAAAAATCTATCATCCTGTATTCCGACCGACAAACTTTTAGTTTCTTTTGTTGGCAATCAGAATGATTTATCCAGTTTTATGTAAATTCATAGTCATTCAGAAATGCTCAGGGATGTTATATGGTCCTTTAATTATATCCATCGTCATAACTATATTTCCTCAGCTTGAAGATTTCTCCAAATACTCTACTCACTAGATTGGTCCATTTTAGTTATTTACTATTTTGGATACTTGTTGAATAAAATTCGATCAAAAACAACGGCTAAATATCCTGATAATAAATTAGAGGATTCCGACAACATCATCAAACGTCTTGACCACCTATTTTCTAACCATACAAACATTACAATTAGGCCACCTGGTTTGGAGTTGCCTAAACTGAATAATTACTAATGCTAATCGTATTGTATTCATACACTATTATAAAATGGTTACACATTATCGAGATACCAAATACTGGGAAACTCCAGCAGAAACACTTCAGTTCTCTCCACATCTTCCTTTAGATCTATCGTTTGATGAAATGGGAGCGGAATATTCTGGAATTCAGACACCTAATATATGATGGATGGGAAGGTAGTTGCAGCTGGTGAACTGGTGGAAAACTTCAATGATTGAATATGAGTGATAGATATTGACTGTTAGAAACAGTTTTAAGAGTATGTTTTGAATGAATGTGTTTTGAAATTATGTTAAAGCGATAATTGTTGTAATGTCTCACATTTGGTGCCAGGAATTCTATGCTGCACCAAAAATTTATAGCACTGAATAAAGTTATCATCGCTATTTACTTTCCGGTAACTGATCACAGTATACGAAACGGCCGTCAAAATTCATGAATAAAACGGGTATGCTCTACAATGGAGCCTAAAGTTTGGTTTCCAATAAAGCCGAAACAAAAATATGATGATATGAATAATATAAGGATATATATATATATATATATTTATATATAGATCATAAAAATAATACTAATGAATCCATTTTTGTAGGCATAGAACAAGCCTAATAGATTCTTTGTATATTACTTTTTCAACTTCCGTTGTCTTCCAACAAAATTGCATTCATGACTAGTAAACAAACATAAGTTGTCTGCTTTTGGATGCTAATTAATGGTGGTTCACGTCTTTGTGTGTCCAATGACACAAAAGGTTGAAATAATGGTGAATCGTTTTTTTATTTTAATTTATTTTAAAACGTATTCAAAACTAGTTTATTTAAAAACTACAAGCATTATATATTTTTTCAAACACCGTATTTTTATATAACTCCCAGATAAATTTAGATAAATTTACTGAATTTAATGTATACAAACCTATTGACAAGATGAACTTAATCATTAACTCATTATATGTGAAAATTATATTTGAAATATTCTCAGCGATTGAACTTTAACTAATTCCAACGTTTTGTCCAGCTAACTTGTCTGGACTTCTTCAGGGTAATAATCAAATTTCAATCGCTGAGAATATTTCAAATATAATTTTCACATATAATAACTTTTCTATACTCGACGCACAATTTCTGTCAAACTATTCGATCTAATCTTGACGAATATTCGTATTAATCATTAACTGCTTGTGAGTTTTATTGCGTCAACTGCCTATATTTTACTCGGCTTGTGTATAAAGATGTACATATTAACATTTCCTTGGGTATTTTAATGAGTCAACGTCCGTTAATATTCAAATTTGAGCTAGTTTAATCCAATATATGAGTTAAAAGTAATGTACCGTTATCAATAATAAAATTTCTTGGTTTTTTATTCCTAAAATATCCATAAAATCATATTTTACCGCCAATATTCTATGAAATTTAAAAGTGTGAATTATAGGACTCTTAATTAACAAAGGAATAAAGCAGGAATGTTTTAAAAATTCATGGCATAAACTTTCTATTAAACTTCATTTCTCAAAAAGTTTTAAAACTTGTGACCAACTTACGTACATCTTTAGACCGGTTTTCTGAGTTTAACATACGGTTAACGCACAAACTTTCTAAAAACAAAATGGAAATAACCAGGTATAAATATCGCTTTTATCCACAAAAACAACGAAAATTCGTCTGTACTACAGAATAACTACAGTTGTTTACATTATTCGTTGCATTATTAAAAATATTTTTGTAATAACTATTGAAATTTTTGAAGAGAACCACGGAAAAAAATACTAAAAACAAAATGGCTTTGCCTTTTATTCTTTCATTAGTTGAATAAACTAACTACAAGACAAAAACGTGCTTACATTCATGTAGTCAACTCGATTTGATGTGAGGTCAGGGTTTTCTACTTTCCATAAGCACCTTTAACTTGATTGATTTGGTAAATTAACAAACCTTTCTCAAATTCTTTCGTTTCGTTTGACCATGAGATCACACAAAACTATTCCAAACTTGGATAGTTTAAGTTCCAAGAATCAGCTGGGGATGGAAAATTTTTTACCCTTCAACTTTGGCTTTACTGATGCTATCATTCTGATCGTATTAATATTATGTTAAATATGTCTAGACTTAGAGGAGCCACAGTTAATTAGCCGAGTATTAGCACGTGATATGCGTGTTATTATTATAATTTGACCGACAGTAATGACCTCATTCTTAACTGAAGTCTGGTATGATATATTATTCAGTAAATGGTTTGTTTCTAGAATCCAATGGCTTACATAATGACCTATTGGTGGTATCAAACAAAACTAGTGAGCATATCTGATAACCCTTCAATAAACAGCAGAACCACACTAAAGAAATCAACAGGAACAAAATCTTTTACACTCTGTCAACTATCTAAAGCTGTTCAACACTTGAAAAATTGCGCTACGGTACTGAGTCAGCAATTAGTCAAGACAGTGAAGTTTGGCCACCAGAAGCTACTTAGCCGTTATAAATACAAAGATAACACAAAAAGGGTAATTCATGAAGTTTCATTAAGTAGAGATCCATTTGGATCATAACATTTTTACATCGGTTAATATGAATCGGTCTGGGTGTGTAGAGAAATGTGGTTAAAATGATTGTCTAAAAATGATGTCTACATTTATTATCTTGAAATCTTTGACCGTTATTCTGGTTACCTACTTGCATGAAACTTGAGCCCTTGTAACTTTTAATATACATTAAAATCCACTGTTGAAGGTTAACTGTAGCTGCTACTTTTTCCTTGAGTGCTAATTATGACCTCATTCTTTTTGACTAGACCGGATATATTTGCTCTGCAAAAGATTTGATGGTAGCCTCATATTTAACACCGATTAGAATGATTCGACAGATATTTTGAAAGTGTTTCACTCACTAGCTTTTCTATATAGTGGGATTTTGTCAAACCAATATCAGTAAATCTCACTTGTATGTAAGCCAGACTTGCATGTAATTCAGTCTTGTATATATTTTTAGTGACAGAAAAGATAAGTGTTACACCATGAGTCACCTATATATGCACTCCTTTTTACCACCAAGAGATTTATCAGATTAGAAATAATACAAAATCGAAATAATTAAGGCAAATACTCCACAAAAAAGTAACCAACTCCGGTGTGGTGTTTTAGCCCGATTATGGGTGGTAAAAATGACATGACGTAGCACATAAGCAAATATTATCTTGGAAGTTTAATAATTTTCAAGAAGACATCCAAAAGTGTGTATCGGGAGCCTTAACACCACATTTGGATGATTCAAACAATTCGTTCTGGATCTCATGAGCTGAAAGTATGATTTGTGTCATAATAACACTTACTCCTGGTAATGCATTCAAGTTATCATTAATTAGCTCAATAAGAAACTCTTCTAAAAAAACTATGTATTACTCAAATTACATTTGGGTTTGATTAAGTACTGATAACTTTTAAGTGACATCTGGTCAAGTAGTACAGCTTTAATACAGGGACTTTACAAAATGTACATCAGCAATATTTTCATCTACGTGCCTAGTGACCTCGTTTTTAAACCCAGAAACAGTGGCGAGGACATTTTTGAGTAATTTATCCTTCCTTGATTGAGTTAATTATATTTTGTTGGATTTAAATCATAAATTATTGCCTAAAATGTCAAAGCTTGGTAATCTCAGAGGCAAATATCTTTATAATGATTATAGACTTACCTTTCAAATGTAAATTAGGCTAAAAGAATCCTATAAACTATTTGCTTTCTTAATGTACAGACAGCTTTGTAAAGAATGATCAAATGATTAAATCGATATACTGAGGTTTGATAATTTCACGACGGAGTAAAGAACTAGTGAAAATTTATTTTTACCGCTAGATGAAAGAAAATAGCTACTTTTTGAAGAACAAAAAACTAGTTTCTTTATTAGAGGTGTACTAATTCTTATTGTCTTTTAAACGTATCGGTTTCAAATTATTTTACAGTTAGATAAGGTAGTCTAACATAGTTGTGAATTTGGTCTAAAGTTATGCATCTTTCACCTAATGGCGGTGACAGTATATAAATATTTAGGGTACATAGTTCTGTCAGTCTTCGACATCGATACTGACCGCATTAGTCTTACTAAAATCACTCTAGCTGGGGAGTAATCGGTGACGCAGCCGCACCAGATTACGAGTGGGTACACCGTGCTTCGCATCCCTTGCGGCTACTAGCCAGCTCAAACCAAACGATTCTCAACACATCGACAATCTTCCGGAACTATCTTCTCACTCATTCATTTCTAACTTTTGATTTGACTGATTTGGTATCCTTCGATTATGAAGGTGCTACAGACAAAAGCGTTATCGAACCCTGAATACCTGTGGCATTTTTATGACTTTTACCTGCTAGGTAGAGGAATTGCCCTTCTTCCAAACGAAAATGCTTGATCGAATATATGCTTATTCATAAAAATCCATTTACTTACAGTAAAATTCATGCCTAAAGCTCAATTTTCACAGTGTTAGAATACTATTAACCAGGTTATTTAGCCAAAACAGCCACCAGTTTGCATAGAGGTATGTTTACCACTGTAATAAACTTGAATTAACTGGTTAGTGAAACCAGACTTACATCATATGAATTGACTATGCAAGTGTATCTGATAGGTGGGTGGAAACGGTCTAATGGTTTTATGAACTGACTAATAATTCTTATAAGACTATAGTAATAATAGAAAATGATGAGGCTACGTTTGTTAGTGTGGTTTGCTGTGGATACTAAAGTTCTGTGACGAGAAACATTAGATACAGGATCGTTCATCTTATTTAAACACTGTACTTCAAGTCAATCAAGAGCAAATTTAAAACTGAAAACAAAACCTTACCCAAGTTAGTTGATATATCACAAATACATCAGAAGTCCGACAGCAGGGTGCGGTTTGTTGTAAAACATAGCAATTCGTTTGATCAAGTAAAATTTTAATATTTCAGTTGCAAAATGAATCTTTATGCTTGGCTTGTTGTACGGATTTTAACGCAAATTAAATTTACAGTCAAACCAATCTTGGTTAAAGATTTATTATTAATAAAGTTCACCAGTCTGCTCAGATTCTACTCACAAAGCTATAATTTAGAACTACTTTCACTTCGAATACAATGACTTTGTGTGTGAATATCGAAAAGTAGAAAGTCGTATCGGCAAAATGTAAATGGATTTACTTTAGATAATAAGCGTTACTTCTGAATAACGCCCATCCAGTCACAGAAAATATTTTTGTGCATTTATATGCATCACCAATAACACTGTTAATTTTGCTCCTTCATTTTTCTAAAAACATCATTTCAAAGTTAGAAATAACAAGCAAACACTGCTTCCTTCATAATATTTTGAGGTTTTCGCAAAGCTAGTAGCGGCTTCTAAATCGCTTAAGTTATGTTTTTTTCTGTTGGCACCAGTTATAAGCTTTATTTTCGCAGCATGGTTGTTTCAGCGGGTAAGCATCTATTAGCTCTGAATTCATGTAGGTACATAAATTGTTTGAAGTTATCAAGAGCAGATCATTTATGAGATGACTTTAGAAATAGTTGTGACATAGCGAGATTTACTTGAGTACTTTGAAAGGTTTAAAGGCCAATGACGGCTTAAACGGCCTACTGAGATTTTAAGGGGACAGTTTACTTACTGTATCGGTATAATACTAGCCAAAATACGTACGTATATCTATACATTATTATATCTTGTCGGAAACGGCTAGCATCAAATAATCTATCTTAATGTGATGGCCGATAACTGCTACTGTAGAATGAGTTTTTAAGTCAAATACAGTATTCCGAATCTGGTTCATCATTTAATTGTTGAGTGACAAAAACGGCAGTATGAATGTCTAATGTAATGCGACCCGGATTAATGCCAGGCAGAACTAAGGAAGTAACTTATCAAAATTTCGAATAAACTACTAATATAATACAGATAAAAAATAACTCGTCGTCTTAACTGGCTAACCTTAAACAGGTCACTATGTTTAAAAGACCACCAGTTTCTTTTTATCAATGAAGGTCAAAGAAGTGCATTTTAAGTTATCTTCGAAAATAGCAGCCAGTGTTAATAGAGCCTTAGATAAAGCTTGAGTCTCTTTCTTCTAAAAAGACGTGACAAAAATTACCTAAATACTTTGTGTTAACTCAACTTTTCTTGGTTTATTGATAGGATTTGAAATTGCGCTACAGCGTTTTCTTATCCAGCTAGAGCGATGTATGTGGTAAGTATCGATGTCAAAGACTGACAGAACTATTTGCTTTGAGAAATTTTCACGGCTACAGTGTATCAATATTACGCGTAGCTTATAAGCTTTCTTGTGTCTGACATACCAATTTAGATTATTCATAAATGTGAAAGGAGGTACTATACTCCATTCAAAGAAACTAATCTCTCTATTACGTGGTTATATTTTAGTGACAAAAATTAGACTGGATAATGCACTTTTATACCAGATTTATGTTGCACATGATGAGAAAATAATAATAATCAGAAAATAAACGCAAAATGCCTAATCCACTCTTATTTAACGACATTAATGACAAGCTTTCATTATGTTAATAATAATAATAATAATTTATTCTCAAATAACAGTTTGTTACATAAGGCATGCCAGTTTACAGGCAAGATCAAATTGATACAAATGATACAATATCCACTGTAGTAAATTACATAACTGGGTTGATAATTTATAAGATATAAATGTAGATGGTTTTATTCAGTATCACAGTTAGCGCGCTTCATGAAAGTTGCGTTGCGAATGTGCAACTGATGGTCGAGGATAGGTCTATTGAAGGTGGGAGCTTCTAAATGTCGCAACCTTATGTCCATTTGGGATGTCTAAGGCTTTGAGGATGGTGCAGGATAAAATCAACCGGTCCATATCACAAGGGGGCTGAAAGAGGGAGCAAGTAAAAGAAAACACGAGGGGCAGAGTAGCCAATATTCATGAATGAATGTTTAAGGTATGATTACTCATTCTAATTTTCTTTTATTAAGGTATATGTTAAGAAAGAGCATTTAATAGGTTAAAGAAAATAAGTGTTAACAAGGTGTGAGTGGACATACAACTGACAAATGGAGGCGATTCGGAAAGGAGCTGAGAGTATGGGATTATGTGTGGTTACAAAATAAAATATGGTGCTAGAAACAGTATTGTGATATACATTTGGCTATCTTCCTTTTATTATCGAAGCTATTAGAGCCCCTCTTATTTCTTTGTATGATTTTTTTCCAGGTATTATAGGGTCTTGAGTAGGCTTCGTATATTAGTGGGTTGTCTAGTTGGCTTGTAATAGGATTTCTGGGTAGGAAGTGAAACCAATTCAACGTTCGTAACACGATTTAAAGAGGTATTTTGCGTGATAAATCAGCATCAATACCATAAGTTCGTGACATCCCACTAAACCATAAGGAGCCGCAATTAAACAAAATGTTCTGCCCTACAGACATGGGTGGATTGAAGTTATCTCCCCACCATCATGTTGTGCCATAGGTAACACTCAATGATAAATGTAATCATGATAAAAAACAAGAGTTTCTAGTATAGTGACAGGCTGGGAAACTGGTTAGCAAACAGTCGATTAACCAGTCTCTTATGAACGATATGGAGGACCCTCAAGTTCTTTCAACTACCTGGGATCATCATTCCAACACTTATTGTATCTGGTCTATTAAAGTGTCACGTATCACCATAAAACGTGGGAAGAACGCAGTTTCAAACAGGCATTTATTAATATGATTGGCTTATCTCAGGGTATTGCTCTAACAGTCAACTCTAGATTGCTAAGCATCAGGTTTCACCGGTAGAGTTTTACTGAGGTACATGCGTCGGAATATTATTTCATATGTACTTCTTTTTTAAAGAGGTTTTATCTTCCATATTCGTTTTTCGGGCGATGAGATTACTTAGTGTATGCTTCAAAAAGTTAAATTCACCAAACTTCCCCCCGGCATGATCTTGATAAATTTCTCACCCTTAATCAGAACTACATTTTGTGTCTTTACTCATGAGTGGTATATGGGACTGACAAAACTAAATCCTGTGGTACACCACTTTGATAAGTTTTACTACTCATGTATAAAAGGTCGTCTGTTGACATGTGTTTCATTCAAACTCTCAAACTGTCGACCATGTGTTTCAAATCAATGGCATCAAGTTATTTTCAGCGGATGGCAGCACAGGTCTAAATTAATAACTTTCACCATCAAAGATGTCAGTATTTTAAGGAAAGCAGAATCCGGTACGACGTATTTGGAGGTTACAACATGAAAGTTTCATAAAACCAAACATACAACGTTCGAAATGAATGAGATAGTGGCGTTGATGGCTGCTTCAATGGTGATACTTGGAAGCCAATGGTTTGTTGTTTCAGTCTATATCTGTAACAAATGTGGTCGAAAACCACTGCATATAAAGAAACATCAGTAATACACTTGATAAGTTGACATTCTCTGTTGGCACCCAAATCAATATTTATCTTTCCATCCTGGACTGACAGATGAAAAGAAGATACATATGAAGGAATCAGGATGAGATAAGAATTAGAAGCGGCGTATATAGAAGTAGGTGTCTTTTGTGCTCCATCCACTTTGAGACGACAAAATAACACATTTCAACCCATATTTGAAGACTAAGTCTAGTCTAAACATTAAGTCTGACAGTTGATTTTCAGAACCTGGAACCGGTTGAGATGCAGAGCAAAGAGTGTGAATATTTGAATCCCTGATTTATACAAACCATTTGGCTCTTACCAAATTAAGTAACCTATGGCGACGGTGGGATCTTCATCTGTCAATCAAGAGACAAATATACTGGGCAGCAGTTTGTTTTGTTCTATTTTACGGCTGCAAAATGTGGCCATTGTGAGTAGAAGATACTCGTAAGTTGCTAGTAATTGACCACAGATGTCTTAGAAATACTGCTCATATCTTCTGGGATCAACTGGTAAGTAATGGTGAGCTTAGACTTAGGGTATTAGGGAATGATGGTAAATCAGTTGATGAGGTTGTAAATCTTCATAGACTGAGACGGTTGGACCACGTGTTACGTATGCCTGAACATCGATCACCGCGACGCGTAATGTTGACTAGTGTTGGGGATGGTTGGAAGAAAGTTAGGGACGGTCAAACCAAAAGTGGCATCAGTGCTTGAAGTCACTAACTTCTAGTCTTAGCCATGCTGGTAGATGCAGACCACTTGGTTGGGGTCCATGTGACTATTGTAACCAATGGTTGGAGACTCTGGGTGACATGCCTCGAAATCAGCCACAATGCCGTAGGTGCATAAAGTCTCTTTTTTCCCTTAAACTATGAGATTAAAATTACTTTATACCTTTCTTTTTACGAACCAATTCTTTCTTCCTGTATTATACCCGTATACAGAATCTTTCTTTTATATATTACTACGATTGAAGCAACTACTTCCATGGATTCGGTGTTCATATTGTTGTGCTAATGAGGTATGGCAACTTGGACCGACGCATATATATTCCTGGTCCTACGCTGTAGCTGACTGACTGACTGAATCTATACAAACATATTGATGCTATGAAAAAACTATGTTCAAGTGTGCGGATGATAACCCAAACTATGAGTATCTTGACAAGCCAGCTACTTTACACAGACCTGAAAAAAATAATAACTCAGCTCCTCAAACTAGCTTTCAGTACAAAGCGGACCCAGCTAAAAACCTGGTTAGTGAGCTACTTCCTGCCAATTTCATAGCAATAATCCTATGAGGATTCATAAAATATGAATCCAGCTAACAGAATAAAATGGATAGCAGCCACATCCAATTACAGAGGTTCTGAAATCAATAGACTAGGAGGATTTAATATCCCAATAGGACTCAGAATTCCATAGAGTGCATAAAAGAGTGAGAAGCCGAGGAAGAAGCTACATTGTTGACCAATGCTTAAGAGAACAGACCTATCATAATAAATGTATAGTCGATGAGGTTTATTACATCATTGTGAGTTCAACAATAATCTATCTAAATTTCTCCCGTATCTGTTACACAAATGGCTGAAACCTGCCGAACAAGAGATTTGAACAAGTAGTACGGAAAAATCACAATAGACTAGATTTTGACACAATAAAACGAACGTAGCTGACAGTGTTCACTTACAATAATGAAACCAGTTTCGATGAAAGACTTGAGGAAGTGACATGAGCAGAGCAATAAAGAAGCCATGACAAACAATGGAAGTTATTTTTCTGAACGTGTTCTCCCTTAGTTCATTTTTGTATTAGTCGTTTGAATCTTCCCATTGATGTCTCGCACTGCAACTGATCAATTTCTTATTGGCATATGTGCATCCTATGGGGATTGCCTAGAAGTTGCCTTGAGTCACACACATTCTAAGCAAACTGGAGCGTCCGACAATCTTAAAAGTGACAACCCAAACCAGTCTTTTTGAGCGGGTATAATTAACTACGAATTAATATGATAGTTGTCTTAATCAAAGGTCAAGTAATAGAAAAGCACCTTCAACAAGTAAACGATATCAAGCATTGATGGTGAGGGCGGTGATTTCAATCCGCCTATGCTTCCGGGACCGAACATTTTGTTTGTATCAAGCTTTTTATGATTCAGAACGAGGCAGCCAGTCATTGATACTAAGGTTGTTCTCCTACTCCCACTAGTAAGACACATGTTTCCAAGTTTATGCTGGATTAGCTATTCTGCTAAGACAACCTATAACACACTAACTCGTACTTTTACATTATAACCTATTTGCTGGCATCACATGAGAAAAAAATAAAATAAAAACGACCAGACAATAAAAAGTATGGTTACGAGTTTCTCTTAACACTCTTTCAGTTTTTTTTCTCTTCTGATAAACAGACTAATTTATCCTAACCTTGGCTTTCCTTCCATCATTTTTTAGCATCTCACTCTCGGGGCGCAGCTGTGGAGCGTCTGACGCCTGTAACAAACTCGGCATACTTGTTTTCTCAAGTCATAGTTCATACCAAGCGCTCCACTTCATAGCAACCATGAACTTAAAACGTTGTATTGCATAAATACTAAGCACGATCAGAATTATAACACAACGGTTCTAGGTTTGAATCCGGTTCGTAACGTGGACGCGTGTCAATTTGGAAAATATTTTGAAGACTGTACTCAGTGTAATACTAAAGCATAAACCTAATCATTAACTCTCTGGTGGCCTGCTTGAATATCTGGGGTACCTGTTTCTGCCATCTAATTATTTCAACAAGTTATCTGTTTTTTCACTTTGTTTTAACGTCTCATTATATCCATTATTCACACAACATATACAGGCGCGTTTATGAAAAGCTTACGACCTTTCGCTGCATAAGTTACAAAAAAGTACTATAGAAGACATCGTGGTGGTTGACAACATGCGTTGAGGAGAATGAACATTAATCGTATGTCGATTCTCCAGCTTCTAAATTCTAACTGCCGATCACTAACTAACAAGGTGGACTATCTTCAATTCCTAAGTCGAAATATGTATCGTAATTTTGGTGTCATCACAATTCAATAAACTTGGTTAAATGATTTACAGGGCGATTGCTAAGAATCACCACGTGAATTGAAAATTTATCGTCAGGATCGATCAAACAATAAAATTGGGTGTGGCGGCAATGTAGCTACGTTTGTACACGTGAACTGGTGTCGATCTACTCCAGACTGCACATCATCTTCACTAACTGTTTTCGCTGGTGAATTCGCTGAGTTCGCTGTTACTGCCTTCAATGATTCACTTTCAGTTGTATGTGGTGATTTCAATCCATGTGACTGTAGCTTCCTTACATCACTAGGTAACCAAAATGTAGTAGATTTTCCTACTCTTTTCCCATCTCTCTGAAAGGGACCAGTACACTGTGTTTGGCGCAAAGTGTTCAAAGTCTCTAGTGTCTCATGAAGGTGTACCACAAAGAGCCGTTTTTTCATCTCTCCTTTTTTTCTCTGCATGATATGCCATCTTCCACAGAAAACACTTTTGTGAAATATGTGAATGATCTCACTGTATGTATGCCTATCTTTTCATCTTTACATCCCCTAGAAATGAGTGAGTTTTTGTCTCGTATTGGTTGTTGGTCTGTTGTTAATGGTCTCATACTTAATCCGTGTAAATTTCAAGCTATTAACTGTAGCATGAGACATGAACGGCATCTAAACACCACTTTGGGATCCCATAATGCAGTGTCGAAGGTCAATTATCTTGGTGTTACCTTTTCCCCTGATCTCTCTTAGTCTTCACACGTTTTACTGTTATGGAAGAAAGTTTTCCGTCTGACTTACTACATAAAAAGATTGCATGCTCTTGAGATCACTCGTCATTTACTCTTAAAATTTGTCAATTCCTGCATATTAGCTATTATTCTTCATTGTTCTCCATTATTATTTTCCTGGCTTTTAAGAAAAGATTTTGCTGCGTTGCAGAGTGCTCAAGACAATTAGCATGGCGTGTGGTGAATCTTTTGAGATCATAATTATTATGGTTGCGGATAGACATCTAAAGTCATTTAAACTCCTGACAGGTGATATTTTATCAGATACTAACCATCCTCTTCAATCATATCTTTCTCATTGCATATCTTCTGGTAGAACGAGACGTAATTACATTGAAATCCATGCATGTAAGCGAAATCACAAAAGTTCTTTGATATCTTACCTAGAAAATATACTCTGTGACGAACAGGTTGTTAGAGTTAACCTAGTCAATGACCTGCATTCTTAACATGTCTCCAGTCTGGAAAGTTGTACAGTTTTTCAGATATTTTTTACCTTTGTTCTTCCTTTGTTTCTTGATTTTTTGTAAAATAAACTTGTTGAAATACCTTGTGCTGAGGATTCTACATTGTATCAAAGTGTAATATTGAATAAATCCATTAATAATAATAATGTCAGTTAAATTCAAATTCATCCGAATGAATGTACTGTTATTCACTTTTATCCATTATTTCTACTTAACGACCATACTTGGGAAGAATACTGTGAGCCAACAAATGTTGTAATTTGTAGATGATGTCTGTAAAATGACGTGTACCTGCCTTTGCAGAAATATATTATCATAATATTTCCTACCTAATTTTTGTTCTAAAAAGCATCCAATCTATGGGTTCAAGATTACCCTTCTGATGATAGTGGTTAGCATAAAGCTCTAGCGATGTCAACTTGCTTCATGCCTACTATTTTATTATGTTTACACTCGAAAATTATATTATGAAGAGCAAGGTTTTTCAGTAATGTTCGATGTTATCACTCGGACATATATTCTTCTGTATCACATAAAATGTGGCCTCACTGTCCCATCACGTGTTTGCCTGAAGATCATACGTTTAACGAACTTCCTATCATTGATATTGTAGGCTCACAGTGTAAAACCGTAAACTGTCAAGAGGCATATCATTTGATTATTTCGAGTAGATTTAAAGTTGAGTGTGAATGCTTAACGAACATTTTGTTCTCACATATAATGAGAACGGGAGACTTGTTATCTAGGATCGCGAAGCTTCCAAACATAATAAAACAGGACTGTGTCCAAGATGTAATCAGAAAAGTTAGTTTCTCCAATATCTATTGACTTCGTATAGGATTACGAATACGCCATTATATTCGCAGTTGAGAATGGTGAGATTCGCAAGCATATTCGAAGTAAAAGTGTATCTAACGCATTGTATGAAATTAAAGCTAAGTAGTTATGGCGAGGGATATGCAGCACGGCGTACTCATAATGATTTGGTATGGATGTTTTTCCGAGCGCCCTTAGTCAGAGATGTTTCCGGCAAAAATAATGCAGATGGTGTTATGTCCGAACGAAGAGCATAATAACTGTAACTGCTAGGAATCACTCATGTATTACTATTACATATATTCTCATTGAATAATTATTAAGTGATTAGATTACGCATATATATCCATATTCGTTTTATCATAAGCTTTCGTTTGACCTATTGGTTACTATTATATGATTTACTATTCTTAAGTTATTTTCAATCTATTAGTTATAGTATATCACGATCACAGACACCTTTTGACTTCGTTCTGTATACTTCTTATTTCCTATTTTATGGTATAATTCGGTCTAGTTTGTCTGCATATAAACCAAGTATGTTTGAGACATAATAATAATAATATATTTCTGCATGTGCAGGTACACACCGTTTTTACAGGCATGATCTATAAATTACAACATTTGTTGGTTCGCAAAATGCATCCCAACTTATTAAGTTTATAGTTGTTATAAAGTGAAATCGTAGAGCGCTTGCTGTAAACTATGACCTTGAGAGGATGCGTACGTCAAGTTTGCTCGAAACGTCCGAAGTTTCATAGCTGTGCTCTCAGAGCAAGATTCTGAAGGAGAAAAAAGAGAAACAGAAGAACAGCAAAGCACTTGGATATGAACGCCAAAGGTTGCTTAACATTGTGTAGTAGAACGGACAGAGGTAGATTAAATTCATATAATGTCTTGTTAGAGTGAAGTGAAGTCAGAGGCTCCATATTAGAGAATGTACTAATAAAGAACAATGAGTTGTGATGTTTAACAAGTTGGAGTAAGCTCACATGAAGGAAGGGAAGTCAAGGTTGGTACAAGGGAAGCGGTTTATTAGAAGGGTGTGTATATAGAGGGTGAAGTGTTAAGAATACTAGTGACTATATCTTTTATTGTCTTTTTTCTTCTTTTTTTGTCCATCCGATGTCAGCTACGCAATCCTAGTGTAAAAGTCCGAGTTAGCATGTTATAGGTTGTCTTAGTAGAATAGCTAATCCAGCATAATATTGGAAACGTGAGTCTGAGTGGTGAGCGTAAGAAAACAATCTATATCTCAGATTGACTGTCTTATTCTCAATTATAAAGAGCCTGATACATACAAAATGTTCTGTCCCCACAAACACGGGTGGATTGAAGTTATCGCCCTCACCATCAATGCTTGCTGGTCAGTAACTCCACACTCCCTCCTTTTGTGATGTTAGGCTCATTTAGGCTTATTTTTGTATATACGTCATACCTCACACAATCCTCTGTTTCACAACCTGTTGGAAAGCACTATTTCTATAAGTACTATTTTACAAGCTTATCAGGCAGTTACAAGCTATGGACTGTGGGTAAAGCATCGATGCAGTGCCTCTGTTGACTATAGTATAAAGTATAGTTTGCCAATCAGAGTATAAGCGTTAAGAAGGGTATGTTGTAGGATAGTTGTTTATTTAAGCAGGCGGAAAAAGTATAGAAGTATATGAGTTGTGGATAAGGGAACGAGTGGAGAAATAATATTAATTGCTAGTCAACATAGTGTACAGAAGAGTAAAAAGTTAATACAGGATAAACAGGAAGGAACTCACAGTAACTTGGTGCTGATGTTATTTTCTGTTGTCTTAACCAGTTGGTTGGTAACAGGTTCCATAGATGCAAGACCACTGGTGGTAGGCAGCCGATTGTGCGGTCCTCTTGACTTTTTAGGGTGGTAGTGAGTGTCCCTTATCGACCGAGTTTAGTTTAACAGTAATGATAGGTCCAGTGAGTTACCTGTCTACTTCAAGTGAAGAAATAGGGTGGAAAAAGTAATTAATACAACTGCAAAGTAGGAAAAATAAGGCAAACTGAACTTGAAGTCCATTTTGGTCTAGACATGGAGAGAGCCTATGATGTCTGGGTGGGGCGCAGATGTGTTCGTACGTGCAAGATCAGTGCGAGTGAGGGCTTGATCAAGCAGTTTCACAAACGTATGTAGTTCATCTGCCATGCGAGTCTCGGAGGGGAGACTGTTCCATATTATTGCATACTTGGTGAGGAAGAAGTTTTCCCGAGTTTTTGATCTGTATTTCTCAACTTTGACCGTAGATACTTTGTTTCGAAGTCCGTATTCATGTGAATCTCGGGCAAGAATTATCTGACATGTTGAATAAGTAGGGTTTTTAAGTAGTTTGAAGTAGAGAATCAAATTAGACCTAAGCCTTCTCTCCCAAAGGGGTGCTATTCCTAAGATTTGGCATCGAGAACTGTAGTCAATGACCGAGTCAGTCTTAAGTACTTTGCGGGTGAAGTCTCGTTGTATTCCTTCCACCTTTAGTATATCAGATGGGCGTAGGTTGGAAAATAAGAACGAGCAGTATTCAACGATAGGTCTTACACAAACTTTGTAAAGAAGGATTTTAGATTATTTTTGATAGAAATTACGGAGAATGAAGCCAAGCAATTTCCGCATTTTGGATGCTTTGGCTGAGATGTGTTCAGAGAAATTAAGACTGTGTGAGTAATGTACCCCTAGGTCAGTTACTGATGCCAGTCTGGGCAGTGTGTGATTGCTAAGTGTTAGTTTCATTTTAAGAGACGTGTCTCCTATACATAACCAGCCGCATTTCTCTATGTTGAGCTCTAACCTCCAGCGTTTGCACCAGTCATCTACCATGTTGAGTTCATGTTGGATTGTTTGCATAGTACTGCGTAAATCGCAAATGTCAGTTTTATAGATGACTTTTAAGTCATCGGCATAGAGGTAGGTCTTACCCATGCTAAAACACTTGCATATATTGTTGATGTAGATTATAAAGAGCAATGGACCCAAGACACTACCCTGCACAACACCACTGGTTATTGGTCAAGGTGTAGATGTATTAGAGTTAATCTTGGTTATTTGATATCTGTTCGTAAGAAAAGACTTGATTCATTGCAAAAGGGGATTTATAATTCCAACTGACTTCAGTCTGTTGATTAGAAGATTATGAGGTACTTTATCAAAGGCTTTCCTAATATCGAAGTATGGTATAATAACTAGTTTCTTCTGGTCACGTATACGAGTAACCTCGTTAAAGAAGTCTATCAGGCATGTACTGCACGACCTGGTTCTAATGAAGCCGTGTTGTGACGGGTCTATTAGATCTTCCTTGAGTAGGTGATCAGATAGTTGATTTTGTATCACTCTTTCCACTATGCGTGATATGACTGGAGTGATATTTATAGGTCTGTAGTTTTCAACCAGGTTTCTCGGTCCGGATTTGTGTTTGGGAAGAACATACGTTACCTTCCAGGTTTCCGGATATGTACTTGTCTCTAAAGATAATGTGTGTATTTTGAGTAGTAGCGTCTGTATGTCCGGCCCTGACATTTTATAAACGATTGAAGGGATGTCATCGGCACCAGAACTCGCATTTGGCTTAAGGGTTTTAATGGCGGTATGTATACTCCTAATGTCGAAGTTTATGGTACTAAGATAGTTTTTGCCGGTGCACTTTATGTCGATATCTGGAGCATCTGATGTATTCCCATTGTGAGAAAACCATTCACTTAATAGTTCACATATGACGGTTTGGTCATTATACGTTACTCCATCGTGCAGTAAGGAGTGAATGTTGTGATCTGTGTTCTTTCTTATGCGTTTCGTGAGACGACATAGGGCTTGGGCTTTAGATGCAGCAGCGAGTGCAGTACGTTCCTCTACCTGTTTATGCTTATTGTGTTGACTTTGTACTCCGTCAAGTACAGAGTATATCTGGTGCAGGGCACTGAAGTCTTTTGATACATAGTACATCCTTTTCAGTTTTCGCAGTTTAGACCTAGTCTTTTGGTTTATATAGGGAGTAACTGTTTTAAAACCAATTTTAGAGGGTATAGTAGTGTCTAGTGCAGATTTGGTGGTGATATTGAATATTTCTAATGTTTCTAAGAGGTTATTACTGGTAAAGAAACTGCCTCAGTCAGAGTGCTTTATTAGAAATCGAAAGTTTTCCCAGTCAGCGTTTGCATAGTCTCTATATTGGAATCGCGTGTTTAATGTCTTTAATTTGTTGCATATGGCAAGAATCGGAAGGGTGCAGAGGACTATTTTATGATCGCTGTTGTGAAACTTTTCGCCAACTACCATTGATGTTGGTGTGACATTATGACAGAATATCAAGTCAAGAATGTTGTGATTTCGTGTAGGCAGGTGTACATGTTGTTGCCAGCCGTGTATGCCTAAGGACCTAAGTATGCTTTCAAAGCATAATGGGCCAGAATGTGTTTTCCAGTTGATGGTGGGAAGGTTGAAGTCACCACATACAATGTTGTAAGTGAAGTCAAGCGAGGCAGCCTGAGCCAATGACTCACTTATAATAGTGTCAGTTGGACTAGGAGTGTTAGGAGCTCGATATATGCATCCGATTAGTATTTTACACTCATGAGTGTGCACAGTAAGCCATATCGATTCAGAAAGTTTGCTGAGGACTTGGTCGCTATAGATTTCCGCTCTCAAACTTGTTGATACATAAACGAGACAACCACCACCCTTCTTGGTGACTCGATCACAACGGAAGAGCTCATAGGTGTCTATTTGTAGATATGTGTCTGTGGTATCGGAGGACAGCCAACTTTCCGTTATCAAAACAAGTGAGGGGTTGTTTAGAAGTAATAGGGTGCGTAGGTACGTCATCTTACTTTGTACAGATCGAGCGTTGATTAACATAAGTGTCAGGTATAGTGACTGTTTGTCTAGTAGAAGGGTATGATGTCTGTTTTGCCATGAGAAAAGGAAGAATTGGGAGCGTTGACTCCATATTGATGAGCGTTTAGTTTATTACCAGTAGGGTTAATGCAAGAAGGGTAGTCGGGTGTGGTTTTGGTGAAAGAAGTATGTCTAAGAGTGGAAGGTAGAGTTGAATGGTTAGGTAATGTGTCCGGGGAATGATCAGGGGGTTCAGTCAAGGAGTTTTCAAGACTAAAGACAGTTGTCGAAGTTGAGTAGGATGTGCCACTCCCCATTAAATCGGAGTATATAGATGGTTTCAGAATAGTGGGATTGTCGCCCTCAACATTTGGAGACCCCATAGCAGTAATGTTGAGGGGGAGAGAGATAAAAAAGGATGAGATAGTGTGTATGTCGAATTAGAGGGGACTAGGCCGTTGTATTGGGTGGCTTGACTTAGATAGTACCTAGAATCAGTAGGTGGGTTCCCAAGTAGGCCAACGTTATGGCTTCCTCGGGTGCGGTGGGCAATTTTAGTCCTATTGTGGTTAGTTGGGGAGGTTGTATGTTTCTGGTAAGGAATGGAGGAATGCCTGTTATTGTTGCCAGGAGAGGTGTTTCTGTTGTGTATAGTTTTGTGTTGGTTCATGGGGCTTACAAGGTTGACACTATATGACTTATGGGTATCACGTGTGGGTGTTGCCAGTTCACTATGTTTGTTGTAGGGCATTCTATTGCTACGAGAAGGTGCATGTTTTGGGTTGGGGGTGCTGGAGTATTGGTGGGTTTTTACGGAGAGTTTGGTATTATTTCGTACAGTGGTGTCTGAGAGTCTGTAGCTGTTAGCGCAATTCCTGGGAGGATCATTTTTGGGCATTTTATAGGGGCCACTAGGGTAATACTTGGACGCTATTGAGGCATAAGTGGTTTGGCATTTTGGGGTAGCTGAGTGTTTGGGCTGAGGATGAGTGGTTGTAGCTGCTTTATGTGCGGTCTTGTCCTTGGGACTAATAGCAGTGTCCGACGTGCCTCCGTTTTTTTTTGGGGGGGGCAGTGTATGATATTTTAGGATTTGTGCAGTGACAAGAGCTGTAACTGCCGCGGCTACGTAAGCTGGGTTGATCAGTTTGTGTTCCATTGCAGATTCGACGCTGGATAGCGGTCCTGTCATGAATGATCCTAATCTTTTTAAATGTTGGAATACGCCTCAGTAATGACTGACTATTGAGGAGGTGATTAGCTTCACTGGTACTACCAAACTGAAATAGAATGGGACAGGAGGCTTTAGTGTGTGCTTTACATAATCTTCTTGTTACACACCAAGATTGCGACAATCCACATTCTTGTAGTAGAGTATTTTTAGCAATCTTTATGTTCGTACTATCAGGTATATTATACACAATGACATTCTGCATACACTGAAGTCTTTTCAACACTTCAGATGATATATGGTCAATTACTTTCTCAGTGTTTTTTATAATTTCCAGATCGGGATTTTCTGGAACACTGATTAAATATTTGTACGGTAATAGGTCTTGAATAGTTTGAGTGAGGCTAAGTTCTGTTTGGCTGCTTTTAGATCTACCAGTGGTGAGATTATTGGAATTAATATCAAAGTTTTTAAGGTCGATATGGTTACATACAGGCCTGTTGCAGGTGTCTACCGGGTGGTCACTTTGTGCACACTTCGTTGGGGGATGGGGTATATGTCTGGGTGAGTAGTCAAGACCTACATCATCGGGCTGGATATTGTAGGCAGGCTTACATGTACTCCGTGGGCCTCTACTCAGGATGGCCAATTGTGAGATTGCTGGGTGTTTGGGGTCAACAGCACTGTCTAAATACTGCTCACAACATGTGGTGCTTTTGTTTGGACTGACAAATGATGTCGACTCTAACGGTATGTGACTGCTATTATTTATATCGACAAGCGAGATGCAAGGTAGTGATATGTCTTGTCCAAGTAAACGGTGCACGTTTAGTGTGGGTGAGGGAAGATCAGAGTAGGATGCAGACTGATCAGTGTGTTTATAAGGTTTCACATTATTCGCTTTAGTGACTGATTTGGATCTTTTGCAAGTGCTATAGGCATCAGGAGAGATTATATGTTTTTTAGATGGCCTGGACATTATCGGAAGTGATGTAAATACAAAGTTTAATTAGGTGGACGGCGATAGTTGTAATTTAAGTTAGTGAACGTGTAAAGTTTTATGGTAGGATCAGACCCAGTATTAGTTAAGAGTAAATATATTAACGTTAATTGGTGATAGAGATAGCGTGAAAATTAGCAAGATTAATTTATGACGTTGAGTTCCTAAATAAGGTGTCGAGTTGATAGAACCCTATCAGTGACGAATTATTTATCGCTATTAAGTGTTAAATTAAAGAGAAAAACTAATTGTAAAATAAAATAATACCACGTGAAAAAAGGTTACAACCTTCAAAAGCGCGCGTAGTTGTAGATTCATATTTATGTTCTGGACTAAACGGGCCGAGGCACGTGAGAAGCTATTATCGGGACGGTAAAGGTCAGGTTCACTCAGAGCTGCCCGCCATTTCGTTTAAACGACCTTGAATGGCCCGAAATGTGGCGGTCAGTCCGTATTTCAATTCCTGATAGTGTTGGGTATACATCGGTTTGCACGAACATTAAGTGTCCTCATATTTAAGCGATCTATTGTCACAGCAAAACCACAACATTTTTAGGAAGAGCACTAATGGGGCTTTCTCTGTCCTGTAGTGCACATGGTTCTCGATTGTTTCTTCGTAAATTAATCTGGGATACCGACTACTTTACTGAACCTCACAGTATATGTTTAAAACTTGATAAGTCCAGAAAACAACGTAATGGAAATGAGAATGACCTAACAGTTCTTGATACTGAACTTTGTGTTACGGACGTTGAATTAGCTTCACTTCCTATCCAGAAATCCTATTACAAGCCTACTCAAGACCCTATAATACCTGGAAAAAAATCATACAAAGAAATAAGAGGGGCTCTAATAGCTTCGATAATAAAAGGAAGATAGCCAAATGTATATCACAATACTGTTTCTAGCACCATATTTTATTTTGTAACCACACATAATCCCATACTCTCAGCTCCTTTCCGAATCGCCTCCATTTGTCAGTTGTATGTCCACTCACACCTTGTTAACACTTATTTTCTTTAACCTATTAAATGCTCTTTCTTAACATATACCTTAATAAAAGAAAATTAGAATGAGTAATCATACCTTAAACATTCATTCATGAATATTGGCTACTCTGCCCCTCGTGTTTTCTTTTACTTGCTCCCTCTTTCAGCCCCCTTGTGATATGGACCGGTTGATTTTATCCTGCACCATCCTCAAAGCCTTAGACATCCCAAATGGACATAAGGTTGCGACATTTAGAAGCTCCCACCTTCAATAGACCTATCCTCGACCATCAGTTGCACATTCGCAACGCAACTTTCATGAAGCGCGCTAACTGTGATACTGAATAAAACCATCTACATTTATATCTTATAAATTATCAACCCAGTTATGTAATTTACTACAGTGGATATTGTATCATTTGTATCAATTTGATCTTGCCTGTAAACTGGCATGCCTTATGTAACAAACTGTTATTTGAGAATAAATTATTATTATTATTATTATTATACCGAAAATCTTAACGGCAACACGTGAAAATTAAGGGTAACTAAATGTTTGCTCTATAAGTACTCGATTAGTTAGGAAAACGTATAGTACTGCGCCAGTTTATAAGTTTCGCCAAAATGTTGCATCGTATATAGAGGTTTCTTCACTATGACAGCATATTCGTACGAATACTTATAGTAGCAATGTTTCCTAACCACACGATCTTTAAAATCAAGCATTTGATAACTGAAAATATCTATATCCAACATGCAACACTTAGAGAGGGTCGGCAATGGTGGGCGTGCAAACATTTATTCAATCGGATGGCATGGCTCAGCCTTGCAGATGTAGTCACTATACCCACACCAAATATATTTTTCCACCCTTAGCCAAAATGTGTTCCTCTGAAGTAATAAGTATCATTGTCAATTGTAACGACACTATGAGTCACTGTAGACAATGATGCGACATCCACGTAAGATCATACAGATTAGGCAGTCACATTATGACATATCTACAGTCTTTGGATTACGTCTATTACTAAAGCAGTACTATTACTGAACTTAACTATAATTCCACACACTAACAAGATTTATGGCGCAAAAGACTGAGTATAGTCGTTAACTTTATATTTAAATAATTCACTAGGTGTATCAACGTTGCAGTAGTCATTAGTAAACACAGTGTCACATAATTTTCCACACCCAGAAATTCGCTAAGTTGTTTACCAGCATAGACTTCATTATTGGGAAGGTTTGAGCCTCTCAATTAGTTGACAGAAACCATAAGTTGCAAATCAGAGAACATATGGCGACCTTACTGACCTATTTTAATTCTCAAAAACACTAAATCAATCGTAAAACAGACGATTAGAATTTTTTCTCAACAAGTAAATGAAATATCAACTGATATAATGTACCTATAAATGTCTTACAGGCTGTAAACAGTGCTCTTCATTTTCTAACCCCCTCATTGTCATTTGGTATTTTCAAAAAAGGAGGCACCAAATAAACCGTTTTAAAAACTTCAAGAAGTAATATGGAATTTATGAAAAATACAACCACAGCGTTCATAACACAACTAGCGATTCACAGTTTACATGCAGTAAAACCAATACCACTACAAATTCGTTGGTAAGCGCTATTTAGATGTTAGTAGTCAATATGTATTAGAACCTTATTTATAATTTAGTCAGGGATTGCATATTCTGTTTGTGGTTCATTCGTTAACCGTATAACACACCGTAAGTTACTATTAACCAGCCACATGGTTTGGTTACCATGCTCAAATCAAACACGCATCGTTTTATTTATGAGGAATATGTGACCAATTAATGTGACAGTTACAATAATGTTTTACACAGTTACTGCAAATGTTCAGAAAGAGGGCAGAAAAAGCCATTATTGTCAATTGTTACTCATAGAACTTTTCTTTCTCAGATACGTTACATAATAATATGTCAGTTCAGTCAAAAACGATAATACTTATAATGGATAAAGGCTTAATTAGGGATGTGAATCGAATGTAAAAGGTTTACGAGCTCATTTTTGCCTAAAAATCTGACTACGGTCTATTTTTGACTTCATAAATGATGAAATTTGCTTGGTTGATATTGCATTGTTACAAATAGTCACATCAGACTGACTTAACATTCGCCCAGGTTGTGAGCAACAGCTACGTCAAACTACTAATAAACTGGAATTGAAGCTATTTAACAAGCACAAACATTACGAAACTTGACGCGTGACGGAAAAATGCTGTCAATGGATCGTGTGCTGTTACGGGTATGAGGGCTGATGTCACTTCCCGGCTGCCCACACCGTGGAAGGGTATTTCTTGAGGAACCTGAAAAGGAAATTGGATTGGTGTTGGTCTTGACGACCTGGGAGCGTGACCGCAGAGCACAAGGGACAACTGCTTGAGGCCGGTCGCGCATGGCCTTTTTGTGGAAGGTTTTTGACGTGTTAGCTCCGTTCTTCAAAGGGCCTTACCGCCGGAGACGGAAATCCGTGAGGTAAGGTGAGGTGTGACATTTTTGGGGTCGACCTTTTCTAACCCCACCCCTCCTTGTGGGAAGGCAGCATCGCTGTCATGCTGGATGTCCGAGGGAAACACCTTACTGCTGTCACACCTCTCTACAGTCAGCAGTACGACTTCGCCCTCAGACTTTGAGTTGCTGCTCTTAGTCTTACCGTTCACCAATCGACCTGCCTGGCATGGTAGAACCTACAGGAACATATGTTCCAGCCAATATAGCTCGGTTGGGTCATCATGATAGGCAAGCCCGACCACCGCGTCAAGGTAGCAGCTTCGGTCGGGGCTGTCAATAGATGATAAATAACGACGTCCGAAATGCTCAACAACATATTCACGAGAACCCGTAGCCTGACTTCACCATCCTCATTTTACCCTAAAGTCGAAAAGACCCGTTGTTAATGAATGCCTATAAAACTGCACAATACTCCGTGCAAGGGATAGTGTTTGTTGCATGGATCTTGGTTTCAAAGTTTTAGCTGTTGTGAGTTTCAAGCAGTAATGCTCGAGTATTGTATTTTTTGTATTTACCTTGATGATTAAGGACTGATGGATTAAGTAAGGACTGGATCACAAATGTCTTTGAATGCATACTCCAGTACTTGATGTAGTAGTAAGCGTTCAGTTATGATAGTGTGGTATGCCCTACTTACGCGAACAGACATAAGCAGTATATAGAGGGAATTAGGATTATAATGGTCGTATTTTGCAGAGCTACTGTTTGATTTTGCGTAAAGCAGTAAACTGATTTTCCCCTTCAAGTCTTCGTTCACTATACTAGGACTGAACGTGTTGAGGTTTGCCGAAATAATTATGGTATTCGATTAACACCGGAATTACAGCTTATTTTTATTGACGCTGGCACCTAGAATCAATAGCAACTGTATACAAACAGAAATACTGCTGGGAACAGGATATCCAAGAACTGTATTATAGTGGAATAAATCTAGGGTTGCATCAGGCCGGTCCAATCTGCATTGCATTAAAATTATTACACATTGTTCAGTGTCGATCCACCAGCGCGCCTCAGGTACTTATGGGAATATAGTAACAGAATACAGTTGGTACATGGACAGACGAACGAAAATTTTTTGAAGCATTCACGTATAGGACATTCGAATCAGTTAGATAACTGACCGCAGGTTTGCCAGTAAAAATTAATTTATGCATTTAACACTTACATGATCAATCAGATATAAAATTCCGAAATGAGCTCACAGTAATGTAAGTTTAATATGCTTGTACCAGGTACTATACCGTGATCATGGTTAGTTTGTAGAATCATGTTCAACTTTGTTATTAGTGCTGCTCTAATGATAGATCGAATCCGAAAATTGTACATTTGTTACGAAGTAACTGCCTAATCTATAAGACCTTACGTGGAAGTCACATCATTGTCTACACTGACTCATCGTATCGTAATAATTACCAATATATGATGAAGAACACATTCAGGCTGGAGATAGAACAGTAAATTTAATATGAGTAAAATATATAAGGTAACATTCAACAGTGACCACGCCTGCAAAGCCGAGCCATGCCATCCCATCAACTCGAATTAATTCAATTTCTTGCTCCCGCCGTTCCCATCGTTGGGTTTTTCTCCGCGTCAAATGTTGAATATCTATTTCACCAATCCTCTCGTGTTCAGCTTTGATGATCGTGTGGTTAGGGCCCAATGCCACTACAAGTTCAAACCTGAGAAAAGTAATTATGTCGATGAAAATTTCAACCAGATGAATACAGAAAACTACTAAATACAGATGTTGTGTACATTATATCATGTAAATACTTTAGACTACGAATCTTCAGATTGTGTTCTAGCTAATTTGAACGGAGTTCTAAAGGTTTACGAAGGCGTTGGTGAAGTCCCAGTGAAGATTTAAGAAAATGGTATATCATACATAGGCAAATAAAGTTATGTGAGAAACTAGATAAAGCGATCTGAATTGCTACTTCATATAATTCAATTAGGGCAAAGTAAGTCAAGTGTTTACTGGTTAGTGCTCCGTGGCCCATTATCTGACTCCAATTTGATCGTGTGATTATCATTATCGAATGATTGTTGTCGAAATATACATGCCTGCTATCCTCGTATCTTATTATCGACCGAACTTGCGTTGGTGAATAACGTAATTAAATAAGTCAAAACGAGAATAGTTTTTTGAATATGTATATTTTGTACACTCATTGGTCTGGACAGACAATCAGAGGGTTAAGCGAAGGAAATGCAGAGAAGAGAGCTAAACGAAATGACGCGCACTGCAGAAGGCGTGTGAGCCAACTCTATTTAATCAAACGTTAATCGATATTTATATTCAAATAAAAAGAAGTTACAGACATGTGGTGAGTCACATAAGCAATGAACACATATACGTTCACATAAAAACAGTCAAGGTTGATTGGCAAAAATAACAGGGTCACATATATGACTGAAGAAGAATGGATATGTTGACCTGTCCGTAAGTTAGAATAAGCTATGTAAGCTTAACATAGCAACCGACACTACAAATAACCTAACAGCTATGCAACGTCACAATAAGTGTACACAGATAATAATGATTATGGACGACCGAAATTGTTTACTTGCTCAAAGTTTTAAAAGAAAGGAAATTTAAATAAGATACATCAGAAATAAGATCTCATAAGGGTTTTTAAAGTGAAATTTCGGAGCTTTTTTAATGGACTTGTAGCGTTAAATAAACCCTCAACATCAGTATCTCTGTATGTCCTCGGCATTTGACTCTGACCACATTGGTTTTACTGGACTCACCTAGCTGAAGGCTCTCTGCCACTCAACCACACCAGATCAAGAGTGGGTAAGTCCTGCCAGATTAGGTCAAAAATTCCTTCGATACACAAATATCCTCCCAAAAACATTTTCAAACGTCTTCATTCCTGACTTCTGGTTTGGCTGGGTTGGCATACCTCGATTATACAGATGTTACTGGTCCAGGAGCTGTCAAACTGCAAATACTTGTAGCACCTTTAGACTGTATAAAGCCTAAGAGATCTGGCAACGGAAATAATTACTCAAACTCGTATTATCATGTTTTTACCATTTAAAGTATAGTTGAGTTCATGAGTATATGTAAGCTAGAATACCACTGAAAACCCGGAATCACTGGACTGCCGTATTGGCTCATGAGTTCACCTGTTAAAATTACTACAATCTCAACAAATCCCCATTCTTATCATAATTTAAAGCACATCGGGCATTGAGTAAAATGGCTGGATTTCTAACAATCAGGCTAAATCTATATAGAATGGTTCGTGAAGAAACTATTCAAAAGTCTAGGCGTTTTTACCGGAAGATAAGTAGATATAACGTAACTAATCATGTGTATACAGTAGCTTCATGTTTACATCAGGAAATGATACGAATAACTGTGTTCAAAGCTCACACGGTTAATTTGAACGTTAAATTCAGTGCGAATGATCCTTTATCAAACTGGGCATGAAGGACGGATCAATGGGAGAAAAAAAGTCGGATAGTCTATCGAAGTAACTGCTAACCAAATTCAATGGAAATCATGCATCTGATAGGCTATAAATCTCATATTAGGCGGAAAGGGTTTATTATCCTACAATAAAATCTGAAAACTGACTCAAACAACTCGATCAGTTTGCACACGCTTATCACAATGTTATTGTGTGCCAGGCGCGTCCTTCAAGAATTTGCGGTGTTTGTCCGGTCAACCTACTGCTTTACCTAACATGTCACCTTCATAAGCTTCATCACTTCATAATCGAAACAAATAACATCTGTTCAGAATTCGTACCTAGATAGTATTTCAATCCGCTGATGTAAAAAGCCGCTTTTTGTGCAATGGATCCTGGAGCAAATGATTATCCCAGTGGAAACGTGAATTCAAATGTACGGAATAATTCTTTCCGTATTTCTCCTGGAAATCCATTAGATAATTCGATGAATATTAGTGGGCCCTCATCTGTTGGTTACGCAAATAACTCTGGTCACGACAAAGAGGGTTTTCTATGTCTAAATCGTACTCAAACGGATTACGTCCAAAATCATCAATACATCCAGAGTGTCCATAATGATAGCAGTAACAATAGTCATTATTGCGGCAACTTCAACGAGTTCTCTCAGAGTGGTTCTCGGAAACACCCTTTGTCTGGTGTCGTCCGAACCAGAAGACGAAAAGCTGGAATAAGTGAGGAAGAACGTGTTTGTATTGTATGTAGTGAACCAGCATCTGGCTATAATTTTGATCGTTTGACTTGCGAAAGTTGCAAGGCGTTTTTTCGCAGAAACGCACTCAAGCCTAGGGATAAAGTAAGTTTCATACCTATGAATATGCCTAGCTCACACCATTCCTGCTGAAGAATCTTGCAGTATCGATGCCTTTAGTTCCAAAGACTTGTAAATTTAAGGCAAATTACTAGCGAACACAGTTATATGAAGGTATTCACTTATCTATGTCGAGTTTGTGTGTGACTGCTAACAGTTTTGAGTAATTAAGAAAAAAATGTTGGCAATGGGGTTTCCCAGGAGTATTCGAAATTGATCTTATGGTTTGTTGCAATGTATTTAGTCTTAGTGTCCAACGTATGTTTTCGTTTACAGTCCATCATGTCCAGTCATCAATTACTGAACTCTCTATGTGAACTTGTAAAATGGGTTACGAAATAGCTTGTCATATGGAACAATATTCCTGTAGTCTTTTACGTCCGTTAACATTGGAAGGCCGAGACAACTTGCCTTGACTATCCGGAACTGGAAAAGTCTTAATTCACTATTTTGTCTACTGTCTGGTGTTCTAGAGCCGCCTGTATTTTTACTGATTTATAGGCTTTTTGTCAAATAAAATGTATATTGATATGATGGATTGTTGAAGATTATTTCTTAAACACTAGTTATGTCACAAATTAGAACTAATTGTTGGTTGTGGGGACAAAGTTAAGTTTTATAGTTAATGCTTTTCCCACTTGAGAAACCTTGTCACTAATGTCCTTTTCCGGGAAAATTATCTAACTTCTCATGGCTTGATGTCCTACTTGGATACCTCTTAATCAATTTAGGGTAAATAGATGGGATAACCATATTAGTCAGGGACATTAACAAGATACATCGCTTTCTGGACGCTAGGTGGTCCTTTAATAATGTTTGAGCTGAGTTTTTTACTACATGAATCAAAAAATAAATCTTCAGAACTAATTTGTATAGATACCTCAACAATAGGGGCTAAGTTGTGATGATTGACCATATTGCCTACCAGGGGGATCGAGTTAGCCCTCTTGAGATAGTGACTAACAGTCTTAGTGTAAACGTAAAAGTATTATTTGCGTTTAGTCAGTTTGAGTTTCTTTCTGTACGGTCAAAAGGCTCGTCCAAGTTCAATTATATTTAAGTAACTTTTTTTAATGTGCTTTTACAACGCTGCTAAGTTTTTGTGATTACCGATCAGATAGAGTTGAAATTAGGTCTGGTTTCTCATGTCTAACCTAAGTCTTTTACTTATGTGTTACAAACCAAGAATGGGAATTGTTTGGAAAACTTATAGTTTTTCATAACGAGACCGCACTCCAGTAGTACAAGTACATGGCCAGATCAAAATATCTTCAACTAATTTTGTCACAACGGCTAAATAATATCTTCAGTCCTCACACTACTAATGGGATGCGAATCCTAGGGTGCAAATGTTTTGTATTGCAGTTATGGGCAAAGAAAAGTTATTAAGATGTGCTTTTGTAAGTAGCCGAAGGTTCTGGGTTTATTGTTTTAATCTTAGTTTCCTGAAGCTTTATTCATATCATCACCTACTAAACAGTTCTTACGATGTTTCAAATTATACTTGTTGAGTGTTAATTGGTAATAGTGTTTTTTTTCCCAGACGAGAATCTATGGCATTGAAATAAAGTCATACTACATTGTTTATGAATTCAACACCTAATTCACTGGGCTACAACTAATAATGCTTTGTGTAAGTATGTGGAATGTATCAAATGGTTATCAAGTTTTTGTTTGGCTCCAGTTTATAGTGATAGGATTCTGTTCGTTCTTTGAAAATAAGACAAACATATAAAATTAATGGACGGATTAACATGTTTAAATTTCAAAAAATATGGGCAATCGGTCATAATCATCGCTGAGCGCGGCACAAATATGCATTAGCCAAGTTACCACACCACCCACCTAGAACTCTCTGGATACTTATCGGAGTAATTGAGGTAACCCCTACCAACAGGGCTCAAACCAGCAATTAGTAATTTCATATACTGATTCTATATTTTGTTTAAGATGCCCCTAGCTTTCTACCAGCCTTATTCTAGTTAGCGTAACACATGCCTCAACTACCTCCGCCTATGAAAATTCACAAATTCAGCATTTTTACATCGCCTAGTATCCTACTTCTAGTTGCAGTATCGTTTACTTGATCGTCTCATCATCAGTAATCAATGCTTGGAAAATACACTTATCTCTTTCATAGACCATGTATCACAATCATGGAGTAATACAAAGCACACTGTACGTCCGTTTAGTCGCTCTGTGGTTGCAAGATCCACATCTCTACAACACAAGTAAATGAAGTTGGTGAATGTCAGTCTAGCTTTCTTAACCACTGGTGAAATCTTATTAGTTAAGAATCCACTAAGAGGGGTTTGACTTCAAAGATTAGTGAAGTGGCCGGCACACTGAACTATTACACTTCCTGTGATTAGTGTAGACGTTTATGTAAATCGGTCCTGAAGCTACATCTTGCCTTCAGTCGGAGATATATATAAGTTATCCTTGACTTCTACTATATTGTGACTATAGACCTGTTTAAGTAGTACTAAATAATAAATCTAAGCGAATTATTGAGTGGTTTCAAAGTGTTATTTACAATTTAATTACTATGAAATCACAATTACTCGAATAAATCAAGGTAATCATTCCTAAATAATTTCATAATTAGTTGTGGGATTTCTTCTACTCACCTCTTTCAGTGCCATCCTTCATTTTAATATATACTACATTCTTTTTAAGTAATCTTTTTATCCGTCAACAAACGCCTGATAAACACAAATTTCTATTCTTTCAGATAAAAGCTTGTAATCGAGGTGGGGGGTGTGCTATTGAAGGCAATCAACGTAAACACTGCCCTTCGTGCAGGCTTGAAAAATGTTTGGCTGTTGGGATGAAAAGAGAGTTGATACTACGTAAGTGGTGTTTCTAAATTTTTGGAGTGAAAACAGTATATGTTATCCTTATAAAGGAAATGTGGTTCGGTGTGTTCAAGATCTGCCTTTCTCTATTTTCCCAACTTATGCGCAAATAGTGATGAGAGATATTCCAATCTCAAATTTTCCCTTTAAAATTGGTCCTCATGATATCAAGTTCATTCAAATTTAGTTTAAATACATTCAGACTGACTAAAACTCACCATATAAGTGATTTGGATGCACCTAGCAATATAATCAAATAATAAATGATTTAACACTAATATTTTATTATAGGAAAACTGACCATAACTGTGATTAAATAGCATAAGAAAATGAAATCATCGAAGAAAAAATTTCCGTTGAACTGTCTTTATTTTTTCTTAAATGATAGACCAAGTTAGAAAAAATAATCATAGATATGTCTTTTACGCAGAAACGTCACTAACTCTCATTAAAGGCTGAAAACTTGATAATCAGAATGTCACGAAGGAAAGCACCAGTTTTATTTGGCCACTGATATCTCAAGCCATCTGAACCATCACCAGTAAGTAGTTTTGTATTAGTGAAACAATCTTTAAATTTGAGAAAACGCAAATTAACAACCATCTAAAGCTCTGTCAATAATTATTGAAACACTGAAAAACAGTTCAACCAAATGTTGAACAACTGTCCAAATCTGAACATCAAACTCTATTGTTAGTCAACAACGTAGAGTTCTTAAAAAGACCAAAACTGCGAAACATTCGGGTCAGACAAATCGACTCTTACGAAAACTTGAGTCAAAATATGAATTTGGTTGTTTGAGGCGGTATCAGAAGCTTTGTGTTTTCTTCCACTAAACTTATGTTATCGTGATTACCTTGGAAGACTTCTTGCGCACTCCAGCTGCTTAGTGTTTCTCAAACTATGCAAGACACATCGAACATCAAGTCTGTTTTTAGTATGCTGTTTGTTAGAAAGAGGATACCTGTAAAAGATCTCTGTGTAAGGATTTACTTCCTACAGTTATGAAATCTGTTATTTCCAAGCTGTTCATCAGTTCACTAATTTGAAACTCTGTCCCTGAATGATTTTTCTCGTTCAGTACTAACATCGTTTAGTAAGTATCAAGGTCGGGTGACGTAACTAATCCAGATAATAGTTTGTTATTTGTTGTGGATCGACCAATAATATTTAAGAAAAAAACCTTCAGTAAATTATTGCACTTTGGTGCGCTACTCAATTATATACATTGGCCCAAGGCCCATTGTTCAACTGAGTCAAATATGGCCTTAAGTTCATGAAATACAACTAAAGTTGGATGTTGTTTATTGTCCTTATGATCTAAAAGTTGTATGGTAAATATTTGTTCGAAAAATTGATTTTCAGGTTTGAAACTTTCCCAGTTCTATTGAGTTTATTGTTCCCGAACTTCAGCTTAAGATCAAGAACTTTAGAATTTATTAATATACACGTTTGGTCTAACTCATTCCTCTTAGGTTCGCACAAGGGGTTAGCAAGTTACAATGTCAATTGCATACAACTCAACGGCTAAAAGCCAAGATCAGTAGAAACTCCTTTTTGACTCATTTTAGCAACGAGATGTAATTTAAGACAGAAAATAATAGTGTTTACTTTCTTACTGAAATTGTGTCCGTTAATATTCTCCCAGTTCCGTTTCTTCCTAACACTTGTTTCATTCTGTAGCGCATTTATTACCCTCCATTGTACAAAGCTCGACGTTCTAGCTACATGTAAAGCTAAATAAATTGATTGAAAGTTATGGAGCACTAAGTAAATAAGTTATTGTTTTTATCTTAGCTTTTAGTAGTACATCATATAGTTTTTTTCTCAGCTGTTCATTTCTGTTTTTTTTAGCACCTGAAAAACTTGAACAACGAGCTAAACCTCGACGCCGCAAGCACCATTCTCCTCAGGATAGCAGTTCCTCACCTCAGAATTTGTTAACTGGACCTTCTTCAGTTGGCAGTAGTAACACAAATGCTTATCCTCCCTATTTACCATCTCCTTTAACTACATCATCTCACCCACAACATGGATCTAGTCAAACATCTTACAATTCTTCATTCATTTCTGGAGCTAGCAGACCACTACATCTGATAAATCCTGTCAAATTTTCTAGTTATGTGAATTCAACTCATTGCAGTGACTTATCATTAACTACGGATACATTTAATTCCTCTGGTACTTTAGAAACTAAAGAATGTAACTTCCCAAATAGTTCAATAAAAATCCCTGTAATTGGAAAATCCGATGAATTATTTATGCCACCTGTAAATCAAGATCAAAATCTCAATGAGAAATTTTTATCTCTTGAATCATCTCAACAGTCAGATAGTGTAAGTAAAATACACATCATTTGTTCCTATGCATATATACAAAACTGAACCATGTTTTCGAAGATATTTTAGTGATTTTGAAACATGATTAATGAATTTCGATCTCCCAGACCGTTATCTTATCTCAATTAGTATTTCATCATTGCACACACCCAACGCTTTTCACTTTTGAACAGGAGGCTTTTAGATATAACACCGATTGTGCTGCCCCTCAGATCGTTCAATTGCAAGGCTCTCTTCAGAAAGATTGATGTTGAGCCTATTTGTAATGCTTTCACTTGCACACTGTATAATGAAGTGTGGCGTTTTTGTTCTAATTTGTGTTTTTTAGACAGGATACAACGAAATTACAGAGATACTTATAAATTATTGACATTATCCGTTTAATCATATACTTAAGCCTGTCACCCGTCATGGAGGAGCATGGGCTGCCCACCAGCATTCTCCAACCAACTCTGTCCTGGGCAATCTCTTCCAGTTACTGTTCATTCTTTTGATATCTGCCTCTAATTCCCGACGCATTGTGTTTCTTGATCTTACTCTTTTCTTTTTATCTTCATGATTCCAAGTTAGCGCTTGCTTTGTGATGCAGCTTGATTTCTGCAATATATGTCCTGTCCACCTTCAGTGTCTTTTTGACTATAATGCTCCCCTTCACTCTCTTGTTTGCCTCTGTGTATTCACTCTGTGCCTTGATTTTCTCTGCTCTTGTTCGACTGTTGTTCATTGTCTTCTTATCTTTTCTTTCTTGAATCCTGTCCAGGTCATCGATAGAGATCTATTCTTTATGATGACGCGTCTTGTGGCCCACAACTAACACCTTGAAGTTAGTGCTACTTTGATACCTTTCCAGTTGTTCCCCATTGTAGTTTTTTCTCCTTTGAGTAGATCTTGTAAGGTTTGGGACCTGTTAAGCTCGTCGAGTTTGTCAGTATCTCAAAGGAAGATTTTATTAGACATTTGAAATGCTGTTTGTTCAGTGCTTCTTTAGCTTCAGTTTCATCTTGGTCACAATCAGGTGGTGACATCAACATCTGAGGGGAGCATGGGATACATTGGGCAGCTAGGATGCAGCTGGACGATCTGGACTTCGCAGATGATCTGGCTCTTCTATCACACACGCAACAAAAAATGCAGGAGAAGACAACCAATGTAGCAGCAGCCTCTGCAGCAGTAGGTCTCAATATACACAAAGGGAAAAGCAAGATTTTCCGATACAACACAGCATGCAACAATCGAATCGCACTGGACGGAGAAGCTTGGGAGGATGTAAAAGCCTTTACATACTTAGGCAGCATCATTGATGAACAGGGTGGATCTGATGCAGATGTGAAGGCGCGGATCAGCAAAGCAAGAGCAGCATATTTACAACTGAAGGACATCTGGAACTCAAAGCAACTGTCAACCGACACCAAGGTCAGAATTTTCAATACAAATGTCAAGACAGTTATACTGTATGGGGCGGAGACCTGGAGAACTGCGAAAGCCATCATCCAGAAGATACGAATGTTTATTAACCGTTGTCTACGCAGAATACTTCGGATCCGTTGGCCAGACGCTATCAGCAGCAACCTACTATGGGAGAGAACAAACCAGATCCCAGCGAGGGAAGAAATCAAGAAGAAGCGCTGGAAGTGGGTAGGACACATATTGAGGAAAGCACCCAAATGCGTCACAAAGCCATCCCCCACATGAAATCCTCAAGGCCAAAGGAAGAGAGGAAGACCAAAGGACACATTACGCCGAGAAATGGAGATAGAAACGAGAAAAATGCACAAAAATTGGATACAACTGAAAAGGAAGGCCCAGGACAGTGGGTTGGAGAATACTGGTCGGCGGCCTATGCTCCATTGGGAGTAACAGGGGTAAGCAAGTAAGTAAGGTGGTGATCTAAATCTATATCAGCTTCTCTCCTGGTTCTTATGTCTTCCATTGTCCTTATGAACTGTTTAGTGATACAGATATAAATTACCTGGTTCTCCGTGGTGTGATCCGGTGAGATCCATGTAGCCTTGTGTATGCGTTTGTGGGGGAATATTATACCACCTGTAACCATTTTATCGAAGGCACATAAATTTACAAATTTCTCACCATTTTCGTTTCTTTCTCCCAATCCATGCCGTTTAGGTCTTTCATCAGGACGGTTAGGTCTTTTCCTGAGCTCTTCTCTATGATCGATTACAGCCTCTCAGAAAACTGATCTTTATCGTCGTCTTTGCTATCACTCGTGGGTGCATTACACTGAACAACATTCATTGTAATTTCCTCCTTTGTTTTGAAAGACGCTTTGATGATGCTTGATCCATGAGAGTCCCATCCTCTAAGTGCTTCCCGGGATTCTTTGTACGGCAACTTCCTGAGTGTGTGGGGCATTTTCTTCGTGAACGGAGTAAAGTACCATCTCTCTCCAATCTATTTTTTTTGTCCAGCTTGGTTCCAATGGGTTTCACTCATTCGGAGAACTACCACGTAGTATCTACTCACTTCCACAGCAATTTGATTGGTCCTCCTGGTCTCCGACATTGTACAGACACTTCATGCACATGTATTAATTGTTGCTCTGGTTGTTGGAAGGGACATTGACCTCATGACTTCTGAAGAATATAGGCTTTCACCATGAGATGTCATAATTCTTATAAACGAAGGTCCTTCGACCTTCAGGACAGAGTTTAAATTATTCGTTCTGGTTAGCGCTTTTTAGAAAGGCTTTCTCGTACGAGATGAAGTTACTGATTCTTTCCACAACCCTCCTTTATCTGAGCTTGGGACCTGCAGTAACCCTAGAACGTCTACAATCTGATTTAATTCGATAGTATGATAATCCTTATTCCTTATAGTATACATGCATTTATTTAATTATTTTATTTAACAATTTGAGCAAGGTGTTTATAAATTTATGGGCTAATGTTCAACCAACTTAGTAACTGATTATCATTTAAAACTGTCTCATAGATTCTTGATTTGTATATTCCATCTTATGCTTTTATTATTCAATACAGCAGTTGGATAGACCTTTTATGAGTCTGTATTACCTGGTTCCGTTGGTAGCCAATCTTAATGTAGTCAGTAATGTCCATTAATTCTAGAGAAATACCAAGATATTTTGGTCTTTTCTAATCAACCAACATTCTCCTTTGCAGCCCATACATGCACACTATAAGTAAGATTCTTCCTAAATTTCTATCTCTACGCTTAAATGAGTAGGCGCTGAGTAAGATAATATTTTTTCTTGTAATTAGAGTTGTCGCTTACCATAATTGGGTAGTTTTCAGAGCACAATCACAACACAGGTGCCTGTTATCTGTTCACTGTTTTAAAATATGAAAATCACTATTCAATTGACTCTTCTTGGCTCGTCTGTCCAATCAAAAAGTGGATTCTGCTTTTATGGCTACACGTTTGCGGCAATTGTGGTTATTGTGGTTGTACCTCGAGACTACATCCAAGAAATGACGTTCATTCCGACGTAAAACCTTGCGGACCTGTTTAATTGGGTAGATAATGTCGATTGAGTAACTTGGATGTTGTGTATGTACATTTAAGAGAAAATTAATGGAAAAGAATATGACATCAGAAGATACCAGAAAGAAAGCTAATTTTGGGGTGAAAGCAATGAAATATTAGTAAAAGTATGTGGAGAAGTGAGGAAGTTGTTAATTGATTTCGATTAGAAATTATACTATTATCAGCCAGTTAGTTTGCTCTGTAACTTTTAAGTTCAAATCACTCACAATCTTTTCAAAAATACTTGATTTCGTTTTCGTACAGCCGAGTTTATACTTTCAAAAGTGGAATAGTCGAGATGAGGATAATTCGAGACAACGATGTTTATTAACGTAGGCCCCCTCCTCATTGAGGAGGGAGGATATCTGGGAGGGTTGGTTACTCTTTAAAGATTTTACCTTTGTTACATCTATAATTACAACCATTAGTAAGCTTTTCTTCATGAATCAAAAGTTTTCCGATTTCTGAAGATGAGAATGACCTAAATAGGATTAATCATTCACATAAGGAGTCACGTCTAGCATCGGAATAGTTTATGGATGATATTTTAATACAACAAGACATGGTTATACTCCATAGTTTGTGTCATACCGCACTGTTAAATAATTTGACCGCATATTTAAGTTTCCTCTTACACTTAATGATCATATTATTCAGGTAGAAATTTTCAAGCTTTGGAATGGCGGGAATTTGAAACGTTCGGCTTCTGTAAATCTTGAAATTGTAGTGTGAAAACGGTGGTTTAGTGGTTAAAGTACTCGGTTTTCAACCGGTGAGTTTTCAGGCTTAAAGCTCTATCCATCTAATTCTTTTTAAAGAGTCCTCTAGTATCTCTAGCACTCAGGTTTAAAGGTGATTAAAAAACTTGTGTATTATATTGTCCTCGAGAAGTGACTTACACCATTTTTTATAAGTGAGAAGACAAAGTTTGATGTATTTACTCGATATAATTCCAATAACCTGACCATATACTTGTTAACTCATTTCATGTAAAATTGAAATAAACGTTAATCAATAAGGTGTTAGTTGGAAATGCAAGAGAGAAATACGGTATAATATTGAAAGAATGAAACATTGTGATGCCACTCTGGTTAGGATAGTTTAAGCATCACCAGGGCAAATTCAACGGGAGGACAATCTGTTTCTAAACTCACAAAGATCTAGGTTTTCTTGGCACGTAAAGATGTAATCAGGCTTCTCGGAATTTATTGAGTAAAAGCATCTTATCTTTCAAATGGTCTTCGTCTTGTCATTAAGCCTTCATAATTGTTTGAAGTTAGGTTTCCCAAGTATCGGTTACGCCCTCACATTCAAGCTATGAGGTTTCGTTGTAATCAGTTTGCGCTTTTAAGTAGTATTTAGTTTGTAGAAAAGATTTTTAAGGAAGATGAAACCACCCTATTTCACTATCGTTTTTATTTACGTTTAGTGGACACGACATTTAATTCATCTGGCTCTAGCAGCACTCTAGTGATCATGTATGTACCATTATAATAGGTGGTTTCATTTGAAATTTGTACTTTAATAGCTAACAAACTAACGAGTGTTTTATCCTACTACAGTTTCACCAATGTTAATGATATGGAAACGCATTTTGCTATCATTTATTATGGTTTCACATGTCAATTCCTCTTCACCCACTTCGGTTTCGGTAACTCAGTTGTATACCAGCCTTCATGTAAGAGTGACTCAAAGTCTAACGAACGAAATCGAACTTGGTTACTGAGTTTTGTTGACGTATTTTGATATAAACCCATAAGTTTAATTTTCATTGGTTTTAGTTTTGTTGTTTTGCTGACTTTAAAGCATATTTATTGTCATATAATCCAACTCCGAAATATCTTTGTGTAACTTAGGTCAATTAAAACAAAGGTCATTCCAGGTCACAGGAATTATAAACTAGTTTTGAACCCATTCTTCCACTCCCGAGCTATCGTGTGTAAAACTCACTAAAAACTCCATACTAGGTTCTCCGAATATTTTTGAATAGACTATCTATTGCTACTTTTATAAAGATTCTACGCAAATTTTCACAACCTAAACTCACTTAGTATAATTAAAATCTTCCTAAAGATCTACCACAGTCCATTTCAATCCTCTCTTGAGCAGTCAATTTTCCGCTTGAACCAAAAATATTAGTAATTATTTGGATCCACATTTATAACTAATTGATTAATTTTAAGATAACCGTTATTGTGAACTGTTATTTCAAATGAGACAGTATATAGATGTGAAACGGATGTATAAAAAGAATATTGTTTGTAGTCTAGCAAAATGTTAATCTTTTAGTGATACTGACACTTAAGTAGAATTGATCCATCACTGTTAATCACTTTTCGAAGCAATTATTATCTCGAAGCGAAACACCCCAATTACTATGGATAATATTGTTACTGTCTATGTATAGAATAAGCACTAGAAAGCAAGGTGATACTTACAAAAGAAAGTCACGTTAAGACCTCTACCTTTCAAAATTTTGTCTTTCACCAAATATCTTCAGTATAAAGCTGTCGGAACTGATAATTTCTTCATAAAAGTATCCATCGTTCGTGTACAAACTCTTAGTTGAAACCCTGGAGTTTAGCCAGCCATCTACGAGGATTTTTAAATTTGCATATGTTTACATGTTACATTATTATACGAATGGATCTTATATTTCGTTCATCTAAATCCCATAATAAGTTTAAACAGATCAAAACAACAAAGTTTGGAGAATAAAACAGATTTATTCTGTTCCACCACTTCCCATCAGCTGCGAACGGTCTAACAATACAATGACTCATGTAATTCTGAACAAAGGCTTGATATACTTCATTTAGTAAAGTTTATATGGATTTTCTAAGCGGAATCGAAGATCATAATAAGAAATACAGGACACAAAATATATGACCAAACATAGTCAAGATTAGTAAGTAATCTTGGAAAATAATGATCATTAATACCGACTAGAAGAGTTATGTTGTCTTTACTAATGATTATATTTAATGATAAACATATTCTAGTGATATCCTAATGAGTAGAAAATTGTATTTCTGACGTTTTGTGACCTAATATAGGTAAATAAATAACCGAAATAAAATGGACACAACATGGGAGATCACTTAAGAAAAAGGGATTGTGTAATCGTAATGACGATAATAAATGGCTGGAAAATTAGTACCATTTCATTTTTTGTACCTGAGATTTGTTTATGTATGCGGGTTAGGAAAAAAGATTAGAATAATATGTAATGCAGTTTGTGGACACTTTCTGATCCTTTGGGTGCGCCTTATTATTTTTTCCTCCAAATGTGACCTAAACGGCATTCGATAAATGTCGGCATCAGCATACATTATCTATTTTTTAAGGAACACAGTAAACTAAGTATTAGGTTTGGAGTTAGTAAGTGAACTTTCGGCTTTGATAAATAATCTCAGATGCATTACTACAGTATATCACAGAAATGTACAACTTTTCAAAAAGATTTTATTTGAAGTCACTGACCTTTGTACACTACTCAGTCAAAAAGACTGAATAATAGATCGGGACTCAAGCTAATGTGCAAGTTTTCGTCAGTTAAAATCCTTTCGACTTGATCATTATACTCATGCGTATAGAAAACATGTTTATTCTGTTTGGAATAAACTTAGATACTTTTTACAAGTTAGACAAAATCAGTCTTATTACATGTAACCATTCATCTATTTCACTGGCAAACTAGAGGTTTGAAACATGTGTTAAGATATTCCTTGTCATCTTCCTGTATCCATCTACATGTTCAACAGAATAAATACTTTATACTCCCATTTTTGTTCGTGTAATATTTTCCCAACCGTGGCCTTTCATCATCTCGAAAACATATCTTCTCGATTGAACGCTACCTTGTTTTATCTGGTCGTCTTTGATTTTTATATTGGAATCGCCTATCACTAATACTTGTAAAACCGAGGAAACACTGCAATTCCCACGACGCGAAAGTAAAAACACAAAGAATGGTTATAAGTGAAGATTTATCAACTCCAAAACACGACGACTAGTAGAAAATATACTCATTTATATATTGAGTCGTACACTTATTTTGATTAATAATTAGAAGAAAATCACGTATGTTATAACAATTCACTTACTGAGTATAGTTCATGTCAATGGAATACAAGAATATCGTATATTATTACATAATAAAATATCATAAGAGAAAAGAAAAACAATTACTACATTGAGTAATCATTATATTGAATGAAAATGGAATTCATGTTGAGTAAGAATCATAATAAGTAAATCAATCGAAAATTTGTTTGGTTTTCGTGAATTATCAGTTTCGGATATTTTATAGCTTCAATGTTAATCATTTGTTCCCTTCATAATAATAAATTTAGAAGATAAATTGTCTATTTGATTTTTTTAAATCATGATCTTTATAGTGATATAGGACTTTATTTCCCTATGTTTATATCAAGTTTTATTCTACAGCTAGCATTTGCATTACAACTGACGAATATATATGTAATGCAAGTAGGTTTTAGATTCCTATCGTATATGTCATTCACTTTAAACGTATCCTGCAATTCTTTGTGAAAGAGATTTAAAATCTTTTGATTTGGTATTTTTTCGTTTTGTTTTCTTTAGTGTTGTAAAGCACGTCATAGGCTGTGTCTCACACAGTGTCGCAAGTCTAGTGGTCGCACTTTTTGTCAACACCGCAGTTGTCGACTTCGTTCTCGGAAACGTCGACTACGACGACAACGTACTTTGTCTGGGTCTAAATGTTTTCGTTCTCCTCTTATGCATATAACTTCACCGGATCCTCACCTATTAAGTTGTTTGCAAGGTTGTGTTCATCGTATCCGAGAACCATTTACCCCGGATGAACAACTCGAAACTGGTATTGCTGTCACATTGGAACAAGAGTATAATCGAATGGATGCATGCATTCGGAGGATAATACGGGTTGTTAAACAGTTGCCTTATTTTAGTGAAGTTGGTAAACCTGCTCAACTAAGTTTGTTAAGAGTAAGTTTACAGATGTCATTCCATCCACTTTAAATTACATGGTAATTCTCAGTTTCCCATTTTTCACGTTTTATTCTACCACATATATAGTAATAAGTTTTCTGAAAACCTGATGGTGAGTTTCAGTCCTACAGCATATGTAGATGTTAGTTAAGATGGTAAACTTTCTGTTTAAACCTTCATATATTATGTTTCATTCGTACTTACTATCGATTGTTCGACATTATGTAAAGAATAAGTAGAAAATCAGAAACAATATTTAGTCTTGTCTTGTGGCTACTGCTGCACGCTATTATTTCTTCGACTTTTTCCACGATATATATGACTCATTGTATATGTACATAGTTGATTGCTGAATACCGTCTGCTGTGATTTGTTTGCTAAAAAAATATTGATTCAAACACATACCATCTTTAATTGCGACCCCAGTTATCGCATATTTATCGATAGTTTGTACTTTATAATCTGTCTACAAGTTACTAATGTAGAGATCCACGAAGCATGCTGTGTATAATTGTGTTGTTAAATTCATAACTTTTATTGCTCAACATGTGGTTACACGTTTTGAGGTTTGTTGTACACAATCGGAAATGTTCCGTGTAACATTTCAAGAGCAGTTCAGAAGTCGAAAATGTTACAAGTAGTTTGTAATTCAGCTCCTAGATGTAGAAGTGAAGGGAATAAATTATGGGATATATTGTCTTCTTCCTCCTAACAACACTATTTTCGGAGTCCTATGATCAGACTAATTATCTTTACTCAAAAATACCCAGATTGTGTAACCAAATTTATGAGGATTTAATTGGTAAATTTGTCGTATATTTTTATCATAATCATCAAGCACTTGTTCGTAGACTATGGTATGTATAAATAGCTTCTTTAAAAACCACGACCAAATGGTACCGGCTGATTGTTATAACGTAAAGATATCAACTTACTCAACTGGAACTTGGGTATGAACCACACTTTAAGTATGAGGGCTAACTGCACTGTCTGATTGCTCTAACCGAAGTAAATTGTTACAACTTAAAATCTGTTAATTAGTTAGCGATTTCAATTCTGTTTGGTACATAAATCATAGCCTTCAGGAGTTTTCGACAAGAGTCGTCATCCTTACAAAACTTGGTAACATGGAATTAGTTCTTAGCTGTCAGTCGATCTTCAATAGTTCTGTAATTGATTTTTGATGAAAGTTAGCTGAAGGCAGATTTATTCGTTTCCATAACCAATTTAAGTAATAAAACTGTTTTGCTGATAATCAAATTAACTCACTATTCTGAAATTATAGATTAACCTTAAGTAAATAAGTACTATTGTAATCAATTATAACGAAAAGTATAAATTCAGTCAAACTATGTAAGTAGACATTTTTATGCACACCGACCCGTGATTGCCAGCTTATCGCTTTTTATCCTTTTTCATTATCATAGTTATCAATGACCTTAATCAGATCAAAAGAGCAGGTCACTATAATTCACCGTTCGATAAAATTGTATCGATTTTGTCTATTTGTCAACTGCCAAATTACATTAATTGTAGGTAGATTATATTTCTTATTACAATTAGTTTAGAATTGGTTCATAGTTAATTGATTGGTAATTATTTTATATTTCAATTGTAAAAGTCCTGTATATTAGTTAAGAGTAGTGGTGAATGACTGATTGAAAATGAGTATTTCTACAATTTTCTCTTCTCAATTATTCCAAATATCACGGTTATAATAAATTTACAGTCCGTCTCATGCTAACAGCTTTAAAACTAACGTCAACATGTCATATTTTTTACAATACATATGTATAGTAATTATATCACTCACTAGAAAGTATTCAACTCTAAATGAAGGCGTCTTCGTGCCCAAATATTAATTACGATTTTACTGATAGTGAGCACAGTCCTGTTTCTGTAATTCTGTTGCTGGGCTTCAAGTTATCTTTCCCTATATATTCAGCAGTCTTTTGAATATGTATAATGAGGCTGATAGCATATGACTAAGTAATAGATACAACTCCCACATATATTTTAGAGGAAAGATTATATTTTATACACCATAGAATAAATTCTCTATTCGAAAGTAGTTCAAGTTCCAGTAGCCTTTCAGTATGGTTTGCCAGACCCACTTTTTGGTAGTTTATTTGATCTTATATGGGCTCTCACAGTACTAGAGGTGATAAATTTGGTATTTACGGTAAATGTTGCCCTACTCGAATAACCGATTATAGGCCTTCAGTTTGTGCAGTTTTTTTTAACTTCATCTTCAGTAAAGTCTATGTACTTCTCTTTGATTTGATTACAGTGAGCCAAAGAGTTCTTCGGAATGTCACAATTCTATATTAACATTTTCATTGTGGTACCAATGTATGTACAGAGTATTATAACTTGACATTTTATTTAGTATAGTTATTTCCGAATGATTTATTTTATATATAATTAAGTGATTATTGTCGTATTTTGTTATCTTTATATAGACAAACATTTACGGATTGATTGTACTATATTCGTCTTTTTTCTTCGAACGTGATATTCGAAAATTAAGATATCCTGTATTACAAACTGATGGTCAGTTAACCACCGTAACAGTTCCAATGCTGGATGAAGTAGCCACTCCTAGCACCTCTTTGAATGATCCAGACAATGTGATCTCTGGATCATGTTCTAAATTGCTTCAAAGTAATAGTTTCCGATCATTTTCACGTTGTCGTTCTAATCAAGCAAACTATGCTATGGGTTTACGTGAAGAATTTGAATTGTATAAATCGAATACCGTCGCTGCTTTTGATCATTTAGATGAGTTAGTTGGTTCAGACGATATTCTTCGAATGTCTGTTTTAGCCATCAAACTATTCTCTGATAATTCTCTTTCTGAAGATCTACGTCCTCCTGTGTTTGCCGCTAGACAGGCCTATACTTTATTTCTTTGGAATTATATTCGTTGGCAAGCAGGCTCTAAACGTGTACGGTCTGCCACCGAACTTTACGCCCGTATCTTAATAGCTTTTATTGATTTACGAACCCTGGAAATTCGTATGACAGAATTCGCTAAACTACTCAGTTTAGATGGCCTCAGTCCATTAATGCGTGAGGTTTGTAGTCAACGAAGCAATTTAGGCTCAACTTCCGCATAAAACTTTATAAGCAATCAAATATTCGTTAAAAGTAACAACGATGTGTTATCCGAAATAAACAGTTTATCTACAACCTTCCTTTTATAAACTTATTCTGTATAGTATGAACAACAACATTTTGTTTCGTTTTGATTTATTATTTGTGTTGGGAAAAAGACAAAAATGATTAAAATTTGCATATTATATTATTATTGTATTCATAGAAAGTGAATAGTTGTACACCATTACTAACACAATATCTGTTATTACTGTTTACTTAACTTTTAATACTGCAACTATTACTACTACTTCAACTACTTATTGGTCCGTCTTTCGTCTAATAATATAAGAAATGAATTGATCTCCTTTCTTTGAGTTCAGACTGTGTAGAAATGAAATCTATTTGGTAACTGTGATTGTGCACTAATCTGTAGGTCTTTTTGTATAAATGTGTGTCCACTGGGCACTGGTATTTATACATTCATCATTGTGATTGCAAAAATAATTAACAATTCTATTTCGGGAGTGTTGTTGTGTTTTGTTCCTTTTTATTACTGGCTAAAAGAATGAAGTAGAGAAGTAGTGTTTTCACATTTATTTATTTATAATTTTAACAAGATTCTGTATTTGATGGGTTATGTTTTTTTGTCCTGTTTAGTATTTTGTTTATGTTTGCTTTTACGTGTTCCAATTTCCTGTTTATTCCCACTACATCTTATCTACAATTCTACCCGACTATCCACCTTCTTGAGCTTATGCTGTACTCACTATACTCCTTGTGTTAATCTTAAACAGGTAATTAAGTATTCTGTAAACAATAGATGCTTTTGTTATAACTACCTCAGTTTGCAGTGATGTTTGTAATGGTACTATACTACCCAACAGTAAACGTATATTTATGTAAAGTGCTAGTCAATTAGGTTATTTGGACATTATATAAATCGTAATACTAATAATAATTTATTTGCTTTCAATTTCTCTTTTTAAAGTATAAATATTTATATAAACTATAAAATATGTGTTCCCTTCAAATATATATTTCTCACCTATTTGTTCGTAGTTTTATTGGGTAACTCCGTCGTAACAAAGACAAGTGTTTGCGCTACTGCTTAATTCGAAAGGATTCATAGATTCTCCATTTAAGTATATATGATATATTATGATATTCAACTTGTTTGCTCTATGACATGGGGATTTACAGTTAGATTTGGGAGGTAATTCGATTCAAGTTGAGTTTGCTTTGACGATTCATAAGAAAACGTTTTGTCATTTGAATGTTAACAATCGTGAATCGGTCACACTACTCGCGATTTTATTATCAAAAGGACGAAATATGAAAAAGAATCACAAACGATAGCATACCAGAAAGGGATAAATGTATCAAGTATCATCAATTACCTGTGTGTTCATACGGAAAATTATTCATTACTGAAATAGATTTAAAGTCATATCACGTGTATTAAGTATCGTCAAACCTAAGACTATGAGAATGTTGCTTCTCATTTACGTTATGAGTAATAATTTGGTAATGCAATTACTCTTCAATCATGACACTAAATGTCATGATCTTAAATAGTTTAGTCTTAACTCTTAGGAAACTTAGCGCATACGTACTGTTTCCCTTTTGTACCATCAGTAAATTATACTTAATCTCTACCTTGTGTTCGTTGAATTTGTCCATACATATTTATTAGTTAATTCGCTTCTTGAGTCTAAATTATGCTTACTCCTTACTGTTCTAAGATTAGGAAAGTAACTAATCTATAAAGTATTCTATACTCATTGGAAGCATATCTTACGATGTATATATTGTTTCTCTGTTTGATTCAGTCGGATTGAATTAAAAGACAATTTGTTGAGGAAGACACTATATGATACAGGCGTGTGAGCTAGTCATTATTTTGCAGAATAGTGTACTCTTATTCTCATACTTGCAATTATAATTTGGCAAATTGTTGAATAAGAAATTGATCTGTGTTAAACACAGTAGTTTCTTTCCGACATTTTGGCTTACGCCTTGATAAATGAAACGTTTTGACGGAAATATTGAATTTGGTAGCTAAACGTGTACCTCTCTGTTAATCTCATTTATTTTGAAAGAAACGCCTTTGGGTGGTATAGCAGAAGACATCAACTGGTCTGTCTGAAGAAATTTAACCTCAGATTTTCATAAAAGCGATATAAGCGAAAACACCTTTTCAACAGCACTTAAGAAATATCAATGAACAGAAAGTAAAGAAGATATCATTTTTTTGTTTTAGGAAGTTAATGTAAATATTATTTCGTGTAAATTTATTTATGCACATATTGTACATGATTCATAATTTCTAAGATATTCTGATTAGAAACCATCTTAGATGATGTAAGATAAAATTTTCTCAGTTCTGATACGAAAACTATTTGTAACTCAGAAAGCTCAATATTAAAGCACTCAGCTCTATAGTGCCTAGTATCTCCTCTGTGGTTATCAAATGATAACATCTTTTTATCATAATTAGACACACACACCCCCAAAGAAAAGAAAGATCGTTCAAGGTAAATATTCATGACAAATTTTATCAAATTCATTACATACATTTAAATCGTTGTATAAAGTATATGGTCTACTACATAAATTGAAATGTTTCAGTATTGGTTCTTGATTAATAATCCAAATATATTTATCTAGTTTTTAGCTTATTAATTCCGATTGTTTTCTTTTTAACAGTTAATTATTATTAATAAATACAAACTTCCAGATATGTGATTTTGAAGGTTTATACTTCGATCTAGTGATAAATACAAATACTGACTTATCTCCAGCGTAGGTGATACACTTACTACTTGCAATCAACTGAAGTAGATAAATTTAATTTCCCTTTACCTATTTGCATTGTTGAACAAGTAGATGTAGTTTTCTAGTATTCTGAATATAAATACATTGCAGTGCAGCTGATAACTTTCGTCATAATTACTTATGTTTTAGCTGGTATATATACAAAACCTTATTGCGCAATTTGACTTGTAAATACCTTTATGTTTTGTAAAGATTCAATTTCTACTTGAAGATGATTTTACCAAACAATAGTCTTAAGCATTATATCAAACTGTTGGGATATTCAGGGAAATATCCCAAAAATTATCCTGTTAAGCCTAATGCTATCCTTGGACATGAAATGGTATCTTATTGGTCAATATTTATTTAACGTGTTATTTTCCTGTTGGCCAATATTGTACAATGTTATTTTCTATTTTGTGGTACGTTGTAGTTTGCTTGACTGGTATATAAACAAAGTATGTTTGAAATATAATGATTCATATATCCGAGGCTGTGACTTGTGTTCTGGACTCAACTGGCTGGGCTAGACAGGGAAGCGGGGCCAATCAGAACCCTAGGTCGTTCTACGTGTTTGCGCGTCTTTGGTCCGATCAGTAATTCGCTACCCCCTTAATCCGCAGCATTACTTTTCACAGTTATAACACAAACATTATTTCAATATTTAACTTGCTGGTTTTTTGAAACCATTATATTTCAGATGAATATAATATTTTACTGAAATCAATATCACATTCATAAAACAGCTTTATGACCATAATAAGTGACATTTTTTTACTTCGTTTATAACCAATTAACAATCTACTTTTGATTATTCCTGGAATTGAAACTTTGAAAACTTCTATGTTGACCGATTGACAATCCATTCTAATCAACATATGATTACTAATATTTGAATTGATAACTCTAAACAGACTGAGTAATGGGCACATTGTTTATAACTGAGAGAAAATTACATAAACATATATAATATGCAGTGAATAGGAAATTTATTTATCATTTAATTGTTTTCCGATTAAATGTTTCATTTAATTCATCCATCTAATTAGAGCGTATTTTATAGGTTTTTTGTCGACATCTATAACTTACCTAATGATATTATATTTAAAATGAGATCGTTTGTCATTTTAATGATATGAGCATGAAAAATTTAGTATTAGATAGTTGGAGGTCAATTGTAGCTTTAGTAAGGTAGCATGTTTATTAGTGTCTTGCGCTGAGATAGTATATTCATATTTTTATGGTTTATTAGTCGGTGAGAACAAGCATAAACAGGCAATGTACCAACACCTGACTAAGCAATATTCATACACTGACTACTGATTTATAAAGACTTTTTGGTAAAAGAAATGACTTATGAAGGTTGGTTGTGTTGAGAATGAAACTAATGCCATGTTTTAGAAATCTTTATCTAAATTTCGTAAAAGATATTTACATAAATGTGTCGAGTATATGAACTATATATATTACAGGGTTGGCTTCCAGAAGCACGACAAAGCCTCTAGAAGCTCTAAAGAAGCCGAAGAGATTCTATCCAACCAGAGTTTGATAGAGCTTTCTAGAATATCAACGTGGCATGCTACGATTGGACGATAGCATAATTCGCCTATTTGCAAATTGACTGGGTTATAATGGTGTTGAAACCAACGCTAATAACTATAAATACCCATGTTTTTATGTACATTCTTGATTCTCACACGATAATCACTTCTCCTGCTTCTTCCGTACTCTAATTTGCGGCTGTGCGGTTTTACGCGTTCGAGTACCCTTAGTTGTGTATCATATTCTGCCGTAATCAAGTAGAGGACGTTATATATATGATCAACGAAACTTCCAATTGCTTGATATTTTAGACCTGGGCAACTCATAGTTTTCTCCCTGTTACTGTCTGGAGATAAACACTAACAAAAGCCGTCATGTTCAATGTCTGTCCAATAAACGGAATGATTCGATGATAACTATCATGATCTGCTGATATATTGAAAGAAAATCGAGCCTGGTGTACCTATCACATCCCTGTTTGATACTCGCCAGTCTGCACCCTCAATCCTACATGGAATCGGATTGAGTACACATGGAGTTCGCAGCATCTGGAGCCATAAACACACCTAGACCAATATTCTGTTATTTGTGTAAAGTTGTTTATCTATTCTGACTTCAAACAGACTAGACTTGGAACAGCTTCTCAAATCTCCGAAGGAATCAACCTATTCACGTTTTTTTCCAAACACGTCCTGGATTGTCATTTAACACAGAGTAGACGTAAAAGGCGAACCCAACAGATTTGTATTTCAATCGAAAATTCTAGGAGACCATATCTTCTCAATAACTAAGCTTAAATACTCCTGAGGGACAGAAAGAGAGCTTTCGAGTAAACTATCAGAGGGCGAAGTCGCTTTAAACTATAGGTAAACAGTGAAGATATGTAAAATAGTTAGAATTTGACATTTCCCGAAAACATCCTGGTGATCGTCGTCAACTCTTCTTACAGCCTTACATGACTAGGTCAAAGTAGATCATCTGTACTATCATTTAGCTATTTAGCAATCAAGTACGGAATAGCATTCAAAAATCTTTTTTGGAATTCAATACAAGAAATGATGACGTGTTTGAATAGAAAAGGCTTTATATTGCAACTTGACGGCTTGTTTATTTTCTCTCATTTGTCTTGAAAGTCGACTGATGCAAAAATGGATAATCCTCTTGGTGTTAGTTTCCAACACCTTGAAAAATAATATAAACGATGTGGATTCTCTCCCAAACATATTAATAATTTGTTTTGAAGATTATTATGCATTTTGTGATGACGGTGGTTTTCATGATGAATCATACGCCTGAATAATCAAAAACAGATAAGCTTCAATGCCCTATTGTCTCACAGTTAGGGGAGCTCTAGACATCAAAGCCATACAACGTGGAAGTCAAGAAATCTAAAACATATGGCAGGGACATCATCTTTAAAATACAATTCATACTTTCCGAATCCATACAATATTGGTAGTATAGTAACTAATACATTGATAGGAAGATTACGGAAAATTCATCCCAATGAATACTTTGGATATCCTAATTACTATTCATTTTAGTGGTTTGAGAGTAGATTTGAATAATGTGTGGTATCGCGTAGGTCTATTCGTATATATCTAACCTTTAAAGTAGTTCTCGCTCATGTATTGGTAAATGATACTTGTCTAACCCACAATCCGCTGTGGAATTTAGAATAAACGACATATTAAACGAATCTGAAAACAAAGACCTAAGTGACTGGATTATTTATCTAGTCATGACTGCCGATATTTCGAAGACTGAGGATTAATTACTAGAATAAAGTATGGATAAATGACAAACTGTCATTTAGCAGTTATTATCATCAGTTGGTAATTCCTTTATATTCTTGTTAGACAAGTGTTTCAACAGTTGAGAGTTACCAGTAGTATGAAACTTTTCTAGGTATTTTTTCGAGGACGTCGATAATTGCCAGCCTTCATAGTAAGACAACACGCCATAAACTGAGCACATCTACACTTTTTCGAAAGTGTCTCTGTTAAAGTAAAATCATCATTTCTATAAACTAACAGGGGTGTCAGAAAAGATCAATACGTTACGTTCAGATGACTGAATCCAATTTTTCCACAATCACTTCCCTTTAATACTCTTCTTATTTTAAAATTACTAATCTAGAACTAGTGACCATAGTTAACATCTAGTAAAGATATGCTTCGGAAGGTAATTTTGGGAGTAATCTTTTCATGTGAGAAAAAGGTATGAAGGCTTATAGTAGTAGTGTTCGAAGAAGTCTCAGTTTTTATAATAACAGATCTACATCCCAATAACGGAATTATACTCTAGTATGACATTTGACAATTAAGAGTATAATTGCGTGTAACAATTCTGGATGCGTGAAAAAAAGACCTTAGCATAAGAATGAAGTGAAATCTCAACGATATCGATGTATCCAAAGCAGGCAAAATAGACACAATATTTAGATAAAATGAATTCGGTCAACAGTAAACTTTCTTGCACCTCTTACCCCTCGTGGAGAGGCATAGGCCACTCACCAACATTCTCTATCCGACTCTGTCCTGGGCAATCTTCCCCAATTTCTATTCATTCTCTTGATGTCTACCCCTGATTCTGGACGCTGTTTTTTGGTCTTACTCTTTTCTTTTTCTCTTCACAATTCCAAGTTAGGGCTTGCCTCGTGACGCAGTTTGATCTCTGCAATGTCTGTTGTAGCGAGCTCATTCATCTATTTTATTGTCTACTTGCTGTAATTCAGACATTTAAACTATTATGTAAATTTACATGTGATTCTGATTGCATGTACGTCTACACATCAATCTTCCCATTGGTTGCAAACACAGGCTAACAACAATTCATCCACAATTGATTAACACTCACAAATATACATCGATTTTCAACACAAACCCACTCACTCGTTTCTCTGTGCGCTTGCGGATTTTTATTATTCACTAACAATAAACTATTTTCACAACTGGTGCTAGGGCTTTTGAATAATATCGAGTCAATTCATAATACTACTAGAAGATTGAGCCTGCGTAATCGCTCCGTTAACGAGTTACTATTTATCGGAGTCAGATATATAGGAAATTAGCCACTGTAATATCCTACCCAACTTTAGCGTTCTCCAAGTTTCATCCCCATACAACAGAAATGTCTCGATGTTCGTGTTGAAGATTCTGACTTTGATGTTTGCTATCATTTGAGTGCATAGCACTGGATAATATTCACTGCGAACCCTTGCTTTTTTTAAAGAATGCTGCGATGATTACGAATAGTCAGCAGTAACTGGTGAAGAATTCTAATTTACTCAGATTTCTCGTTTAACGATTACATGGATGTTTCTTCACTGTCGCGATATCTGTATTACTCATTAAAGTCCTTAATATACTAACCTCACCTCATACTATTTGTACAAGTTCTTAGTTAAGTGATAGTCGGAATGATGGCGTTAGCAACATACAACTACTTTCCTATAATATTTAGTAGAAACCTCGTGATGGATCATCTTATCTTAACTAAATCTTTAGATGGGAGATGTAGGTTGATTCTAACATCTTGACTTTGTGCAACTCGTACTGAGCATAATTTGATGTCAAGAAACCACTCGATTGTAACCTACATGTGTCAAAAAGCTAGTAAATAATTTAAATACTGTTTGCAGGATTTACGATATAACGGTTATTTTAATCTATGTGATATCTTCAATTCGCCCGTTCAAGGAGAATGAATTTGACCACACCACAAACTAAAAGCCAGGTGGTACTTAGCTTACTCCAATTCGACTTTTGAAATCCACATTCTGGCAGGGGTAGTTCGAATTGTTGGTGTGACTTAGCAGTTATTTTAGTGGAGTTCGAGCTCGAAGTGTTCAGAAAGGCAAAACTGATAACACCAAAGGGATGTACGTTAAATTTCACTTTCCTAAAAGAACAAAATGCAATATTTAGTATTGTACAATATTACTAATTATTCGAAAACGACAATTCTATAGGGTTTCAGTTTAGTTTAGACACACTCATTATAATTTAGAATCTGAATTTTTTAACATACATTTATGAAATTGTTAGTTATACCCATAACTAACCAATCAATTCGCTGCTTAAGCAACCACCAAGTTAACCTTGCCTGGCGTCTGTAGACTATCCCTGTTGCATGTGACCTGCTAATTGAAGGACATTACTATCCTATCATATTAGTGTGACTGCAACTCATCTTTTTCTTATTTATTTCGACAGGACATACAATACTGTTCGAAACAGATGGAGTTTAAAGTCAAGTTGTCCTTGTTCTGACTATAACTTCCACAGAGACTCGGATTCATAAGTATCGTGTTTGCATTCCGGTAGGACAAATTAAATCCTAAAAAAAATTAGAATTATCACCATGTATTCTAGTTGTCAACGTTCATTATATATCTGGAAACCAAGTGCTAATGCCACCCATAGCAACTACATGCACAAAATTACTGCCATGTACTGGTTATTAACCTATGAGTATTACTAGCGCTTACATCAAAAATGTATCTTGAGTCTAGTGATTTGTACTTAGTTACGTCACCTTAACGTTAACATATTTAAACAGATTATCAATACTGATCACCCGACAGACAAATAGTAGAAGACAACAAAGATAAGGGTTATTACGACTGAAGCAATGAAGGAAATTTAAAGAGAGAAATATACAATTTAGTCACAAATTTTGCGTTATACTGTACATCAGATTTTAGTCATTATCCACGGTACCATCAGTTTTAGCATATCGTATTCTTGTACAAGCTATTTGCTGTAATGTACAAACAGCATCTTCAACATCAGTTGATTCGTCATCATCCGAATCTGTTGACTGGTCAGAATCTGAGGTTGAATATTCACTTAATCCAGGCAGCACAGCAACAGGTTGCAAGACAGAACCATTCAGCAATTTAGAAACAATTGGATCATCTGTTTTTGTCTTTACCGTATTTTCATGTTGCCCAGGACACATTTCGTTAGAAGCTGGATATGAATGCACGAAAAATAAACTTCTGAACAACATACTTTAACGGAACATTAAAATAACGTAAAACCTCTTTCAGAGTATCCACACTTGCACTTGGAAATGAGTTAAGCGAAATAATTAAATTTATTCTGATGTTTTTGTCGATATATACACTCAATCCTCTCTGAACATTCGTCAATGCGAGGACACATTTATTTGGGTCATAATAAACGCAGCATAAGACCTGTCAGAGTTCAGCTTTACGATGAAAAATTTAAGAGTATATTTCAGGAACAACCAGAGAAGCAGTTGATAAACCATTAAAGAGATGTCTACCCCGATGTATGTTGACATGACATCCTTACAGTTGCGAAAACAGCAGTGCTATTTACCATTGACTTAAACCAAAAAACTATCAATGGATTTAGGTAACAGCTACCGAATGAATAGATTTTCGGAGAAGTAGAGTACCAGGTAAGCATGGTGAGTGTTAGAGGGATATAGATTGGATCAGAGTATGTTCTGTGCAGAATTGTGTTGGGGCACGCTGATTGGCTATTTCTTAATCAATTGGAGCTAGTGGATATCTGAAGAAAACTCTAGAACCTTCTTGTGTAAAAATTATAGATGTACTAACGTTTTTTTGTGATTTCTGCTTCCATCCAACCTTGTTATTTCGAATATAGTTACGTTCCTGTTTAACCGTGATTTGATTCGGGGACTTTTCGAGTGAAGTAGTGTCAAAGAATACTAAGCAATAAGAGTAGCTGGGTGGTAATAAAAGAAAGCCATAAAAGTGAGGTAATGAATCTTCATCGACTAAGGTGGTTGGAACATGTGATACGTATTTTCAACCACCGTCTACCTCGACGTGTTTACTGGTAGAGATGCATTGAGAGAAAACTACAGGAGATAAAGCCGGAACGTATTATAAATTATCAGAATGGGTTTTGTGGAGATTTTTAGAAATTTCACTGGTTGAAATCATGAGTCAATTGAAGCTAGACAACCATGGAGTTCAACCAGGTCTGTTGTGAGATAGGAACTCACTGAAGACAATGGTGTACGGTGGCGCAACTTCGTGGATTGGTTTAAGTTAGACATCAACACCGTTGGATGCCGGCTCAGTGGTCTAGTTGGTTAAGCGCTTGGCGCGAGACTGATAGGTTCTGGGTTCGAATCTCGCGGGGTGCGGGGCCGTGGGTGCGCACTGCTGAGGAGTCCCATACTAGGACGAAACGGCCGTCCAGTGCTTCCAGGTTTTTCATGGTGGTCTAGCTTCAATTGGCTCATGATTTCAACCAGTATTATAAATTCATGAAGTAATTGGCTGCTGGATTGTACTGTGTAGGCAGGAACAGATTACTTAGTCGAGTCTGCGCGATTAATGTAGTCAATGGTTAAAAACTTTAGGTGGCCTGATTCAACATCGTCTGCAATGGCGCAGGTGCATTCAATCTCCTCTTAGATCCTGAGTTTCTTAATCATTTATGTATTGCACGAATACATATTTTCTCGAATTATATATTCCATGTCTGAACTTTTTCACTACCACTAATACTGTTAGAACCTATACTTCACTGGTATCTCCCTGTGCTAATATAATGTGGCGACTTGATCCAATGAACATATATGTCAGGTCCTACGTTGAGAATGACTTATTTGCGCCCAAACATGGTGAAATAACGTTAGGATTATAAACACTCGGTTGCAGCAAAGAGTTTTGTATGAATTTCTAAAGCATTACTATGTATAAGTAGAATACTTAAATTGGAATCAGTTGCTCTCTAAAAATATCGGAAGACTTACATGTTGTTCTTATATTTGACCGCTTCGATTGTGGACCTGACATATCCAAGCTGCCACTACAGTTAAAAGTATTAAATGATGATAACACGCTTACGAATTGCGTTTAACAGCATTAGCAAGAAGAGCACGTTGGCTTGATCCTCCTTTATTATAAAATGGTTTTGAAGTGGGATCAATTATAACGCTTGTGGTGGGGATATAGCCCGATCTGTTTGCCTGAACGTATACTATGAGTTAAGGAAATAGCGGAAAAATTCTAAGAACAAAGAACTTGAAACAAAAAGGATATAGTTGCCTCTCTAACCAACTCAGCTACTTCCTTTTCTTTCTCCAAATCAGCTTTGTACTGTTTGGTAGCAAGTGTTTGGAGGTATTCAACTTCATCTTCATCCAAACGATGGATTCGATTTTTTAGAGCATTAGTGGCTTCATACTCTTCCTGCTTTCTATCTTTCTCAGCCTACAATTATTTTGAAAACGTTATAAAACATTAGATAACAAAGTGTGATTACATAAATTGTGGTATACCACACAAATCGAATAAAACATACGTCCTATGCAGTTTAGAAAATTTCCCGACCGTAGCTGCTACCTTGACGAGGTGGTCAAGCTTGACTATCGTGATGACCCAACCGAGCTATATTGGCTGGAACATATGTTTCTATAGGTTCTACCACCATGCCAGGCAGGTCGATTGGAAACTTAAGGTCTGAGGGCGAAGTCGTACTGCTGACTGCAAAAGGTTGTGACAGCAGTAAGGTGTTTCCCTCGGACAACCAGCGTCTGCAGAAATGCTGCCTTCTCACAAGGAAGAAAGGGGTTAGAAAAGATCGACCCTACAATTGTCATACCTCACCTTACCTCACGAATTTTCGTCTCCGGCGGTAAGGCCTTTTGAAGAACGGAGCTAGCACGTTAAAAAATTCCCACAGAAAGGCCGTGCGCGACCAGCCTCAAGCAGTTGTCCCTTGTGCTCTGCGGTCACGCTCCCAGGTCGTTAAGACCGACACTAATCCGCATACAGGATCCGAGTAGCGTCATTCATTTGACTTCACCATATCAAAACAAAGAACCATCTCGATCCAAGCCCCTATGCTGCTTCCCGTGGCAGAACTATCTCTCCTAGACTGGATTCCAGTAGACAGTTGTTTGTGCGCTGTCCGACTAAACGGAACAGTAAGAACTCGGGAAGATAGGGACGCTCGTCGATGGCTCTTCGTCGTATCGGCCTACTCTCCCACTGACTGCAGCTCAGATGATGTAAAAGATGAGTTTTACAGGTAACTTTCCAACCTCCTCCAAAACTTTAGGCGCTCTGATGTAGTATTGGTGACTTTAGTGTTCAAGTAGGTAAACTGAGAGAAAAGGAAAGACACTTTGGTGGATCTTATGATGTCGTGACTCAAAGAACAGATAATGGAGACCGTCTGTTGCAGCTATGCTCGGACAACCGCCTGTTTCTAGCAAATACTAACATTAAGTATAAAGGAAACACCTTTTGACATGGCGACCTCCGAATTCGTCCCAACGTTGGACCCAAATAGATCACATCGCTATCAGCCACCGATGGAGGGGCTTGATACGAAACTGTCGCTCGTTCTGAAGCACATGATTAGATTCAGATTATGTTCTAGTACGAGCGCATATTTTTCTGCGTTTTACTGGACGTAGGAAAGACGCTGCAAGGAAACCTCTTAAGGTCCTACTTAATGATAGACAAGCTAATATATTTGAGGGACAACTAGAAAAACAGTTAGGCAGCCATGTAAGTGATGCCCACCCCGAGGCAGCGTGGAATGATATCCAAAAAGCTGTGGAAACAGCGGTAATATCTGCTAGTAAGGTAAACCATAAGGTTAGGGAGAAACACGGGATCTCAGTAGCAAATACCGCACTGATAGATGTTCGACAATTCATCCTATCTGGATCTGAACATGACGAAGAGCGGAGTCAGCTTAAGCGTAAGCTGACAAGAAGCCTACGCAACGATCGCGAACATTGGTGGGTAGAGAAAGCAAGAGAGATGGAAAAGGCAGCGGAAATGGGTAACAGCAGAAAACTCTTCACACTTGTCAAGGAAACCGGTATTAGGAACCCAACTGTTAACGAAACTATCTCGGAAAAAGATGGACATATTATTCACTCTCAATCCAGGAGATTGGATCGATGAGAAGAACACTTCAGAGATCAGATCAACCGGCCTTTAGCCACACTTCGGTTTCCCACGACCTCCAGTCGACCTGAATGGCAAGTTGGTGCAAGTTATCCAGATTTTTACGAAGTTGAAAAAGCTATAGGAAATATGAAGCGAGGGAGAGCAGTATGCCCTGACAGGTTTACCCCTGAGGTTTTTAAGGATGGTGGTCCGGTATTAGCAGTGAGATTGACTGGGATATTGGGTAGAATCTGGGAACTGGACGTGATCCCATCTGACTGGTCTCAGTCACTGATTGTGCCAGTCTATAAGAAAGGACAAAAGTCCTCTTGTGACAATCACGGAGGAATCAGTTTGACTAATATAGTGTAAAAACGTTAACTTCAATAATACATCGACGCCTAACCAAAGCTCAAAATGAGAAAACTAGGCTGATTTTCGACCTGGACGCGGCTGTATTCACACCACGTCAGGTCCTAGAACATGGACACACATCCAGACGTCCCACCTTAAGGCGGCATTTGGCTCTGTTGATCGTTATTTATTTATTTTAACACATAGATATTGGTACAAGAAGGCACCATATACATGTGCGCCACAAAAATCTCATTTGATATGTGTGAGGGCTGTGATACTACCCGGGTGCCCAGACTGAAACAGGTGGTTTTCTTAGGGGGCCACACCCGGAGCCTTCGACCTTAAGGTCTGACCCACAAGGCAGTGGAGCATCGTAAAGAGATGCAGTCCCACGGTAGCCGGTGACCAACGATTGGTTCATACGCCATTTGTTCCTTCAGGATACTGGGGCCCATGTGCACCATTGATTTGGAATCAGGGTTTTCCAACTCCCCTAGGTGGACTCTCCATGTCCACCAACCCGGTTAAGGCGCCGGACATTCGCTTTTCCTCCTCTCAATTTCGTAAACAACAGCCTCGCCACGAGAAGGCAATGAGTAGGACTTCCATGGCAGAGGCTATATACGCATGGCCATATGAGAGCATTTCGAGAGGGAGAGCGAACTCTCCCCACTCTTGGTCGTACCAGGGCATTTGGAGCTTGATCGTGAAGTTCTGTGGCAGTGTTTGTCACTGAAAGGAGTACCAAAGAAGTAAATTTACCTTATACAGGCTCTCTACTTGAACAAAACCAGCCGAGTGAGAGCTTATGGTAAACTGTCATCAGAATTGGTTACCTTAAGTGATGTTCGTTCTTGTTTAACTTTGTCATTGACGTGCTTTTAGAGATAACACTTTTCTCATCTGACTTTCCAGGGGTTTAACTTTTACGTTGAGATTCACTTGTTGACTTGGAATACGTCGATGACATAGTTCAATTTGGTAAAGACGCTGACAAAATGCAGTCTAATCACTCTAAGCAACAATACAAAAATGTTCGGGATGAGATTCACCCCCTCGAAATGAAAATGTTGCTTCAGTATTTAGTTTCATCTACACCTGAACTAATGATAGGAAGTGAAGTAGTTGAGCGTGTCGACCGCTTCACCTATCTTGGGAGTCTCACCAACCCTTGTGGTCTGGTGTGTGACGAAATCTCAGCACGGATACAGAAGGCTCGACTAGTTTTTGCCAACTTGCGTCATTTATGGCGTAGGCGAGATATCTGTCTACCAACCAAAAAACGGGTTTACTGAGCGGCAGTTCGTTCCATTCTACTGTGAAACATGGCCTGTAAGAGTAGAGGATATTCGTAGGTTACTAGTATTCGATCATAAATTTCTTCGAATCATCGAGTAAGTAATGCAGTTGTTAGGAAACGGGTACTAGGTAAGGATGGCAAGTCAATTGATGTAGTAGTAAAACTTCATCAGTTGAGATTGCTGGGACATGTGTTACGTATGCCCAACCACCGACTGCCTGACGTGCGATGTTTTATGGCGTAAGAGTAGGTTAGAAGAAAGCTAGGGGTGGCAAGACCAAAACATGACACAAATCCATGAAGCCACTGACAAGTCGACTGAGTCATGTTGGTAGGTGTAGACTACCTGGTTGGGGACCGCGAGATGATAGCAACCGATGGTTAGAGACCCTGAATGACATGGCTCGAAATCGTTTGCAGTGGCGCAGGTGCAGCCACTCATTGTGTTCTCCCAAATTCTAATCTCCTGAATCCTCCTTGTCTTTTTTTTCTCTTTCCAGATTTATTTCACTGGATTATACTCTTTAAATAACATCTTCAAACCCTAATCTTTCCGATTACTGCTTATACTCTTACTACCTCTACCACTATGGGATTTAAATCAACAATTACATCTCTGTGCTAATGTGGTATGGCAACTCGAACTGATGTAAGCACTTACAAAGTTCTACGTCGTTGACTGATGAGTTTAGAAAGTCTGATACTTAATGTGTGGTGCACATAAGATCTATTGAACCAGGTCAGTCAGTCAGCTACAACGTAGAACCAGGCACATATATGCATCGGTCCAAGTTGCCATACCTCATTAACACAACAAGACGGACACCGGATTCATAAAAGTAGTTAATTCAGAGGTGGTAATATATAAAAGAAAGACTGCAATAAGGATATAGTACAGGAAGAAAGAATTAGTTCGTAGAAAGAAAGATATGAAGCGATTTTAATCTCTTAGTTTAAGGGAAGATAGAGAGTGTATACACCGACGCCATTGTGATCGATTCTGAGCCATGTCACCAAGAGTCTTCAACCATTGGTTACGATAGTCACGCGGACCCCAACCAAGTAGTCTGCATCTACCAACATGGCTCAGACTAGAAGTTAGTGACTTCGAGCACTGATGCCACGTTTTGGTTTGGCCGCCCCTAACTTTCTTCCAACCATCTCCAACGCCGGTTAGCATTGCACGTCGTGGCAATCGGTGTTCAGGCATACGTAACACGTGGCCCAACCATCTCAGTCGACGAAGATTCACAACCTCATCAACTGATCATTCCCTAACACCCTGCGTCTAACCTCACCATTACTGACTCGGTGATTCCAGGAGATGAGAGCAATGTTTCCAAGGCATCTGTGGTCAAATACTAGTAGCTTTCGAGTATCTTCTACTCTTAATGGCCATGTTTTGCTGCCGTAAATTAAAACAGAACGGACTGCCGCGCAGTATACTCGTCCCTCAGTTGATAGAAGGATATCTCGCCTTCGCCATATGTGACGTAAGTTGGCAAAAGCCAAACGAGCTTTTCGAATCCGTGCTGAGATTTCGTCAGACACCAAGCCATTAGGGCTGATCAGACTTCTAAGATAAGTTGTCTACGCGTTCGACTACTTCACTCCTGATCCTTAGTTTAGCTGTTGACGCAGACCAGTCCTGAAGCAACAACTTGCATTTAGAGGTAGAGAAGCGCATTCCAAACATTCTGGCATTGTTGCTTAGTGCTACCAGGAGACTCTGCATTATATCAGCGTCTTCATCAAACAGGACTATGTCATCTGCGTATTCTAAGTCGAAAATGAGAGGACGAAAAGCAAATGTCCAGCGCTTTAACCGGATCCCAAACCAATGGTGCACATGGGCCCCAGTATCCTGAAGGAACAAATGGCGTATGAACCAATTTTCGGTCACCGGCAACCATGGGACTGCATCTCCTTTCGATGTTCCACTGCCTTGTGGGTTAGACCTTTAGGTCAAGGGCTCCGGGTGTGGCCCCCTAAGAAAACCACCTGCTTCGGTCTGGGCACCCGGGCAGTATCACAGCCCACACGCAAATGATGAACTCTCTATATCTATGGAAACTACTTTTCTCGCTTCGAATAACAGTCAAATGATTCAAATTATTATTATTATTTACGACATTATTCACCCTCTTTTATTCCTACTCTGTCTATACTTATTTTTTCGACTTATACAGCAGCTCGTCTTTGGTGGAAATTCGACTCTATCTAAACGTTCTCGAGTCACTGTCCGGTTGAAAATTGTATGTTACCACCGAATATGAGTACTGAAGCAGTTTTTCTGAAACCACGTGCACCATTCAAACTGGCTGACTTCAACGTTCGCACACTTATGCAGGTTGGACAACAGATAGGGCTGGCTATGTCTTTAGAAAGTCATAATATCGATGCTTGCTGTCTATCTGAGACCCATATTCAAGACTCTGGTGAAGTACTACAAATTCGCTCTCCATATGTCGCTTCGAAAAGCTTGTTTTACGTGCGCATATCCGGGGACCCTGTGGCATCTTCGTCTGGTCTTGCTGGCGTTGGTGTCGCACTAAGCGCTAGAGCTGAGGCAGCACTAATCGATTGGATTCCCGCTAACAGTCGGTTATGTGCTGTTAGATTAGAAAATTGCATTAAGGTGAGAAATCTGCGTGAGAGACGACGTATTTTCGTCATCTCCACATATGCTCCGACAGATTGCAGCCCAGATGTGATCAAGGATGAGTTTTACCTCCAGTTAACTGTTCTTCGCCAGAAAGTGCGTCCTACAAATATTGTATTACCAGCCGGAGACTTAAATGCTCAGATCGGGCGTCTAAGCACAGAAGAGATTCGTTTAGGTGGCCGATGGGGACTTGTTGGTCGCAGGACAGATAACGGCGACCGTCTACTGCAACTGTGCACAGACCACAACCTGTTTCTGGCTAGCGCTAACTTTCGGCAAAGTCATCGCCGATGTGCCACCTGGCGTCCTCCCTCTGCATCTCAAGCCTGGACTCAGATTGACCACATCGCGATCAGCTACCGCTGGCGTGGTTGTGTACAGGACTCCCGCTCCTTTTGGAGTACCTGTCTGGACTCTGGATATGCCTTGGTCTGTGCCAATCTTACCTTACTTTTCAGTGGCCAACAAAGTGACCGCCATCAACGGATTGATATTAGCAAGCTGGTTGCAACTTCTGTTGCTAGTAAGTATCGAAATAAGCTAGCTTCTAGACTACCTACCATTTCAGCGAAAAGTATAGATGAGCATTGGTTACAATTGTATGACGCCATGAAAATGGCGGGTACAGTCAGTTGTGGGTTCGCGAAACGTCCCGCTTATAAGCACTGGGTTTCTGCAGGTTCCTTACAACTCATTGAAGTCCGTCGGTCTACTCCGGGTGACCACAAACGAAGGATGTTACGTAATGAAATTGGGCGAAGCTTGCGCAAGGACCGAGAAACCTGGTGGTTGAAGCGTGCTAATGAGCTGGAAGCAACAGCTGCATCTGGTTATTACCGGAAGCTCTTCCAACTCATCCGAGCCACTGGCAGCAAGAAGTCTGGTGTGAGCGAAACAATCTACGAGGATGATGGGACGCCAATCACTAACATCCATCGACGTCTTGGACGATGGACAGAATTTTTCGAAGGGCAGTTCAACTGGCCTGCTGCCCCGGCAACATCGGTCAGACTGTCCTGCCCTCCATGGCCGGTGACGACTGATCCACCAAATGAGGCGGAAGTCCGCAAGGAACTCCAACTCTTGAAGCGTTACAAATCACCTGGCCCATATGACTTACCTCCGGCTCTTTTTAAAGATGGTGGTGACTTTCTGACTAAGGAACAAATGATGTTGTTTACAAAGGTCTGGGAGCTCGAGAGTGTACCAACGTCATGGAATAAGTCGATAGTTGTCCCTATCTTTAAAAAGGGTTCACGTCGTTCCTGTAACAACTATAGGGGGATAAGTCTACTTCCGATTGCGTCCAAGCTATTGACTTCCGTCATACTTCGTAGATTGTTCAAAACTCGAGAAAGATTGACTCGCGAGGAGCATGCTGGTTTTCGTTCTTGTCGAGGATGTATTGATCATATCTTCACCCTCCGCCAAATGTTAGAACACCGCCATACTTATCAAAGTCCAACAATCGTAGTGTTTCTTGACATCAGGGCTGCCTTCGATTCGTTGGATAGGACTGTTCTCTGGGATTGTCTATTTGAAGAAGGGTGTGCCCGAGAAGTTTATTAACATCCTAAAAGCCCTATATACAAACACCTCAGGCAGAGTGAGGGTATACAACCACCTTTCTCCATTGTTCCATTCGAGCAGTGGGGTTAGACAGGGTTGCCCAATCTCACCATTCCTCTCCAACTTTGCCGTCGATGACATTCTGGAAACAGCTCTGATGGATGTAAGTAATGGCGGTGTAGATCTGTTGCCTGGAGAAAGACTTCTCGACCTTGAGTATGCGGACGATATTGTCTTACTGTGCGATAGTGCCCAAGGCATGCAATCCGCACTTAATCAGTTGGCAATCAGTGTCCGTAGGTATGGTATGTGCTTTGCACCTTCCAAGTGCAAAGTACTTCCACAAGACTGGCAGGATTCTAATCCTGTACTCACCCTGGATGGTGAGCAGATAGAAGTAGTCGAGAAGTTCGTGTATCTAGGTAGCTGCATAAGTGCTGGTGGGGGTGTGAGTGATGAGATCAATGCACGAATAGTGAAAGCCAGAGCGGCTTATGCCAATCTGGGCCACCTTTGGCGCCTTCGTGATGTTAGTCTGGCTGTAAAAGGTCGGATCTACAACGCGTCGGTGAGAGCAGTTCTGCTCTATGCTTGTGAAACCTGGCCTATCCGAGTTGAGGATGTTAGACGACTCTCTGTGTTCGATCGTCGTTGTCTCCGAAGGATTGCTGACATCCAGTGGCAACACCATGTCAGTAATGCAGAGGTTCGGCATTGTGTGTTCGGGCACAGAGACGATAATGCAATTGGTGTCACTATATTGAAACATCGACTTCGGTGGCTTGGACATGTTCTACGAGTGTCGTCCCAGAGAATTCCACGTCGTGCATTATTTGCCGACTCTGGGACTGGTTGGAAGAAGCGGAGAGGTGGTCAGTATATGACATGGTGTCGTGGGATGAAAGAAAGCTGCAAAGTACTGGCTTGTGTTGGTCCTTCACGACCCTCTGGCTGGGGTCCGAGAGATGGTGCAACACAGTGGCTAGAGACGTTATCAGATATGGCTCAGAATAGAAGCCAGTGGCGATCCTTCTTTTACTTTCTTCATAAAAAAGTGGTTGTGTCTTCCTTAACTGGAAGATTTCTTCTGACTGTACCTTTCCGTTCCCCCATTTTTGCCATTATTATTATTACACCACCTTACATCAATCTCTTCGTTATTATTCTCTCTTTTTCTTTTTTCCTTCCCCTGAAATTCTCATTGTTTTGTGTGGCGCATATATATTTGGCGCATTCTTGTACCAATATTTATGTGTTCAAATAAATGTAAAACCTGGAAGGAGATCAATACCTGAGAATCCAGTCGACGAGAAAGTTATTTCCATCAGTATATTTATGATGAAGTTGAACAAAAATGGAAATAGTGGACAGCCTTGAAGGACGCCACTTGAGGTTGCAAAAGCAGATGACAGTTCGCCATATGCTCTGACTCGGCTAGTAGTGTTCGAGTAGAGCCTTCACAAAGTTTATGTACTTCTGAGGTACGCCTTTCAATGACAGACACTGCCACAGAATCTCGCGGTCTACCGAGTCAAATGCTGCTTTTAGGTCAAGAAACACTATAATTGTCGGACGCCGATAAGCACGCCTGTGTTCTAAAGCCTGGCGAATAGTGAATATATGGTCGATGCAACCACAACCAGGTCTGAAGCCAGCCTGATTTTCTCGTGTTTGCAGTTCACGAGTCTTAGTTAGGCGTCCGATAATTATTGAGGCTAGTATTTTAGATGCTATGTTAATCAAACTAATCCCTCTATGGTTATCACAGGATGATTTTGACCCCTTTTATATATCGGGACAATCAGTGATTGTGACCAATTAGATGGGATTACGTCCAACTCCCAGATTTTAGCTAACATATTAGTCAACCTAATCGCTAAAATCGGACCACCATCCTTAAAGACCTCTGGAGCCAATCCATCTGGACCAGTTGCTCTTCCTCGTTTCAGATTAACTATAGCCTTTTGAACTTCAGATGGAGTTGGGGGACCTACTTCAATATTCCATTCACACAGTCTGGGAATGGAGGGTAGTTGTAGAGTAGCTGAAGGCCAGCTGGACTGCTCCTTAAAATGTTCCGCCTATCGTTCTAAACGTCTGGACTGGGAGCAGATGAGAGTGTCGTCTTTTTCCGAAATAGTCTGACTTACTCTTGACTTATTAATTCCAGTTTCTTTTATTAGTCTGTAGAGCTGTCTTCTGTTCCCTATAGCCGCCGCCTTTTCCATCTCTTGCTTTCGTTGCCCACCACTGCTCACTGTCATTCCTTAAACTTTTGCTTAACCTAGATCTGATTTCTTTACGCCCTTCATCGTGTTCAGAGCCTGACGGGATGAGTTTACGAGAATTCATCAGTGCAATAGGCCTTGAAGAAAACCTTTGTTTCTTTGTAACCTTGTGGTTTAAATCACTGATAGATGTCAATGCTGTTTCCACAGCTGCTTGTATATCTTTCCAAGCAACATCTGGGTCAGCCTCGTTTTCAGAACTACCTAAGTGTGACCTCAGTTGTTCATGGAACCTACTTTTGGTTCTCTCGCTACTCCATTCAGTTCTAACGGGTCTTTTTAGTGTGGCTTTTTTGCGTCCAGTGAGACGCAAGCAGATGCGTGCCCGTATTAGGGCATGGTTGGAGTCTAAGCAGGTACACCAGAATGTGTGACAATCTTCTACCGACCCTCTCCAACGATGACTGATGGCAATATGGTCTATTTGAGTCCATCGTCAGTTTGGTGTAGGGGATCGCCATGTTAGACGATGTCTCTCCTTATGCTTAAAAGTTGTGTTTGCTAAAAATAAACGATTGCCTGAGCACAGTTGCAGCAGACGATCACCACTATCTGTTCGTTGTGCCGGAACACTAAAATACCCAACTAAATGTCTTTGTTTGATTTAAGCTACCTATCTGGGCATTAAAGTCACCTGCTACAAGCACTATGTCTGAACGTTTAGCTTTCTGAAGAAGTTCAGAAAGCTTTCTGTAAAAGTCATCTTTCACTTCATCAGAGCTGCAGTCAGTGGGAGCGTAGGTAGAAACGGCGGAAAGGCAACAACGTGTGTCCCTATCCTTCCGAGTTCTTACGGAGTCGTTAAGCCGAACAGCGCATAGACGACTTAATGGGGATCCACTCTAATAATGCTTGTCCTGCCCTTGTATTTGTTGCTGTATACACCCACCAATCCACGAGAAATAGCCATCGGAGTACTAGATACACGGATGGTGTATCTCGTTGGCTCTCCGTTTTGCCGAGGTGAGGTCAAGTGAATGACCACACTGGGATCCTGTATGTGTGTTTCAGAGACACAGCATACATCAATGGTACGAGACTCTAGGGTTCTAGCCAAGGAAGCCTGTTGACCGATTTGACATAGGGTGCGTACGTTGAACGCTCCAATGTGTAATTTGAGCGAGGTTTCAGTAGACCTGGGAGTGTTTCGCGCACTAGAATCGTTGGCTATGGTGATACTTGAGAGAGAAGCCGTATTGATCATGAATACAGTGGTCTTGAGTGCTGTTAGAGGTATGAGGGTGGTTATCACTTCCCGTTTGCCCACACGGTGGGAGGGTTCTTCTGGTGCGGCCGAGAGTGAGGAGAGTCCACTCCCCCTCTCGAAATTTTCTCACATGGCCATGCGTATACAGCCACTGCCAGGGAAGTCCTACTAACTGCCTTCTCGCACCACGGGTGTTGTTTACGAAAATGAGGACGAAAAGCAAATGTCCAGCGCTTTAACCGGATCCCAAACCAATGGTGCACATGGGCCCCAGTATCCTGAAGGAACAAATGGCGTATGAACCAATTTTCGGTCATCGGCTACCATGGTACTGCATCTCTTTACGATGCTCCACTGCCTTGTGGGTCAGACCTTAAGGTCGAAGGCTCCGGGTGTGGCCCCCTAAGAAAACCACCTGTTTCGGTCTGGGCACCCGGGTAGTATCACAGCCCTCACACATGTCAAGTGAGATTTGTGTGGCGCATAATGTATATGGTGCCTCCTTGTACCAATAACTATGTGTTAAAATAATAATCTTCTCGAGGTACCTGAAAAGGAAATTGCAGTACGACTTCGCTTTCGGACCTTAAGTTTGTTGCTTTTAGTCTTACCGCTCTTCAACCAACCTGTCTGACACGGTAGGACCTTGAGGAACAGTTGTCCCAGCCAGTATACCTCGGTTGCTTCATTACAATAGGCAAGTCCGACCACCACGTCAATGAGAATCTTCAAACCCGGAAACTAAAACATTTACTGAAGTAATGTAAATTACTAGATGTGATAGTGATTTCAATATGTAAACGGAAATAACTGACAGGACAAATAAGCACGCATCTGCTATGAACCTCAGATCCGAAACAAATCGAGGAACACGTTGGCGAAATTACAGAAAGCTTTAATATCTCTTGAATTTTAACAATATAGGGTGCATCTAGACAAAAAGAGACAACCTCTAGTCTTTAGTAGTAAGAATTGGTACATAAACGTCTACCAACCACAAAGTGCTGACATACTGAGAGAACCGAATAAAATTAGAAAGATGAAGGTGCTGTCGCGCCAAAAAAGCTAGCTTGTCGAAAGTATATGACTGTTAAAAAAGACTCACTTGTAATCTTTCATAAAGAGACCTGGCATCATAAGGGGCTTCAACTATACCCTCAGCCTCTTGAATCTTTTTTCTTGCTTCCACATCTACTTCAGATATAAACTTAGGCATCCGGTCAAATATACGTAACGCTCAGTGTTCGATTGATTTAGCCCAAAACTCGTGATATGTTAGGCAGCGGGTATCTGCAGGAGAGAAAGGCAAGAAGAAAAGTGCGGCGACAAATGAGAAAACAGCTGGTATGTATTTACTTAAAACAATCTACCAATACAAGTGACAGCACGAAGTTAAAACAACTGTTTTCGGAACCACCGCTAAGTTTATCCAATATCCAATTTCTGTTTGAATGGATCAAATGGTTTAACAGGGAATAGCGGAGCATTTCGCTTAACAGGCTTCCGTATCTAGTGGCAGTGGATCACCACTACCTCCAGAAAATAACCTAGGTATATTATCTAGAAAAGCGAAAGAATAAATAAAACTTGGTAACGTACTATATGTCACGTTTTCTGTTATAAGACTCCTGCGAAGTCGCATGAACTAGTAAGGCCGGCAGCGAATTCTAGCATTCGACTGCTCTTAAGGAGTACGAGGTGTGTCTAAAATAAGTCTGCAGCATTTGATATATCTTCAATGTTTACCTATAGTTTAAAGCGACTTCGCCCTCTGATAGTTTACTCGAAAGCTCTCTTTCTGTCCCTCAGGAGTATTTAAGCTTAGTTATTGAGAAGATATGGTCTCCTAGAATTTTCGATTGAAATACAAATCTGTTGGGTTCGCCTTTTACGTCTACTCTGTGTTAAATGACAATCCAGGACGTGTTTGGAAAAAAACGTGAATAGGTTGATTCCTTCGGAGATTTGAGAAGCTGTTCCAAGTCTAGTCTGTTTGAAGTCAGAATAGATAAACAACTTTACACAAATAACAGAATATTGATCTAGGTGTGTTTATGGCTCCAGATGCTGCGAACTTCATGTGTACTCAATCCGATTCCATGTAGGATTGAGGGTGCAGACTGGCGAGTATCAAACAGGGATGTGATAGGTACACCAGGCTCGATTTTCTTTCAATATATCAGCAGATCATGATAGTTATCATCGAATCATTCCGTTTATTGGACAGACATTGAACATGACGGCTTTTGTTAGTGTTTATCTCCAGACAGTAACAGGGAGAAAACTATGAGTTGCCCAGGTCTAAAATATCAAGCAATTGGAAGTTTCGTTGATCATATATATAACGTCCTCTACTTGATTACGGCAGAATATGATATACAACTAAGGGTACTCGAACGCGTAAAACCGCACAGCCGCAAATTAGAGTACGGAAGAAGCAGGAGAAGTGATTATCGTGTGAGAATCAAGAATGTACATAAAAACATGGGTATTTATAGTTATTAGCGTTGGTTTCAACACCATTATAACCCAGTCAATTTGCAAATAGGCGAATTATGCTATCGTCCAATCGTAGCATGCCACGTTGATATTCTAGAAAGCTCTATCAAACTCTGGTTGGATAGAATCTCTTCGGCTTCTTTAGAGCTTCTAGAGGCTTTGTCGTGCTTCTGGAAGCCAACCCTGTAATATATATAGTTCATATACTCGACACATTTATGTAAATATCTTTTACGAAATTTAGATAAAGATTTCTAAAACATTGCACTAGTTTCATTTTCGTTTTTATGCCTCTGGAAATCAGGGTATCATAATTGATTCATATTCAGTGTATATGATGAGTTGTGAACTATGTTGAAATTAGTACACCATCTGGGATGCCAGAATAGTGGAACTAACCCCCAAATTAGAGATTTATAATGATAAGAGTACATAATCCGCATGATCTTACGTCGAAGTTACACCATAGTGTATACGGATTAATCGCACCTGACAATCAGCAGTATGATGCCAAGCACTTCTGAAGAAACCATTTAAGCTGAGTATATAATGATATATTTATTATAATAGGAACAAACTACATAGTGACTGTTCCTGCATGGTCGAGCCATGCTGCCTCGATCCTGCATTCTTACGTTCACCATTTTTGACCTTCTCTTAGTGTTACATAGTGAATACAAATCTTCTCAGTAATTATGTGTTCAGATTCGAAGGTTGTTTTGTTGGGAATCTATATACTTACATACCTTCCTAGTTAAATAGTTTTAACCTCTTAAAATACTTTCTATATCTTAATTATAGAAAGAGACATAAACGTGTTGTTTGTAACGCCAAGTTAATCCCCGAAATAAATACTTCTGTTAGCTTTCGACATATGGTACTGACCCCATTAGTTTTAATAAATGCACCTAACTGAAGGTTCGCATTCACACATCCACACCACATTGCGAGTTGGTTTCGTCGCGCTATGCACCTCTTACAACAGTTACTCAGCTGAGATCAAATAATCCCCAGAATATAGATAGCCTTTCAAGTAAATCTTCGAACCTTTTCATTTCTGAATCCTGATTTTACTGGGTTGGCGTGTTACGTGTAGAGACGTTGTTAAACTCCGGATACATGTGGCATCTTTACGTCGATCATCAACTTAGGCGATCCATGTCGATGACTGGAAGGCTATTCGAGTTGAATGGGAATGGCATAACCAACCAGCTTACATCAAATTCACACTCTATGGTAAGTACTTAGGGTGGATTACTCCTGACTCATTCCAGAAAATATGGTCGTGTTGATGATCGTACAACACAAACAGCGGTATCGCAGAAATATATTAGTAAAACCAGGTACAATACATACAGTTCGACCACTGAGGCATGTTCAAGTCAATTGTGTGTAGTTAACTGATACCCGTCGGTTCTCCATGACTTTGACGGTAATCGACTAACTGCACGATATTCAGCGACCTCATAGCCTGACTAGTTGAGAAACGCCGTGACATCATACCGATCCTACAATGTCAAAAGGAAATCGTAAGACAAAAAGAACAAAAGTACATTAGAAGCGCAACACAAATTTTTTTAATTGATAAGGGGTAAAAACTGATGAAACATATAGAAATCAGCTGATTTGCAGCTACGAGCTACAAAGATATTGAAGCTGGGAATAAACTCCACATTTTCAAGTTATCTAAGTGTATCATAGTTAGTAGTTGCCATTATGTTCTCATTTATTTATCTACCCAGTTGTAAATATTTTGGAATTATTTATCTTACTTAAATAACTGGAGGTATTTTTATATGCTATGTGGTAATTTTTCTTTTATCATGGTTGACTGCCTTACACTTGACTCATCCTCAGCATGATGATGTGGTATTTTCCTTATAGAAAACGTAATATTTTCCGAGTGAGCCATCCAAAACGACCAATAACGAAGCGTGCCCCCCATCATAGATTAAGACAGTGTAGATGAAAATTCCTTCAAGGTAGGAATTGCGAATGAGAGGGAAGTTTATCTTCACCCAGAAATTGGATATGAGGGAAATTGGTTGTTGCGCTACTTGCGAAGACCTTGGGGATTTCCTTACAGTATTTATACAGTTCTAGTAACAATTGTGTATTTATTTCCTAGAGATGTTTCCACATATTTTGTTCTCCAAAATCACGCTGGTTTTAATTTGTTACTTTGAATCCTTTGACATCACTTCCGTTGGTGACAAGAAATTCCTGTGACCTAGTCTGAATATAAGACGGGAGTTTAACGGTATTTCATCTTGCAATCATGAGTTTCATGCTTCTTGGGTCAAAAAGCTTTGAGCTGTGCTATTTCCCACATTATCCATGCAATCAGTTTCCACGCAATTTCCCAAGCAAACAGTTAAGCTGAGGGTTTCAGGTCGTTAAACTAAAACTAATGTAGTTCCGCCGTTGCTAGTTGTTCAGCTAATGACTCAAAGTTGCCCTAGTTATTGTTGCGAGCCTTTAATTTGCCGATTTGGTATCTTAAGGGGTGTATTTGGCTGGTGGTGCTAGCCACGTGGCCAGCAACAAGACTGCTGTCTTCATAACCAAACACTTGTAACATAAACATGTAATATATGGTTCTGTTATGCATAATAGTGTGCCCTACAATCACCCACGTAATGTACTATCGACCTGAGTGACTAGGTTGAGCTTTCCGCAAAGTGCGTGGTCTTTCCATGAAGTCACTCCGGTGGTGTGGTTGTAGTACTGTAGAATGAAAGTTTACCTATAAATTTGTATCAGTCCTACAGTTGCTAGGTCTTTTTCTTTAGTCTAGGATACGAGTGGAGTGCCCAATCACGGCACTACGAGTTATTAACTAGAGACCAAGCTGCTATCCTTGATTGAGGTTCAATGATTATGGAAGAGTGCATCTCACATCTACTAGAAAATACCTGTTGTTCAATAACTCAAGCGCCCCAAACTTTTGTGGGCATTAGTTGCTTTGATCTCATGGTGTTCAGTATCGCCATCTGTCTTCTGTTTTGATTATGAGTCCCAACCCTCTAAACATATTACCAGGCCAACATGTTTTTACTTTTTATACTTGAAAATGCTGTAAATAGGCTTGAAATGCTCGTTAAATTATGCATTATGCGTTTTTATTTGTCGTAAGTTGTATTTAACACATCTGTTTATTTATTGAGTTTCTTACTGGTCAATTGTACGAATCAGTGTTTATATTCTATTTTAGCAACCAATGCGATTCTTTTATGAGCACGTGTGACAGGGATTTTTATAAAATTTTTATTCAAAAACAGAAACTCGTCAAAAGATTACTCCGATAGTCGTCTTGTACTCATAAATACTCAATCCCCACTTAGACAACTAACTTCTAAACCATAGACAAAATATTATTTGGTGGAAAGTTTTAACTAATCATTATTGCTGGATACTTTTGCACAAATATGAATAATTGATGATGCATTTTCTTTTTTTCATAGGTTATCATATTCCTAGTTACGTTGTATCTAGATCCGTGTGGAGTTTCTTAGATTGTATGATGTCTCCCATAAGCAAACAATACGAAATTGAAGTAAGAAGACGAGAGGTTCGAGATTTAAGGATCCATTGTGCTTGTGAAAGGCAAAAGTTCAGCCGTACTGTTTTAGACCTAATTAATTATTGTCAGCAGAATATCTTATTAGATCCCCTTATTCATCGTGTTAAAGATAATCCTTTCAATGAAAAGAAGTGGATGTGCGGGATGTTCTAAAACTTTCAACATAATGAATGTAAGGAACCCCAATATTTTTGTTTGCGAAACAACGTTTAACAGTCGTATTGGTTCATAAGCAAAATAAAGAAGTTTCGTAACTTTGTTTTATTTTCACGAGGAAGCATCAAAGGTTTATTCAGATTTTAAGAGAATATCTAGTTTACTAATATGAATAACAAGTTTTTTAAATGCCCTCCGGATTATCTGTATTTGTCAACATTCGTTACTGTGACCTAGCATTACAGTTTATCTATCATGAAGACTACTGAGTTGTTGACCAAAACATTTGTTAACTGAGGCCCTGGTATGTTATGCAAACCAGCTAAAAGAATCTAGAAGAGAAAACCGGGATTGTATCAGGGTGTGGCGGCGCTAGAATATTTCTTGTGAATAGCCGACGTTTCTATCTTTCCACTCCATCACCTTATAGATTTTCTCACCAACAAGGTTTACAGCTACTTAGGGAACATTAAGAAACTATTGGTGAAAGTCCATTTAGAGGTCAGCCTTGAGCAACCAGTTCCAAGTAATTATTATCACGCTACCCGTTCTTTTTGGAGGTTTTTCAAGAGGAGATATCTTGCGTATCATACGCAACGCAGAACCTGGCACATATATAAAACCTTTCAGGTTGTTACGTCCCGTTAGCACAGCGAGATGAAATTGTCAAAACAAATCGCAAGGTAGTAAAAGTATTATTAGTATCAGTTATAATATAAAAAGATGGGACATCAAAAATGCTGTTCGTGAGAATGAATTCGTACGTATAATGAGTTCATGCACTTGGGTTATTACTAACGGATCCAGAATCCTAAGGGAACAAATGGCTTATAAACCTATCGTTGATCACCGGCTACCATGGGATTGTATCTTCTCACGTTGCTCCACTGCTTCATGGATTATATATTTAGGTCAAAGGTTCGGGGAGTGGCCCCTTAAGGAAACCATCCGCGTCAGTTTGAGCGCTCGGATAGTATTCCGGCCCTCACACAAATCGAAGGACGAGGTGTGACGCATATATATTTGGTGCCTTCTTGTACCAATGTTTGTGTTTGAATAAATAAATAAAACGAATGGAAGTCTAACCATTGGTTACGATAATCACGTGCATCTCAACCAGGTAGTCTGTACCTACATACCAACATGATACTCTGCTACGGTGTGGTTATACTTACGAAATCAACTTTATTTCTGTTACCATTAGTCCTGTTTCTCTACAGATTCTTCTTACCAGCCTTTCCTCACTTCGTCTATCAAACATGAAACCAGTACTAATAGTTCAATCTTGTGACAAATGCATCTCTATAGTGCTCACTTTGGAAAATAAGGATACTCACAGACGTCTGATTCTTGTGGTACTCCTTAACCTGGTGGCTGAGTTTGACCGTATATATTGAAAGGTCTTTGATAGTGTGTTATTGAAAGTTGCACAAAGTGTTGCATCCAACTAAAGGGTATTTACTTAGATACCTGTGGTTGGGTTGTATTTCATGATGAACTATCAAGTAGATTGGTTACCCCATAGGTGTCTGTCAGGCTTGTCCACCTTCCACATTTCTAAGCTTCGTCATGGTTGTGTAAAAATAGCTGGCGAAGTTTCCGTTAGTTGACGTCGTACCTGGAGAAATCAACTTGGAGTACGCGAATGTTATAGCTCCATCTCATGTAAAGACTAAAGATGTGGGGTTCAAAACATTTCAAATAACGGCACGAATGTTCTGAGTGAGTTTCTCTTCGAGCGTAGACTCTTTCTTCAGGACTGGTCTACAACCATGCTCAGTCTAACTGTAATTATTGGAGTAGTTGATCAAATTGATTACATCACTTATCTTAAGAGTTTTATCGCCACTGTTGATTCGTTATCTGTATGTACTTATGCTTATTGTCTTTGTGGCTTCATTCTCGTATGGTCAAATAGTTGACTGTTGGTGTATTCCGTCTAGTGAAATATGGAGTTCCTAAATAGAATTCTCAAGGTATGTATAATATGTATTTGGAGACTACAGGTAATATGGACAGATTTCTACATTATCAAGGTAATGGGTCTCACTTATATGAAGATAGTGTCCCGGTTAAATGAGCCGCAAAAGTTGCTAAGATACAGCTTTTTCTTCGTCAATGATTTTATTTAGTTTTTCGGTAGATCAGCTTTAAATATAGACTGTAGTGTTAAGTTACATAATTATGCAGTCATATGTGTTATATTAGTTTGTGTATTCATTCGGATAGTTGCTTTCTCCATCTTTGTGTAGCATCTTTTTCACCGAACATAGGACTAACTGTATCCAATAATTTCACGAAATACTTAGCATTTGGTGAGTAGTTCGTCTTAAATATACAGTATGTGCGAATGGGGAAGGTTTTTATAACATCTTATGTAGACTGGTGTAAAATCCGATCACTCGGAATGTGTTAAGTAAATAATCTGTACGTGAGAGGAGGACCCATTTTACTCAGGAAGGGAATTATTTCCCCCAGGCGTCTGATGTGGAATGATACTTATTAGGTTGTTTAGTGCTCAAAAACCATCTGCTCGGACCTCAGTGACTCGGCTTAGTATGTCGAACTATAAGACTGTTATAGAAGGTATGCTTCCTACAATTATGAGTACATTTCTATCTTGAATAATGGAAAAGTAGATGTTAGTTTTTTTCTTTTCAATAAGCTATCTGTTTATTGAACATCTCAATTTTCCATGTACATCCAAATACCTAAATTCATTTTTTCGATTCAGTGTATCTTTTAAATTAGTGGCTAGTTGGATACAACACCATGAATATAAACGATATATACAAAGTGGATTAGTTTTAATATAGATATACCGTGTAGATAATATTACAGTTTACTTTAGAAGTATTCATACAGACTACCATTTACTTGATGTGTAGTACTTATCTCAAGCCTCGTTATGTTTATTTGTAAAGGAGGCTTTATTTCGTTAGTTGTAATTTATATTTGGACATTCGAATTTCGCCCATTAAATGGCGAGTGCAAACTAGCTCCATCTTGTCCATACCTAATCATTAAGTTATCAACAAATTTAATCAAGAATTTTCATATTAATTCCATTTGAAAGGTAAGAGTACATAAAGATGTCAACAAGTGGTTTATTTTAACGCATAATTAGTAAAATATTTACTACCTGAGGAGTATATCGATGAAGTAAATGGACTCGTCATCAGAACGTCTTCGTATGGCTTGTAAATATTTTCTGTTAGTTAAAAACATAAAAGGATTTGTAAAATAAAGTATATTTTGCACAAAGAACGTAATTGTTTGACTACTACGATAAACAATATACCATGTGTTACAAAGTGAGTCTACATCTTAGATTGTACAGATGGAGTGTTCATATATTTTAAAACCAAGTAAAGATTATTTGATAGGTTCTTCAAGAAAAATACACCATTTGTTCCAATCAGAATTTATAACAGTAGAAAGATTATCATTACACTATTTGTATCAATAAAATTACGCTTTTTATTAATGCTAAAATAATCTTTACATGTATGTTCACTCAAATAGCATCTTGTTGTAAATTTTCACCATATTCCTTATAGGTAAAAGAATTGGAACGGATTATTGACTGTTTTAACGTAGATATTTCCTTAATACTTTGGTGTCTATCTAAATACAGATAACTTTTTGAACGGTTAGCATTATACTGTTTATCATTTGTTTGTTGGTTAGAAGGTATACTTCTCAAACGAGTATCATATTTTTTGGTTAGTGTTTCAATCAAATCACTCAATGAATGCGGTACGTAAGTATCCATATTTATCTGAAAACGGATATCAAATAAATGGAAAACTAAATATGATACAATAAAGGCATTTAAAGTACAGTTCAATGTATACATAAGAAAATAATCATAATTCATGCGAAATTCAGCACAAACAAACGGAATATAACTCGTTAACTTGTCCAGATGAAAAGTTTTAGGAATGAAGGCTCACATTACTAGCTATTTCCATAAAGCTCATCTCAACACGAAAATATTGGTACTTTATCTTCCAAAAAATGTCGGCCATGTGAATTAACTAGCAGAAATTAATTTCAGAATATGGATATTATTATTTACTGTTATGCAATCCAGTAACAGAGTGGAACCATTTTAATCAAGCTTCGAGTTACTGTTATTGTTCGGAGGTCAGACATTGCGTTTGTTCCAACTAAAGCATGCAAAGCGGGTCTCAGCCGCATAATTGAATTTTCAGAAGTTAAATCCTGAAGCCGTTAGATCAGAGACCCACATTATCCTCACGTTAAATTAGTAAACGCTTTTGAGTGAAATGGGAAAAAATCGGGACTTTATATCAGCTTAAAATCGTTTATGAATTTGAAATTCTACGTAGTTGTAATTATTAACAAATCTCATGACAGTTGTCTTTTCTTTGTTATTGATTAGTTTAAAGGTTGGTGGAAAATCAGTACACTTCTCACTAAGAATCTCATATGGTAAGATATTAGTGGGGATATCTGAATAAATTTTGATTTAGGAGAGATTCGTAAACGATTTTTGCCAAAAAGTAATTCAAGATTAGGGAGTAATAAGTGGGTGCTTCTTACTGCAAGATCACTCAAAAATGTAATCATAAGATGGTTCACAAACATTTCGTTCGAAAAGAGTAAAGAAAAAATATTTAGTACAAGTAGGTCTTTCATGGTTGTCTAACTATAATAAACGTCAATGTCTATAGTGTGAATTAAGTTAATGAAGCTTACCTTGCAAAATATCAGCAAACCTATGGTAGCTTTCAAGTGTTGGTGGAAGACACTGTGGTCGAATTCTGTAACGTCATCCTTTCCCTCTCGGGGGATTACTTTTGTCTTAGACTGATCGACTAATTTAAGTTGAAAATGTTGGAAACCTGTTAATGCTTTATTTAGTGGACTATTTGAATTTATTATGCACGACGCAATAACGTTTTCCATGTTTCCGTATGATTTAATATTATTGTCACACTTTTTTCTGTGACTCCCCGTATTTATTCTAATACATATTGATTCAGGCAAATGAATACGGGAAAATGTAACTTTACGTGTAGATAGCCAATCTAGCATAAGTTCAGAACTAATTCTTGGCATTGAATTAAAGCTTGAGAACATGGGAATCCTTTCTTTGTCATTTAACATTGATGAGAGTGCGTAAGAAGATCTTGATAGTGTTTTAGATTTTCTTAGTGCATACTGGTTATTTGCAGTTACATCATCTGTAGGAAATAATGAATTGTTTGAGTAAAGACGATAGCGTACTATATTGTGCTCTTCTGGAACTTGGCAAAAGCGTTTTAATATGTTTGTAGTAAGATGTGAAAATTTGAAAAGTGGCGCTTTGATTTCAGCCTGAAATTTCAAAATAATACTGAACGTTTACGATAGTAATTACAAAGTTTACTAAGAGTATTTTCTAACAGTCATACTTGTCAACATGTGCATCCGGGTTTTAGTTCACACGATATTGGGAGCCATTTCTTTTGTTTCGTATTCTCTGATGAAGTTGTCCTAATTTTAAGAAAACTTACAGCACATTTTACAGAACTGTTCCATTAGACAAGCTTGTGATTGCAGATTTTTGTTTCAAATATTAGAATATACAGCGAATAGTTGGTAGGTAGATATCGATATATTATGAATAAGGAGACATGAAGCTTTCACTAGTGTTATGTGGTGTTATACGTATGTAAGAAAAACTGTTAGGTTCTTACTGATATTATTATATCAGCATGTAATACAGTTATTTGCCGCTATATTTATGACCGAAATTTCCAATTTATTAAGAAACATATTTTTTCCATGTCCAATAGTAATTACCAGCTCACGATATTGCAACTGTTTAAGTCATAAGTATCAGATGAACATCTTATTAAATTTGTCGGGTTCTGGATGGTGCTCTTTTCTCATCCCTTCATTGATTTTATATATGAGTATTTGGTTCTGTAATTAGAACTATATTTAATCATACAGGCTCTCTGTTATCCATAATGGTGATGGAATGATCATTACAAGTAAATATGAAGTACTTGATATCCACTTCGGGACTCAAGTCGAAGTTTTGAGCATATGAATTTTACAAATTCGGTTCTTTTCACCATCCGATTGGCAATGAGATACGAGAGGAAGTTATACGATAAAAGACGAGTTACTCATTAGTAATATAGTCTTAATACACAAATCTCACATGCCCCTGTACCCATTTATTCAGACATGATAATAAGTAAGAACATGTCGGAATGCGATCAATTTTGTGTACGAGGTTGGTCATGATGGTTTTATTACTTATGTTTTTTACGACGTCATAGGTGAAGAAAACTGGTCATAACTTTAGTACCATATAGTTTCCAAGATCGTATAGTAGTTTTAAGTGCCATTAGACTATGAAGTAAAGATTTTTAATTCCCTCCATCTCTTTGTTTCATATACAGTATCTATTGTGAATCCTGAATATTTAGATTTGTGTTCTTATTAGTAAAGCTGGCAAATAAATCTCTAGCTTTGTAAATTATATTACAGTATATGCTTTTACTTCCACACTAGTTTCATATCAGATAACATTAAGATTAAAAGTAAGGCTCTGAAAATTGCTTGAGAAACAATTCACGTCATTATTTTACTCAGAAGAGTATTATGTGAAGTGAGCGGAAGTTATTTAATCAAAATGTGTTTTGTCCGCAATAAAATAGTGTATACACTTACATATCTGTCCCAAAAGCATCAGTGTCAACAAAGTAACCGATTATTTATCTATACCAGTGGATATTAAATTGCACTGTGAAAATCTCAACCAGTACATAAAGACTTACCTCGATTATTATGTTCTCAGAGTCTCTTTTTAATGAACTTAGTCGACATCGTTCGTGAAAATCAATATTCTTATTTCTCAAATTCATATTTTCTTGACTTTGGTGTCTAATTTGAGTCGAACTCCAAGAATTAGCTTTTGTAGGAGTTGATTGAAGATTTTTGAAATTGGCAGCATTACATACTATTGTTGCTCTACTGGCACTTGCATGTCTTTGACGTTTTGGCGTTGTGTTTGTTGCATTAGCTGCACGTCGGTACCGTTTAGGCAGTTTATTTGGTTTCACGGAATTATATTGATAAGACTGAGTCTCCACGTTTTCTTGATTGTTTAACAGTGAACTTTCAGGATGCGAACTGTGAATTTTCATAAAGTTGACCAACTGTAAAGTATAATTCCATGGTAGGTAAAAGTTAGCTTCGTGGCTTGAAGTTATTGACCAGTTCAGATTTGTTATTCCATCATAAATTTTACCAATTAATTCACATTCTGAACTTATATCCAATGGATCATAACAGCAAGCACATCTTAAATAATTGCTAAGTTGATTTTTCATATTATTTGAATTGGGATCAGATTTTGGAAATGGTTTCTGATATTTACGTCTGGTAATTAGTTTACGGTGATAACGATTTATAGTCGGTATTCTCAGTAAGGCAGGTTTTAGAATGTACCTGCAAACAAACACACGAAAGCTCTGTTAATATCGGTTTATAGTTTATTTAGTAATATTCCGTTTTATTATTTATCTAACATAACATAAGATGTAAGTACTATCCTTCACTAACAATGCACTAGAAATGACTGTTAGGGCAATTTAGTCTCTCGGTTACCTTTTTATAACATGTTGTCATTTTATGATATGCTGAACGCAACAAAAAGATTTCAATGTCAGAAGATATAGCAATTAACTTTGGACCTCACAGATTCATTTTCCCAATCTATCCTAGTTAAACTAAAAAATTCCTACAAAGAGATAGGTTGGTTTGTATGTCTTTTATCGGATATGGGCACCAAATTTGAGTGTTATTTAGAAATTACGTAAATGGCATTAATATCGAAGTGTTAGTTTCAGATACTAAGTTTTTGTAAGTAAAAAAGCTATTGAAAAATACTCTCACCCATTTTCAGACATAGCAAAACTGTTTCGTAATTCATCCATTTGATTAAGTTTCACAAATTGTTGGCGAACGCTAACTGGTTTCTCCAAGTCAAATGTGGCTACTGAGATATCCAGTCCATATGGGATTAGTTGACACCCAACAGAACGGAAAAGCTGGTTTGAAGGAAATGAGCATTGAGAAAGAAGAGATCAATATTTAGGCATCTGAATAATTTGGGCAATAAAATACTTTGAGTTCAGTTCTACTAAAAGCCAATACCTGTTTTCTAAAATCCAGAAATTTATTCATTAATTCTAATGTTTAATTCGGTACAGTACATCAGCAATACAGTTGTTATTATGCTATGGTTATTCAGAAGACACGTCATAAATCTGTGGCTTGGTGAAATCGCCATGAAAATAATCTGTGAAGTTGATTTTAATTACAAAAGGCATTTCAATAGGAAATGCTAGGCTTCAGTTGATCTTTTAGAATTTAATTTTTTTCCACTAGTTTACTTATGTACAGGCTAAATAACTTGACAGTTAGGAATCAGAATAGGAATACAGAGATCGGCCATATTTAGCGATTACCAAAAACTGTTTCAGCTTGTTTTAGTCATCGGCAAAGCAAAGAAAAATTTAAATATTACCGGCGTTATTATCGACAATTTTCATAGACCTCCAGGTTTCTAAATAGACTACTCCAAGAATTTGGAACACATTGTTATGTACTAAGTAACTAGGCCACACAAAATCCCATGCCGAGTCAAAAGTTTGAATGGAACATCAAATGTTGTGACCCCATACAACACACGGTAGAGATGACTTAGTAATGAATATGTACGATCTTCTTCTGAACAGACTGGGTTCGAGGAAATATGACAAAATGGACTAAGAACATTGTCATGTTTTTCCTCAGCTATATGTATGTGACAGTCAGTGTTTAAGTCTGCTGCTAGTTGAGTCTAAATGCGTCCCTCTGTCACACTGTGCAGACTATGTATAGCATGCTATAAACCGGTTAACGAAGAGCAGGATGAGTTCTGCCAAGATCACAGATAAACTGTTCACCTCAATCGTATACTTGGAAGGTTTCAGATACATTGCAGGCGAAAAACCGTTACATCTATTGACAACACGACAGCATTCGAATTATTGGGCATTACAGAGCTCTAAAACCATTTGATTAAAAGTGGGTATAACTAAGATGCTCAGTAGAAAAAAAACATTATGCATCAACACCTTAAGTAGAGTGAAAATTTCTGACTCCTCACTGTTCCGAATTAGTAGTGAGATTAAGCAAAGCCACTTAAGGTCTGGTATGAGTTTTATTATGAGTGATGCTATGCCCACAACTAGTTAGCCTATTATTCTTGCTGATTGTTTTTAACCACTTGTCATTAAATATAAATGCATTGTAATGAGCATAGTGAACACAGTGTGAACTCAGATCAGAGGAAGATACAATCCAAATAAAGAGGTAATAATAAATATGTTTTTATGATATTTCCATGAGTAAAAATTGCATTTCTGATGTTTCGTGACTTGACGTAAGTCACTTCTTCAGAGTAAATAAATAACGGAAATAAAATTAATACAAGTTTAAACAGTACCAAACTAACTTGACATTTACATGTTCAGACCTATTATGATTATGAGTGGACTGAAAATATTCTGCTGTTTTCTCTACTATTTAAACTTGTGTTAATTTTATTTCGATTGTTTGTTTACTCTGAAGATGTGACTTGCATGAAGTTGCAAAACGTTTGAAATACAATTTTCCACTTATTGGGGTATCACAACAAATATATAATTAATTTTCTACCAAACGCTCAATTTATCTTCAACTATCAAGTCCAACCTTGATGTTGATATCTTCAAATAAGGTGGTAGATAATGACAGGGAAAAGGCCAACAATAATCAATCAATACTGAGGTTGACAGAACAAACTGTCAGTTATATATCGAGAAATTCGAACACTTCACTTCTACCTGAAGTTTTTGCTGATGTTGTTGTTCATAAGAACAATGAAAGCTCTTTAACCATTTAGCTCAGACAACAAAACTCCACCTGAACTACAAATCTGCTCCACCATATCAACAGTGTAAACTCAAACAATGCGATAAAGTTAGTCAGTTAGACAGCTATCCACAAACTAACCAAGCTATAGTTTATTCTCACAGTAAACTGAAACTAAATTCAGCAATATTATGACTTAGGAACGAGGTTTACGATATTTTATGGTATTTTTCCCGATGATATGGTTCATAGGCTGACTTACTTTTTACAGAATTTCACAACACCGGTGAAATCAGTTGACTTTTGTTGAGAAACCCGTGCGTACTGTTCCACAGGCTGAACGATAACGTAGTGACAGCCTAATATGACGTCGGAAAAGGTAGACAGTGATACTTTAATAATTGAAACACAATTTTAGAAATTTTTGCGTCTCAGTTAAGGTTCAGTTTGTCCATAATATCTTATTGGAGGTTTTCGTAAACCTTTTGAAAAGAATGTTGCCACCCAACTAATTACGGATAGTTAAACGATATTCATGTTCGGCGATAATCTGAAGTACTAAAATTTGGTTAAACAGCTTATATCCTTCTTGGAACTTACTTACTTACGCCTGTTACTCCTCGTGAAGGAGCATAGGCCGCTCATCAGCATTCTCCATCCAACCCTGTCCTGGGCAATCCTTTCTAGCTCCGTCCAGTTGTAATTCATCGTTTTCATATCTGCTTCTATTATCCGACACAATGTGTTCTTTGGCCTTCCTCTTTTTCGCTTCCCTTCAGGATTCCAAGTTAGGGCTTGCCTCGTGATGCAGTTTGACGATTTGCGTAATGTATGTCCTATCCATTTCCATCGTCTTTTCCTAATTTCTTCTTCAGCTGGAAGTTGGTTTGTTCTCTCCCACAGAAGGCTATTGCTGATGGTATCTGGCCAATGGATGTTGAGTATCTTGCGTAGACAGTTATTTATAAATACTTGTACCTTCTTGATTGTGGTTGTTGTAGTTCTCCAAGTTTCAGCTCCATACAGTAGAACTGCCTTGACGTTCGTATTGAAGATTCTCACTTTGATATTGGTTGAAAGTTGTTTTGAGTTCCAAATGTTCTTCAATTGTAGGAATGCGACCCTTGCTTTGCCGATCCTCGCCTTTACGTCTGCATCTGAACCTCCTTGTTCATCGATGATGCTTCCTAGGTATGTGAAGGACTCTACATCTTCCAGAGTTTCTCCATCAAGAGTGATTGGATTGCTGTTTTCCGCTTTGAATTTGAGGACTTTGGTTTTCCCTTTGTGTATACTGAGGCCTACTGATGCAGAGACTGCTGCTACACTGGCTGTCTTCATCTGCATCTGTTCGTGTGTACGTGATAGGAGGGCTAGGTCATCTGCGAAGTCCAAATCGTCTAATTGATTCTGAGCTGTCCATTGTATTCCGTGTTTTCCTTCAGATGTTGAGGTCTTCATAATCCAGTCGACCACCAGAAGAAAGAGGAAGGGAGAGAGTAAACAGCCTTGTCTGACTCCGGTCCTTACTTGGAATGCATCTGTCAGCTGTCCTCCATGCACTACTTTGCACTGTAGCCCGTCGTATGAATTCCGGATAATATTGACAATCTTCTCAGGAACTCTGTAGTGTCGAAGAAGTTTCCATAATGTCCTCCTATCTACACTGTCGAATGCCTTTTCATAATCAATGAAGTTGATGTATAGTGATGAGTTCCACTCAACTGATTGTTCGACGATGATCCGTAGTGTTGCAATTTGGTCTGTGCACGACCGATCCTTACGGAATCCAGCTTGTTGATCTCGAAGTTGGGCGTCTACTGCATCCTTCATCCGGTTCAGCAACAATCTGTTGAAGACTTTCCCTGGTATTGACAGTAGTGTTATGCCTCTGTAGTTTTCACATTTGCTCAGATCTCCTTTCTTTGGAATCTTGACGAGGTGTCCTTCTTTCCAGTCCATCGGCACTTGTTCCTCCTCCCAAATCTTTTTGAATAGAAGATAAAGCATGCTTGTGGTTGCTTCGATGTCTGATTTCAGTGCTTCAGCTGGTATGTTGTCGGGTCCCGCTGCTTTCCCGTTCTTGATTTGTCTGACGGCCATTCTAATTTCTTCCGTAGTTGGTGGATTGACATCTATAGGAAGATCTATGTGTGCTGCTTCGATGTTCGGTGGATTCATTGGAGCCGGCCTATTCAGGAGCTCTTCGAAGTATTCTACCCATCTGTTACGCTGTTGTTGAATTTCGGTGATTGGCTTGCCTTCTTTGTCTTTGACCGGCCTCTCTGGTTTACTGTATTTCCCTGATAGTTTCTTCGTTGTATCGTAAAGCTGTTTCATATTTCCTTCTCTAGCAGCTTTTTCTTCCGTCGTTGCTAGTTCTTCCACGTATTTCTTCTTGTCGGCTCTAATGCTCCTCTTCACTTGTTTGTTTGCTTCTATGTATTCAGCTTGTGCTTGGACTTTCTCTGCTCGTGTTCGTCTGCTGTTTATTGCTGCCTTCTTGTTCTTCCTTTCTTTGATCTTGTCCAGTGTTTCTGTAGAGATCCATTCCTTATGATGGTATTTCTTTAGACCCAGAACCTCTTGACACGTTGAAGTTAATGCTTCCTTGATGCCTTTCCAGTTGTCCTCCATACTAGTTTCTTCTTCTTTCAGTAGATCTTGTAAGGCTTGGAACCTGTTGTTGAGAGCTATCTTGAATTCATTGAGTTTGTCAGTATCTCGAAGGAAGGCTGTATTGAACCTTTGTAGTGCTGTTTGTCCACTTGTCCAGTTCTTTTTTAGCTTCAGTTTCAAATTGGCTACAACTAGGTGGTGATCTGAAGCTACGTCAGCACCTCTCCTGGTTCTCACATCTTCCATTGTCCTTCGGAATTTTTTGTTGATGCAAATATGATCTATTTGGTTCTCTGTAGTGTGGTCCGGTGAGATCCATGTAGCCTTGTGTATACGCTTGTGTGGAAATATTGTGCCTCCTATGACCAATTTGTTGAATGCACATAGATTTGCAAATCTTTCTCCATTTTCGTTTCTTTCTCCCAGTCCATGTCGTCCCATAATATCTTCATATCCAGTGTTGTCTATTCCGACTTTGGCATTTAGATCTCCCATCAGAATAGTTAGGTCCTTTCTTGGGCATTTCTCAATGATTGACTGCAGCCGCTCGTAGAACTGATCTTTAATTTCGTCGTTGCTATCATTGGTGGGTGCATAACATTGGATAATATTCATTAAGATCCCCTCCTTCTTTGTTTTGAATGATGCTTTGATGATTCTGGATCCGTGAGATTCCCATCCTACAAGTGCATTTCGTGCTACTTTGGACAGCATAAGAGCGACTCCCTGAGTGTGTGGAGCATTTTCCTCTTTGTGACCGGAGTATAGCAGCATTTCTCCCGTATTTAGCCTTTGTTGTCCGGTTTGGGTCCAATGGGTTTCGCTGATTCCCAGTTCTGCCAAGTTGTATCTCCTCATTTCCGCTGCTATTTGACTGGTCTTTCCGGTCTCCCACATTGTTCGGACGTTCCATGTACCTATAAAAATTGTTGCTCTGGTTGTTAGAAGGGGCATCGGCCTCGTGGCTTCCGAAGGAACTCGGCTTTCACCATGAAGCGTCATAATTCTTCTAAATGAAGACCTTCTAACTCCCAGGGCAGAGTTAAAATGGTTTGGATTATTTTTTCTGGTAAGCGTTTTTTTAGCGAGTTAGTTTTCTACGGGATGGGGACGCTAACCCCATGCCCAACCCTCCTCCTTTACCCGGGCTTGGGACCGGCAGCAACCCTATAAGAGCTACAGGCGGAGTTATCCTTCTTGGAAGGTTCCATTATTTTGTCTTCATTATGAATCAAATAAATGGTGGGGCAGTCATGTTACTAAACCTACTTATGTCATGATTTTTTATTTAACTTGCATAAAAATTTATAGGCTGATCAGTTGAGTAAACTTTGGCATTTCTGGCAACGAATTAGCTTATCAACAAAATTCAGTAGACATAAAAAAGCTAGATATACTGGTCGGCTGCCCATATTGTTGGAAGTAAAGAGGTATTAAAATACGTAAACCAGTAACTGAAAGCCATAAATCTTGAACTTACCTGATGAACATCCCATGACTTTTCCTGATCCGACAAGAAAACACAGGTTAAACGTTCTTTATTGTATCTAAGGTGAAATGTAAAAAGATATCAGTGGAAATAAAAATAGAAATAATAGAAAACAATAAATAAAATTTTAAATAGTCATTACCACTATTTTTGATGAAAATTAATTTTTGTATTTATTAGTTAACTGGTTAAATGGTTTTCATGAAAAGCAAAACAAATCTGGAAAATTTAATATGACTTGTGAGCATATACAAAGGTCTTTTAGAGATTTCTTGGTTGTTCTTGGGAACTGACATAGTCTGTAGGATAATAGAAACTAGGTAGTGGTAAACATTTGTTTAGTCATACTTAAAATCTCTTTACCAATCTACACTCATATATGATTGATCTAAGGAAGATGAATATACACAAAATAATCGGACAATAAATACATCAGGAAACTATACCTTGCTAGTGATTTTGTCATCTGCTTTCTAGATAGTAAATAAATTAAATCATCTGATGAAATATTAGTAATTCTTGATCCAATAAACCATCGTAATGAATCTATCCAATAATTTTTTGTAGACTCTAGATCACTTTCTTGACTTTCGATAGTTGATTGTTTTTGTAAAATATTGCGACCAGTATTTTTATCTTGATGGAATAAGGCATTGGTTAGTGATGTAATTGAATGACGAACATTTGATAGATGTGCTTGAAAACTTTTCTTGACATTGGTTGTCATCGGTGATTCCATACTTTTCGATTTATTCACTATGTTTTCCGATGAACTACTGCTGATGCTGTTATCGGTGCTACTTTTACTTCTATAAGATTCTGTATCTGATGATAATGATGTTTCTACAGTTGGTGATGAATCTATTGAAATGCTGTTATTGGACAGTGAATCAGTTGATTTGCTACTTGCTTCACTTTCACTCCATGAATTTCTTAATTTACTAATGCTATTTGAATGAAAGCGCGGTACGTAATTTTCAAACGATTTTTGTTTTTCGCTTGAAAATTTATTTCTCAACTTTTGTATACCATCACGGAAGTAACTTAACTTTGTTTGTCCGGTTTGGTGTTGAGGAACTTCATGTGTAGGTGAGCCTTTGTCACTACGACTGCCACTACTACATGAACAATGACCACAACTAGAAGTAGGACTCCGTTTATGTCCACTTTCTGTAGATTTACGTGATTGTCTTTTTAAGGTATGACTATTTAAATCTTTTGTTTGTTTAGGATTTTGAGGCTTGGATGATTTATGACCACTGTTGCTACTATTCTGCTTCAATTCTTTTTTCATAGGTAAAGGTGAAGTTTTTGTAATGAAATCGTTATAATTTTGTTCTTTATCTTGATAAATACCTGATTTAAGAAGGGAGTAGAAAAAATAAACCAGTAAAATGTTTTACATTGAGTAGTTAACAATGCAATAATAAGTAATGAATTGTTCACTGAGTTGAAGTTTAGATCCAAAAACATTTTTAGACTAAAATCAATAAAGATTCAACATGTCTCATTAAAATTAACTATGGAATATGGTAGTAGCTCACTGTTGAACAGAAAATTCTAAAAGTTTTATGAATGTAAATGACACAATAACTTTCAGTCTAGTCATTAAGGAAATTGTGAGTATCTTTTACGAAATAAGTGGCTAGAAGAAAAACAATAGTTAAAAATCTTTAACCCTTTTTGCTATCATTATGAAATGAGAGAAGGTATAGTATGCAGGTTTTTATTAACATATGTTATTCTTTAATGGAATACTTAGAATGCGGCATCAAGTGAATTAAAGCTGTTCAAAATAGAGGCCATGACTTATGATGACTTGTATAATCAGATTCTTTAAATCAAACCAAACCAAAGCTAAAGCAGGAATTTCAAGTTTCACTTGAAAACATACGGCATTATCGTATTCCAATTTTTCCCAAGGTATAACTAAACATATTGCACACATCTTGGTTACTTTGTAAATTATAAAAAATACCCTATGAATTACAACCTCCACATACAGTATATCTAAATACTTGTAACGTCTTTATAATACGTTATCGGTACAAATATAAGCGTGAATTATTGTAATCTATTACATGGTGAATGTGGACTGTTATGGATTTAATAAATAAAACTCCAGTGTTTTTGCTAGTCATACAGTCAGATAATTTGATCTAGTTAGTTTTTGTACTGAGATAAAGGAGATCGAAATTTTTTCTAAACTCATTTACTTGCAGGTCTTTTGTTTCCATCAGCATCCAATCGATTATTCAAATGTTGCGGGTGTTTCTGGTTGTTTAGAGAGTCCGTAGATACATCACGACATTCAGAATTTCGCGGTGAAGAGTTAACTGATAGATTGCATTTTGATACAGATGCATTTGATAAACGGCGAGCATATCTTACTGTTGCAGCCAATAGAGTGTCTTTTGAACTGATGTTCAGTTCTTCTGGTTTTTTTGGTGAAGCACATATTCGATTTTTAAACCATCCTTTGTCTTGCTTTGTTGTAATTTTATCTGTTCGATGGTCCAGTTTTGTTGGTTGAGCCTCTGAAGCATTTGACCCTAATTTATTAAGTATAATGAGATAGATAAGTAAAGCATAATTATCAAGGGCATAAATAACCACATTTATGTGTCATAAATATCAGTCAACTATTTCAGTTGTATCAAACTCATAGTTTTAAACAAATTCCATAACTCGAACTGATTGAATTAAATGATAGAGATACGACCAAATTAGCTACATCGTTTGTCATTATCTAGCTATAATTAATCGATATTTGATTAATTCACCATAAGCCTTAAAGTTGTGTTCTTCAGTTCTCCAGAGAATTGATCACGGAATATTTATTTCAGATTTTATTAGTAAAGCTTCTTTTTCAAATAGTTACCAGCGTTAATTTGAATTATTTCATCACCATCATCATAGGGTTGTGGCGATTGTTCAGTTTTGACTGAGAATATGAATCAGTAAATGTTGGACCACTACTGAAGACCTGGAAGTACTGGATGGCCGTCTCGTTCTAATATGGTTCTTCTCAGCAGTGTGCACCCACAATCCCGCACGCGGAATTCGAACCCAAGATCTACAGTCTCGTGCGCGAACGCTTAACCCATAGACCACTGAGCCGGCATCCAACAGTGTTAATGTCTAACTTCAACCAAACCACTTCCTACTTCATATCGCTGGACTGATCATTGATATCAATGCCGTTTCTCTAGATAAAGTATTAGGAAGATGGATTTCATCCTGATATTTCAAATATAAGGCGTTATCTATACTTTGCACTGAAAGGAAATGTATGTAACTCGTTTCCTTTAAAGGAACATGTAAATTAGAAGAAACATTAAACTCACATCTACATGAAACTGCTTAACAAAAAAGGTATTTGTGAGGAAGAATCTAATTCATTGATTTTTTTCAGTTTTAAATACTCTTGTTTAGATTGTGTTGCAAGTAGCATTAACCGATATTCTATAAATTTATATTTTGGCACTTGTCAACATTTCTTAGCACGGCTTGTCAGATTTGTTGTGATGGACGCGAACTCTTCAATATTAGTCTAGATTAAACAATCCAGAAATCCCGTTTGACTTGGTTATTCCTAGTATTTTTAACATGATTCTGCTGGAGATGGTCGGTCTCAAAGTCCTATATCCGTATAGATTAATAAACCATATGTCTGTGTGCCCTTTTTTGTCTTGACCAGCTTCGGGGACATTATATCAATATTCAGCTCCATTATAAATTAAAAAGTTCGATAAAAGCACAATTCTCCTCCTATATTTTCGTAATCTAAATTTATTTAACTAAAATACTGTGATTAATTTCTCATTCATACAGAGAACCAATAAAACAGGTTTGTTTAGATTGTTCATATTGTGATTTACAACACGAACCTGCCTTAGCTAAGGAAGCGATAAAAGCTAGTGGGAATCTCTGACTAGTAGAGTTCGGCCATATCAGGAGTGAGACGGACAGTACCGACGACAGCGAATGATGATCGTACATCATCACAAGCTGAAAATGCAAACCGCTGAATCCCAGTTGTATATATACTTTCAATATGACCATTATGACTACATTTACTTGAACAATCACTCCTCTTAACTTTTATTAAGTTATTACAATTAATTGAAATGAAACCTACACTTAAATCAATCGGTTATTCTGGGGATTATACATGTAATTCCAAAACCTCGGATCACCTGAATTTGCTTTTATTATTGAAATGTTCGAATCAGGGTAAAACCCAGGGAAATGGTATACTAATCATTTTTATAAGCTCATTAAAACAATAGGATAGCAAAACATTTTTATTTTACTATTTATTATTGAGGTTGGTATAATATAACAAACACGAATTTTAATAATGAAAATAGATAATAACTCCGATTGCTGTAATATAAAATAGAGAACAGTGGAGTAATTTTTGTGCTCAACAGTTATTGAGGGTAATAATTTGCTTCATCGAGTTTAATGTAACTAATTTAGTCTTGTAATTAGGAACCCATGTGATCTTTGACTTGTCTAAAGTCGAATACACCAAAGTGATTTTGACACAAAAGTTTTATTGCTTCGTAATTATTACAACAGTAGTTCCTAACAGCAAACGAGTGTATTTTGTCTAAATCAAGTGGATCTGTATTAAAACGTACCAATAATAAATTATCGTAGACATATAACGTGAACAAAGAGAACTCTGCTTATCTAATTCATTCATCTAAGTTACACACTTCAGTTATGAATAATGAGCAAAAAATGTGTACTTAAGAATTTAATCTTTGTTTTAAAGAATTAATCCACTCGAATAATTTTTAAATAGAATGTAGATATATTTTTTTAACCCTTTCAGACTTACATGTATATTTTCTATTTGAAGATGGGGTATTATTTACACCTGATGTTGATCTTTTCTGGCTAGTCATACTTCCACATACCTCGGTGACTAAACGTTTAAGTAATCTTCTTTTCCTATCTCTGTGTTTTAGCTGGGCCTTTCGAGTAGTGATCAAGTTAAATAGAGAAGTAATAAGTTCACATTCCTCCAATTTTCTGTTTGGCTGTCGATCATTTTTGTCAAGATTAACAGAACTCATATTTTTAAAACTTCTTGAATCATGTATTGGTCCTTCGGATTTTCTTCTAATCTGTAGCCTTCGTAAAATATTAGATTCTATGTGCCTACCATCGAGATCCACTAGATTGGACTTGGGGTTCCGAAGCAAATACTGATGGTGTAATGCTATACAAGTATCAGGAGGAAAATCTGGCGTTGGCAATACTACAAGTCTGGCCAGACGTGGGTGTAAATAGTTTACTTCATCTTGGCTAGAAAATGTGGCATCTCGATCAATTATTTTATTTGTATACATCCCGCAACATTTTGGAAACCAACCATTCGAATTATGATCCTCTGGTGTTACCGATTTGTCAAGTATTTTGTTCAAGCTCAACCTGTGCTCTACTGGTGGACTGAGTTGACTACTACTGTTGGTAGACGCTATATCTTGACTTGCACTCTAAAAAATATAAACCTTCGTTAGTAGATCGGCATAACGTTAAATGGTCGGTAAAGATAGTGTTATCTGTGAATTTTTTTAAGTAGTATGACTCTACCTTAAAAATACTGCATATTGACCGAAGATTACAGTCGGGCGAACGATAGTTTCATAAAGGAATGTCGTCGTTTTGGAAACCAGTAAAACAAGGTAACACTGAGTACTTGTTTCATTCTAACCTGAGGCCTCTTACCAATAAGTATGCAAGGTTCTCTTATGATCAAATCCATTACGTTAACGTCTAGTAATAATCGCGATATTATTTGGCCACTTCTGAAAGATTTGGGAGTTTTATTTCAAAATCAACCAATTCGTGATAGTTTCGCATTTAATATATCCTTAAACCTTCTGTTCTTCATCATTCTGGATAAAATACTTACCACACCAGATTGATGTTGGTTGTGATGAATAATTGTGAAATCTTAATTCATAAACGAGAGGTGATTGCAGAGTTTATATAAAGAGAAATTTGATTCCTTAAGTTCTATAGAACGAGAATTCAAACGGAAATTACCAATCATTTATATTCACCGTTATTACATTCAACGTGACTGTATACGCCATCTTATTTTATTTCATAGTGATATACAGTAAATTCAGTTGTTGAGTCGATAAAAGTTTTCTTATTTTCTCATTGGCATTAAGTCCCAGTGTAAACACCAGCACTGGAATGGAGGTACATTTAAATGACTGGTCCGAAGTGATAAGAAATGCTTGTCCTGAATTTCACCATCATCCATTGACTATCCTTACTAAAGTCCTATGTTATGACAACATGATATCAGTTCATGCATTCAGATCCATTCAGATCAAATTATAGTTATTTGAAGTGTACCGTTAGGAAAAAGAAAATCAGTTACAAAGTTTAATAAAAGCATGAATCGATCGATTAGATGACCGGACGACTTGTTATTATGTAGTGGAGAGAAACGCAGCTAATTTCAGTTCATTTTGCTATAACTGAAATTTTAATTAAATTGCAGTCATTTCTGTGAACAGAAATTAGTTGAACAACTAAAGTTGTTCTATCTATATAAAATAGATATCAAGCAAATACTTAAGAAAGTTTAGTAAATAGAACAAGTTTGAATATATATATGAGTCACTTTTATGTAAAAAAATGAATGCTCAATTAGAAAATTCTTGCAAGTGATCAATTTCGAAACAACACAACCGGGCTTTCAATGTACTTTATATAAAAAAAGTTATACAAGCGAAACAATAATTAAAATTTTGTAAAAGTACTTTGATCGTATTTAGCCTTAGTTTGTAAGTCTTTCGGAATGTTCATAAATTATCTCTTCCTGTTTAATGGTTCTGGAGTCACTTTCTCATTACTAAAGACGACTTCCATGAATGTATTTAGTTAAAAAGGTTTTAAGTAGTGCAAGAAAACTTAAAATTAGTATTAGCTCATAACATTTCAAAGATTTGACGTTAGTTAAATGACAAGATTGAAAAAAATTAGGCGCAGTGGCTTGAGGTGATTTCAGAAGATAAGTTAAGCCTTGGCTGTTATATTAAACTATATGACTTACGATTACTGAACTTGCTTTCAATAGCTTTCTGGTTAAACCAATAACAGAAAGGAAGCATAGAACTGGTTTCACACTCAGGTTAATGATGATAATCTTACCAATGTATGATCACAGAAAAGAACTTTTATCACAGAATTTGAGAAATTGTAATGATATTCTCGGTATATAAGGATTTATCTTGTAAATTTTTTAAAGAACGTATACTAAACGTTTTTATTCAGTGATTAGCTGCTCTTCAAACTTATCGGTGAATGTTTATAGTCAGTCATACTCCTATGATATCGCTTTGTATCGTCTAATATATTTGAGGTGCGAATTCTATAATGATCGCTTCTCAATAATCTGAGTGAAGAAGAATGTACGAACTACTGCAGTAGTGTTTTGGGATTCCTCATTAATTAGATTCACGATAAGCTGTAAACATCTTGTGGAAGCATGTAAGCGCACACTGTTGACATGCATAATTATTTAACCAAATCGAAAACACGAAGTTTCATGGAAATGAATACAAGTTTGAAAACATTTTGGTATAGAATTTTGAACAGGCTGCTGTGCAAGTATTTCCAAACACATATCTGCAGAATTCATAAAATATATATAATTTAATATTCTCCCACGCTTCATTAAAAAGTTTACAGAGATTAATGTCAAAATGTTCACCGATTATTGACAGAATATTTTAAAATCCTCATAATTTAGAGTCATTTTCACCTTTGTTTGATTCACTTGATAGCAGTTTCCCAAAAAGGTTGTTGATAATTTTCATCTTCATGAAAACTCAACAGAACTTCGAAAAATTAATGGAAATTAGTAATAAATTCTTTCACTTAGCAGAAGAAACTGATTGAAGTATATATTCGAACTGATATCATTACAATAGAGTATTAATCGATTTATTTATTACTTCATTCATACGATTTAATAAATCTACTCAGTGTAATTACTTAATATTCGTTGGTTGGATACCATCAACAACAGCCTACTGTGGGAGAGAACAAACCAGCTTCCAACTGAAGATGAAATTAGGAAAAGACTCTGGAGCTGCATTAATAGATAAACAACAATTTGGAATCCTGAATGGAAACAGAAGAGAGAAAGGCCAAAGAACGCAATGCTTTAGGAATTAAAGGCAGATATGAAAAGGATGAATAGCAACTAAAAAGAATTGAAAAGGATCGTCCAGGACAAGAGAATACTGATGGGAGGCTTATGCTTCTTCATGAAGGGTAACAGGCGTAAGTAAGTAAGTGTAATTACTTAATCTCAATATCAAGGACATTTTATGCTAGGTTTACTAAAAATTACTTTCAAAATAGTATTGAAAATTTTCTAACACAAAGTAAAGAGAAAGTGGTTTTTTTTCTTCTTCTTCAAAATATTGGAAAGGCGTATCACTAATACCAAAAATGTAAGCTAAAAAATTAAATACTATTGGGGATATACTTATCTTACTTTTTGTTCACCTTCAGGATTTGTAATAAATACAGTTAATGGCGAAGCAACTTCTGACTTTTTCAAAAGCGTTGTTTGAGTAAAGTGACTCTGTGGCTATACATTAATGGATAAAGAATAAAACATTTAATTTATCGAAAAACATTATTAGTACTGTCATTAGGTGAACAAAATACTAGTACTGATACGATTATAACACAAATAAGTCATACTTAATATTACTGATATTTTATGCGAATCTTTTAAATAAATAAACAATTAACCTTGATTGTTTAAAAGATATGTTAGTTTGAAACTTATTTTAAGTTAATCTTAAAGATGTTCTCGTATTGATTAGTTATTTCTCTTGTAAAAATTCCCGATTATTAACCTTGTGGTCATCATCCTTGGGTAATCAATTTCTGCAGTTACATTGATCAAACTGTTTAACAAACCTGATCTACAATAAACTTTTGATTAAATTTAAAGCTTAGTGTGTTCGGTGAGAGACATATTACATGATTTTATCGTCTTACAATCAACTTCGTACATCGTTAGGGTGGAATGTTCTTATAGGTTGTTAATTATGAAGTTAGTTTTCACCTTTCAACTAACATCATCTTTATTGAAAACGCAGTTTGTGATGACAATTATCTTTAAATTTCACTAACCACCGATGTCAACAATTCGTTCGACTATCTTTCCAAATGTCTTTTCCTGCTCTATATATTTGAAACTGCTGAAATGATAATCATAAATTTGTCTAATCACATAAATATATTCTGACGATCATACTAACCGGGATGAAACTGATGAACAAGCACTTTTTTCGTTTTGTAGTATAAACAAGGTTTACGTCAAAAAAGATATTTAAAATATAGACTAAATTTATGACATTTTATTTATCATTATTGTGAATAACTGAATAGTAAAAACGTTAATATTTAATGTTCGTTTATTATACGACAATTATTTTTTATTTTTTTTCCATTTTTATATCTTCTGTCATTCCCAGTTAGAATTGGTTATATTGTTAGTAGACTAAATAAACTCTAATGTTTGTAATGTTGTTAAATATTGATGATGCAATGAATGGTGATTTTGTTGGGTTTAAATATTTTTTAAATTTTATTGGAATAATATTTCGTTATTAAGTAATGGGACTTTGGGAAAGTTGTGTAGTTGTTTTTATTATTTTCAATAAACTATAGGCATATCTGTCTTTCAAATAGAAATAAGGGTGGTACATTTAGTTTCTTGACGAATTTGTTTTCTATTCAGCAAAAAAAGAGAAATATTCATTTAATATCAATTTTCCTGATAATTAGATTATTAAAATCAGGGTCTCTGATGTCAAGCAACCAGTTAAAAGTGGTTTATAAGGGTAAATTTTTGCTGCATTGTTAAGAATGAGAGAAATTTTTCATAGACTGTACTTAAAGTAGTACTAAGTAGTTGCAAAAAGCATTGAAGTAAGGTCTCATAGTTATTATATACCCACCATTGACAGTTGTATTTTGATACAGTGGCTCAGTGGTAGCTTACAGCTAACTCTACTCTCGGTTAGAAAATCGAATATGCTTGCTTCGTAACTGCATCAGACTATTTTATTGCTCAAGAAGGTGGTCTGGGGCAGATTGAAACATACTTAAAAGTATTATACGATCTTTCAGCTCGGTGAACAGGTAACGGAAATCATGTGATATGACTATACTGCAATAACGGTTTATTTCCAGTAAGCGCTAAGTTAAAAAAAGAAGAGACATTGCTCATTATAAAGACCCTCAGAATCAACTAGGCGATGGACTCAAATGAACCACGTTGTTATAAGCCATCATTGGATAGGTTCAACAGAAGACTATCACTCACTCTTGTGCTTGTTTTTAGACTCTGATCATGTTCTAGTTGGGACATGAAATTATTCGTATCCTGTTGGACGCAAGAAAGCCACAGCATGATCTCACAGATTTCAGCTTAACGATGAAAAAGTCAAGAGTATATTTCGCGAAGAACTAGAAGAGAAGTTAGTTAATTATGTGAGTGTTCACTTCAAATTAGGTGAACTGGTTATACAGATATGTGAGAAGACAGCAGTAATATCTACCAATGACTTAAATCAAACGGTCAAAAAATCAGCGGATTTCAGAGACATTTGCTGAACTGATAAATGTTCAGAAGCCCATTCACCAGGTTCTGAACACAATGAGGAGCATAGAAAACCTATATATCGACTGTCTAGAGGTCTACGTAACGACTGCAATCAGTGATAAGGAGAAAAATTAAAAGAGATGGAAGAGACAGAAGTGATACATAACAGCTTTCCAGATCGATCAAGGAAACAAGCATAAAAAATTCGACTATTTCGGAAAAAGATGAGACGATGATCCATTCTCAGTGCAGGAGATTATAGCTATGAGTGTGGTACATAAAACATAGTTCCACTAGCCACCAGATATCTGTTGTTACCAATGGGATGTCGACATAAGCTTCCCAATTTCTAAAGGACTTGAAAAAGCTATAGTTATTTTAAATTGGGTGCAAGTGGGAAGTGATGATAGATTAACCTCAGAGATTTTTAAGAATGATGTACCAATTTTAGAAGTCATTGGTTGAAATATTATGCAAATTCTGGAGACTATACTTAATCTCGTCTGTATTTCTTTCTCACAGACCGTCTCAATTTATAAGAATGGACTGGAGTCCTCATGTAATAACCAATGAGGTATTAATTTGTCCAATATAGTATCTGTAATGCCAGCCACAGTAGCCATCCGAATCTTAACCGGGGCTTATGAACAGAAAACATAGGAGAACTAGGTCGGTTTCACATCTGAATGCTGATAGACCAATAGAACATTCACTTCCATTAGGTTTTGAAACACTGACAAACTTACTAACTATCAACCATAGTTGTATTTCTGAACCTTAAGGGAGTGTTCAACTCCATAGATCGACAAGTTTTATGGTAATGTCCGTCACTGAAAGGTGTACCAACGAAATAAATCAAAAACGAACAGAATCACTATTCGGACATTACTAGTAGAGTCAAAGATTATGGTCAAGTGTCAGTAGAATTGACAACATCAAGTAGTATTCGTCAGGATTGTTCACTTCATTTTTATTTAACTCCGTCATATTGTTACGCTTTCATCCTCTGAATTTTAGGAATTGAACTCATACCGAGAGATCTACTTGTTAACCTAGAATACGTAGTATCATTTGGCTAAGGTGATGATCATCCTGAGCAACAATGCCAGGAGTTTGGAATGTGTTTCTATCTCTTTAAATAAAAAAATTGCCCAATGACTGGTATGTTTTAACGTCTAAATTGATAATGGGGATTTAAGTAGTTAAGTACCTCAAACACTTCCTCTATCGTGGAAATATTATCAGCCCCAGTGGATCGATGTTTGACGAAATATTAGAACAGATTTAGCAAGTTCGATTGGGGTTTGGCAACTAGGATCATGTGTAGCGAAGGTGAGATATCCGTCAGCAAAGCAAAATACGAGTGTGATGCCCAGTAGTTTTCTCTTTTAATTTTGTGATTGTGAAATATGACCTTCAAAGATAAATATATTTGTAGGCTACTAGTATTTAATTATAGGTGGCTTCAAAGCATTGATCGAGTATGTAAGGACTACTAAGTTGGCAACAATAAGGTTATACGCAGCTTATTCCATGGATATGTCAAATAGACTAATGAGGTAGTGAATCTTCCTCGATTAAGGTGGTTGAAGCATATACCATGTATGCTCAATCAGTGCCTATCTCGATGTGCGATGATGGCTGGTAAAGAATTAGGTCCGGTGAAATATAGGAGAGGGGGATAAAATAACGAGGAGACAATCCATGGAAGCATTGACTGTTAAATTTGGGCTTTGTAGGTAAATGCAGGCTACCTGGTTGGAATCTGTGTGATTATCATCCTCAGTGTCTAGTGACTTTGAATGACATGGCTCAGAATCATTCACAATTGCATAGATACATACTTGGTTGAAAACCCTTAAATAAAGTGATATAAATAATGATATTATGGTAGCTTACAAACTGAGTTTTCCTTGACTCTGTGACGAATTTATAGATGATGTATTATTAGGAATGGCTAAGACATAATTTTTTTATGAAACAAATACTTCGTCGAAAAGAATGAAGATGATTCAACAAAGAAATGTTTCTTTTCGACGATATTGTTTTTGAAGCTGTAGAGGAGTTTCAAAGATAGTTAAACTTATTTAAGTAAAAGCCAATGAAAATGATTCATCTTTTTGGTCTAACAAATAATTTACGAGTTTCAGTCTAAAAATTCTAGTCGATGAACAATCATGATTATATTTGAGATTGAATGTAGACAAGTACAGAATCATACAGTTAATCAATTAAAATTCAGTCATCCATCTTTTAGTAGCAGTTAGTTGTGATAAAGTTAAGTCAACATCAAATCCTCTTATGATTCTAGATACTGACTTCAGATTACATGGATTTAAAAAATATATATATATGCTATATGAACAGTGATATGACCACAACATATTATGGATTCTATACCTCTTTCATCCAATCTCTCTCTTGAAGATGTACTTAATTGTATGAGATGAAACAAATGAACTATTCAGTTCTTTTTTCATTGTGCAAAATATGAAAAAAAGCAATTACTAGATATAATCAATTGTATTCTACTAAAAGGAAACTTAGTATTTGTTTTGAATGTCAAATTAGCTTGAAGCAATTATAAAAGATAATGAAAACTATTATTATTATTATTATTATTATTATAAATTACAATTAACTAATTGCTTATCTTAATTTATTATGTACTACTGTCTACAAAAACGTACTTTGTCTGTCACTAGCTCTTGTGATTGATCTTCTAGAGTAGATAAAAGAAAGAAATAGAACAAGTAAAGAGAAAAGTAATTATTCTGTCCAAATAGCCATTTTATCATTTTGATAGCTAATAAAACAATAATTAGCATATAAATTAATGTATAAATATAATAATTAACAAATGACTGTGTGATTTAATCTGTTCAATGAAAAAACTATTTAATGGACAACATTTTACAATAGAGATTTAAGACAACTTTGTCTTTATATTAATGAGAAATATGTTTCTACCTTCATTATGTTTTGAGTACACAATATAGTAGAAAAAGTGCTGTTTATATTTAGCAATTAGTGTAGAAATAATGAAACAAAATTTCTTACATTAATTAAAAACACCAGGTTGTAATTTAAAGGAATGCATATGATTGAACTCTGCCAAACAGAAAAAGTTCTCTTATATTTACCACAAAATTACACTCTATATAATCAAATATGGATATCACTTGAAGTTCTTCATCACGTGTTAGCTTTATTTAAAGCATTATTTGAAACCAAGGGGTAATGTAAAGCTATTTTATCGTAGTATGAGTCTCTTCAGCAGTATCAATCCACGACTCCACTACGAAACATCCTTGATCCTTCAGGCTCCATGGGGCATGCTGTATCGCAAAATGACTGAAGATAGAAATGGAAACAATTGAACTCAAGCCTAGTGGACGTTCATCACAGACCTTGTAAGTCCTGTGTTCGGGCTCTGGTGACTGGATGGAATATCTAGATACTTTACTATATGTATATCTTTCTTAAAGATACACTTTAGAGACCTCTAGTAGGACACTTTTGCGCAATATTTTGCAAAACATTCACCAAACTTCAAATATTTACTCGTAATTTACTAATATTTTCGTCTACAGGAAACAAGAGGTTACATTTATTTAAAACATCCGAAAAGTCATTTCTATTTATAGTGCTCTAATGAAGTTTATATCACGTTTTAAGCAACTCATTGGATACGTCAGTTTTTGCAATTTTGTCCATCGAATATAATAATCTGAGTGTAAAATAAATCTCATTTACGAACTATAAATTAAACTTCGTTCGTTGGATAGTATTAAGTCCTCTAAGCCAAACGGTTTAACCATAAGGTGTAAATTATAATTCAGAACAAAATCATCAACGTCTGTTTGTATAGAAGTTAAATATAAATATGCTCGACAAAAGGATGGATAATGTTACACATAAAGTCATAGGAACGCTTGATATTGGATCAACCAGCTCAGCGAATGAAATAACCACAAGAGCATATATTTAAGCTACGAATCTTCATTATTCCAAGATTTCGCCCTATTGTTTATAATTTTTAGCTTCACCGATTCATACATTATTTTAATATTATTTAATCTTTCAACTTTCTGGTTGTCTTTTAACATTTCCATCTTATTATGATATCCCATTCAATCGAATTTCGACATGGTTACTGCAACATAAATCTACATGTTGTTTAAGAGATATTTAATTGTCATTCAAGGTATAAGACGATTGTTAAATAAAAGTGTTTTCAACTCATGAGTTTAAATCAATTTTACAACCTTGACACAACTGGTTTTGTATTTATTCATTTCTTTCAATGAGGTGATTTTTAAGTAAAATAAGTTAGAATTTTAAATCTATTTTGAATTTACATTAAATTCCAGCTCTACATATTTCTATTGTTAGTGTTCCCATGACCAAGAAATGAAGACACTAATGAAATTACATGATAGTGGAAATTATACAAAAGAATTTGTTCTATCTATATTAGAATCTTTTTAAACAATAGAAAACCAGTGTGTTTTTGAAGTTGGCAAGATTCTTTCTTAATTGAAATGTTGACATGTGTATTGAGCAAATATAAAAGATACTTCTAAAAATTCCTTCTTATTGATCACATTTAGAGGAGATTTTTTACATCTTTTTAGACAAAATAAGTGTCAGTTGTACAAAGTGTTCTCATGTATTTCACCAGTTCAAACGAGAAACATCTGAATCAACAGACAGAATTTGTTAGCTAACGTACGTGACATTAATATGGTTATCACAGACACTTTAGTTTCTAAACGTTGTAATTCAGGTAATATGTATACATTTTACTCACAAACTGAACGGATGCAATGTCTCCCCTATTTACACAAAGTGACCAGTTATTAAGATGAATTATATTTTTCTCTTTTGTACAATGCTTCATAATTTTGTTCCGTACTGCCTCCTTTGTCAACTTATTCGTATGAGTATCTCCGTTTGGTTATAATAAATAAGATTATTCAGTCATTCCTATTAGTATACTGTAAAACAATTCATCCGAATTATATTCAATTTTCAAGATCATGTTATCTCTTTTTTTTTATAATGGAAATGAACTGTTCGAGGATAATTCGCTTTTAACTAACTAGTAAATAAATAAGACCGTAATGCGAAGAATTCGAAATTCACATAATCGAGCCATCTACAAGGTAGCTACTGGTTAATAAATACGCAGTACACAATGTTTGAATCTAATTTTTTAAAATTTAACCATACAATCATTAAAACTTAAGTTTTCTGTTCATATAGCAGTGCTAAGTTGTCCGCGTTGGCTGCACTCAGAATACTTACGACCGCGTATATAAATAATTTTCGCAAATGAAAGCAGTTATTTTATCAAATGCTGACTGATTGTTCTTATTATGACAGATTTCGTAATATTTTTTATACAATAAAATCAATTCATTTTAGTACATCACCTTACTTACCGGATAATGATCTGGTTGTTCGTACTAAGCGAATACTCAAAAGTATTTTATTTTTTAACATTTCTGGTGACGGTAAGTGACGCTAAAATTATTAATAATGAAAACAATTATTATCCAAACAAATTATTGTACACAAAAATAGCTTGTTATATATTAAACAGTTTATTATTGGGAGTACCTAATACCAAGTTTAAATTGAATTTATTCAAAAATAATCAGCTAAGTCTCTCACTGTATTTCAGTATATACACATAGATAGATGATGTGTAAGCAAGGTGCTTTACGGGGTGAGGTGAGCGTATATTATTTCTTTCAATAAGATCTTTGTTACAGCTTTACCCTAGTTCTAAAAATGATTCGATGAAGCAAACATGATATATGTTGAATATTTGTTGATAAACTATTAACGCACTCAATTCGTAAACTCATTATTCAAGTAGAAATGTAGATATGCTTCCAGATGTAATATTTAAAACAAAAGAAAAAAACCATAATTAGTGCAAAATCGAAGGATATCAGTTTAACGGAAGTTTAGAAACGTGTTTAAATGTAGAAATATTTGAAGTCATCTGTGTTTCATATACAGTTTGGTTATTCTTATATTTTTATCCTTTCTGACCAGTTAAGCTTTTTCTTTGTAGTAAGTTCCGTCAAGATTTCAAATAAACGTGCTTTTGCTAACATTCAATCCCATGTTTCTTGAAAATGTAACTTGGTAATAAAGCATCAAATTACTAATATTGAATAACATAATTTAATATTAAGAAACCAGAATGATTAGTTTTTTAGCCTGTCCTTGATTTTACTGGTTGCAATGTTGATTTCCTCCAGTTTAAAGTTTTATGCTCAATCAATTTCACGTTTTTACGTAAGGGTTTTGGAAGACCACATGGATTTAGGGCTGAAGGATAGTATTAGAAGAAGCAAAATGATCTTGACAGTTAGGTACCACCAGTAAATGGAACATTATTTTGATTCTAGACCTAATTAAGTAATTACGCTTTACTTGACATTAATGGTTTATGTTTTTGAGGTTTATCACATAATATTATGTTTTACTAGTGACATGTAATTTGGTGTGATTGTTTGACGTGTACAGCATTTTCTTCCTAGGATTTGTGAAGTTAGATTCTTTCTTTCGAAGACTATCATATCCGTGTGAACTGTGCTTCCACAGTTTAATAACAAACTGTTGTTGTACTTCGTAAATCTAGGATGTGGTTTCTAGACCACCGATTATTGGTGTTCACGTTGCTTTTATTGATGTGCTCAGTTGAATCTTAATGTAAATGAACTACGAATCTCATAAAATAAATTTTGTTTTTCAAGCAATCTCAACATAAACATTTTTGTACATTTCTATCATTTCGATTTCTGGGAAAAAATGACGTAATCCAACTTAGAAACTCCAGAAACTATGTGTTTTGGTCGCTAAACTGTTAACCGTTTGATAATTTATTTACCCTTTACTACCTTATTAGAGTACTTCATCCATGAGCCAGTTGAAGTATTTATGAAGTAAACCCTGACGAGTTTGTTAATAGCTAGATTCAGAAATACAAATCGTTTATTAGCGATAACGATTGATTATTCATGCAGATTTGAACCAAAATCACTTTACTTATTCCCCTTAGTAACTAAGATATTCTGAATAAAATAAAATCATTTAAAAATCAACAATATGAAGAAGCAGTATTCTAGATGCTTGGAAGTTTCTTTCTGGCTGCAAACATCTGAATAATCATTTGATCTTTAAAACATTTAAATCTGGTTATAGGAATATTTTAGATTAGTTTTGTATATTAATACGCTCTTTTATTATAAGAACGTATCTAAATATAATGAACAAATCTACTTATGTTCAGTTTAATAACAGTCTGTTGTCTTTTCTTAAATAGTTTCGTTTTCATGTCAATGTTCATGCTAACAAATGATACGGTTCATCTAAAATAAGACAGGTTCTTAAGTCAGCTGAACATTGTTGACTTTTCCATTGGGAAGAAAGACAAACTAACTAACAGTAACATTTCAAAGAACGGTTTATTAAAAATTATTGAAAGTGATATGATACTTATCTATCAAACTATCGTATAACTATCTAATAGTTAGCTAACATACTACAAGTTTGAGAATTTAACTGGCTACAATTCGAAAAATAAAGCTAAATGACTGAGCAATTAATAATTTATTCCTTATCATGACGTAAAATAAACATTTAATTTATTAGTTTCCTTTCTACTATTGTAAAAAAGGCTTAAGTTTACAACTTTCATAGTTAAGGTATATGCTTCCGTAAGTCTTATTGCAATCCTAATTTTAATATTGGTAAAAATCTTGGACTATTATCCACCGTTTATGTTATCAAGCCAACTGTTCACTTTTGTGACGTATTTTGAGACTATTTTCTCTGCATATGACTTTAGCTGCAAAGACAATATTTATGGTAAAGAATAACAGAAGTATTTCATAGTTGGCCTAAGTTATTAAATTATAGGTTATAAATAATTATTTATTCGAGTACTGGGTCTCAGTACGTAGTCATCTACATCATTGCTAGTTTAAGGCCACTGAATGAGATTGCTATTTGAAAATGAACATAACCCACCAAAGATTACAATTGTGAAATTAATCGGTGACTGATATTTAATATCAAACTAATTTTTAACCAACTTAACAGAAAAACTGAGTGATACTTACTGAGTAATTTGGTTTTGAATAAGTAGAATGGGTTTCCTTTTCAAGTTTATTATTATTGTTCAAATTACTGGTATAATTCGGTAAAGGAGATACCATTATCCACTGTCCGAGATATTCTTGCAACAAATTTGCCAGTCTGCATTGTTGCTCTTGACTGAAGTTCAAAAGTTCAGTTTGATTTACATAAAAATATAGAAAAAAGAAATTAGAGTCAAATACTCAATATTTTCAAATCAAATTATCTTAATTGTATGACAATCATTTTTGACATTAATGTAATTCTGTGTACTGTATTTTGATAATTTTTGAATCCACATGTACAATCACAAAGACTCATGAAAGTCAGATTTTAGTCGAAATAAAATCTAGAGAAAATAATTTTTATTCTCTTCCAATCTGAATCCTGAAATAGTAAGTGGACTTGATGTATTTAATTAGAAATAAACCTAAGTTGGTTTATAACATATGCTAAAACGTCAATGTTATCAAACCAAGTTAAGTATATTTATGGAATATCATTTTGCTTCGTTTAAATATTAATTAAAAAATATAAAATCTGCTTCTTGAAACTTGTTCAATAGTACTATTTGTATTTGAATAAGCTGATAATTGAATTGTTTTATGTGAATAAACAATGAGCTCACTAATAAATAACAGTAGTATAACATGGTAATCAAGCGGGTATATAAACAGAACCTATTGATTTTAATCAGGTTTCATCGAATCACTGCTCACACTGTCGTTCGAGAGTAGTAACTGCAAACTTTAACATAATCGATAAACTCTTGGTCCGTTAAAATATTCACTTTATGTATTTGTCTAGTAAAACAACAGTACTATTATTTCTTAGGTATCTGAACCTTACTCTAAAATCTTGGATAATTTATTCAACACTTAACGAGTACTTTAATAAATAACTTCTCTAAGTCGAGTACTTATATTATCTTGTGTATTGAGAAATATTTATGAAATATAACCAGAGGTTTTCCAATTCAACCTCGGATATATATTTTCCAGTGAGAGCAAACATTCATGACTTGTTTTTATTTTGATCGATGATTAATTTTTGAAATACATTTATTCTATTTTTGGTTCATGCATAATGATAATTAGAAGTTTTAGTCAGCAAATCTACAAATAAAGAACAACTCATCATTGTGTACACTCACCCTAACCCATACAAGTTTATGATCAGAATGAATGGATAATCAGAAATAAGGAATATATTTTCATTCAATACTTGTAGGACGGACTGAAAAAAATGGATTAAAATAAATGAGAAAATTACTAGATCATAATATGATGATGACAGGTGTCATTTAGATATACTTCAACTAATATGGTATATAATATCATTAAATAATCATTCCCATATAAATTTTAATTAATACAGACATAAGTCGGATAAAATGACAATTAATGAACAGACCAGTCACTAGTCAATTTTGACACTGAGCAGTTACCGAAACTTTATTTTCGTTAACGTTAGGAAAAAGGATTGATTACATACTCAATGTATTGATATTGATAAAGCCAGTACCCTACAAATTAAAAAGTCCATGAAACTTAAATCCTTAAAAAAATGGTAATTGCTTATTGATTATGCTGACCTCATACATCGGAAAAAATAAATTGCCTTTATTTGGATTCCTGAAATCCGAGCAATTTCGTATAGAAACATTAAACCTTCATTCTGTCTTAGTGGAAAATAATTTTACCAAATCACTTTAGTACAGCAATTTAGATAAGATATTTTTATTCATGTTTAATTTTACGTTCACTAATAAGGGATATATAAACTCCTTCACAGTAGAGTATAAAAGTTATGAATATCAATTTATTTGTGACTATTCCTTCTAGTTTAATTTGTAGTGTTTCGTTTTACAATAAGGGATAATGTTCTGATCCAAAAACTCTACTGCACTGCATCTAGCACACAACTCTAACTTCAGCTAACTCGAAATATTAAACTATCATCATCAATTGCCATTGATGATATTTAATTCACGCCTGACATTGGTAAACTGTACTGATAATGGGTTCTCTCTAAAACATAAGAAATTAGTCACTTGTAGGAACATGATTATTACTAGTATATCAAGTTGTAGTTCGGACCATGGAGTGGCTTCGTCTGGTAAATAATCGTACAATATCGCTAACTGACTTTAATTAGAAATATAAATCAACTCAGTCGTCTAATGTTTAGGATGAGGTCTGAAGGATCTTGGTTCGATTTAACACCTAATCGTAAATAGACGTTGATGAGAATTCTCACATTAGCGTCAAGCAGGCGTTCAGTGCTTTATATTTTTCACTGACTGTATAGCTGAAATTAGTCCGAGATATCAACGCCGAAATTGAACTATCTCTACAATTCTTCTACATTGACAATATCAGTTCCTTCAAATCAGTGTGAAGCTTAACATTTATGGAATAAAATTAACTTGCATAAAATGTTTGTTAAAACAGTTAATCGTCAGTTTAGTACATCAATATTCATCAGTTTTATGCAACTTTTTGCAATCAATTTTCGACGAACGAGGATTTCTGACTTTACTCTTGAGTGGAAATCGAAAATAACATTACTTAATTTCTTGGTCGAACATTAAAATAGCCTGAGTTACATTATTGCATATGAAAATTACTGAGTGTTAACTCTTGTAAGTGATATATTTCTTGATTTTTTAACAGATTACCAAAAGAATCAGCATCAGACCTTTGACCGGAGAGTTTGTATCAAATTTTAGTTTACTGAATGCATATGCACTTTCTAGGAGTTTGGACTTCATTCGTTGATTACTACAGTAAAATATATTATTGATGGTTCATGAAGTCCTATAGGGTTAACAAGCCATTATGAAATGTGTATTTTCCGTCAATTATAACTACCAACAATAACTTACCCTGAATAAGGCATATGGATAGTTTTTGTACAAAATGGATCTCATTAAATCAAATGACTCATGTGAGGTTTGTTCTGTAAAACAAGTTGGTATTTTATTTGGATTTGTGGGGACGATGATAAGTTCATTAGAAATAATAGTTTTGGCTCCAACTAATCTGGAAAAATAATGACAATCTAAAATTAGGGTCCTATAGAGGAAAAAGAAGAGAGGGAGAAAAGTTTTAAATCCTGAACAAATAACTTGAATTTTAAATACTTTAGGAAAAGAACGTAATTTCTATTGATTCTGTAGCAGGTAAATGCCAACCCTACCTCATATTGATAAAAAACATGTATTACCTCATTACTGATACGTTTTCGCTGCGTAACTGATATGTTTCTCAAAATGGTATTCATCCAGAAACTTCATTCGAAGATTATCAAAATGTTCAAATATTAGAGAAGTAACTAGTTAAATCATTTGTAACACTATGACTGACAGTAGGAAGCTTAACTGACATTCTAGAGAATGTCTGTTGTCTTTTTGTTGTTTTGAACAAATTCTTTCCGTTATTATCACTTTGTTTTAGTCTAGAATTAGAAAATTATGGGTTTATAGCATAAAAAGAAACTGCTGAATCAGAAGATTACTTATTTTCACCGATGACAAAAGATTTAAAATCCCTTGTGGAAAGTTATTTATAAAGAAAATCAACATAAATAAATCTTAACTAAAGGAAAACAGATTGATTAGCTACATAAAATGCATGGGACTTATTCAAGTGCGGGAATTTTGAATTTCAGGTATATATAAAATACTAAACATAAATTGGCTTTTCATCATTAAAAAAAAACAATTATTTATTTAGAAATCAAAGCCAGTTAAAATTGTTTTTATTGTTAGAGTAAAAATAGTTTTGTTGTAAAATATGACCTACCTAATTCCAAAAAATAACGCTTGACGGATAGTTCTGAGAATCTTATTTGATTTAATACCATATCCTATCACAGAACATGGTTCATTGGGTATTGTAGTATCTGTAAGGGACACCTGGCTATATTGAACAGTATGTTTAATATCATCTTCTCTGCAGGTTTTATGGGTTAAATAAGCACTTTTAATATAATAATGGGCGAGCGGATGTTGTGATGCATCTAAACTAAATTTGCTCGGTTCTGCAACTGTAGACATTGATTCTATTGGTTGATCATAGGTGTCAAAAGTTGGGTTGCGCCTTATGCATAGTTCACGATATGTGGAAGATAAGAGTAACCGGTAAAACCCTTCGTTTGTCAATAAACCTAAAAGTTGGAGCATAATGAAATATTGACGTCCATATATTCTTTACAAAACTAATGTTATTAGAACTATTAATTTAGAGTAAACTATTAATGATTTGATTGCATTTCTGTCCAATTTGACCATATCAATTTACGTTGATCCTGTATTTCATCGTCATAGTTTCATTTGTCCCAAGACGTTTGCTTCAAAAACTATGGATACGTATAATTCAATTAAATTTGATTTGTATAACAACGTGTACTGAAGTTGTATGTTCATGAATCAAATTAACAAATTTACACAAATTAAAGTGGATCAACATACGACGCATAGATGTTAAGAGTTTTTGTCGCTGTGCTTGCCGTTACATACGATGGTAAATATAATATGAATACCTCTTCATAATCCCAAATATATTTAGGGAAAAAAGCGTGATTTAAAACGTTAATGGGTTAGAACAGTGTCATATAACTGAATATTGTAGATGAAAGCGAACATAAAAACTGACTTCATATAAGGTTATATAGCTGGTCTAATTTTATCGCTTTCATTGTTATATCAGACAAATTGTCCGATAACTTCAGCGTAAGTTAGCCAGCAACTAAAAATCTATTACCCACGTTGCAGACAGTAATCAAATCAAAAATCACACTTCAGGTTTATTGGCTACGGAAAAATGTTTTTGTTTTACATTTTGATTTATGTTGTTCCAGAAACTGAACAATCTCTATGTACAACATACCTGATTACTAAAATGACCAAGATCAGTAAGTCTTGATAAGTATCGACCTACTTAGTGACACTGGGAAACTTGGGTGTATACCTATATTTTGATGTTGTTATACTAAAGATTTTGTACTAGGCGGCTATAATTTGCTTTTTGGAAATTCATCAACATTTGCTAATGATAATTCTGTTTTCAGATGCAGCCAGGGGCATTAGGGGATTAATAACAAATGTTTTGATAGATAGAAGAAAACACTGCTTTATTTTATGGTGAAACTTATAGATCATAAAGCTTACTCCATAACCTTTTACGTGGAATTTTCATTCTCATTCACAGTTATAAATAGAAACCCTTGAGTACTTTGCAAAAAATAATACTTATGTATACGATAATCTATGATACTCAACTGTCATCAGTATTACATTGGGACCACATGGTACAAGAACTCCTTATGTAAATTGAGGACGGTTAGTCCAGTTTTAAATATCAGCGTTGAGAAGAGATACAAAATCTTGTAATTCATGAACTTGTCAACTAATATTAATCAATGAATTAGATGTGAGCTTTAATTAAAGCAATTTTATTGCATCAGAAGTGGATCAATTTTGTTGCGTAATATACTTTAAGTGAATCGATATCAGCATATATGATTCAATTCAAATAATAGAAACTTACATTTACTGACTGCATATTGATTAGTTTCATATCGTCGAACAATTTCACTAAATTCTTTATAATTAGTAATGACAAGAGAAGAGGTAGATTTGTGATCGTTTATTCTATTTCTGTCGTGATGTAATGGACTTGTTTTAGAAGACAATGATTCACTAGTTAAATTGAGAGTATTCGCAATTGGACTCTGATTTGAATTAGTCTGATTAGTTGTATAACAACTTCTTGATCGTTTTAAATTTGAATTATTTTGTGTTCGTTCAATGTGTAGATATTTTATATGTCTCAGTGTTTTTTGCTTATCAACTGCCTTAAAATTCCTTGGATTTTTCAAAGAAACATTTGGATTTGTGAAATATGAAACACTCTGTGAGTAAAATAAAAGTAAAAAGATTTTATAATTAACTTTTTTATTGATGATTATCAATAAATAGTGCTAAGTAGTCTGTAAACAGTTCATTTAGTTTCGTCTAATTTATCTCAACCTCATGCTGTATTTTGAGATTTCAATATCACGATTTATAAGACATTTGATCGCGAGCTGATAATGGCTGGACAATAATTGAAAAATAGGGCTGATTGAACAGATGTTTTGCCGGATTGCACCACCGTGATTGTACACACTAAACTGAATCTACTAGAACTCCTCTGTTAACCTGCCTGAAAAACTACTTGGTAAAAGAATCTAACTGTTTAAACATAATGCTATTTGCTTGATAATAATTCAGTGTTTCATTTGAAAAGCACCTTGGATAAACGCACAGGTGACTGATGACTTTTAATATTGACCATTATATTTTATCATTTAGTCAATACGAATTCTTTCATTCGTAATAATGTCCAGAGAAAGTCTTGACATATTCTTAATAACATTGGTGTTTACGTAGAGTTGTTACAAAACCAATCTTATTTGGAATGTTTGTACTAAATAATAAATGATTCGAAATTAATTGCACGCTCGATTTGCGTATTTCGTGCAATACATTTACACATGTTCAGTCTTATCTAGTTTTCAAGCTCTGGTTCAATCGTAGTTATTAGAACATGTTTAAATAGGCTCCGCAATTTATTTAATCAAACAGATGCAAAAAGATCACCTAGTTTGGATGAATTAGATGGGAAACTTGAGGATTGAAGTGAAAAGCAAATCAGATGGTCAGTTCAATCGCATATCTCATTTCATTAGAATATTAGTTCTTTGTTAATCAGGTTTCTGTCTACTTGAGTGATAAGAATTTTAGGTCGAATAAAAATAGCATAATTTAATCATTTTTAGTTTTTCATAGTCTTTACAATACGAAATATAAAACGAAACAGGTATTCAGTTTCCAAACTGCATAAAGTCACTTCAATAACTAGAGTCGGTAAACGAATCACTGCAATAGAGATCTAAGATTAGAATTTATACTAGACTATCGCATAGTGAAGTAGAAACATATACCAGTGCTTGCTTAAGAGTACACTAAATATCAAAGTAAGCAACTTTAAATATCAAAGAGAACTAATGAGATGGGAAACCCTGAACTTATGTGTGTAGATTTTTCAAGAAGGGTTAATTCAATATATACATATGAGCAAAATAATACAGTACTAGTCAACTTACTGTGTGCAAAAATGAATTCAACTCTTGACAGTTCATAAATCCTTTAGTTTTAGTGCTGAAAACATATTAAACGGAAAAGAACATTGAGTAGTCTATTTATAGTAGGGATATATGATTATATTTTCCATTGGTCCGCAAACTTCACTTCTTGATCTCTTGAAATAAAAATATAATCATTATCAAATAACTTGTTCAGGAGGTAACAGTTTTCATTGCTTTTTGCGTTTTAGTCCTCATAAATCTTTTCTTATCTGGTACTGGTCAACGTGGTGATGTCATTGTATTTCGTGTGCAGCAGGGGACTACTAAGACATATATCCTAACTAAAATCACTAGTTTATCGATTGGATAATTAATATATAAACTATCAACCCTAAAGATACTACATATTTGCATTCATGAATAAGTACAATATATTAATGACTAAAAACGTGACGTAAAGATTCATCCTATCGAAAAGCAGACGTTAGCTACAGAAACTTCACACTTTGATTTACTTTTAAAGCAACTTAAAATGTTGATATACCATGCATCCTGCATAATAGCACTCTTATATACGACTCTAAAACTATAGCAGACCTTTTCAGTGGTATTTTTGCGAATAGTGGAGAATTCTTAAATGGAACTGTTTCAATAGTCATGTATGTGACTAGTAACTCAATAAAACCTATCTGCTTCACATGTTTGAAAATTATTAAGGCTGTAAATACATTTAAGGTTTCGGATGCTCATGGAGTAGACGAAATTTCGTTTTTTTCTCTACAAATATTGTGGTCTAGATATTCCACTTCTTCTTCTTCTTCTTCTTCTTCTTCTAAAGCTGGTTACTCTCTCTATGGAATCAGGTACTTACCCTCACTGCTGGAAAACCGCGTGTCATACCGCGTTACAGATATGGAGATAAGACTGACATGAACAATTATCAGCCCATAAATGTTACTCCAGCTATCGCTAGGATTATGAAAAAAATTGTTAGTAACGAACTCTCCGACTATTTACCCACTGGAAAATTTATTAGTGATTCTCAACATGGATTTTTAAAAATCGCTCTTGCATGACATGCCACTTTGATTTCTTTAATTTTGTCATTTCTCAATATAACCAAAGATATCTAGTCTTAATGTTTTACTTTAACATTTCTAAAGCCTTTGATATGGCTAACCACCAACTTCTCATAGATAAACTCTCATTTTACGGGGTCCAAAAACATCTCTTTGCTTTGTTTGATTCTTTTCGCAGTCACTGACATCAAATAGTTAAGATTAACTCTTTCTTTTCGTACGCTGTCTCTGTAAGAAGTTGTGTAATACAAGGTGATGTCTTAGACCCTTTGCTCTTTTTTTAGTTTTTGTCAACGATATTTGCGAATGATTTTGTGTAGGTAAGCTTCTTCAGTAAGTAGATGATCTTAAAGTAGTGTATTCATTTTCTCCTCATCAGCTGAGCAATAAGCAAAATTACATCAGTTTAGAACTTAACAAAGCAGTGCAGTAGTGTTCAAAATGGCATCTGGAGCTTAACATAGCTAAATGTGTATGGATATGCTTCGGTGATGCATCACTCAACTTAGATCTTACCATCAATGGTAAGGTTACATACGGTAGTAGGCTTTGAACTTAGATACTTCTACGATTTTTTGTTTACAGAACAGGTATTGATAAGACCTCCAAGTCTCAACGTCTTATATGTTGCATAAATTAAAACCTCTATAACAATGAGTCACGTATTTTGATGTACAAAGTTTGTGTTCGACCACTCTTAGAATAATACAAGTTTATTCTTAGTAGTGTGGACATAAAGGAAAATTAAGGTTGAAATCAGTACAAAGACGATTTACACTTCGGATTCTTGGAACTGATTGTACGTTGAATTATAATTCCAGATGTAATAAACTCGACCCTCTATGGGAAAGAAGACTCAAACTAAATCTAATATTTTTCTTCAAAATACTTAATAAACTATCCTTTACATCCAGTCAAATAATTCAATTCTAATTACGACATCTGTAACTCCTTGTCATTGGTGAAATAAACCCATTCTAAGTCACCTCTTTATATGAATTACTCTACCTGTAAATTTTCTAGACGCTGGAACAATCTACAACAATTGATCCGTAAGATAAAATCACTCCCATCCCCTGTTCGCTGAATTAATGCTTACTGATTCTTTGAAAATCCATTAAATATTTTAGCGTCTGTGAGTGTATCTTATTCCGCAAATGAGATTATAAGAACTTTAGCCATTCTTATTACTGAATTTACTAAATAAAACCACCTACCTGGTGTTATTTTACGTTAGAACCATCCCTGGCAACCCTAACTAATTTGAATAATATCTAACATGAACAGAATATCATTAAATCACATGGTAGAGCTGACTGACATATTTTAGTCATTATTGCTTCGTTGTTTCGTACTCTATGTTTCCATTTTATTTTTTCTAATTGTGGATGATTATAATTAATTCATTATGGCTCAGGAAATGACCTTAAATACACTGTTCATTAATCAACCTGATGTCCACTTAAGAAGAACTAAAAGTTCCCGGCCGATGTATTGCATTGCTGTTATACATGTCATAAATGTAATACCTAAACAATTTTTGAAATAGTAAACTTAAAACAATTTTATATAATATGTTTGTTCTGTACTTTTAGTGTTACTATTTACATCAAGCTGATCATGCCTACGAACTGGCATGAATTCTGTAATAATTATATTCAGAATATATATTATAAATATCTAAAAGGGGAATTCGACTTTTCAAGAATACTTGAGGCGATGCACAAAAAGTTTTAGATGAAGAACCGTAACTGAAACATATACTTTGAAGTTCTGCTCTTAAGATTGATTTATAGGATATAAACAGAATGAACGGGGTTTCCAATAGGTAATAGTAGTGATGTAATATATTTTCTATGTAAAATGTATCACTGGTAAAGAAGAAACACGTTGTAATTGGTCACTTACTATGCAGAAAATAGGTCTGCTATGTCGTCTCGAGGCCAAGAATGGATGAATAAATTAAAGAAAACATCGAATGTGAAATTGTCTAGAAAAGTTTCTTCAATCTGATAAACAAAGAACAACATGGAATTAGAAATTTAGGAGTTTGTTAAGGTAGATAATGCTTGAAAATAAAAACGTCAATAAAAATTCAAAACTTAAGACAAATTTTATTTGCTTCAATAAATTAGGCATCTAAGCCATGCACTTTACTCTGTTTGTACGTGTACTGCATTCAACAAACTTGACAACATCGCCTTTACTTCTGATTCCGAATATGTATTCTAATTATTTTAGACAATTAGTATTTTCTGTGTCCACGATTGATTACTTACATATAAAATGTTGTTGTACAATAAACTGAGGTTTATTATCAGTATCTGTTGAACCGTGAATTTAAAAGATTTCATTTTAACATTCGCTTCAACTCTAGAGACATCCTTTTTTTCTACAATCGAAATTCTGAAAAAGACATGTGCTCAGTAGTGGTATACATGTCGTGAATTGTTATACGTTTATATAGCTGGGATTTTGTATAACGTATTTATTCACATAGTTTGTAGACATCCAACAATAGAACGTCAGCCATAATTTTTATAATAGAATAACATAACACAGGAAATTAAGAACTATGTCACGAATGTATTTTAAATCTTGTTCAACTGGTTGTATACAACGATAGTACGAACTGTCCAGTTGTTAAATTTTAGGAACTAGCTGAAATTTGTCTATCAAAGATGTTAAATTGGAACCTTAATATCAATTACGTCTGTGACTTTTCTCTAAATGCGAATTTTGAATCTGTTGAACGTGAAATTGATATGTACAGGCTATTTTTGAAGATGTGATAGAAACGTATCTGATTAAGCATAGCTGAATTGAATCCGAAAAGCAAATGAACTCATATACCTTCACTACAGATGCTTTTCTGTTTTTATTGAAATTCTGCAATATGAAATACTTTTAAGCTAGTTTCATAAGTGATTATATGCAAACTTAATACTTGCAATTTAAGACTGATATCATCAATGACAAGTATAATATGACTTGTAGTGATAATATATAATAAAAGAATATTTTAAAAACGTAACAATAACTGAAAATATAGATAAAGCTGGCCTGTACAATATACAGAGAGTCAGTAATTTTGAATTTATTTAAGGAAATCTTATCGTTTATTCTCACCAGGTCGATAGAAGTCGTTCATGCTTAGAAACGCAACAAAGGTTACCTCACACTAGTTTAAATGAAACCACATGCTATCAATCACATGCAAAATGTAAATGAAAACTAGATATAAATGACTTACGTTAGCATCGCTACTAATATAGTCTATATCGACATTGTCTGTAATAATTGGTGAACATTCAGACAGATAACTCCTATGACTTGGCAATAAATTTCCTTCTAATCCAAATGCTGCTAGAATACAACAATTTGGTATGGTAGACTTTCTATCGTGAATTAACTGCTCTGTTTTTCTCCATGTTGACAAATTCGAATAAACAATAATTAGATGTGTCCATCTAAGAAAAAGTATTATCATATATAAATAAATACATATAATTGTTGAAAACAGTATGAACGGTTTAGATTGGATAACTAAAATTTGATGGAAATTATATGATACAGTTTCTTATCTGCTGAACTCAAAATTTTAGTTGATAATGGTTTGAAGCGAAGAGAGGTTGAAAACGAAAACGTACTGTAAGATAATGTAAAATTGTACAACATTGAAGGATAAGTTAATTTTATTGATTGGTTAGCTGTGAAATTAGTTCTTTAAATTTACAGATTGGCATCACAGACTGATTTACGCTAACCAATCGTTGCTGATCGAGTAGCGATGGATAGATATGTCTGTCTAGTTTTGTGATCAAACCCAATAGTTTGAAGCTCTACAGGACATATGAGTTGGAATACAATTATTCACATTTGAAACCTCAATCAATTTGTGATTTGTATATTTACTATTCACTGATTCCAATCATACCCATCATATTCTTGACCTGATCGAAATCTATTTGTCACAGCATTCTACCAAATAATTGGAGATTCTTATCAAACTGAGTCATAATTTGTTCAGCGATCACTTGGCGAAATGGGGGTTATTGAATGACGGTTTTTCACTGAAAACGATCCACTGAAAAATAAGTGTTTACTGCGCAATAACTGGAATTAAACAACGCCATGTTTTATAAAATCTGTTAATTTGCTAAGGATTGCTTAAAAAAGAGTTAATTAAAACATACTGAAGAATCAAGATCATTGAATGTTATTTATACGGAAAAGTTTCTTATCCAGAGAATTTACAATTAGGTGCGAAATGCATTTATTATCAAAAAGAGATGATAATTATTTGTTTAAAGCCCTGGTAATACCTTTTCTATCGTCAATAGTTTTACAAATGAATTAACTAAGCTGGTTGTATGTCAAATCATTTCACATGTTTTAAAAGTAAACTTTATTACAGGCTGATATCAGGTGAAGGAGTACGGAAACTAGTTAAGACTGAACGCCCGTTATTTCTCCATCTATACTATGATGAAGTGCTGTAGAGTTATCAGACATTTAATAATGAAGTTGTTCGACAACGAGGCTAAAAGATCAAGCTGATACACTGGCGAGAACTAGCCATACAAGGAGCTGTTCAGTTCTCATGGTTTGGGATAGTTCTACAATTGATTTCACTATCTTCACGCGGGAGTAATCTACACAAACCATTCAACTAAACAAGAAATATTTAAGATGATTTCATGAAAAATTTAGTCAACTCAAATAGTTATTGGTCTACTTAGTCCAGAGCGGTTAAAATTAAAGTACTTCTTATTGTTTTATATATCAAACACTAAATTTTTGTTTTTGATCTTGGTAACTAAAAACTAGAATTAATTTTTCCAAGCACAAAATCTACGAACTTTATTACAGTTTGTCAGCATCAGGTGCACGAACTAAATACTAGCGTTAATATTCTAATTGGGGTTCAAACTTAGTATTTATCACTTCAAATGTCAACTAATTATTCACTAAGCCGTTGAGTTCAGATATTCACTAATTCGTTCAAAATGAATGTTCTTTTCAATTGTTGGAATCTTACTGATGTTTACATTGAAGACTCAAAATGATCAGTATTTAGTGGCATATTTACATTTTGACTTGATTGCTTCCATATTTCCTTGAGTTACACATTCCAATATGACTAATTATTTGCAATTTATTATTTTAGTAACGGGCAAATTTAAATCTTCGGATAAGACTTCACTTTAGTTTAATAAATTACTTTGATGAGATGTCATAATTATTACAAACACCTTTTCGCAGATTAGAGTAAAAGGTGTTGTGGTCTGCATAAATTCAGAATCTCTCATGACTGAAATGTTTACTCTGAAATAAATTAGTTAACTTACTGTTTCCATAACAATTCCAGTGGTGCCAAATCAATACGTGTTGGATAATGAGTAAATACTAGTCTAAGTAGGTTATCTTTCCATAACTAGAAATAATACAAAGATTCTTTATTAGACATTAAAACATACAAAACCACCAATTTATCCTGTTAACAAACGACTCAGTTCAATTATAAAGAAGGAAACTAGGTTGATATTATATTTGATGACAAAACACACCTTCTGGGCATGAGTATGTTTTATGGACCAAGGGTTGTTACTAATACTTGATGACATGGTTACAATGTTTTCATTATTCCAATTGTTATTAACAAGTGATCTGAATACAATAGTCTTTTTGTTAACTACAATTTGAAGATTTTGTTTGATCTGTTATTCAAATGAAGCAATGATTTAAAATTAAAGAGGAACAAAATAAATATTTGAAAAATAAATAAATCACTATAACTGAAACAAATTCAATGATAACACTGATCATTGCCCATTAAAAAGTAGTAGGTTATACTGTCATTATTGATAACTTATTAAATTGATGGATCAACAAACACCCATGTATACTATTCGGTGTTTTTATCATATTGTTATGTTTGGTATTTATTATTACATCAGAGAGCAATTTAGGAATGTGAAAAATATAAACTTCCACGATAGAAACGATTCATTGTTTTCTTAACTAATTGTATCTTGAAAATGTCAAAGATACTTGAAAGAAACAGTTTTTAAAAACCTTTGCGCTTAGTGAATATCCTACTGGTTGTAATCAGTCACGGCCTAGACTGGAAGACAAAACGAGAGAACTATTCGATTTAAACTACTGAAAGATTCATAAATATAATCTTATTTTCACTCAGTAAGTTGTTGATTTGCTGACGCCGACAAAGAATTTTTCAAGTAGTTTTTCTTCGATAAAAATGAAACAGTGGAAATTCTATTTCATGACAAGCACTTCTTATGTATCATGTTGAAAATCACAATTAATTGATGAACTCGTATGTTATAAGAATTTACAGAAAATGCCTCTGTAACGATGTATAAACAGTATTCGAAGTAACAGAAATTTGAACTTCGACTAGATGTATGCAATTAAGGCAACATTAGTAGATGATCTGGGTCAGTGGCCATTTATCAGGTAGCTACATAGTGTTGCTGTTAACAATTAAAAGGTAAGACAGTCGTTCTTTTTTTACCCTTAATTGTTCTCTACATTACCTGACCATAAGACTAAGTTAAACGTCACCTGACATATAGTTTAGACAGATGAAAATGTGAATAAGTGTTTTTTTCCCCCGGGAAAGTCACATATGATTAATTACACTCAGGAATATTTGCAAGATGGATAGTAATTGTGTGGACGTGGTTCAAATAAACTGGTGCATTGTTTTGAAGGATTTTCATTTAACAACTTATTCATACAATGAGAAATAATAACTGAATATAATGTAATAGCTCGTTATTTTTAATTGTCTTTTTTTATTTTTGTTGAGATAAATTAGGATATATTTAATTAAACAGAAATTCAAGCTCATTAAACTATATATATATATATATATATATATATATATATATATATATATACAATTGAAGAAAACAGTGTGATCTATTCTTCCTATTCTCTATTAATTTCAAAAGATGGTAGAATAGCCAATCAGAAACACAATTTCTATTATAATTAATTAACCAATAACTTTTAAATGAATTAATCTTTTCTTTATAAATAAAATGAAAATAATCAATTCCAGCTTGGAATTTGATTCATTTTGTTCTAATTAATCTAAGCTTAATTGTAATTTAAATCTGATGAAATTAAAATTAAAAAAAGATTAAATTACACTTAAATGAAAAAGCAAGAAATAGTCAAAATACAAACAACACGAAGAGCAATTGTAAACAGTTTAATCTTTTCATTCTACTTTATCTCGTGATCGACCTATCAACTTTTTTTAAGTCAGCTGCATCATTAATTCATTATTATTGTTATTAACTTCTTTTTTATTAGGAAAGAATGAGAGTAAATTATCGTAACTTTAATTATATTGATTGATTAATAAAAGGAGAAAAGGGGTTATTTTAATAGGTTAAATTTGTATTATACAAAGTAGAGTGATCTATTTTGTAATACGTATCCATCTTATGGAAACTTCGAAAGTTTATTGACTCATATTGAATGTATTTTGAATTGATGGATACACGAGTTATTAATATTCTTTGTGAGTATTCATTATTTTCCCTAACTGCTCAACTGGAATAAGAAAACAAACCTTTTTGGTCAGTAATAAAGATGAAAGTTTATCATTGTATATATTCTTTCTAAACAAAACATTAGCTAAACAATGACTTGAAGAGGATATTGTGTAGTTCTATTAATACTTTAATTTCACTTTGAACACGCCAAATTAACATCATCAATTGATTTTAAACATCTAAAAGGCAATAGATCCTGATAATGTCATCTATCCTCATACGACATTCAATTTGACGTGATTACAAAACCATAAATATTACTAATATGAACCTTTCGTTCAATTTATTTGAGCTTCACCAATATTTTTGAATTATGCATTGGTGGAAAAAAGAATCAAATTACCCTATTAAGCACTTTAAAACTAGATTAGTGAATGAATCACTTTTACCAACGTGTTTACAGTTGTTTCTACTTATAATTCTCTCTAATGTTACTTTGTTAGTATAGCTTTGACAAACATCCATATAGATTCGTCAGTTTATGTGTTCTTATGTAATAGGTTATAATGGTTTTAATCTTCAGAGAGGTTATAGATTACTGGTACAAATCCGCAAAACCAACCAAAACAGTGATCCTTAAATTACTAGCTTTCGGTGTCGATGACTGTTCGTGAAATAAACGATTTCTAACAATAAACTGTTCATAAAAATTTGAAATTATTAACTTATATTGATACTCCGAAATATATCAAAAGATGTCTAGTAGTTTTTATTGTGGAAATAACATTTGCGTATTGTGTTATGTTACATAATAACTAATTGAGTGCGTTCTTACAAATAAAGGAGATATATAATGTTAGTAAACATCTCGAAATACCATAAAATATGTTATGATGAATTTAATGAATTTTCCTTTCCGCACATATAATTTTTGCCATATTGAATCTAACATTACTGTTCATTAGTATAAAAAATCTTTAACAAACAATTGATCATATTTTCTGAGGTTTAAGATAAACATAAATTACTATTTACCATTGTAGTTTAAAGGATTTCGGAAGTGACGTTTAACCATCAATAATATTGTGAAAGCTCCAATCTTAATATAAACTTAAATTACTGTCTATCGTTTAATTGAGCAAGTTTGAAAACTATATAATAATTTATTGCTTATATACTAAATTATTATGGAACCATTTGGCTTAATTTTATTTGAGTATTTTCGTTACTACTTCGCAAACATGGTACATACATAACCAAGTTCACGTTAACTCTGCTTATGGGAAATCAAAGTTGCTCATCATTACATTATTGTTAAGCACTTAAGCTGGACATATTTGTTTTAAATCATTGATCAAATTTCTCCCTTTTTTTAAAAAGAAATTGAATCGTATTTCTGTCTATACATTTTTATGGATCACAATGACAGAAAATTCTACCCTACTCATCTAAATCAACCAACCTATTATTACTATGACAAATGAATAGTTTCATTCAGTTAACTACTGGTGAATCTAGACAAGATACCTGAATATGTGCTTTTTCATGGAGATATTTACGCGTAGACGTGCTTGTTAAAATGTATTCAACTACTGACTACTAACTATTTAGGTGATCAATAAAATCCAAATCGGTCATTTGACAGTAGGTGAGTAAATTGTTTAAATTTTGCTGGTAGGAATAAATGTTAGTATAAAAATCGTCATACTGTCATAAAAATTAGGTGTTTGTTTCGAGATAGAAGTTTACTACTTCCTTTATTCATAACCATAGATATTAAGCAGATATGAATAAAAGGACATTTGATTCGTTTCTTTATATTACTGCTAAGTGGCTTTAAATACTTGATATTTTGTCAATCATAAACAATGTAGGACCTAGAATATACGTTGATCCGTCTAATTTACCACAACATATTAACATACATATAGCTTTTATTAAGTTTCTTTGACAACAGTCTTTAATAATATTTGTTCAACTTTTTGTTTGTCAAAGAAATAATATTCACTTACCTTTAAAGTCTCAGGATTATCTTTGACTAATAAAAATACAATACTGGAGTGGTCATATATTCCTTTATGCAATTTTCCATAAGCTGTATTTGTTCTAGATTCGAAAAGCCCTTCTGAAGAAACCTGAAGACGTATGAAACTAGTTTCCATTGATTCAAATAACTGTCAAGATATTTAAAAATCAAAAAGTCTGTTTTCAATAATGGGCTCTGATGAAATAGATATTATTGACAATGAATAAATACATCTCACTTTATATTCATTTCGAAAGTTTCGGTCTACTAAGCATATTTTATTGCATGAATAAGCCGATCAAAGCGATTAACAACATAATTAACAGTTTAGGGCAATACAGTTTCTCACTGGGGTGAGATGTATGTTATTCCTGATGTGATGTTGCAGATTATGGTAGTGAATCAAATCACAGTGACGATTAAATGTAATGGAGGTTACACTTTGGGGAGATGGGTTTTTAAAGGCCATTTGACTCAGTAGGATGTGTTATGGAAAATATTAACTAAATATCATTATAAGTAGTACAGTGTGTACATATATTGAATTACCTTAAAACTAATTTATATAATATCCACAAGATATACGATAATTCACAATTTTACGTGCATACTTTTAAAATACTACCGAAGCCATAATAACTAGGTATCTTTTAAAATAGAAGCTTCTGATATGGAAAATAAAATAAGGACTTCAAAGCACTTTGTAATCTGAACTGATTCTCAGGAAACGTTTTAAAGTTGCATTAAACATCATATTATAGTGATATTTATTACGCTTCAATCAGTACTTATGCATTCCATCAAAATCCTGACTCAAACGGTGTTCCAAAGTTATTAGGCTTGCATAAAGTTGATATGTACGCAAACGAGAAATCAGTTACATGTGTAATTTTCACTCATATGTACTCAACAACAGTTTCGTCATCCTAATATAAATAAGGTACTACTAACTATATATTGCTAAATTTACCAAGTTATTTCTAACAAATCAAGTAAGAAATTTCCCTGAAGCTCATAATACAATTGACTGCTGTTTTCAAACAATAACTAATGAAGTTGCTTGGTTTTGTTTGCTTGAATCTTAACATTGATATTTAGGACTGCAATTGATCAGTCTCGTATTGGCATATGTACATTCTGTGCGGATTACGTCGGCATGGTTTTAAGTCACAAGTACTATAAGCAAAGATGAATGGTGTCTAGTACTGAAATCCAGGATGCGTGTTTCATCCTATTGGGGACGTGTCAGCTGGCTGTACCTGCATCTCAGATTCCCAAAGTGAACGCCAACTCTGAGATGCAGGTACATCCAGCTGACGAGTCCCAAACAGAACAAAACTCGCGTCATGGATTCCGCTGCCAGTCACCATCCATATTTAACAAATAAAAGTTTATATTATCGTGCAAAAATTTGATCAGAATATTTTTTCTTCATAATTACTACTTTAGGAAACAATTTCATGTCATCACAAGTCCAATTAGTATATCATCCGTGAGATCACGTTTTGATCTAATGTTTTACTGCCTAATTATTGATCAGTAAAACTTTGAGCTCATAGGTTGAACATAAGTCGAACATAAATTTCTTGTACAAATAATTAAACTCAGTGGTTTCAAATATACAGATGTTTTTTAACCTCGTTAGACGCGAGCACCACGTAAGTTTACATATGATTAAAAAACTGAGTAAAATCACTTTGCTGCCATACTTCTAATTTCATCAGATAAATAACAAATGACGACGTTTATCGTCCATTGTAGTGCTTCATTATATTCTCTCAAAAGAATTTTCTTTAAGTTCTGTATTACCTGAATTTAACTCAGTTAGTGTTAAGCAAATGCCTTACAACAAATGAAAAGTAAAATGTCATCGTATTACTTACATCATCACTATCTATACACATTTCAATATCTTCAATATACATGAGATCCACTGTGGTAACAACCTAAATGAAAGAACAAAATAAATTGACAGTCAGAAGTAGCAACAGATTTCGGGATTTAATTTGAAAGCCGATTTATCTGAAGTGGCGTTGTTTTATTCCATGTGCTCGGTATATTCAGTACGTGCATTTTACAGTATATTATTTGAACTTATATTACGTTAAACATAAAATTTCTTTGATGAAACCTTAGGAGAAATGAAATTCGAAGAACTTACTTTCAGGATAAACTCAACATAACTATCAAATGCATCTGTTTGAATACTTTGATAAATAATCCAAACAGACTCAACGGTTCTCAAAGCGATGTCAGTCAACGTCGTAAAATCACACAGTCCTCACAAACTCTCATCTCAAAACTAAGTTGATAAATAATAGAATATCAGGAAAGATACCTTCACTTTTGGTACCATTTCACATTCACGATGATAACGCTGAAGAATAAGCAAATGTGACTAAGAAAGTTGCACTAATAAACGTCATATACATCAATACTGTGTACGTATTTATCTGAAAATTATTGTGATTTGAATTTTTAACTAGTGATTCACGGATGATTGTAAAAAATGACTGTAATGCAGATATATTAAGTTAACTATTTCTAACTTGTTAACGGATTGTTTAAAACTGAAGAATTATTCAAAAAATCCATTAAAGTTAATAATTCAGTTATTTTTCGACTTCATTTTTCCATAACTTCATCTACTGTATCATTGGTTATTAGAGAAAATAACATTCACAAGGCCATTTCAGGAGTCGCTCAAGTGTGAAACTAGTATTATATATATATATATATATATATATATATATATATATATATATAATCATAACAAAATACTTGAATCCCAATCTAATTAGATTTGATTATAGATAACAATTTCTGATGAATTTGACAAAAACAAAAAATAAGAAAACGACCACCTACTTTTTGTTCTATTGAATTCCAATAGATAAAAAATCCCCACAAATCAATTTGTACGAAAACTTTATGCCATGTCATTTGTTTCGAGGGGTTTTCTGTTTCCTATATTGATCATATAATCAGTGGATTATAATTAATAAAGCACTATATAAAAAACCTAAAAATGTAATGAGTTTGAGTGTCCTTGTAAATTCTACTTATCGTACATGTGGAGCTCGAACAAACAACTGAAAAACTGTTCAGTTTCATCCTCATTTATTTCAAGGTATCAAAATAGCTAGATATTTAAAAAAGGCCACTAGGTCTTCTCCATTCCTAAAAAGGCTCTAAATTACTAGCAAAGATTTAGGTTATCCTTTGACTGTCATGCATTTGAACTATCCTTGTTGGTCTCTACTTCTCTTTTAAAGCTTCGACGTTTTGGTGATAAGTCCAACACATCAACCAAATCTGACATCTCGTGGGAGACTCACCAATTAATTTACATTATAAATCAAGTAGATCCTTCTTACAAGTAAATATGAATGGAAAAACCCAGCAGAAATCAGCGATATTACAAAGATTCAGTTGCTATGATAGAGATTAAGTGTTATTGTAGTTGTGAATCAGTTGTGTAGATTGTTACAAAAGTCTTTTACACTTACGTATACAAAGATATCTTTTTAATCTGCAATAAGTTTATATTGTTAAAGGCGTGACTTTGACTTTTTCACATTGATTTATAAATAATGTACAGTGTAGAAAATCAACAAATATAAATTCCATTCATTATTTCAAAACTCAAGTCACGTTACAATGCATCTAGTTCAACAAGTGTTGTCTTTATTCTACTACTTCTTAAAGATTCTGAATAATCAACAGAACGTTCTGATAATTAAAAGAGTCCAAGTGATCCCATTTATATGATGTCCTTCAAATTATCATTGTGCTAGAGTATTGCACAATGAAGTAAACGACAATCATTGGTTTTTCCTCATTTTCAACATATATCTACATGTCTAATAAATAATTTAAAAAACAGTGTATGATATGACCGATTTCCACTTATGATAGACAAATAAATACAACTCAGTGGTTTATTCCGAATAACAGAATATTGATTGTCAAGTGTTTCATAGGTTTGCTAAACAACTTATTCATTTAGCAACACAGCACAATAAAGAAATAATTGAGAGAGAATAAAGATATAACTTTTAAACTGGGTTACAACTTAAGCTTTCCCAGGACAAAAATCCAGTTGAAAGTCTTATATGATTTTATAACGACTTGATCACAAACCACTTAATTTAACAGTGTCATACAGGCTTCTCTAGTCGTATTATTAATTGTTGTTACGTAACCTTAAGATAATTGGTAAAACCATATTATACAGTTAAACTAACCGATATTCAGTTAGTGACGTTTATTGTTGTACAAAATGTGAGACGTATTAGCAACTATTATTTGCTTCATAAAGCTTCATGTAGAATAACACATAAATCCCATAAGAATTTAAATGGAAAATCATATAACATAAAACATACTACATTATGTGGAGTGAGAACCATATCAAACCTTTATTTCTGAGCCAGGATCTATTCAAAATGCAAGCCAATCGGAATTTATTCATTTTTTATCCATTTGGATATAAATGTATACACCATTTATGAACTCCGTTACACATTTACAAATTTATCTAAATTTGTTAATACAGTAGACAATGAAAATTATTATCATAGTGGACTAATGTAGTGGTGCCATTATAAGAGAGTTGGCTAGAGGTAGCCGTTGCTCATATTGGTCAATATGTAACTTTAATGAGACAAGAATTTACACTCTTGACATTTGAATCTTAGTGATGTCTAATTCTACATTAAACCACATTACAAAGTTTCATATGTCTGGATTTGTCAAATGCACCGAATTTGATAACTGAACTTAAAAAGCTGATCACTTCTGTTTTATTATGAATAATTCTTTAGGTGACATCTATATGTGATGAAAATTACTCTTCTATGTTTCAACAACTTAGTCAAAGATTTATTCACCTAAAATGACTTTAAAAGTTTAGAAGCAAAAATGAATTTAAGCATTACATATATATATATATATATATATATATATATTATTCAGAAAAGGGTTTTTGTGGATATCATAGTAATTTGATAGTTTGATTCATGAGTCAGTTGAAGCTAAACAGCGATAGAAAACCTGGAAGCACTGGAGGGCCTAGTGGTTAAGTGCTCGCGCGCGATACTGACAGGTCCTGGGTTCGAATCCCGCGAGGTCGTGGACGCGCACTAATAAAAAGTCGAACACTAGAACGAAACGGAATACAGTGCTCCCGAGTTTTCCATTGTGGTCTAGCTTCAATCAACTCATGAATTCAACTAATATATATATACCGTTTATTGAAATAAATAAACTAATTTTTTAGCTAAATAAACTTCCATTTTAATCAGTTAATAATTAGGTTTTGTAATTTTTCTAAATTTTACAATATTAAATTGAGCACGATATTGACGAAACTTTAGAATTTGTAAATTACTTTATTATTTAAAATAAAAGTATGGTTACATCTAATAAATAGAATGACTATATAAGCCGATAATGAAATGTTATCGTCACTGAAACATCTGTTTCATAGAGAAATCATTTTTGTTTCTAATGAGCTCATCATTGAAGGATTACTTTTTAAGATGATTTCTTTCATTTTTGTCTACCATGCTGCTATCATAGTTATTCAGCATTCCGTTTTTTATATCTAAACTAATATAAGCTTGTTGATCAATAATAGACTGAATAAATAGTTGTCAATATTGATGTTCTTACAATGTAAAGACAAAACGTTACCAGAGATATTTTGATTTTGTTCTCAATGTGTTTGAATAAGAATAACATAAAGACAACGGGAACAAATTGTTATTGTTGATGCGTCATTCGTTTTGTTTTTTCTTACTTTTTTCCTCTAGTTTTATTCTTCCTTGTTTACAGTAATTTCGTAAAAATGCTTGGAAATTGATTTCCTTGATTATACATATAGTTTTATTTTGATTTATTAGATGCGTAATTGAAAACCTAATATTTTTATTAAAATTGGTGATTGTTTATCCATCTCCTTCTTCTAGTCAGTATTAATCATGTAATTCATGCACTTTCAAGTTCCCCTGTTGTATAAACACCAATGTAGTATATATATATATTGTTCCGTCGAAAATGTTTTTCTTATATAACCGACAAATACAAATTTTCCGCGCTGTTTGTAAATAATTGTCTTATTTTGCATCTTCGTTGTTAATATAAACATCATTTTCAGTAGAACACCGTGTAACAAATGTTTTAATTCGAATTGTATGTATATTTCTTAATTTACGGAAATGTCATTATGGGGAAAAAAGTTAAACATTGATAATGAGCTATTTATTTACGCCATTGAATAATAGTATTGAATATGTGATGAATGAATGAAATGTATACGTCAAATGTACAAGTTATTGTTATATTGTAAGCACACACGTGATTACTTAAACACTGTTTTACTGTATAGACTTTAGAAACAAAAAATAGGAATATAAGAGTATTCGTCCTTGCTTTAGTATTTGAGATACTAAAACTGATTTGCGCTCTTTACTTTTGCTATTGAAATTCTGTATAACGCACTAGTTTCATAAATAGGGTTTGAATAAGCATTTTATAATACACTAGTAACTATAAATTAGTCGAACTTTATAAGTTGGGAAATAGTGAAAAAACAGCTTAAAATGGTTTTGTACTTATCACAGACAATTAATATAACTAAACATTTAATCATTGTCAGGATTTTCCTTGAAGGAAATATTTAATCTCATTGTTGAATAGATGCAGATAAACTGTCAGTTACTTTTTCAACTAGCGATCCTAATAAAATCGCCCTAGACATATGAAAATCTTCGACTAATTTAAAGTCCTTTAATGAATTGATAATCATTGTAAACATCAAAATACTTTCGATTAACTTTTAGCTTTTGTTTTTAATATGATGAGGTTTACTAGAAATACGTGATCAGTAAATGACTTATTTGGACCTCATAATATTGTTCTACTCAAAGAGAAAGATTAATGTGAGTTGTTTTGATTAAAATATTTTGAATGATTTTCAACATACCTGGAAACAAAGAGAAAATTCATCGCCTTCAGTTAATAAATTCGGTACCGGTAACCAAGGCAGGTTAGGTTCACTGTGCTTATTTTGAATGTTATTTTTCAACATTTCTACATATATCAGACTTCATGTTACATCATTGTCAATTAATAAATTCATATTCTGTAGTATTTTATATTCACTGAAAATATGAAAAACAAATTCAGCATTGAAATATATACGTTAAACTGATATGTGTTACTAAATATGAATAGTAACGTCCAGGATTTTCTAAGAATAACTACCATTTTAACGTACCTACTGAATTTATTATGATGACTGACAAAGTCATTCATCTGAATGAATCATACTCTATTTGATATCAAATTTTACGCAAACTGAGTTATAGTAATTATGTTATAATCTGTTGAAAACTCAGACTAAGATTAATAAATTAAATGATGCGGATAAAACTAAATATTACAGAATAACCAGACACATGCCAAATCATTCAGAGTAAACAGTAAAACCAAGTATATTGGTATTTTGAGAAAATAGCATTTTTCAAAAGCCGCTATTATTATACATTTTGGTTTTGTGGAGTTCTTTTATATACGTTTTGCTTCAGGCTATTTAATACAAGAGATGTTTTATGTATAAGACTGAATTCATGAATACATAAAGAACTGACTCTGTTCAGATATGAAATATTTTTGCCAACATATATTACATTTATAAAAGTTTGTTTATGATAGTTATTCCAAAACTGTTACAATGTGTGTACATAATTTACTTGATTATACAACTGATACAAAGCATTCCCATTCGTCTACCAAACGATTTCAAATACCTCTGAAAATAAAACCTGGTGGTAGATTAATACTGATGATGCAGTTGAGTCATATTAGAGATCAAATACCGACCCCTGTTTCAGAGCTTGTGTAACCTTCATCAAGCTCACAAAAGCAATTTCTATCTATTTAATCAAAGATCATTTTAAGGGAGGAGCTGATGCTTTTCACTTAGCAATCATTTTTGCGAAATAGCATTAGAGATGATAATTTCTGCTTATTGTAAAATATTTGAGGCAAATATGGATATTAACAGAAACTTCTGTATAGCTTATTATGATATACATCATATTAGACACTTAGAGGTTACGACTTCATGATTTGAACAATTTTCACATTTGTTTTTTTTATACCTCAGTGTCTAGTTCTTTTCAGTGTCCACCATAAATTTTTCCTCAATCTTTATTTCATTGTAATTTAACTGTGAGATGTTTTTCAAACATAAGCACTATTAACTTTCAGGAGTGTTTCTTGATTGTAAAGTTTTCAAATAAAATTAGCGTAAACTGTACCGTTTATTAATTAGTGGAGTAATTTAATAACGTCAAAGGATATATATATATATATATATATATATATATCATCAAATGTCTCGGTACCATCATTAGTTGTCAAATGAGACATATTTTTTGAGGCAATAGACGAACAGCTGTTAATAATTGAAACTTATTCAATTTATTCGATAAGCTAGTAAACCACTAAATAAACTGCACAAGGTACGAATCAAGGATGAACTGTCTTTCAAGCTGTTATTGCAAGAAGAACGCATTCCACGTCAGAATCATTATGCTTGGCGAGGTATTTTCGATAACTATGTGTATTGGCATTAAACATGTAGATTGGCCCAATTTGTTCATTGTAAAACTTTGACTATTATTTGCTGCGTTTTTATATGTTCGACAAAATAATTCGAACAACTGTCACAAAACAAGTTTACGTCAAGCGACTGTCCAGATGTTCGCTTCCACTATACACAAACTTTTATTCCTAGTAGCTTAAGGGCGGATTGAGTTTTGTTATTATATATGACTTTATCGTAAAGGATAGACCGAGAAAATTGAAATGAATTATTCAGACACCTTACATTATATTATATACACATAATAGGCTGATTAACTATTAAACACGACCTTATGCTAAATATCGACCAGTCAATAATCCCATGACTACGTAGTCCAGAAATACTAAAGAAACTGATCGTTATTCCACCGTGATTAGATTTGTCTTATTTGAACCCTTGTTTAGCTTAGTAAATAATTTATGTAGCTTAACAGCAATATTTATTTGTATTAACATTTCGCTGTTTCACTGGCTATAACATTCGAAGTTGATCGATACCTGACCTGAACTAGTTATCAAAGTGAACGTAACACATACATCTGACTTGAAAACTGTTTTGTATTTTCTGCAAGAACGTAATTTCACTGTCTAAACACTAAGGCAGTATTCTTGATCCTATATATTGTGATAGTGAGTTCATTTTGAAATATATGTAGTCGAAAACGATAAGTGATGCCGTAAATTTATAGTGGTCAACCTAATATTAATTTAAGAACTGCTTCTAATGCCTTAAATGATTTCCTACACCGATCAATGGTTATGAGAATTTTGTGAAAGGTTTCCAAGCTTCTAGTTAGATTATTTACAAACTTCGGGATAAAAATAAATTCCACCCATCTACAAATTTTTGGAATAAAATTGGTAATTTATGTGAGAATAATAATGATAAACCTTTCGCACCAAGTTATATTCTTGCTGAAAGTAAGTTCTAAGAGATCAATCAGTCATGGAATTGCATCTAAGTTGCGTTTTCAATCTTCATTGCAACATCTCTTTATCTATTTTTTGTTGATAAATCACTATTACACAAAGGATGATGGATTCTACATGTTTGTGTTTACATATTACTGAGAAAGGTTTGCTATTCTTTTTAGACGAGACATCAAGAACGTCAAGTAATTTCAACAAAATAAAACTCTCGAGATAGAACGTATACTGAAATACATTCATTCACCCAAACGTTCCGTAAGTATCAATCATTAATGTTGATTTTGATGTTTAGAATGGCAGATACAGACTTGTAGATAAACCGTCCAGCCCAGAGAATATAAAATTATCAAAAGACAGGCACACAACCTAAAACGTAGTGATCATCTATTTCTAAGTTTGCTCACGACATATACTTAAATCTTCAAAGGAATAGTCAAATAAATTAAGACATTATATTATTGAAGAATGAGCAGTGAGCAAAATTACTGGTTAGCATACCAGATGTTCTGGAACCATAGATTTTTTTCCAAAACCAAGTTTATAAATAGAGAAAAATGATTATCTTGATTATCATCTGAATAACGTCAAATCATGTAGATAGCGATCAAGCACCCTACTAGAAAGTGATGGACATAGCCGTCAGATTACAAGCAAATATATAACGCAAGTAAACATTCAAAAACAGGACGACATCGATCAAATAGCTATTCATATTTTGGGATAAAGCGCAAACAAATAGCAACATAAATATGTTATTAAATACATGATAATAAGACCGAATTACAAGATAAATTAATTAGTGACTTAAGGAATAATTTTAAAAATGCATGAAGAATGAAAATAAATCTAAAATACGGTGTTCTTCTTTAGTGGAGACTTTAGATTTTAAATGCAAAAGACATGATGAAACCCATATGATAGTAATCTAACGTTCATCGGAGACTTCAAGAAAAAATCTTAGTCATCAACCATGTAGCAGGAAATGCGGTATTGGTTGTTAGTAAAGTTTTGTTGCTAAGTTGGCGAAGTTATTATCGATAAATTTTAACTCACTAGTTTGGTAAGTTCATGATATCTACTTCACCTGTACATTTCACTACATGGTCATAAATGAAAAAATTAAATTGCTTTAGAGGAAAGCATCTACTGTCAAATAGGCCGCAGTATTTTTCCGTTTATAAGTAGATATTAATTAGTAACGAACACTATATTCATACGAGTTAGTTTCATTCTTAATTAAAAAATATTATGAAGAATCAGTCACTTGAAAAACAAGGAAAAACTTTCCGAATTGAATCAAATGAATAATATTATCACCGGACACTTTCTGTTTACATTAAGATTCGAATGAATAACCTAACAAATATTAGCCCATAAGCAAAGATTTGTATGTGTGATAAAAATTATTTGAAAACCAAAGAATCTAGAATTAAACTCATAAAACATGAAAGATTTTTCGGTGAGACTATAATTTATAGACAACCTTTGAACGACGCTAAAATGACCTCGAAAGGAGTTATAAAGCAGTTTGACGAATAAGGATTATTATTTACAGTTGATGGTTAGGGTTAGGAACTAGATTTAGAGTTTTCATCACGAACTTACATCAGCTATAATGTCAAAACTCTACTTAACCAAATGGTTGAATGAATTTCGCGCTAAAATATAAGACTTGTCGTAAATCTGATTGGTTAATCCATAAATTATAGTCTCGCCGTTTTTTCTTATTTTTCCGCAGAGTAAACTTGTAAGATAACGTCATGTGCAAATATATATGATACCTAATATAAGTTTTAATGAATGAAAGAAATATGTAAATAATCTGATTAAATAGTAAGTAGGTATTTAAAAAGTATGTCAAATGTCCTAATACTTATGAGCTGAAACGAAATATGATTTCAGTGATAATAGAAGACTTTCTTTTGACTTCAGTCCTTAAATTGGTTTTATAATTCGTCCAAGGAATAGTGTTGATGATGTTTTTATATATAAATGAAGACGTTCAAAACAACTAGCTGATCTGACTTATCAAGATGTTTTTACTTATTATTCAAGAAAATTTTTGACATAAACGTTAGGTGACCGATACAGAGAATAAATGTAATTCAAGTAGAAACAATTAGTAAAATATAAACCAATAAGTTTCGTATACACAGGATTCTGGGAGCTTATCTATTTAAAGAAAACCTAGTTATTTTTTAGTCAACTTTTAAGGCTTGATCTTGACAGAAGAGACATTCATTAAAGACCTCACTTGTACCATACCAAGATATGTGTCTTCTGGAGTTGAAAATTTACACACTGCTCATAGATTTCGTTAAAAATCTTCAATTTTTGCGTGAAAATGTCTTAAGTTATGTGATTATAAACTGATGAATATTGTACAATACTGTGAAATGAATCTATGAATTACGAAATATTGGATTATTATAGGAAATACAATCGTAAACATTATTTTTCACTGCATTTTCATTTCTACGTAAAATGGCACAAATCTCATCAAATACATACGTATATTGTAAAAAGAACTGAGAAAATACTTTTCAAATAACGTGGGAGGTTAGTAATTTGTAAAACAGGCCAACAACTAGCCATGACGTTGCTAAAAATTCATAATACCTATAAGCGCTTTGAGTGGTCTCATGAGGTCTACCAATCCTTACATACTTTTAAACAGGACTCTGTAGCAAGATAAAGATTCATGTAAGCCATAAGTTTTTTATCCATAGCTTATGACAATACACGGGTATCAAGGCACAAGTATTTAGAAAAATCTAGTATACCCATCACCAATTACTTATGTTTTTAACTTTGTATATCTTGATAATATTCAAACATTTTGTAGCTTTGATTAGTGTATTAATAAATAATAGTGGTTATGGTTGAATAAACCTATTTGAATAACAAAACTATGAATTAACAAACTGTTTAATGCAATCAAAAGTTATTAGTATTGAGATACTTAACTTTGTAAGTGCAGCATCATAATAATTTTGAAAGGAGATTTACTAAATTATTTTTACGAAATTAAAGGAAGTTACTATAACATGATTAATTATTTTAAATGATTATAAGAATAAAACTGTCAAATTTACGTCATTTAAACTATTTCAAAAGAAAAAATCATAATTGTGACTGAAATCAAGGTATTCTAGAGATATTAGGTTAAAATAATGAATATATGCAGCAGAACTTATCAGGATCAGGGTTTAATAATTCAGGTTTATCTATTACAACATTATTTGTTAAAGCTTAATTTGGCTATTTTAAAGCAATAATTAACACTATTCTCTCGGTTATGACAAACAACCTAAAATCCAATCTTTTCCAAATCACATTCATTAATTTAATAATTGAGATCATGAGCTAGACCACTATGGAAAACCTGGAAGCACTGGAAGGCCGTTTCTTCCTACTGTGTGACTTCTCAACAATGGGCATCCACGATCCCATCCAGTGCTTCCAGGTTTTCCATGGTGCTCTAGCTTCAATTGACTCATGGTCTCAACTATTAAAATTATTATAATATCCGCAAAAACCCCTCTTGAAATTCATTATTGTTTAACCAGTTATTCGATATGATAATGAATAAGATTTCTAACCTTAGTGAATCACTAAAAATCAAGTGTTACAGATGAGTTCACTCTGAAAACTTATCTGCCTATAAGTCTTAACTGAACCGGCTATTGACTTATCTTTTTCAATAAATATTACCGGAGGATTTTTTGTATTTATGGTAGTTGACATGTATCTTGCATAAAATGACATATTACCATTGCTTAATTTAAAATGCACGTGGAGTAATAGATCAAAATAATATTCTGACCAGAACACTACATTAGGACTTAGTAAATACTCATTCATGTTCACAGAAACAGCATAAAATTTATGACATGAAATATAATTGGCTTTATCTTCAAGGGAACTGTAATCAGTAACAATTACCGGTGTCAGTTTTATAAACTAGAGATAATTGTTTTTTTAATTTACACAACAATGTTCTATACATCACTGGATAAAACAAAATCTCTAAAACTCTTGTACCGTGTCGACAATTTAGTAGTGACCTTAAGTCATATTACATACATTTTATATGGAAAGAATAACAGTTTTGGGTTCAATCATTGGTACACAGCTGTAAATTGAGATGAAATAGCTGTCTGATGCTTTCAGATTACTAGTGATAACATTTTTAAGATGAGTCTGGTTTATAATCTACTAATGGATGTCATAAATGAAATAGTATTTGTAAAGATCTAAATCTTCAGAAAAAACATCAACTTCGTTGCTGATCCCATAATTCACTTTTAATATATAACTATTGTTGTTGACTGCATATCGTTTACAGTGAAATGTTTTCTCCAAAATAAGCCTATATATTAAATTGGTTTTCTTCCGATCGTATCATCCTATTTATACAATCGATAACGTATTCTTCTGAAGACAGAATAGTTGGATGACAGTTTTCACCTAATGAAGAATCACCATGGACAGTGGGAAGCTAAATCTGTTTAGTTTTTGATTTGGTATTTTCTTTGCGTACTCATGACGATATATGAGATTTGACTTAGAGTTTTTAGGCCCTTGGGCTACTACGTACAACTATAATCATAGTGTGATGTGTGCTACTGATGTCAACAGATGTAAGTAGTATGCATCATCGATTGGAAGTGAAATACCTGAAGGCAGAAGGTTAAGAAGATTAAAGAATGGAGAACGAGAACAAAGAATGATTGAGGTGGAAACGAAAGAACAATGAAGTCTGAGACGATTGGTTAACATTTTGCTGTATGTTTCTGAGACTTTACTAAGATGTTCTGTAATTTTGTATTCAAATACATTTGGTTGTCCCAACTTGTGTTCTCGTTCAGTACAATAGTATAAATCATAATTTTAACAAAATTAAATGATAATGATTATGCTTTTGTGTCAATCATAAATTTATGATTAGATTCTGACAAGCGTATTTCGGAATTACACTCCAGTAAACAAGTTAAACGCTAACAAGAGAAAGTTTTAATCTGATTACTGAATAAGTGAAGTAAGCAATCATACACTTCATTTGATATGTAATTTTGTGTTCTACAATAAACCAGGAGTAAAGTGAGAAAAACAGCGTATGAAACGTCATATGATGAAAATTAACTAGTTTCCGTTGTCGTGGTAAACTGAAAATGAAAGGATATTAATAATATGGCTTACCGACAGTATGTCATTTTTCTAATAATTCTGATATTGTGAAAGTAATTATATATATATTACAAAACTGTTTGATCATCCTTATATTGAATGGAAAAGTTAGACAGATTACAAGATCACATTGAATTATGGACTTTCTTCTGTATTTGATATAGCTACATCATTATTAATGATCTTTTTGACATCTGATATATGACGATGTTAAATATAAAAAGCACCTTAGTGTTTAATGACACAAATATACACATGTACAACTGTTGAGCATATTTATTTTGCCGTACATATTAAAAAAACCTCTATGGGAGATTTTAGATCATAAACTGAAAAAAATGTCAAAATATTTTAATATTTCAATTTAACTCAAAAAATACAGTAATCAAATAAACAAATAACACTTTGGTTTCAAACGCTACAAGTGTATTCAACAATTCGAATTGCATCATTCCGAATAAACAATGAGGGTTTTTAAAGGAAAAACTAACAGTTGCTTATAAAGTAGTATCAAAAATAATCTTGCGTTTGACAATTGTTAATATTTAATTACTTTATTGTATTCTATAATCAATAATGTCAAAGTAATTCTATTTACCACGCAACCTTTTATTTGATTTGTTTTTGAATAAATTATAGTAGTTGGGTATGAGTATGGTATGTTTATATATGTTTTTATTAAAAAGGAAAAGCCATCAGTACAATTAGACAAAGAAGACATTAAAACAGATATGAGAAATAGATAAACTATCAAAAATACTTAGTAGGTTACCAATCAACTATTACTGTTAATGACCATAAGTTTTAAACATCGTTAGGAATAGTCGTATAATCATTAATATCATTAGTAATTCTATCAGAATAAGATCAGAAGTTAAAACGTTCAAGCATCTTTTCTGATACTCTAACCAAAACTTTAATCCCTTATTGATTTAAGTGGGGGCTGGTAGCGCTAAATAAATTTTATAAAATATATAATCTTTATTTGAACCCCGAAAACCCAAACCTTTTTAATTTCACAGGAAACTACGATTACTAAACACAGTTCATTCACTCTACCTGAGTTCAGTATTTCAAAGAGAAGCAACATAAGTTGTTTCATCAAAAATTTATATCAAACTGATAAGAATCTGTAAATTTAAATAATTCGACTGTATTTATGATGATGAATTAAAAAATCTCTCCGAGTGATGGGTGTATGAGTAGTATCTTTTAAATGAAACATTTTGTCACTTTTTATGTTTATAACCTCTCTATAAAAACAAAACATTCTTGTTGCAAAGAGTTTGTCACATTAAGAATAATTACTATAATTGTTGATAATGTGTTCAGAGTTACTGAAGAATTTCGACAGGAAAGTTTGTTGTGGACAAAGAGGATAGTCAAACGCACATGCTTTATGTATTGTAAAAAAACTGATTTTATCACAAATATTTAAAATATCTATGGCGAATAGCTATGTTAATTTTAAAAGAGTCATTGAAATTTACTTGAAGTCATACATGAACTACTGAAATCACAGATAACTTGTACTTTTTATTCATGATTAATCTCTATTGAGGCGATTATTTATTTAAATTATGAAACAAATTTACGATAATGATTTACGCAGAATTTCCTAGTTATTTACACGGATAAAATTAACGTTTCGGTTAATAAGATGAAACATTGACTTGGGAATTAATCATTTAAAGTAGAAAGTAATTTAATGTTTACTTAATCTGTGATTAGATATAGAAGAAGAGATAATCTGAAACTATTTGAAACTTATTATTGCTAGTTTCTTTTACGCATAATATCATCATGTGATTTGGTACTTTGATTACAAAGTATTAACTCTTTCTTGATTGCATTAAATAACTGATTAAAGAAATTTACCGTTTGATAAAAGGATGACTAGTTCTTTTTTAGTTTATTTTTTTCTCAAATAAACGACTAAAACAAAATGAAATACAGATTAAATTAGTAGTAATCACAGCTGTTCAATCATCAGAATTATTTACAAACTAAAAATGTCTGTCCAAATACTCAAGGAAATACACAATGAAAAGTGAACCGAGGGTTTGGTATAAATAACGTGAAAGTTAAATTTAATATCATCCTTTTCGTTCAGAAATATTTGCCAGAGAAGGACTAAATAAAAATCAAACTATTTATTCAAATATTAGTATCTGTAAATCTGTATACTTATCAAATGGAAGAATAGTGTTTAATCTCTTTCAAAAATATATTATTGAACAATAATCAAATATATGGTGGTAACTGATGACCAGTTTCTAGATATAATTTCTGGAGTTCGTGGATGTTTATTTCTGAGCAGCTAAAAACTGCGACAAAACGGCCATTCAGTGCTTCCAAGTTTTCCATGATGATATAAATAGGAATTTCATGAGTTAAAATCTGAAATTTTCATTATCTTTACAAAACCGTATGTTAAAAGTAGACAGTTAATTAATTCTTTGCTTGAAGTATTGTTGTACCCAATTAAGTCATCTTATTTGACATCCCCAGCCATGAATCATAAGGATATAGGGATAAAACTTACATACAGTTGATATTCATAGCATTCCATTCTATGCTTCTCAGAGATGCATATTATCTAATAGCATTTGTGTGGATAAAATTATTACCAAACATTGACATCAGTTATAGAGGAAACATAAATCAGAGAACACCAGGGAGCAATAATGCGATAGTTTGGGACTCACCAGTAGTTTGTTCAATATTTTTAAATGACTATTGATTACGTTTCGCGTGGTCTCCAGCCACTAATTATAGGATGAAGTTTCAATAAATCTTTTAGATTCCCGTGGTATGAGCATTTAGCTTTGGCATTCGAATAAATAGTTAATTACTAATGATCCCGAATTTAAAGTTATATTGCGTCATGAATTGAAACAGATAGGTAACTCTAAATCTACATGGCCTATATTTTAATGAATTTAGTGGTCACAGTTGACCAGTGCTAAGGATTCGCAAACTTAGGCAAAATAGATGTCTAGTACCTCTAATAAATTCCCCATCCATAGTGTATGAAGTCGTTCGAACTAAATAACATCTTGAATCCTTATACCATCATAGCTGTGCTATCTTAAAAACCCCTAACACTCAGCTTCTTATATGCACTCAAATATTCCAACTTCAGTATTTCATAATTTATTCAACAAAATGACCTTATTTATGTCACAATAGATCTGATTTAGAGAGGACATTATTATTGTTTTATTCAAAATAACGCGTTTGTCGAAGTAATTTTACGCTTCGTGCAATTCGAGCATTGATACATATATTCTACTGACAAATTTCAATCTATTGTTGAAGTGCGTATCTACTATTTTCAAGGTCTTAGTAATACAAGGCTGCTGTCAACACACAATGCGACTGAAATCTATCTAACTTAGACATCCCTGGATCTCAGGTACAAGTTGATACCCCAACTGGTAGCAATTCATGGGCAATGTCACAGAATAAATTATTCTCCACGACAAAATTTCATCGATACAAAACATTCAGCTCTTCAGTGCAACATTTCAAGACGAAGTTTTAAAAATGCGACGGTGATGAGAAGTATCATACTAAGACGAGCTAGCAGTTCAGTTTTCTATGGTTTTCAGTGGTATTCGAGGGAACATTTCAACCTCAAGACAGATGAATCATCAGTGAGATTAACCATTTGTCTACAACACAACTACAATGTGGAAGATTAGTATAATTTTCCAAGTTGATGAATAGAGGTAATCACATGAGAACGGTAATGGATGAAATGTAACCATATAATAATAATAGGACGAGTCAAATGCGTGAATGTCAGTGGAATATATTTAGCTGGAAAGAATTAAGGATAAGATAACGTGCCACTTGAAAAGAACAAGAGAATTAAAGAGAAACCAAAAGAATGTATATTAAAACGTAAAGCAAATTACGCAAATACAAAAGAAATCAAAAGCGTGATAAAAAAGCGATCTTACCAACTGATTTTTTACACTAATCTGGTTTTACATAACGCATAATCAACTCTCTTGAAATGTATGAGAGTCTGTTGATTTAGTTTACGCGCTTAAATAATGAGTCGGATACTACATAATTTTCGTCGAATGAATGTTGTAGAATATATGATTTCACAAAACTGTTCCATAGCCATTCTGAGCGGTTCATCTTTGGACATGGGTGAGGTGATCGTCAGGAAACCACCTATAAACTTAGTACCACAGGTAAGGATGAAAGAATAAATAAAACTCGAGTTGTTCAAGCGAGGTAGAAGGTTTTTTCATTCTGATTCTCAATATCCGACTACTAATGAAGGACACCAACTCTGCAAGTCACAACCAAGTCGTTGGAACTTTGATTACTTTTGAATGCCATCCATCATGGTATTTATTTATTTTACTGAACTTCAACAGATGAATATAATGATCTATCGGTTCTCATTTGACACCCGAATATTTCATCTTGTAGTTGTGTCATTGATGTTTAGTCTCATACCTATCCTCTAATTCCTAGTCTAACTCGTTTATTTAGTCACTAAATGCGTTTATAAATCAAATTGATTTTTTACTTAAGTTTCGATGGAAACATTAAGCACTTAAAAGTTGAGGTCTTTGTTATCGTCCTTAGATAGTACAGAAGAAGAAGGCTTCAAACTGAATTGAACTTGTGATATAGAATGAGTATTTCTCTCTCTATTTCAATAGTATTATTAAATTAATTTTAAATGACTGATTTTCGTCTGACTGCTTATGACTTACATACCACTTGGCTTATTGAAGAGCAAATGTTTTAGATATTTGAAAGGGATGTTGTAAATATAAAACCAATATTATGCTTGTATTTATTTGCTAATAATAGGTAAAATGCACAGATAACATAACTAAAACAAAATATTCACCTGGTAATTTATGCCTTTTAGCTGTTGTTTAACAGATGTCTATTTTGTTTATTAACCTGTAAATCGTTATTAGTACACCTGATCAAATTCATTGACCAAATACACGAATTTTTACTTATAGGTATATATATTACATACAATTCAATCTTTCTAACAATGAAAAAACAATCATATACCACAATGTGTTTTTTTCTTCAGAAAATGCGATTTTAGATGCTGAACATCCAATTGTTAATAAATAGTCCATTATGGAATTTGTAAAACAAACATGGCGCTATTATTATTGATAATTTTTTTTTCTATTTTTGATTTACCAGATGTTAACACTAAGTGAAATCAAAATGTAATAGTTCCCCTAACAATAGAATAAAACAACTGTATACTATTGTAGATTGAAATCGTTTGTATTGCATATCGTCAATTTAACCAGGTGATAAGCAATAAATTTGCATCAGTGTAAACAGCTAAGAAAAACGTTCGTTGTATTGCCATACGCGCCGAATTCTAGTTCTTGGAACAAAGGAATTTTTCATATGATGAGATAATAGAATATTTTAACTTTCATGTAAAGTTTTCAACTGTGTGTAGCTCCACATTTACTTGTAATTTATTTTGCATATATCATAATTTGAGAGCTTTCAATTTATAACATTGTTTATGGTTTAGTGGGAAAATACTAAACTTCTGCCTCTTAACAGCGTAAATATATAAACTAATCTTTCTTCTAAATTACGTTTCGAAGGCTCCATTTTACATTTAAGAGAAATAAATGTCAGATGCTTTATAAACACAAAAATCTCTAGTTTACGTAGGCTTAAATAATAATAGTAATAATCATCATAAAATAGGAAATCTTGTAAGTTATGAGTATTTTTGTTATGATTGCTTTATGTAAGACGAACTCGGTTACCATGATAATCAATAATTGTATTTTAAACAATGACTTAATATCGGAATATAGTGTATGCTAAATTTTACGATGTATTGAGTACTGTAATCTCTGGAACGCTTTAATCTGAACGATTTGAAACTCTATGAAATCTCCATTTTAAATATTAGCCTATTAATATTACAAATTTGTTTGTTTGTATCGAAACTGTACATCACATGACAAAGTCGTCTCAGTTGTATATATATATATATATATATATATATATATAATAGTAGGTTTAAGAGATATCTGAAGAAGTAATTAACTATTTCGTTTCATACTATATAATACAATTATTTTAAGTATTCCGCGAAAAAAGATTCCTATCAAATTTGAATGGCTTTACAAATTGGTTTAAGTGAACTTTATCCTAATAAAGAAATTTAAATTTTTCTTTAAAAAATTGTCTGAAATAAAGATAGATTTTGCGTGAAATTAGTTGATGCGGGTGAACAGTATATAAAACGAACTAAAAATAATTTAACCCAAACTAGTGACATACTACAATGATCTAATTGTTTTCAAGGGGGTTACTCTATAATAGATCCTACTGATTAAGGTATGGTTTTATGGTATAATCCTTTCATTGGCACCATAATAAATTACAAATAGAGTTTCAATTAAACAGTTATTTTACTTATATATTTTTATTTATATGAAAATGAAAACAACAAAATTTGAGCACATTTATGTGTCATGAATCAAAGTTGATAAATATAAAAGGATTTTATTTACATTAACAACAAATTTTTGGCTGCTGAAACGTACTATTAATAGCACACATATCTCAAATTATTTTTAAACTTACTATTTTATAGTAAAGCGATATATTTTTGTATAGTCACAACTGTGAATTACACTCTATAATTTGTCTCATGATTGTTATTTCCTTCGAACTTTTTAGAATAATCTGATGGTATTCGGATAATTGATTGTATTAAAAACCATCATTTGCATTGACACAATAATAAAATCATACAACTACGCATTCAAAACATCATTATCTCGAGGAAATCGTTTAGTTTTAGGACAGTTTATGCTAAATTATTTTCTGTTTTTTCATATGAGTATTTGACATATATTCACTTGGGCAAAACTTTATATATATATATATATATATATATATATGGATGTGTGTTGATGAGCATTAGTTTCCCGTTAAATCATTTAACTTTTATCAATTACTTGTGCATATATCTATTTCTGTATGTTTGTATTCGTAATTCAACACCGTTCAGTTAAATAATTATCTTACTCTCACTACCCTTCACTTTGTTCTTTTGTTTTTATTTTTCCTTAAATTTCTTGTTTTCAACAAAAATCAACAGCTGATTGGTTTATCCTAATAAAGTGACCAATCATAATTTTTTTTCAATTTTTTATAACATTTCGATTCATTATAATTTTTTATCTTAGTGTAGTAAATTATAGGCTGCACAAAAGTATGTAATAAATCAGTTGTCTAGTTGAATAAATCGATAAACTTAAGATACGACAACTTAATACTTTCAGTGGAAATAATTCACTTCGAATGAAAGATAGACGGGGTTGAAACCTTGTTTACAACGTGTGTTATGAAAATAGAATGGATAAAAATGACATATTAGATTACGTTTTGTTCCCTTCACTATTTTCTTTAACAGATAAACAATGTATATTTATTTTAGATTTAAACAAGAGGTAAAGTATTTGAAATAATAATGAACTGCACAAAGTAGGCAGTTGTATGTCCGTGAATCTTCTTTACTTAGCTGTGTCATGTTTTATTTCCTGACCTGGTTAGTTTAACTGATGAAATCTTGTTTATACTTCTGAACAACATCACCAACTTGAGTTAAAAACAGTTAATAAAAGCAACCGACTATAAACAAAACCTTCGGGATTGATATATTGGTGAAATGCTGAAGCAGGAGATGATGATACTGTAGAGAATGACGGTGAAATCACTTCAGTTAAACTAAGAGCATCCACCTGAGCTTCAAATCATGTCCATTTTTTTAGTACATAATCATGCCGAAGATGCGGTATTCATTTCTAAAATTCGTAATTGCGTTTCATAGATTAATAAACTGTACCATGACTTTGAAAATATTTAAATAGTCATTAATACTGGTAAAAAAATAAACCATAGATAACTTACCCGAAACGAGATATCAATCAATTTTGAATTCCATGTAATATGTTGAGAACCAGCTTCGAGTTTATGCAGAGACATCAGTGTTTTTTGTTAAAGCTATTCCAATCACTTAATGTTAGCATCGAAAAGATTTCCTGTCATAAAAGTCTCTATCTATTCGTCCTCTTACTATATCATTAAACAAATGTTTGAATAATAAGTTTGTTGTATTGTATGAGAATTTTTACATAAATTAAAATGAGTGAACTCGATTGAACACAATAAGAGACAGTGTGACAAAACGTCTAAAGAGAAAAGGATGTCTATAGTGACACCTAAAATAGCTTTGCAAAATGCAACGAATAATTTGAAGTGCAACGTTTGTATGCAGCTCTTCAGAATATGGACAGTACTTGTTCACCTGTTGGTGGATTTAACAGTGGACACTGAATTTGTAATCCAGAAGCTGATGGAGATAGTCGAGGACCCCACAATGATCTATCACATTTTGACCTATGTATGGTATTTCAGTATTTATGCCCTAAAAGGACGGTGAACGTAAACTTTCTGATATAAGACTGTTCAGCTAGTACCCATATTTACAGAGTATACAGTGTATATAGTGTATTTAGGTCTGTTACAAATTCTCTAGACGTTTATTTAGGGTTAATCTTGTGCTTTCTGTAAAGTTGTATAGTTAAGGTGATAGGCCATATAGGCAACCATCACGATATCATGAATTTGATAGTGATATAATCTACACTTTGGCATTCAAAACAGGTAATGATGATGTTAGGCTTTACCATTTTTGTAAAAATTCTCACAAAGAAGTAAAAATGTATAGCTATGAAAACATTATATGAAATGTCACAATTACAATGTTTGGTAATTTGTTGTACAATCATATAAAATACAACAACCTTTGTTAAGATCTATCTGTCTACAAAACATGAATCCAAACAGATTGATCTAATCAATGTTAACAGCTGTAAATGTTATTTACTGTTATTAAAAGCTGTTTCATTTGCTACTGTGTTTTTGACCACAGTGAAGAATTCGCAATAAACAAATACAAATTATAAGCAAAGATTTATGGCGGCCAGCATTGGAATGACACTGGATTCGAGTCGTGGAGTGAACGTCAGCTATGGGATGCAGGTATATCCAGTTGACTAGTACCAAATATGATGAAACGCGCGTCCTAGATTCCACTGCTAGCCACCATCCACCTTTGCTTATAATGCTCGTGACTTAGGACAATATTGAGGCAGTTCGCACAGGATACACATATGCTAATAAAAAAACTGATCAATTGCAGTCCCAAACATTATTGGGAAGATTTGAGCAAACAATACCAAGTGAATTTAAAAATATCAACTGTTACTTAAAATTGTAATGAATATGTATCTCATTTGAAAAAAATTATTTTAAAACAAGCGTTTTCGATTATCTCATTATTGCATAAGAGAGTAAGTGCATGAATTTTGGTGAATTCGCCTATTATTTCTTCAAAAAATAAGCGAAAGGCACAATGAATAGACACTGATAATACTAAAGTAGTTAACAAGTGCATTGGTTCCAAGTAAGTTGTACATTTTATTTTCAATTGTTTAGAATCACGACAGATTATGGGATTTTTAAAAAAAAATCAAATGTACATTAAACTATTTAGTAAAAATGTAAATACTTCGTCAAAACAAATTTAAATTAAGAAAATTATTTGTATTAACTGCATAGTTGTAAAATATTTAACTAAAATGTTTAAACAAACACCTAATGTATGATGCTGTACATTGTACATCAACAGATATAAAGATGTGGATTAGTTTAATGTTCAACTTTTATCTTCAGGCAGCGAACTACCTGGTAAATAAACACAGTATCCAGTTAGTTTATTGGAGAAATAGGAATTTCATTGATAAAATTGGGCTACTTCAAAGTGTTATTTATTTAAGTCTTGCAAGCATTTTGGATAAATATAAACATGAAGTTCAGGTAGAGGTTTGAAACTAAATAATTTAGAAAATTCATCATTTTTATTCGGTATGGCATACTATCTACTGAGCTAGATGACGAAGCTAAAATGCTATTCTATACTACTTAATGTAGTCTATTGAATGTTTTGCTGGTAATTAGTACTGTAGTTCAGAATTTCCGTTTTATCTAATGAAAGGATCGTCAGTCGGTTATCTGTAGTTACCTATTACATGTAAACTCGTAGGGGCTATACGGCATAGAGATGGGTCAGATATAGTATTAAGTATCAGCAATAGGAAAACTTCTCGCCCATCAAATAATTACAAACACTGGAAATAGCATTATTTATAGGATTTTTAAGCGGACCAGTTTTTAAGCCCTCCTACTTTGAATGACTCAAGGAGTAAATTGGCTTTAAAGGTTACGTCATCTCAGCTGGGATACCTTTTGTAGGAGCAATAAACATTTGATGATATTTTGCGTTTATATTTGTTCAAAGTGCAAAATGCTTGCTGTACGACAATAAATTTGAAGTCAAATGACTTTGTTTGTTGAACGTGACAAGATGTCACATATTTATTGTGAACAATATCACAATGTGTTTTATGTAGGACTAATTTATAGAATGTTTCAAAAAATCAAGATTCTAAATTCCTATTTTTTAAAATGATGAATTGGATATTTAACACACTTGTACACAAGGTCATTTGTCTGAATTCTAGAAAAAAAAAGCCAACTTATTCAACAAAGTCGAACGTTCTCACGGTGGTCAATTCGTTGACAATAAAATTGGATTCAATAATATTAAGCTACGCTAATACCAACTTAGGAAAAAGGAACTAAATCAAGAGTAGACGATAAACTTTGAAGATTAAAAATTCTGACTATATGTTATGTCTTTATAATACATTCGAATGAGAAGCATTTTCAGTTGTCCGAATCAAAGCGCTGTCTGAAATATCCAATTAGAGACTGTAGCTAATTTGATTTGTGTTATTTAAATAATAATTTGAAGTCCTTGTAAAAATATTTGTTGTGATCAAAAAATTGGTAATTCTTGCAAACTAAATTCATCTTAACTTCTTCATTACTCACGAAGACTGATACAGTGTTTTCCTAAAGTATTTTTACACTTCAGTAAACCATCTGAGTTGTAACCCTCTGTGTGAAATTTATTATTTGATGGTTGTTTGAACATTATAGTTTAGTATAGAGACTTTATTGTTAACAATACTGATACACCAGAGAGGCGAAGAGCTTTCATATATTTTACTTTGTTGATAATGAAAAAATAGATTTTGTTAATAGAATGGTCGAATAAGCATTATACCTTAAGAACTGACCTATCAGTCGAATGAGGCGTTGTTAACTGTTTTTATATGAACTGTGGTCGTTCTGGACTCCACCGTTAGCGACTATTATATTTCGTAAATTGCCCTCAGTAGAAAATTATGTTATAAATTAAGTCGATGACATCACTATCGAAACTGTGTGGCGTTTATAAAAAGGAAGATTCTCAATTATATTACAGACTATTTTAGAAATAAATATGTAGAGAAAAAACAGAAAACGGAAAAACTCTCAAAACATGTATTATATAACAGTCATCATTGTCAAGCTTATTCATATGGAAGACTTTATTTTTAACCAGATAAAATTATACAGCTACAGTAATGGGAGTGTTTTAGACAGTACATATTAAAAATTCAGCCTTTTAAGTGAATATTTATTTGTTTGTCAATCGTTTGTCCAGAAGTTCTTATTATCTTGACTTTATCTAGGATGCTTTATGGTTCTTTGTAGTTTTGGTTACTAAAAATGGCGATATCTGCTAGTTTTATTATGGAAATTTGACGAAGTCAGATTCAAAAGGTGTGTTTTTGATTTATAATTAAATTCAAACCGTTGTTTTAATGAAACCGAGTGTGTTGATTTATATGTATTTTTTGATTCCTCATAAAATCATTTGTTTTCTTGATTTCTCGCACTTGCGTTAGACTGTCTTTCGTATATACTTTCAAAAGATCTAAATCTTCTTTTTTGTTAATCTGTCAGCAAATATCATGTCGTTTACTTTTTAGACGGAATTAAAGTTAAACTTATTAACATGGTAACTTATTTATTCGAGTATTAGCAATCCTCAATAAGAACTTCAAACCATGGAGAGTTTGAACTTAACTCAAATGTTTTATAATTCTATACGTGCGATTACTTGATATATTCTTACAGTTATAAGCATATAAGATTTGGTTATTCATCATGCCTAAAAAAATTTGATTTAAGCTATACGGATACTATTTCAAAACAGATCATTTCTCAGTTAAATGCATAATATTATTTCGATATTTTAAAAGTTAATTAACTTGGACAAACCGTTGAGCCCAGTGTTGTAATACTAACTAACTTGTGACGTGAGTTTGGTTGATACGAAATCAAGAACTAATTAGGTTTTGTAAATAATTTAGATTTCTTTCATTGTGTTTACTTTTCTGTTTTTCTAGGATTTCTAAGGTAAAGTGTTAAGCATACATTTTTGGATAAAGCCTAGAAATGCAAAATAAGAACTGCGAACTGTTTGGTCACAATATTCAGCATAGTTCGCAATCTTATTTATGAAATAAATTATTCTTCGATGCTCACTTTATACTAAATTAAACGATTTAGAAAACAGTAATCATATTTATATATGCGACAAATCAAATTATTCTCTTTTAAATTGCATGTTGACCTATCTATTCTTAGAAATAGCAATAAAAAATCTGGAACTGACCTGCTGATCATAATTAATTTGATTTATGGAACTAATTGACTAGACTAATTATAGAACGATAGATAAAATATCTTTTTTAAAAATATGCAAGTTCAAGGTCACTTGTAGAAAACGAGGATTGCCAACATATAAAAATAATCACTATTTTACGTTTAGCTAACTAAATAAATATGTTCTGGTTATTTAAATTCATGAACTCTTTACTAAAATATAACTTGGTTCTTTTTTTAGTTTGCATTTCTGAGAACTTTGGTTAATGTACTTTTATTTTAAAAATGTATCAAAAAGTAGATTTGACTATGATCAATTGTACAAGTCTTAGCAGTAAATATAGTATGTGCCCTAGGTGGAGATATAATGAATTTTGTTTGAAGGAACCTTGGTGATACAGTGATAAGCATTATCTTTTGAATTTGGAGTCCAATAAGTAACTTCTTTTTTTAGGCATATGGCTTGCTGTGGTATCCGTTTATCGTTTTAAAGTTATTATTTACAAACTTAATGAGAATTATATCAATCACTAAATCAGAAACCTATCAATGAATAAAGGTTTTAAACGGACTCGAAAAATTACCTTTTGAATCTACCTGATATTCTTTTGACCAGATTAGAACTGAAAGGCTTGGTTTTACGATCCAAATTTTCTCTCATATCACAATTTGAAATGAATGAACCAAAAATATCAGTCTGAAAACTCATATAATCACTTTTCTGAATCGAAATCTTTCTTAAAGGACAAGGTATCCCAACTACATGCCAGGTTCATCGACCCAGCGAAACAATGGCGCCACATCAGCGCCTCCTTAAGGCTCTTACTTGGAAGGACATAGAAAAGTTGTAAATAATTTGGGACATGATGGTTATGTTGAAGTAGTTCGTGCAGAATATACGTGTGCCAACAGAAATAATTAAAATTTTATCCTTAATATCAATAATGGGACAACTCATTCCTTTACTATTAATGATGTTTTTATTATATATGTGATATCAGTTATAAAAATGCTTTCTGACTATTTTTAGTTTATTAAACCTCTTATCAGCCATGAAGCATCGCCACCGACCTAGGATCTCCAACCGACTGTGTTCTGGCCTTTCCTTACTAGTTATTACCAAGCACTACTCATCCTTTTGATATATGCCTCCAATTCTTAGCGTCATGTATTATTTGATAAGCCTAATTTTCTTTTGCTTTGAGAATTTCAAGTTAGGGTTTGCTTCGGGATCTACTCCAATGACTTCCACAAAAAATATGTCCCCATGATGCTTTACTAATACGTCCCTTCACATCTGCATGAGATCATGTATTCATCAGTGTTGCTGCTCAAGCATACAAAGGCTATCACCTTTTTCAGAATTTAAACAACAAGTGTGTTTTGGTTATTGTCCGCTGCATCGCTTTCTTAGTGAATGTTGAGGCCTACCGATGTGGAAGCTGTTGATACACTGGCCGTCTTTATCCGCGCTTGTCTCTGTTTATGGTATAGAATGGCTAAGCCATTTGTCACGTTTTAATTCTCTAGTTGCACCCAAAAGGTCCACAGTATTCAACGCTTCTCCTGAGATGTAGAAATCATCATAATTGTTACGTCCTTTATTTGTCTACCCAATAATACACACGGGAGAACTTGCCTCTATTTAGGTTAAGGATAAGATGCTTAACCATCAGGCTAGAAATGCGCGAGTCTTAATTGGGACTAACGGCCTCGGGCAGAGACGAAAACTATTATATTACCTTAGTGGTTGGCAAGCGAGAGTGCGAGAGAGAAGACAAGTCAACTGGAACATTACTCGATTTCTTCCTAATCCAAATTAGTGTAAAGAGATACATAAATAAATAGATGACTAGCACGACCACAACGCAAAAACAATTAGAAAAATACAATTATGTCCAAACTGGGCATTAGGGTAGAAAAGGTAATACGAAAGGTGACGTTCAAACTGTAATGACTGTGGAACAGAAAGGGGTACGACAGTGAATCATCAGTTATGGTTCATAGAATAACCTAGGGATAGAGCTAAATGTTAGTAATTTACGAACTTCGAATTACTTGATATAACGTACCCAAAATATCTTTCGTTGTTTGTCACGGCTTCTTTATTCCTCTGTTCATACCAATAATCCAGTCAACCACCACAAGAAAGAGAAGGTGAGAGAGTTATTAGCCTTGGTTGACAGCAGTCTTCACCTGAAATCGATCTATGAGTTGCCATCCATGCACAAATTTGCAACGCAATCGATCACAGGAGTTCTGAATGATGGTGACAATCGTTTCAGGTATGCTATAGTGTCGGAGAAGAATTCACACGCTTTTTTATCTACGCTATCGAATACTTTTTCGTAATCAAGAAAGCTGATGTACTGTGACAAGTTCCATTCAATAAGTTGCTCAACAATGATTTTAATTGTTGCAATTTGCTCGGTATATGATAGATTCTGTGAAATCTAGCTTGTTTAACTCGTAGTTTGGTGTCTACTGTGCCTTTCAAGTGATTTAACAAAACTCAGAAAAGTTAACTCCCACTGATAATATTGTGATGCCTCTATATAAATCATACTTACTAAAATCTTCTTTCCTTGTATCTTGATGAGATATCCTTCTTTCCGGTCTGTTGGTACTTGTTTTTCAACCGAAATCTTTGTGAAGAGAAAATGGGACATCCTTGCAATCGCCTCCACTTCTGACTCGATTGTCTCAGCTAGTATGGTATCAGGCCAAGCTCTCTTGCCACTCGTCGCTTGACTGATCGTCTTGGTAATTTCTTCTATTGCTGGTGAGGTACCAACTGTAAGGAGGTCTGTGTGGGGTTGTTCTACGTCTAATGGGTTCAGTGAAGCTCGTTTATTCAAGAACTTTTCAAAGTGCCCTGCTCACTTGCTTCGCTGCTCTTGATCTTTGTTGACTGAATTTCCTGCTACATTCTCGATTACACTAAACCTTTCTTTCAAACTTTATTTCCCTTGTTAATGACAACTACTTTTAATTGGCTGAGTTTGTTAACATCTCATAGGAAGTCCGCCCGCCTCGGTTTTAGCTTGATCACCATCACGTGATGTTATGATGCAATATCAGATTACCTGTCTATTCTGATGGAATTTTGTTCTCTGAGATGGGTGGTTTGGTCATTGATCTTTCATTGTTCTTCTGAACGACATCATCGGCACAAATTTCAAATAGAAGTGAAGTGTTTGGATTTCTTCACATATAGCTTACAGCTTGTCCTGCGGACCTCGATGTTAATCGGTTCTTGTTGGACTTAAACCTACCATTGTTTACTTCTTTATTTCGGGAGATATAACCAATCAATGAGCTTCACAGATTCCAGGCAGAGCGACGTTGAATCTTCTCATTCCCCTGCCAATTAAATGGTCCTTCCCATCTTCCGCATTCTGTGGACACTCCATGTACATATATTATTGCTTCTTTGGTTGTCAAAGGGGACACCGAACTCGTGACCTCCTAGGAGTTTTGTCTTTCACCATGAGGTGTCATAAATCTTTTATATGAAGACTTTTCAACTCTTAGAGCAGAGTTTAAATGGTTTAAATGACTTTTTCTGGCTAGCGCTTTTTAAGCAAGGTTAATGTTATGGGCTCCAGACGAAGATTTTTATGAACATAACCCTCATTAAATACGGGATAGTATTTGTATTATGATTTTCTAACCTGCAATTAAATTTGTTCACCACATGTCAAGACATTCAAATAAATTTTAAGAATTCAATCGGTGTGTTCAAGTTTTCGAATTATTTTTTGAGGGAGAAATGCTGAAGCATACCTTTTTAAAAATAATGGGATATAGATCAGTCTAGTTGTTCGTATGTATGTTTTACCTGATTATTGATTAACTTTATTAAAAGCACGTATTCCAGCTACAAGAAGACCATCACTAAGCAAGTAGGTGCTCTTTATTTTTGACATCAGACTACACATCTACGAAACCTTCTTGTGACCATTCTTTGTCATGTCTGAATAAAGGATTATCAGTAATTAGGAAGTGTTTTTTATCCTTGTTAAGTTATCGTCGAACACTCTCGGTCATTTGACTTTCGAAGTTGTAAATACAAGTCCAAAACTTGTTGTTTACAAACTCTTCTGAATCGATTTAGAAAATTAAATCTCTATCCACCACACTATTTTACTTATCACGTATATAAATAAATCTATACACATTTATTTAGCAAATAAAATAAAATTATGTGAACTAATAAATTCCAATAAACATAATAACCAGTGATGCGGAAATCTACTCTTACTGACCAAATAAGTAAACATAATTAGGTATTTATTCATACATAAACTAGCAAACAGTTTCGGAGATACATGTGCAACTATTTGTCTTAATGAATATACTACAAAGTTTTGTGAATGTTCACTTGAGTTACATATCTTCAATGATATATATACAGAATTTCATATATTTTACGTATACTGGTCCGAGGTCTCAAATGAACAAGTTAGAATGAGCAGCACTTGACAATACTTAAACAAAAACTTACTATGTAAACATAAATTTACATTACCTTAAGATTGAGAGGCGATGAGCAACAAATATAACTTAATAAGGTTTATAATTAATTAATTAAAGTATGAAATAGGCGATTCAACGAAATTAATTTTATAGGTAACTCGCACCATGATCAATTAAAACAATTTTAATTCGATTTTTGCCTGATAGTGTAAAATTTACTTGTTTGAATAAACTTCTAAACAATTTTGAAAAATATTCATTTAATAGTAAAAGTTGAAGGTGTCCACAAAATTGACCGTTTATCACCATCTTCATTTTCAAATGTTTACGAGCAAATGAGAACATAATCATAATCAGTGTCAAAAAAAAAAATAAGAAAAAGACCTGGATCATATTTGCCTATATATGTCACACATGTAAACTCTGTAGTATTTAAAAATAATCAAAGAACCAGATTCTAACTAAAGAACTGAGTGAATTCACATTGTTATTCAATGAACGATGAATATTATATCCGATGATTTCTGAAAATGATCAAACTTGCATTTAGTTACTCACATGTAGTTACGATATTTCATTCGAAGTACATTTCGATGGTTTCGAATTCTTCATTATGTTCAAGAATTAATTTTTTTCCCTAATATAACAGTCACTTCGAGTATTTATACAACAGCATTAAATATTACAGGCTCTAGATATAAATTGTATATGGTGTACTAGTTATAACATGCCAAATAATTAATATTATCTTTGCCAATATTATCAAATAAGGTTTGACAATGGCAGTTATTGATAAATCTAATTGAAAACTTCATTCGGTTTCCTAAGCTAGTATGGTAGCCGTCAGGCTAAGTTCACACGGCAACTTGAACACGAGAGAAAAGACGCGAAATATGGGAAGAACGCTTTACTACAAGGTTAGTTTATTTACAGAAAATCCATGTTATTTATAGTATCCCAGTTGGCCTTAAGATTCTGGAAAGCTCTGGAACCTTTCTTGACATAGTAGCACTATAGGTAACCATCCAAACAGAAATGAATCACGTGACCTTCCACTTTCTAAAAGTTTCTGAGCAGTTTCTATTGAATGCTGATTGGATAAGATGGTTCCCACCGTTTGTACGAACGATTCGTGCTTTTTAGAGGAATTTTTTGGGTCTCCTCAACAGTCATTTATTGCTGTAAGAAATTAGTTTCACAGCGAACGAGTTGAGCCATTTCTAAATGTGATTTATGTTTTTTAACAGTCATTCGATTAGACTGTCTTTTCTTTGACTTAATAAGTTTCAAGTCAAAGAAAAGTTCATTTTATTCGGGATATGTCGTTCGACTCCTAATTCAATTGATTTTACTTACATTGCTTTGATTGTTTTTAACTTTTGAGATTTTCTTATTATTTTCTAGTTCATTCATTGATGTAACAACAGATTATATATTGAGATCTTTTGATTATATTGTCCGTTTACATGTCTTTTATGAACGAACTGATAAACGTTTAACATTTAACGGCGGATAAATAAAGGACTGTTTGAAACTAATGAGAACTGGATAAAGTAAAATGAAATAATTTCATTTTTAGCCCGATTGTTTTCTGATCAGAAATATGATCGTTCTTCAGCTCCCACTGAATTGATCAGTAACAAGATGCTGTTATTTAAGTTATTTGAGTATACCTTATTACTCATTTATCTATTCAAGAATAATGGAAATAAAATTTTTTGCATAACTTTGGCAATTCAAATCTCTGAAACACTTACATCTAAAAACGTTTAGCAATTTAACTTCGAAAATAATGTACTTTGGGATCCGTTTGTACACAGTAGGTTTGATAATTTTCGCTGATATGTCTTAATCTATAAATATAGTCAGTCATGCTTTATTTTAACTTTTCTGAACTGCAATTAGTTTTGATAAATTTCCAAAAAAACTACTACAACCCTTATAAAACCACCTATGGATTTATGCACATTCTGACGTTCATCGATATCAACTTATCAGACTGTAATAATTTTTAGTGTCACCCTTAAGTATTTATGTAGGCGATTTGTCAAGTAATTCTTAAGCAAATTAGTGGTCCCATTGCTACCTCCTGAGAAAGTATCAGAAAGTTTTAGTTACGATTCTGTGGTTCTCACCCTTTTAAAACCACACATATTAGATAGATGAAGTCTAGACAAACATTGTTGCGAAATACACGCACATTTGCACTTGTGCGGTTATTTACTCATTATAGTAGTTCTACTATAAAACAATCCAGGCTGCCTAATATTCAGATATCTTCAACAATTTTGACGCGTTTTCGCTGAATATTTGTTTGCGTATTCTCAAAGTGAAAAATGGTGATAAAAATGAATTAACCATCGAAAATTACAAATATTTACGCCGAGGACTATTATTTAAGGTATCTATCAAGCAGTAATATTGACACAAAGGAATCTTTAGTGGACTTACAAAATGAACAAGTGAACAACCAAATAAATTTGTGTAGTTAAAAGATATACTACTAACTAATAGTCAGCAGTTTCACACGTTAGACTTAAATGATTAAATGGCAAAAAGTTTATTGCACATAAAACGACATGATGAAGTTAATTTTATACTGCTGTAGTTTGCTTGTTCTGACATTATTTTAATGCTCCTATATGCACGAGTATATTGCCCACGTTAAACAGTTTGCAGCCTTAAAAATTGCATTATCTGTTTACCTCAACATGAAGCTTCTTTTGGTTTCAAAATCAATCTTAACGCGTGTGTATGTGTAAGACCACATTTATATTGCTAAGGAATTACCATTACTGAATTTAATTCAACAGTATGACCTTAATGATATAACCTCGGTAAATATGAGTGCGTACAAAAAGGTTTTCTTTTTTGCAGACCTACTAATAAACCTTGTACAAATGAATAACATTGTTTTTAAGATGGCGGAGATTTGTAGCTCACTGTAGTCTATTTTGCTTAGAGACAAGTAGATGCAGCTAACAGAAACTTATTTTCTTCTCTGAGATGAATGTATGATAAAAATGCCTATCAATCTACAGCGAAATAGTGTTTAACGAACATACACTAGTTTCCTACCATGATTAATGTATTACTGATTTATAATTAAAATAACCCATAGTGTCATTAAATGAGAAAAAGAGAAATCAGAGAAGAAAATTGTCTTTTCAACAAAATCATTTACTTAAGCTCTACATTCGTATATATAGTTATATGGAAAATATATGTCTATAGAGGGATAGAAAGGATTGCATCACAAAAAATGGATTCGAGAATAAATAACAAATGAGGTTAACGTACTAATCAACTTATACAAGTTTTATCAGAATGGGTTTTGTGGAGATTTTTTGGAAATTTCACAAGTTGAAATCATGAGCCAATTGAAGCTAGACCACCATGGAAAACCTGGGAGCACTGGACTAATGGTTAAATGCTCGCGCGCGAAGCCAGTATGTCCTGGGTTCGAATCCCGCGAGGGGCGGGTTCGTGGATGAGCATTGCTGAGGAGTCCCACACTAGGACGAAACGGCCGTCCAGTGCTTCCAGGTTTTCCATGGTGGTCTAGCTTCAATTGGCTCATGATTTCAACCTGTGAAATTATACAAGTTTCTTTTTTGATTATCATTCAGTTTATCATTATGACCTTTGTTGTTTTGTCGTTTTTCTTCATATCTGTCAATTGGACTATTATCTGACCCATAAATTTTGTTCTTCCTTACCCCTTGATTAGTACGTTAACCTCATTTGTTATTTATTCTCGAATCCATTTTTGTGATGCAATCCTTTCTATCCTTCTATAGACATACATTTTCCATATAACTATATATACGAATGTACAGCTTAAGTAAATGATTTCGTCGGAAACAACATTTTCTTCTCTGATTTCTCTTTTTCTTATTACTGATTTATAATATATTAGCATTTATATTTATTTAACTATATATTAGAAATGTTTTTGGAAACATTGAAAGTCAAACCTTTTCCCACATTCAACTACTTTTTAAAAACTAATGAAATATAAATAGTCAATGATAAAATTGGCGTTTCAATAATTTTAGTTCAATATATGTGTAAAGATATTGTTACGTCACGATTGATAAATTTTCAAAAACGATGAATCAAATAAAGTAAACTTGTAGAAAACTATGTTGAAAGAAAAGAATCTTGAACTTATTAATTGTAAAAGAATGTATTATTTGTGTATCTGTTAGATAATAATTCAACGGTAAGAAGATTTGGTAAACATCGCTTTATAGAGCTTATTAGAGTTGAAAGAGTCAGTGTTGGTTATTTTTAAATTATCTACAATAATATGGCTTCACGTAGTATAAGCGATTCTCAGAATTCACAACAATGTTGTACTCTATTTTTATAAGAGATATTCTATTTCATTTAGTTGTGCTGCTATTTATAGATGTTAGAAAATCAGGATTTTATTTGATTGAATTTTAATTTTTAATCTTGGCATTGTCATTATGATATTACGTTAACTACTTTATCCCTAGTAGATCCTACTCTATAAAGTTATAAGAAAGAAAATATGAATATAGTAGATTAAAATGGTAATTCCAACAAGTATTTATTTAATAGTTGAATCCATGAGTCAACTGAAGCTAGACCACCATGAAAAACCTGGAAGCTCTGGACCACGTCTATTGTGAGATAGTAAGACAATGGTGGACGGTGGCGCAACTTCGTGAATTGGTTGAAGTTATACATTAACACCGTTAGATGCCGAATCAGTGGTCTAGAGTTTAAGGGTTCGTGCGCGAGACCGGTAGGTTCTGGGTTGAATCCCGCGCGGCAGGGATGTAGATGCACACGCCTGAGGTGTCCTGTACGAGGACGAAACGGCCGTCCAGTGCTCGCATGTCTTCATTGGTGAGCTAGCTTCAAATGACTCATGAATTCAGCTATTAAATTAAGTTAAGTTCTCCAGAAAACCCTCTTCTGATAATAAGCGTTTATGTGTTTAGTTTCTGAGTAAATGGATTAGATTAAGCTGAAATGTATTCTACAATATATTGAAGCACATGCATGTTTTAAACGGTAGTGTGCACACTCATGTAAGTAAAAAAAGAATTGAAATACTTGTACATACTTCATCGTTCCCTAGAACTTTATACTTTTGTACAAAATTATTATTCATGTGTTGAATCATGAATAGAATAGAATTACTTACAATAACAGTCATGTAGTATCTCATTTAAAATGAGGTAATTCATATCAACTTTAAATAACATTGTATATTTTCATTACACTAAAATTCCAGTAATCTCACTTAACCAAAAGATAATGAATCATGTCAAAATCCAATCAAAACAAAAGAAAACAAACAATTAATTGACAATCAGCAAATTTGATTGTCGGCTTACAACACACTATTTTAAGTTACTTTAAATGTTCAAATGCTTATGTATAATGAGTGCTTTTGTTTTATAGAGATTAACTAAAAGACAATGCAAGTACAGTCAAATGTTGAATTATGAAACTTGTTAATAAATATAAATACTGACTGATATTTTCTTTAAATATTCTGAATAAATAGATGTAAGAAGTAAATTCTCGTTTATCATGTGTAATTTATAAAATTAAGGACAATCTTTTAAGGTTTTTACATCAATGAAAAGTACTATTTATTTACCTCTAATAGTTTACTTATTAAGATAAATAAATTTATAACAAACTATACATTTCTATTCAAATATATTTAATTTATAAAGATCATTCTTTCTAATTTGAAATCTTTAATATTTTAATATTATAATTATATTAATAGTCAGTGAACATTGAATGTTCTTGTTTTTGCGCGGTCATTTCAAACATTACTAGAAAATTTTGTGAATTTTCTTTTTCACTATTCTTCTTCTTCGTCTTCTTCTTCTTCTTCAGGGTCCCTTCAATCAAAATAATTTTTTGTATAAAATCAGAAATGTACATCATTATTTTATTTTAATACGATAAAAACAAATTAACGCTATTCACTAATGAATTTCAATAATGTTTAACTAATTAGACTAAGTAAAGGTAAAATTTGATTAGATAGTGTTTGAATTGACCTGGAATAATATGATAAAATACCAAATAAAAAGGTAGATTTATATTTCAATGACTTTTCTGAAATTACATCAAATGATACCGTGAGTTTAGAAGATTAAAGAAAACAAACACTTCTGATCCTAAGCATTATGGTGCTATTTCTTATTCTTATCTATTTTAGTTTATCTAGAGAACTAAAGAAGCTCTGTTTCAGAATTGTTCTCTATACAAAGTGTTAGCTAATAGTATAATTATGTTTAAATAAAGTTTTGAAACTATTTATTCAGTAAGTTTATGGTAGAATTTGTCTTTTATTGACATTATGTTAATGTAGGTTAAAAACCGGTCTATATATTTGATCTATCCTTAAACTATTTAATGATACAACTAAAGTTATTTGTTGTTTGAATGCTACTTGTTATACCTGGTCGTCGCTGATTGTTATATCACTTATACTTGAAACGAGGAACCCCTGCAATTCCCGCAAACACCGGTATAAATGAAGATTTATTAACCCACAAAACACTATGACGAAAACGACCCTAGTCGAAAATACACTCATTTATTTGCTTAACACAAAGGAAATGGATACATTATTAAGATTGAAATATATGACTGTGAATGAACTAGACAAAGCATTAGTCAGTATTGCATTAGCTGGATCGAATATTTACAAAGACTCATTTTTTTCACAAGACTGTTTGTAGATCCCAGAGAACAAACATAACAACATAATTATAAATTGTCAACTTTGTACGGTGAAGTTGCTTAAATTTATTTAGAATATTTCAAAAACATTATCGTTCAATCAAAATCAACAGTATAGGGCTGTGAAGATTGTTGAGTTTTGATTGAGCTCATGAATCGATCAATGTTGGACTACTATAGAAAACCTGGAAACACTAGACGGTCGTTTCGTCCTAATATGGGACTTCTCAATAGCAAGGATGTTGATAATCAATTTATATCCGTTAATTACATGTTAAACAAAATCGCTTCATTAAATTAAATAATGATGGGTTAGGATTATATCTCACTATGTTCTTATTATGTTCTCTGGAAAGTTACTCATCTGGACTTTTTTCATGTCTAACAAATACATTCAAAATATTTTCTAGAATTTCAATAGATTTATTGCTACAATTCTGTTACATTTTGAAACGTTACAATCCGATCATCAGTTTAATAAGACCTGTAGCTTAGGTTCAGATAACAACTTATTTAATTTGACACAAACTACAATCTGTTGGACTATGTTAATAATGATGAACATATGGTTGAAACATGAACCAAAATCATTCCTGATTGAACAGTTAAATGGGATAAATTTCCGTATTCATCTCTCATGTTTATGAGTTATTTTAAACAGATAACTGAATTTAAAAGTCCCATCTCAAGAAAAATTTTCTTTATGTATAGCGAAAAAACAATTTGTTAACTAAGGTAACAAAACAACTTGTAAATACCGGTTATAAGAATGAAAACATTGAAAACACTTTCAAGTGAAACAATCAATAACTTGCTTGTTTAAATAGTAAATCCTCTATCACAAAAAATTTCAAATGAGATATCAGTGAATTAAATCGAAGATCAAGATAAACTTTGCATAATGACATATATTTTGTTTTTGGTACTTTGGATTCACCATTGTATAAGTAGTGTATACCATGCACATTTCAAGGTTATTTATCAATATTTTGCATGAATTAAAAATTAAAATCTTACACAAAAGTTCAATGGAAAATAAAAATCATGAATCGTTACAAAAACTAATCAGTGAACCTTTACTTTGAATGAATAAATGTTGAACTGTTAATTTAAATTAATGTTTTGTTCTGGGTTGAAATGTTTTGACAGCACGAACTAATTTAGTGTTTGAAAGTCCATTGTTAGTCAAGGTAATGAAGATCCGAGTATTGATTTAATAACATTTCACTTGGAATTATTATGACATAAATTGCCACAATGGTTAGAAAAACAAAAAGAATGTTGAACATTGAACTTATTGATAACACATCAAACATTTTGTTAATAATTGTCCAATTAAGTATAGATAAAACACTAAGAAAACTCCACCTTTAGATCTTCTAGGGTTAATGCTAGTCCCAAACTCGAGTAAAGGTGGAGGGTTAGGAACAGTATCAGTAATTTCATCCCATAGAAACCAACCATACTAAAGGAACGCTAACCACAGTAAGCAATCCAAACCATTTAAACTCTTCTGGGAGCTGAAGGATTTTCTTTCAGGAGCATCGTGTCGCCTCATTGTGAAAGCCGAGATTCTTCAGAAATCATGAGGCCGATATTCCTTCTAACAACCAGAGCAACAATTAACATAGGTACATAAAGTGTCCGGGCAATGTAAGAGACAAGTAGGATCAATCAAACAGCTACGGAACTGAGGGGAAACCACTTGACGGTGCTCGAAATCAGTGAAACTCATTGGATTCAAGCTGGCGGAAAAGATTAGATTCGGGAAAGATGCTGTTTCACTCGAGTTACAAAAGATAAATGCTCCACACACGGAGTTGCTATGCTGCTGTCCAAGGAAACACGTAAAGCACTCATAGGAGGGCAAAATTATGGACCCAGGATCATCAAAGCATTATTCAAAACAAAAAAGAAAGGAATCAAAATGAAAGTTATCTAATGTTATGCACCCACTAATAATGGTAATAACGACGATAAGGATCAGTTTCACATGAGGTTGCAATCTATCATACCGAAGTGCTCAGGAAAGGTCCTGACCATCCTTATGAAAGACCTGAACGCTAATGTCAGAATAGACAACACCGGATATGAATATACCATGGGACTGTTGTAACGGGTGGACTGCAGGTTATTGATAAGCAGCGTTATTTATCGATCGATTGCAGTGACACGGAAAACACGTAGTGACGACCTGGTGTCCTGATTGGTCCAACTTCCCTGTCTAGCCCAGCCAGTTGAGTCTAGAACGCAAGTCACAGCCTCTGAGTTATGAATCGTTATATTTCAGACATACTCTATTTATATACCAAACAAACAAACCATATCGTACCATAAAATAGAAAACAACATTTACACAATAATTAACAAGTGAAACAAATATCTACCAATAGGGAGTGTACATTTAAGGTCCAAGGCCACCATAGACTTAACACGATAATTATTGGTATATTTTTCCGACTATCCTAACAGGGACGACATGGACTGAGAAGAAGAAACAAAATGGTGAGAGATTTGCAAATTTATGTGCCTTTAACAAAATGGTTATGAGCGGTACAATATTCCCCCACAAACGCATTCACAAGGTCACATAGATTTCACCCGATCACAGCACGGAGAACCAGATAGATCATATCTGTACCAATAAAGAATTCATAAGGACACTGGAAGACATAAGAACTAGGAGAGAAGATTATATAAATTCAGATCACCACTTGGTTGTGTCCAGGATGAAACTGAAGCTAAAGAAATACTGGACAGCTGGGAAAACAGTAGTACAAATGTTAAATGCAGCCTTCGTTCGTGATACTAACAAACTCAACGAAGTCAAGATAACTCTCAACAACAGGTTCCAAGCCTTATAAGACTTACTGAAAGAAGAAACTACTATGGAGGACAATTTGAAAGAGATCAAAGAAACATTAATGTCAACGTGTCAGGAGGTGCTGGGCCTCAAGAAGTCTCATTGTAAGTAATTGATCCATATCGAAACCGTGGACAAGATTCAAGAGAGGAGGGACAATAAGTAGAGAGGAGCATTAGAGCTGACATGTAGGAGTACGTGGAAGAGCTAGCGACGACAGCGGAAAAAGCTTCAAGAGAAGGAAATATGACAAACCTACATGGCGTGAAAAAAACTGACAGGGAAATATAGTACACCAGAACAACCAGTCAACAACAAGCCAATCATTGAGGTTCAAGAACAGAGGAACAGGTAGGTAGAGAACTTTGAAGTGATCTTCAATTGACCGGTACCACTCAACCCACCGGACATCAAGGCAGTACGCACAGACAATCCCATAGGTGTCACTCCACCAGCCATCAGACAAGCCAATCGTGAGAAATCAAAGTGCTGTTGAACCGGACGAAAGATTAAGTAGACGCTCAGCTTCGAGAACAACAAAACGGACTTCGTGAGGATCGATCGTACACAGACTAAATCACAACACTACGGATCATTGTTAAACGATCAATTGAATGTAACTTAAAACCATACATCAACTTCGTTGACTATGAGAAAGTACTTGACAGTGCGGATAGGAGAACCTTAAGGAACCATCTTCAACACTATGATAGGCCTGAGGAAATTGTCAGCATCATACTGAATTCATACAGTGGACTGCGGTGAAAATTGTTACATAGAGGACAGCCGACAAACGCATTGTAAGTGAGGACTGGAGTCAGACAAGGCTGCCTACTCTACCTTTTTTTCTCTTCTGTTGGTTGACTGGATTATGAAAACCTCCACATCAGAGAGAATGAACAGAATACAATGGACAAGTTGTACGCAACTAAACGATTTGGATTTCACTATATAATGGCACCACTAAAACATTTTATTCATCCTTATAGTTGTCTTTAGAAGATTTGTACTTCTCGGATGACTAGGTCCTTCTATCACATACACACCAACAAGTGCAGGTCAAGACAAACAGTGTAGCACCAGCTTCTGTATTAGTAGGCCTCATCATACACAAGGGAAAACCCAAATTCCTCAAATACAACACGAAGAACACCAACCCAATCACATATGATGGAGAAACTCTGGAAGAGGTAGAAAGTTTCACTTATCTAGGTAACATCATCGATGAACGTGAATGATCTAATCCAGACGTAAAGGCAAGGATTGACAAAGCAAGGTAAGCATTCCTACAGTTGAAGAACATATGGAACTCAAGACAACTGTCACCCAACATCAAATTCAGAATCTTTAATACGAACGTCGAAACTTCTACTGCACAGAGCCGAAATGTGAAGAACTAGCACAACCATAATAAAAAAGATATAAGTATTTATAAACAACTGTCTACGTAAGATACTGAAAGTCTGTTGGCAGCACACTATTAACAACAGCTTAATGTGGGACAGAACAAATCAACTTCCAGCTGAGGAAGAAATTAGGAAAAGACATTGGAAGTGAATAGGACACACATTGGGGAAATCATCACGAGGCAGGCACTAACTTGGAATCCTGAAGGGAAACGGAAAGTATGAAGGCCAAAGAAAACACTGAATCGTGAATTGGAAGCAGATATGAAAAGGATGAACAGCAACTGGAAAAAACTAGAAAGGATTTTTCATGTAGAGTTCTATGGAGAATGTTGATGAGAGGCCTATGCTCCTCCACGATGGGTAACAGGCGTAAGTAAATACGTAAAATATCAAGTAAGAGTGACGACCCGCCAAAATCTTACGTAAGAGCTCATAATTTGAGTTTTTTAAACGCGATTCAATAGGGAATATCAGATTTATGGACTAAATGCATCATTGAAGAACTTTAACTGATAAGTAGGTTCCTCTGGGTTTTCACGAATACAGATCAGCCTATATTGTGTTATTATTACAACTACATTAGAATACAGTTTAATTGGGTGCTTTTTGGTAGATCTATGAAAGATCATAAAGTTACGTTAAGGAGATTAAGGTTATTACTGTAAAAATTAAATATATGGTTCCCTATGATAAAAAAAATAGAATATACAATAAATACTGTGTAGAAGAACAGTTAGTGAACAGAATGTTTATATGTGGAGGTTTATATATTACCATAACTTTATTGTGGATAAAGGAATCAAGTTTATTGTATCATTAATTATAGCTTATACTATGATGAATATATTATTTTTAAGAGACCAGTTGGCTAAAAGTCATAATTTTGTTCCCTGTATGGTATAATAACCACAACACTTTCGATAATTATTTTTGTGCTGGTTATTTTAGTTATATATTCATTAGTATTTTACTTAACTTTATATTACAATTAGTCAGTGGACATTCATTCACATTGGAAATGTATAATGTTCTGGTTTTGGAGGTAAATTGTAACATTTGACTGATTAATTTCACTAAATGCTAGAGAATTCCAAGTGAATAATAGAATGATGAAGCTGAGTAAAACACTGTTGTATTGCCTGTCTTTCAGAACTTGAGGGTATAAACTGCAACAACTTGTAGCCTTTTAGTGCCTAGTGAACTCTACAACACAGAGCAAGAAAACGAGTTACGTTAACTCTAACGTTTACTTACAATACTTACTTTGTATGTCAGATTTTAATTAATCACGATAGCACAAACACAAAGTATATGTTCAGTGACCTACACTAAACATAAATCTTATTTAACTTTAATTTACCACACAGCCTAGGTATACAGCAAAACACTAGAAGCTTTATCATGTTTATCAAACAGAACATTCCGTTGCTGAGTGGGATATCTAGTCTTGGAATCCAAATGCAAGTAGAATACTATTTACTACAGTAAGAACCCAATAAACCTTATTTTTGACTTTCATTTAATTCGCCATAAGATGAGACCAATGTCCCACTTGATTAGAGGTTATTCATCTCAGTGTATATCTGTCTGATTCCATGGCTTTGTATTGATGACTGGTTTTCAAAATACTTGTATTGGTCTATATCCTGAAGATGAAATTTGTTTACAGTAGTCAATACCAATGAAAATATTTACGGTTTATTTGTATAGACCAGACGCAATATCAATAACTGCATATAACAAACGCTTGTAATCCTGGAAAGGCAAAAGCCTCGAGGCTGAACACATCACTGTTTGTGAGTGAACAAGTGATGCTCTGAGGTTAGGATTGATGTGCAAGTCTATTGATTCCAAAATACTTGTTATACGAAACTAATATTCTTTGTTATTATATTTCTCCTTGTTAGGGATATCACCTAGTTTGACTGATGAACGTTAAACTATGAGATTTATAAGAGCATAGTTTTGATGAATAGTGAAAATTTCGCACTCCAACTTTGGAATTCGGCTTATTAAAAACTGCTAATTATAATTTATTATTGATTAATTGTTTATCTATATATGAATGTACTTGACATAATTAACAAATGAATACAAATAACAGAAGCAATTAGGTCATATTTTTCTATCACAGGTGTTATTTTATTGCAATATGTAGTATGTGCTTGTTCTGTCTGTAAAACGTGGTAGAGAAAGACGACAGTGTTAACTATTTTCAGCAAGTTATCGATTACTTTAAAGAATTTAATCGTCTCCCCCAAACAACTTAAAGTTTCCAATTATTTCATTGAAATCTTGAGTCGATCATTGATAAGCCACCGATGGAAACCTGGAAGCGCTGGACGGCCGTTTCGTCCTACTGTGGGACTCTTCAGCAGTGCTGATCTACGGCCCTCCATGCAAGAATCGTAACCAGGACCTCTGGTCTCGTTTGGACGCTTAACCTCTAGACCACTGATCTGGCACCCAACGTTGTTAATATCTACTTTCAAACAATCGACGATGTCGCGCAATCATCTTCTATTGTGTTTAGTGGACAAATGCCTCCAAATATTTGATTTGTTTAATTTTTCTAGTCTAAAGACTTCTGGTGATGACATTAAAGACGTTTTCGCTAATCAAATTAATTGACTAATTGAAGACTATGTATATATTGTAGTGATGGTGAATGTCCTATATTTAGTTTGTTAGATGAATGAATAATCCCTTTTATTTAATCGAATTACCTTTAATTTCAAATTACTCAATAATTTGAAAATGAAATGAAATACGAGATTGTTCAGTGTATAAAACATAATGTTATGGTATGATACTATTCCAAGAAATAGTATATGGTCAGATCAATCAGTAATGCACCAAACAAGCCCAGAACTTTAACCGGAACTGATTGATTTAGTATATCTGAATTAAACTATTTGGTAATAGCATAAAACATGATCATATTCTGTGAATAAAATCCATGATTCAGTGAGCTTAGTTATTGCATTATGACTTCATCTGATGAGGAAAACACTAACATTACAGACTGTATAAATTTCTGTTTGCCTTTTTTTCCAACACCTAAAAATAATTTCTAATTAGCATTATAGACTGTTATTCAAAACGTAGTACGGATTCATTTTATTGAGGATAGTTTTATATTTTATCATTCTGTTCTCTTATCACTTAACCAACAATTAATCCATATCAGTTTATGTAGTGAAGTCAAATATTTTGGCTGAATATCATGATCAACAGTTAACATTTTACTTAATTTGTAGAATACTAAGAGAAACTTTACTCTATGTAGAATTATGAACACCTCTAAAAGTTACATCCATGGAATATAACATCATTTGCAGAAATTTTGTTGTCTACTATTATCTTACCTGGTAAGATTATGTTTATTTAATGACTTGTTCCATGCATTGTCTTTGATATCCGTGAATTTTGCCCATCATACATTGAAAATCATTTTCGTCTTAATTGCTTGGTTTGCAAATAGTGTTAGCTCATTTATTAAGGCTGTTAATAATTTTAAGGAGAATGTCATCATTATCCATCAACGTATATTATTTAATTTATGTTTCGGAAACTCGAACGTTGTATCAATCATACTTGTTCACGTCCCAAAAACCCTGTTTCCTCAAATGTAATCATTGGTTTTTGATTCAACATTTTACTGTTGTATTTAGTAGAATTGTTTCACTTCATTTTCTTAATCCTACTAGACACGTGCTCTATGTTCGAGTTTAGACAACATTAAGGACTAAATCTAAAAGTGACATTAAAATTATGTATACTAACGTTTTGCAATTATTTTAGACTCGATTGGTTTACTTGCTAATCTAGGTATCGTTTACGCCATTTCAGTAATTCACTATAAATGACATATGATTGTGCCTTAACTTAGGTGAATCAAACTGTTAAATCCTTGAATCGATAAAATGAATAAACTTTAAAAAATAAGTTTGTGAAGTCAAATTATTTTCTAAATATCTACCAATAACACAGTCTTTGAAATAAGAAAAATGTTCTATTAGTACATGGAAAGATAAGTTTTCAGACCTTTGAAATAAAGAGAAAAACGGGTGATTTTTAATTTTGTAGAAATCGATTGATAAAATTTTCTGCCTTGTATGATTTTTGTTTACGAAAACTATCAAACGATTCAGTTCAAGATACAGGTCACTTCAAATGTTACAAAATTTAAACAGATCAATAAATGAGATATTAGCCCCTTTTTGTTACCGGGTTAACGAATACTTTTTCAAAAGGTCATTAAATAACTTCCGAATCCCGAGACGTTGAAATGCAATTTTAAAAATTAACCATTCAGCCTACCACAATGAACTCATAAACAGAATACCTCAGTGTAATTTCTGATGAAGTACAATGAACACAACCAACTTTTTAGCATTTTTCATTTAATTTCGTTCCAACTAACAGTCAAGATATCATTTTATCTTTATTTATCAGACTACTCGTATCAACTTTAGATCACGTTTGTATGTTATTCTAACTGTTATTTCTGATGTATAACAGGCATATTTTAAATATACGTTTTTGTCATTGTAGTGATTGAAAAAAAACGTTTCGTTTAGCGATGAATATTTAGTTTCTTAGCTCAAAACAGTAATGTGGTTTGTATCTATTAAAGCATAATTCGGTGAAAAATAGTATCCTTCAAACTGTTTTATCCATATTATTACGACTATTTCAAATGACTTGTACTATTCATCTTTCATCAAATAGAAAGTTACACGCATACAATAAATTGACTTTTCACATTGTATACTTCGAATAACAGTAATAAACTATTATGTCTATTATTCATTCATAGATCGAACATGCATTAAAACAATGATTTCCATCATCATATTCAAAATAATTAGGCTGATTTCATTTATGGTATGACAGGTGAACAATTTATAAAACATCGTTTAGTAAGTTAGACATTTCAAAGTATCCCTGAGATATAAAATAATTCATCCAGTTTCGGAAATACTAGGTTGGATTATATTACGTTGTTTATGCTTATCAAGGGAAGTAAATTAAATTATTGCTTAAACATGAAATAGCAAATCAGGAACTTACATATGATCAACGCTCTAAAACAATGTTCATTGCATATCTAAGTATTGGAGAACAAACAAACCAAATCTTCTGATTAAATCAGAATTCAGTAATTTTCTCTATAGGCCTGTGTATAAGGCTAGTCGATTTCTACAACAGAATCTTGATCACTAGACATGTTAATAAAGTTTTGTTAATGACATGTACTTGTTATAACGGAACAGATATTGCAAAAGTTGGAACTTGTTTGATTGAATTATACTAATTATAATTTTGTATGGTAATTATTAGGTAGCAACTTATATATATATATATATATATATACCTTTTATTTTAAGCTTTTGATAAACTCACTAACTACTGTTACACGATCTACTATTCCTAATCTCTTGACAGTTTATTATTTACAATCACCCCTACTAAGACATTTTTGGCTAATTCGTGTTTTACCATTACTTTTCACTTAGTGGAGTGATTCGGTTCGGTGTGCCTGTATGTAAACTTGAAATATAATAATAATAATAATATAATGGACACTAGTTATTAACTTCTGGCAGAAAGAGTAGTTATCGTATCGTTAACCAATAAAGACTTAGCAATTGAATCAAGGTGACTAATTCTAACTGGACGTGTAATCGATCAAGCCAGAGAGACTAAGTTAAAGAAAATCGGAATTCTGATTGGTGGTTTTCCACTTGATATTAGTCAGTGGCCATAGGTCATAACAGTACGTACTGACTAGAAGTTTCGTCGATTATTCATCGTACAATTAGTGCCCCTGGTGTGACACAGCAACCTAAAATGATTCACGTTCATGCATGGCAGATCTTATATTGTGTTTGGCTGATTGTTGTAACCGATATACTTGATGACGTATCAACAAGAAATTCTGACATAACTGAGTTAAAGGCTTTCACTGGAAATCTCCGTCAACCTGTTTCACTGTTGGTAGAAAGGCATAGAAATAATTCCACTCCCTGGAAACAAATGACCCGTAGAGGTGATAACATTCCGAATTGTTAGAAAGGTTTTACATATTGAAATGTTTACTTTATTCTAACGGATAAAAAATATCGAACATATAGGGTAGACAGTATTATGCTTATATCAAATGATACTTAATTTAAAATGATGATTATGATAAATAGTTGTAATGACACTGAAGATGATAAAATATGTATTGATAATAAAGATTTGATGAATGAAATAGACGAGAATGATTCTTTGGTGGAGAATGTCGTTTGAACTGAATAGCCTCTAGTCGTTGTACTTTTAATCAGCAAGTTTGTAAGTTTCTTAAGTCCCAGTTGAAGGAAAACAGTTCACATTACTATGCTGCCAATTTTTATTCCTTTGTGACTTTTTTACTACAGTGCATTTTTTAAGTAAAATTCATTTGCCCAACTTCACTTCAATAATTAGTGATATGATTGATAAACACCTAACAATTAAAATAGAAATTAAGTGAAATAGCAAATAATGTTTATTTAACACTACACAGTCACGTATGTACGTAGATAAGGTATGCTTATTTTTTAAATGCCAAGTAAGTTATTCTTATTCTCATCATTAACTAAGCGACAAATAATGTTCCATCACAAACCGAAAGAACATCAACAATTTGTATTTATTTACCTATAATCATCCTCACGAATTTTGCTTAATCATTTGTATTGGGCATCAGTATAAAATCTAATAACAACGTCGAGCATAATTATTTTACCAAGCACTTAGTATTGTAGCTAAATTGTAAATATGAGCATAAAACACCAGTTTCTATCACATGCATTAGCAGACTTAAGCATCTCTCTTCAGTAGGAGGTAAGTTAAAGTCGGGATAGTTTAATGGAAACGTAACGGTTTTGCACTTTTATGTTATAACGTCTAAGGAACGACCACTTTCTGTGCCGTTTCAAATATGTTCATTTTAGTAAGTTTCAAAGCAACAAAAATCGGGTTGAGTATTGTCCGTTGATTATCTTCAATCATCTAACATCTAACAAAACCCATCTTAATCTCCATTAAGATACAAACGAAAGGAATCCTGGCTCTCTATTACTTTTTTTCTTAAAACTATATTAATAATATTTTTTAGTGATAAGAGTACAATCCACACTTCTGTTTGGCTTAGCAACTTCTCCATAACTTATATTTTTATGTTTCTTCTGAGTGAAATAAAGTATCTGTTAATTTAACATACATCATTTATGTAGATCGTTCGCAAACGGCATTTACATATTTTAAATAATCATCAACCTGTTGTTACTATGAAAAGTCAGTAATTTATCCCACTTTTAGGCAGTATATTCATTAATAACTAAAATATGTTATACTGTAGAAAATAAATTGTTGACATTTGAAAAGTGTTCAAAAGGTTTACTATTCTTTCCTAATACAACTTTATAACTATCATTTATCCATTTTTACGTGTATCATTCTTAGGTTCATTATGCTTGTTTAGTAAATTTTTGCTATAAATCATCAAGATTAACTGAAATGGTGGAGAAATTATATGCATTATCCAATTTGGATTATTATTTACATGTCAGCAATGAATCACAAACTTTATGCCAACATCCTAAGAGGTTCCATTTATTAGTCTAATATTATTCATGCTTAGTAAGAATTTCTTAAGGACAAAAACGTGGCAGTCATTTAACATAACGAAATAAGCACTAGTGATTTATATTGTAATATTTACTGTATTTAGGATAGTAAAAGTATATATGCTGCAGAATGTATCACCCTACAGAATTGGGTCCAGAACGGCTAGTGTTTGATGAGAGCTTCGAAAATTTAAACCACTCAGTTAAAACATACTCGCGTTAGTTTTAATTCATGTAAAATTGCCACCGGTAATAAAAATTTGAGGCAAGACATCGTTGAAATTCTTATTCATGTTCTACTTAAAATCGTGGCGAGAAACTGATTTATGGACGACTTTTGAACGAGTCCTAAATGACCTTGAGAAATATTGGCCAATCAACAAACAGTAAGTATAGAGTATAAATATGTAATACAAAACCAAGGAAATATAGTGGATACACTTCTTATACGTGGTTCAAAAACTTCACGAGTTCAGAAAGAGGTTCAGAGGTCCGAAAATCGTAATGCATGCAGTAGAGGAAATCATCCATACGGCTACAGAATAGTCGGCCTCTGGAGCCATGATAAGGTCTCAAAAACTCTTTCAGCCTCGACCACATAGTTTCAATATTGTTTATGTGCACTTTGGTTGTTGAGTGCACAAAATACTACTTTTGGATAACGACGCGATGCACATAACCAAGTTTATGTAGGAGTCTGTAGGCTCTCCAAACATCCGTACATATTGTAGTACTTGGCTGCAGCCAGTGTTACTGGTGCTTTTATTATCCAGTTCGAAACAATTGTCGTAATTTGCCTTAGTTAGGAATTATATATGTGGTTTTCATCACGAACTGACATCAGCTACAATGCCAGAAATTTATTTAGCCAAATGGATGGAAGGCTTTCGCGTTAGAATCCGAGATCTATTATCTTATACCGCATTGATTCGTCAACAAATTATATTCCCGCCGTTTTATTTGTTATAGCCTCTCAACTATCACGTTTTGTACAAATTTCCCTGTGAACCGATCGTACGTTAACATTAAGTACTGAAGTTGGCGCCGTAACCTTGAAATCTCTAAAACGCCTTTGATTTTCTCGTCCATAAATTAAAGTCTCGCCAAAATCGTTAATCTACACTTCTAAAAGAGCTCAAACTACAACCAGAATATAAGATATCTATATATATAGTTAATTCATTTTTCTTTATCAACAAAATAATGATTCATTCATAATCCCTTTCAGGAAAACGAGAATCTTTTAAACTATAACTTAAATTATATTTTTCTCTATCAGTACTTTCAACTGAAATATTCGAAGTATCATCAATGATAAGTAACAATTCTTTTTATTAAATAGTAAACAAAGCTTATTTCCTATGGATATTTTCAAATATGATTATCGAATATTTACAGAGATTAAGTAAAGCAATAACTTATTATCTCATACAGTTTATTTGATAGATTTCAGTTTCTGTTCTTTTCTTCTTTTTCGTTTTTTAATGTAAAATCTAATGTAAATAAATGAAACCATCAGAGAGACTGTATTCTTCTTTTTTCTAAATTTTAAACTATAATGTAACATATCGTGTTGTTCAGTGTTACTTTTTCTCATCATTTCATGAAACGAAAACTTGTCAAAAAGTCAAAAAACAAACTGTCATGTATAACGAATAGATTAAGGTCATTGAATAACTAACGTTATCAAAATGAGATTTAAAGTCATCTCTGATAAATAAACGATAATGTGTCATTCGCTTAAGTTAGTTGTTTCTTTTTTTCTTTTTGTTAATATTTGAATTCAATCAAAAATGTGAAAAACATCGTTGTCATCACAAAAAAGAAAACAAAAAAAAGAAAAACGTCACTTGTTTTAATTAATTATTTTAATATTAGAATTATCTAAATTTGATTATCTTTCTATTGTTCATTAGTCAGTTTTATATTAGTAACAAGTTAAAGTTTACTCAAACCTAAAGAAAAATAGAGCTAGAAATAACTGAAATTCATATTTGAAGTTTTATCATTGATACAAATCAATTGAAATCCAATGAATAAAGTAGCAAAAATAAATATTTATATTCTGTTACTATGATCAAATTTTCATTTGCCTTTAACTGAATTGATCACAATAGATGTTGGTTTTCATTATCATTAATATTGAACACTATAAAACATGTTCTTTCTTTTTGTGATATATGATTACTATCAATAATCGGTGGAATATCTGCAGAAAATATGAAAGTGTGATTTATGGTCATAAATTAATAATTAATTATTTTCAAATCTTATTTATTAAATTAAGCTCTCAAATGCCCTGGTACGGCTGAGAGTCGGGGAAGTTAGCTTTCCCTCTTGAAATGCTCTCACATGGCCACGCATATACAACTACTACCAGGAAAGTCTTACTTATTGCCTTCACGTGGAGGTGGTGTTGTTTACGAACTCCGGAGGATGTAAAGCGAATGTCCTGCACTTTAACCGGATTGTTGGATAAAGACGATCCACCCAGGGGAGTTAGAAAGTCCTGGTTCCGGACCAATGGTGCACATGGGCTCCAGGATCCTGAGGGAACAAATGGCATACGAATTGGTCACTGGCTACGTTGCCCAACTACCTTGTGGATCAGACCTTTAGGTCAAAGGCTCCGTGCGTGGCTCTCTAAGAAAATCACCTGCCTCGGTCTAGGCACGCGAGCAGTATCCCATCCCTCTCACAAGTGAAATGAATTTGTTGTGGCGCATATGTATCTTGCACTGCTTTGTACCAATATTATGTGTTCAAACAAATAAAATGAATAAATTCATATATGTGGTGTATATTTTATGTTAGTCTGTTTATATACCAGTATAGAGGTTGTGGAGACTATTAAGTTTTGATTGAAATCATGAACCGATTGATATTAGACCACCATTGAAAACCTGGAAGCACTGGACAGCCGTTTCGTCCTATTGTGGGACTCCTCAGCAGTGCGCATCCACGATCCCGCTCGCGGATTTGAACCCAGGGCCTTCAGTCTCGCACGCGAACGCTTAACCTGTATAGCATCGTACATTTGATTTTGTTCGGAATTTTCTATCATCTCGCTTTCTTTACTTTCTGTTCAATAAAAATTTGTTTCAACGCATAAATAAAATGTATAAAAATTTATAGTTCTGGTAAGTATACCTTTATTTCTTACTCAATTCAATACATAAGTCACAGGACTCTTCACAAAATAAATGATTTCTGTAGTAAAGCATACTATTAGTTGGGATGGAATAATCATTGATTAAACTAGGTTGTGAAGACTTAAGATATTTAACACACACTATACTCGCTATATGATCTGATGAACACTAGTTTGTCAAGTTATCTGGTAGTAATTTATTTCTACAGAAAATTTTCATTCAGAAATAAAACAGATAATAGGCTCATTTCTATTTTCAACAGGTCTGTGGATTGTCAACATTTTAGTAAAGATAAATATAAGTATTCGTGGTAGATAAAATTAAGAGTGAGATTTACTGAGAATTGCTTTTGTTAAAAGTAGCTAGTCTCTGAGTTAAACATATAAAAATATATAATACAGGCCCAATGTTTCTTCTCATAGTCATGTCACCTTTTTAAACTTTTACCTAAAAGCTGGCATCGATCTCATCTTCGGTCTTAATCAAACATATATATATATGACCAAGATTTGTCTGGATAAACAAGAAATATTTCAGTTATGTATGTAATGATAAAAAGTAAACTGAGTAAGTGTAAATGGAAATAAATCAATTAGAAATCATACAGAAACATAATAACAAGAAATTACTGTTTAGGCTCATCCAATAGTTAAGAGCACCATAATAATTTGTGTATTGCTTCTTCTTTTTTTATTCAATCGAAATTATTAAAGGAAAGCTAAATATATTTGTACGTTGTTTTTTCTTCTTCATTTTTCATAATGGAGGTTAACTTGTGTATGGTGAAAATCTCTATAAATAAAATATTCGATTGAAATTTCACTGAATAACCTTGTTGTTAGAATAAACTTTTTGTGGATATGTAAAGAAAGAGCATTACATCGTTATTTCTTTGTTAAATTTACTAATAATAAATATGAAGTAAAACTAAACTACAATATTACCACTTTCATTTATATCTAAATAGAAAAGCTTACTTCATAATATACTTATATAAGTTACTCATGTAAATCCCATGATATTTCATCGATAAGGAATCGTTGTAACTTTTCTCAGGCTTTTCAATGTATACTCTTTAAACTCAGCTTCCAGTTTTATATTTAAAAGCCAAGTTGTGATTTATGAGCAGAAAAGTCATTTTAAACTCATTAATTTATTGTTTATTTAAATAAAGAATGACTTTCAGTACACGTGAACTAATAAAATAATTACTTTTTTAATGATTTAAATTTCACATCGCTTATGCAATTTAAAATAAGTAAAATACTGAGAGCTTGGATTAAACTCATAGTCTTGTTACCCCTTATACATTAAGGTTTAAACGAGTACCAATGTGAATTCAAATGAACATTGTTTCTCATAACAATAGTGTTACCAGTTATGTTCTTTTTAAAATGTACTAAATATTTCTCTTCATAGAATGTTTACTGAATTATCTTTATTTCATAAGATTGAGTTCTTAGAGAAGTTTTGATTTGTAACTGACTACTCGGATTTCATAATATTCCTTAATAAAATATTGAGTAGTTGCTTAATTGATAAATTTTGCCTGTGTACTTATGTGTACTTGGGAGAGTCAGTTCAAGACCACTAAATATTTTGTGTGCATATATTAATTATTTTGTTCCTTCATACGTGCAGTACAAATATCAGATAACATGACCAAGTGATATTTCATGAACTATTTTTCTGTCTAGAAAATATGTAGAGAGGTGTGAAGTCATAGATTTATTTTGTACCTATCCTGCAATAGTATTTGTTTTGGTTCAAAAGTGTACTTTCAACTACGTTGTTGATTCTTACCTTCAACGTTGTAGCAGAACTATTTATAGAATGGTACAAATATGTGATCACTATTCTAGAAGATAGTATTAATACATTTTACAGTACACAATGCAGATACTATGATAATCGCTCATAAAATATTGGTTGATTCATAAAAATATGATGTCCTGACTTTACATAATTACATGGTTACAATTCGAAATTCGCTAATCATTAAATTGCTTTGATGTATCTTCAATTAATGAGACTGCAATAAAAGTGTTTATATCAAATACAAGTAGTTAGTTACTGTGTTTGATAATTGTTCAACCGTATTGGGATACAGACGTCTTAGTTCAGTTGATTATACTGCCTTATCTTCCATTGAAATTCAAAATTTCGTCTGTCTGACTGATTGTTTAGTTAAACTAGTTTAGTTTAAACATTGTTCCCAAGTATTTATAAAACCTGAAGTTTTATTTTACGAATATACTCCCTGTACTAGTCAGATGTAATTCTTGACCTGAGTTTTGAACCTAAAACAGTAAGTTATATCAAGGTCTGTTATTTCCAGCAGCTGAAATCCCGGGTTACAATCCATCAATCACAGTTTCAACTTCAGAAGCTGCATGCCGGTACATCAATATGATATATCCCACATAAGATAAAATGTAAGATGCGGATTCCACTTATACCTACATATCATATTCATTATATTAGTAACGTTAACTAAATCGGCATAATATTCGTTATTGATCATACATAGTCTGCATCAAGAGTAAAAGTATTTAAATAATGAACTACAACTGTTATATCATTGAAAACATGACGGATTTATAAAGCAGGATAAATTAGAAGAGAAGACTACGTATTTTTATGACTTTTGATCAGTCATATTATGAGAAATTATAACGAAGATGCATTTGGAGATCGTTTCACCAAGACTACTTATAGTATTAGAGATCATTTTAGAACAACTCAGATAAATTTGTTGGTCGATAATAAACTAGTAGGCTTGTAACGTTTAAGAATAGCATAAAAGTGTGAACCATATGTATTAGGGTTAAGAAAGATTGAAAATTAATTTGTTTGTTTTAATTTTCGGACTTAAAGTAAGAAACCTGCCATAATTTTGATCTATGAACATTGTTTTGTTAATATGTCAGCTATATTAAAAGTAATTTTATTTTACTTAAATGGAACGAACTAGTGCACTATTTTTCAAGATAATGAAGGTCATCTTATCTACTCATAAGTGTAACAAATCTGTGACAAAAATTCAAGTAAAATTTTTGATGCATGAAATAATGTAAAATTACCATAATCAAGGTTTTTTTAAACAAGGTTTATTCAGATAAAAAAACTTGAAAAGGTTAGTGTAATTTGATATGCGAATTGAATAATGATAAACTGAAAAAATAATAGTAAACTAAAGACACTAAACAGAGAATATAGTACAACAAAGATTTTATATTTTTACTGAATACCTAACACCATTTTAGTAGCATACTCAAACGAGGATAATTATGTTCATAGATATTTTTTTACTTACTTCAGTATTCCCTTTGAATAGATCAGTTTAATCTTCTTGCTATTTATCTAACAAATAATCTAAATCCTTTTGTATAACTGTTGAACAGTGAATAACTGGACACGTTTGATTTATCTCACGTTTGTATTTGTTTAAAATACTTCGCATGCACATAAATCGTAATTGAAACATCAGCAAACTTCAGTTTTATAGAGTTGATAGAAGGTAACAAAATTAATTTGATGTTTTTTATTACGGTTTCCGTTTATCTCACTTCGGGTTCTATCATATTTAGACTGCCGAAATACAACATTTCCAAACTTTATATTAGTGTCTTCAAGTTATCTCTGTTTATACAATTCACTACATAACGAAGGAACAACGAACTGCATTTCGTTTCGGTGTTATTAGAGACTACATAATGTTTTCAGGTTCCTTATCAATTACAAAGATGAGCTTCTCTATACTATACTGTTTATCAAGGGATCTTATATTTTATCATCTATATAACGACTTAATGAATGTTTATGTTTTTGCATATGAAAACCTTATGTCGGATATATGTCAAACGTCATATCAAATTTAACTGGCTGCGAAACAGTTAACGTAACCAAAATAATTTATTCTCAAACACCACTAATGTCATATAAGAATATTTTTGAACTGGATATAAATTCAGCTATCAATATTGTTATGAATATATTAATTTGACTTAAAAGGTTATTAATTCGCTTATTTGGATACAAAACTCCTACGATTCACGATATTTCGTTAATGAAGATTTAGCATAATTTATAAGAAGACATTGGGTTTAGCATAATTTGTATTAACCAAAAACTGTTTTAAACTATGAACAAAATAGCACTTCAATTGAATTAGTTTGGTTAAATAAATTTACTAACAGTTCTCTTCTTTTTTTGAAAAAAAAAGAGAAAAGAAAAAGGAATTTCATTGGTTTGATGAGACAAAAGAGAAAAACATGATCATTATTATTTTTTGATTTTCATAGCAGTATTTGTGCTTATTGATTATATGTGCTTTCAGTAATATATTTTTTGATACTATTCGTTGTAAACGTTTGTAAAAATAATCCTATTTTTGAATAATAAAAATAAGGATTTAAAAAAGTAGAGAAGAAAATGCCTGATTATGCATCTCAAAACCTGATTGAACATTAGTTTGCTTAAACAAAAATTAGTATCGATTTCAAACAAAAATATGTATCATGATAGTCTTCATCAAACTGCATAGAGACCATTTTTTGTATAAAATTAAACCGAAGGAAAATAACAAATATAGATTGTGATATAAATTTTTCCAAATTAAGAAGACAATAAACGATTAAGTAACTTATACACATATTAAAGGATATAAACAGAACAGACTAAAAAAACATAAGGAGAATAATAATTAAATTGTAAAACAAACTATCACAAATGTGGTGAGTAATATTTTTAGTGAGATTTGTAATTGACGATCATATATGTAAAAGTTTAATCATGCATTATCCTCCTGATTTTCACTATTTTTGCGAACTCTCAAACTTGGACACGTTTTTACACAAGGTATACAGTCAACTTTCGGGATAATCTTCTTGTCTTCAATCCAAATTGCAAACAGAAATGCTGTAAAATGAATATTTAGAAAACAGATCGTTAGAATTTCATTGAAGATAGAATCTCCATCCATTTAGCTTAAAGACTTGGAAGTTACAGATAAGAAAAGTGTTCACCCCTCATTATTTATCTCTAGATCCTTTTAATGAAAAAAGATGATGAGTTTAAAAATTGTTTAGTGTTTTACGAGTAATTATGGCTCAAAAAATGTTTATCTGAAATACCAAAAGCCTCACTAGCCTCATTAATAATGATTTCAACATACTTCACAACCTTTCTTTTTTAAATTTGTCAGAATTAAGTAAGTGATTCATCAACATGTATCCACATGCCGAAGAGTTTAGCAGGGAACTTTGTGAATTGATCAATCAATACTATCTCATGTATAGAATGACATAGTAAGATTCATCTTTGTGAGCTAATTAGAAAGTTCTGAGTACTACTGGAAATTAATTAGTAAATAGAGAACATGGGAATGTTTTCCTGAGCATATGTTCATCTCAGCTTGCACGTCATGAATTAAACTCTAAAGAACAAAGATGAAGTGACAATATATATAGTAATTTTAGTTACGTCCTAAACACTTTAAAAATAAGGAGGTATGTATTTTGGAATTAAAATGATATGACAGTCTCCTTTTGGGGAGCTGATTTAGGTTCGTATGATAAGCACTTCTGACTAATACTTTTAAAGATGACATGTTGAACCTTCAGCAAAAAATTTGTGTAATTATGCTTCCGAGTAAAGGTGAGGTCTTTTCATTGACCAGTACACATGAAAAAATTTATATACCAGGTTTGTACTGGTATTATAGAAGACATTTATCTCGAGTTACCAAGTGGTAATCGAGTTTATATCTTTGAGTAAAAAACTCAGTAACCGATATTCATATAACAACGAGGAATCATTCAACAATATTGTCCTAATACTAACACAATGTATATATTTACAGACCCCCACTTATTTATTGAGCTGACGAAAATATTAGTATACGTGCAAATGTACTATAAGTGATCTGGTCTTGTTTACGAATATTTTGCTTTTGAAAACATGCCTTATTAATAAGAAATAAGTTATACAAGGAACCATACTGAAAAACTGACAATTATTAACTACAAAATAAGTGGTATTATCTCATATCAATGAGGTTTATTAAATTCATTATTATGTAAAGGTTAAGAACATACCGAGTAAGCAAACACCTCCGCAGCCACTGAACTGTACTAGGTAAGGATTAGATGCATGTATAAACATTGAGACAACAGAACATAGTATACTTCCCACAGTCTTAAAGGAAAGAAAAAACATTGAATAACTTAATATCGATATAATACTTTACATTAAAAGGATTACTCAGAGACGTCTGGTAGCAAATAACATCAGGTTTCCAGCCTATATGACATCCTAAGCAAAGTTCGATGGTGGCTAGCAGTTAAATTCAGAACGCACATTTCGTCCTACTTGGGACTCGTTATTTGGAGGCATCTGTATCCCAGAGTTAATGTTTATTCGTCCTAGATTCCACCGTGAACCTCCATCCAACTATGCCTATGATGCTTTTTGATCAATTTCAACATCCACCCAATCCCCACAGGATACGCATACATCAAAAGAGCAATCTACTGTAGTTCTGAACAATAGTGGGAAGATTTGAATAGCCAATACTAATTAATTATATGACATTCTCTTATAATCATTATCATTTTGACCCAGAAACCTTTTTCATTAACAAAAATTATCTACATTAACAGAATTCTAAATAATTGTCTAACATATGAAAGTTTCATAAGTTTTGAATGGTTAAATATTTTTTATGTAAATAAACACACTTCATTCTACGTTTTTCATTAACATGACTTTTGTATCGCATTCAGTATGTTTATTTTAACATTATTTCATGCTAAAAGTACAGTATGTGGTCGAAAATACTGATAAAAGTATTCATACTGCAGGAATCAAGTAACGAAATCCATTGATTACTGATTGAAAATATTCATACGTGCGTTATACATAAATGCCACTACTAAACATGTAAACCTTAATAATGAACATTTTTTGTACATCATTAAAAATTTATTATTTAACATCTAGCTTACAAATCCAGTAAACACAATGCCGTAGTTTATGGCAAAGTAAGTAGGACCAAATATATTTCCTGTACCACCTGGCATAATAACAAACACTCCACTCAGTACCAAAAATAGTGCCCACACCCAAATTGCGTATGCAGCTTTAAGACCCGGCATTGGTATTCCTCCAATATGTGGAAACGTGAAAAGTATTATAGCCCATAGTATTAACACAATGCACAATGGTAACTGAAAATTGGTATGATAAAAAAGCGTAATAATGAATTGTATAAATCACTGAATAAGAGTTGATAGAGCAGTTTTGCAGCTCAATGCTTGTAATAATTTATGTTTATATCCCTAGTTCAGCATAAATATTGATCGTATAGATAATCATATTGTTTAGCTAAGATATACTTCTGAACAATCTGTACCAGGAATTATCGCGTTATATAAATTAAATGTAATTGTTCTAATGGAGTTGATATAGATGATCTACGTAAATTAAACAGTGAACTATTTAACAACTAATCCATTCTTATAAGCAGTGGTTAGTGATAATTACTAGTTATTTTCCTGATCTGTAATCCAGTTTAAATAATCACAGTGACTTTCATTCAGTTTCTGGTTAACTATAAAATGGTACGAAATTTTATGATAATTTAGAAGTGAAATAACATATTACCATGATGACCATTATTTAGTAGTAGATAGAAACAATTAACTAACCGAATGCGTAAATAACAAAAAAATTACTAGGTAGGAATTAATCTCGGCTAGTATTCACCACTGCATAAAACATTTTATTCAACTCAAAACCAGGTTTCATTAAAAGATATTTTCACTTTCAATGTATTGGGTCGTTAACTTCTGACATAAGTTTTCTTACAGTTGTTGGTAATAAACTATATAATCTGAATATATTTCCAAACAATCTTATTTGACTAATTATTTTTCAGCTCTTTAAAATAACCGACATTGTAGTTAGTTATTTTACTTGACAATAGCATATGTTTTGGTGTAAATATTGCACAAGCTCATTTCAATCAGACATATGTAAAACCTAAGACGTTCTTTTGTTTTAAATGAATTTAACTTTCTGAACACAGGAGTAATGATCAGTTTATCATGTTCACCTGTTGTTTCTTCAGATTGTATCGTGTAATCAATTTGAAATATAAATTAAGGTGACTAGCTCATAAATAGAAATGAATACCACATTACAGCTGACAGAACGTGGTTAGCCATAAATAAAGACCTAGTAAAATTGGACATAGACCTAATTTGTAAACTTTCCCAACAACATGATGAAAAGAGAATCAGGATAAAAATCTGAAAATTCGGAATTAAGGTGACATTATATGGTAGAAATAAGTCAAATATTTACGTGCGAATTGTAAACCTGAATAGTTCGTTCAAAAGTATACACCTTTCAAAGATTATTTTGCATGACAATTAATCTACATTCAACCTAATTAGTATTGACTTTTAAAGTTATATTCATTCAAGTCGTAAATGTATAGTCATTAAGAACATTTCTTTTTCTCTGTCTATACCTTTCACATCAAATCTCGCCTGAATGCATACTACGTGAAACAGATTTTCGTTTGGTTGTAAAACTAGATTCTATGTTTTACTGATGGACTTGTGTGATGAATAGGCTAGAAATCAAGCCGTTGATTTCTTACTCTCCAGCAAGGATTTTCAAGAAGTACTTCACACATAGAATAATTATTCCCTCTGATAGGGATTTCAACTTAAAAACACTATTGCACTTATGTACAAATGTATCCACCTCATGAGTTTCTAAATAAGTAAATAATGAAACTGCTGAATGACAACTATTAGCCATCACACATATATTTTGTCAACCTGTAATATAAAGTGAACGTAGTAATTTCTGGGAATGAATAATATATCGTATGGTCTATCAAATAGTTATTTTATGTGTGTATATACTCAAATGTGAATCTCAATCTGACAATACAAGAAGACAATGAACAACGACAATTAACTTGACCAAATAACGTTAATTAATGCATAGGTCTCGAAATATGTAAGTTATAGTAGATTCGTGGTAGTTCTTGTGGCAAAACAGTTAATCGTTTCGTCAAACGTAGAACTATCCTAATTATATATAATTGCATCAACTTGATAATTTGACAGAAAACATTAAATTAACATATAAGACATGTTGCTCAGAGCCAATTACAGACCAAATACAAATCAGTCATAGCAAAAATGAACACTTAGGTCGTCTGGATGAATTGTAAAGACAGTAATATCTGACCAAGTTAAATCATTACCTTGAACGAAATGCGATCTACTATAGCACCCCACATAATCCTACCACCAGCATTAAAAAGTGCTGTTATACTGGCAACAATAGACAGGTACTGATCATCACTGATAAACTCTTGTCCAAAAAGCTGAAATATATAAAAATAGTATTGTAAAATATGGATTTGTAATCGGAAATTCAGTTGTATTGTTTATCATTAGTAAATTTCTTCAAACAGTACTAAAACAGACACGTTTTCTAAGTATTATTTCTCATATCACTTGCTTAACACTCCTAATATTTAAATAGTTTTGAACATAAGTCGATATCAGTCGGAGGTTCATTGAGAATAAGCGAATACCGCGAAGATAATTTCCTAGTCTTGAAAAATTATTCGTGTACTCGTCAAACAATTAACTCAAGGAATTCCTCCACCGTTTGCTACAAACATTTATGCACACCTGGAATTAATAGCCTGAACTGAACTATGAATATCTTCCATCATTATATCAATAATGTTTTCTGACTTCGTAACTTTTAAACTACATTTTTTTAGAAGCAATTAACTTTTTTCAGGGTAACTCCGAAGGGTGAAATTTTTACTGATTTATTTCATTATTTTACTCTTACAGTGTTCTACAGTTGTAATTCACAAGCGACATACCTTGTTCAAATGAAATCAAATGTAACAAATAAGTACAATAAATATTTTAGAGTTTTTATTAAGAGACCAGAAAGTAATAAAAAGTCAAATGCTTGCCAATTTTCAAATAAATATACATACATTATGCTTCATAATCACTTACCTTGTACGCTGATGTGATAATTGTGATAGGGATAATAACTAAGAACATTATTATCCATAACAAGTAAAAGTCAATTTTACGGAATAACTGCTTAGGTGATAAGTTGATTTGGCTAAAATATAAATGATTACTTGTGATATATTCTGGTATTTGTAATACTTTAAAATATGGAATATAACCCTAATACGAAAATTTAAACATTTATTTAAAATAACGGAATATGCAATATCTATCAGCGATATACAAAACGTCCATATATGAATTTCTAGTAAATCAACTCACATAATCAAACTTTGATGATATTTAGTCCAATGAAGCAGAACTAAATGTTGAAGAGTAAGTCAGCTTTGAAACTAGATATTTTGAAAAAGCTGAATCAACTGAGCACTAACTGTTTTTGTGGAGTCCAACCTTGATCATTAACTGAACTGTCAGAGGAAATTTACGCTGTTTACAATAACAGAGAGGAATTTTAAGAGTCAGGTTAACCACATTATTACCTCACTATTTTCAGTTTTAATAAGTGCATTACTAGCAAATAAAGATTTCAATGAAACCCAACAAATTATTCATTCGAAATATTTTTATCCGAATTTACGGCATTTTAATACTCAAAAGTAATAATAGTCTATCGAAATAACTCGAAACGATAAATTCATGATACTAATTGTATTTTAAAATATATTCCTTAAGTGATATATGAGTTAAAATTAGATGCATAGAATAACTTACTCAGTGTTTACTTTACCAGAATCAGGTTTATCCTAAAAAGTAAAAATACGCTGCATTATGTAGAAGGACGATAATTAATTTAGCTTTCTTTCTATTGCATGCATACTCTCAAAGTGTTTTTGATTTAATTTTGGTCAAAAATCAAATTCACTAATTTTCTTGTTCACTGAACGTGAAATTGTTATGCAGATTTCCAGAAATGAATATTTTTATACAAATGAAAGTTCGCCTTTTCTAGATTCGACTGCCTAAGACTATTTACATTAAATACAAAACTTAGTAAAACTTTTGTATGAAACTGCTTTTAACTGAGTTTATATAATCATAAACAATGATACAAGGACTGTAATCAAATAATGTGTTTAGATAAACGTAATCACTCGTTTCAGTGTTGTACAACAGTGCGTTTTTAGTGTGCATTTTAGAAGCAAAATTACTTTCATTTTTGTTCGGACTTAATTGTTATGTTGGTTCATGAAATAAATTTGTGTTTTAGACGTTCATGAGACCAACCGATACCTTCTAAAGTACAAACGGTAGTAAGTTTTTATACATGGTGGTTAGTAAACTAAAGTTTACTACCATAGATAATAAAGCAATGACTTGAACAATAAACGTTAAAATGTATATGGTTACACAATAATGATGAAAGCATATCATCAATGGTATCAAAGAAATTTCAGTGATTTGATTGCATAAGTCATTCATAACTCATTTGAGAATAATTTTGTCGGAATTTCACCTATCTAGTGAGTTTAGATAATTATTAGATATTTACTTTTCCGTTTCAATAGATTTTTTCGTTTGAATAATTTTTTCTGGTTAGCGTTCTTTTAGCGAGTTAGTTTTCTACGAGATGGGGTCGCTAACCCCGTGTCCAACTCTCCTTTTTTACCCGGGCTTGGGACCGGTAGTAACTCCGGAAGAGCTACAGACGTCGGGAAACAGAAGCAAGTATGAAAAAGATGAATAACAACTGGAAAGAGCTGGAAAGGATTCTTCGGGACAGGGTTGGATGGAGAGTGCCGGTGCTCCTCCTCGAGGAGCAACAGACGGAAGTAACTTGTAAGTAAGATCTTTTTGTTAGACTGGGACGTAATCAAGAGAATAAACTACCATATGCTAATCTTCCATACTTTCAATATAGAATAAAGGTGTTCATTGGTGGTTGAGGCAAATAACAATGCTTCTAACCAGAATTCACATATGAAAAAGTTTATCTTTCATAATTTAGGCAGAGTTCATTAGCTATCAACGCACAAGGTGATATCATGTACAGTAATTTCAAAAACTACGTATTTAAGCTCAAAACATAATTGGTAGAAACAGATCATATTCTTTAAATGTTAAGACTAGAGTTCAAAACCAAATACATATTGGCCTCAGGTATAAAATTCACATCATTGCAGAAAATGTAGATTAGTGGTCAGATCGGATGAAAACCTTTGAAACAACATTCGTGATGTACGAAATAGTCATAGAATGTGTTCAAAGAGCTCCACATATTGCGTGTATTCACACCAAACAAATTTTTAGTCGATAAACCGCTGGTTAGTCGAGTCATATTCATTCTTTCACAACGTATCCCACCTTATGGTTAAAATCACAAACTGATTCTTACGCCATATTGATGATTTTCATAGCTATGAGCTAACAGTGTCAAAAGAAGGTTGAATTAATCTAAAATAAAGATAACAAAAGATTTGAAACGACAAAAAAATCTATTGACTGTTTATTTACCTTTTGTTTTTTCTCGCTCATGAGTACAAAGCCAACTATTTGTCCACTAATTAAAATCCCGCCTAAGATGAGAAATGCTCTTGGTATTCTATCTAATAGCTCAGGATCGTCAAATAGCCTTTATATAAGATGTAAAAAAATAAAAATACATTATCCCAAGTTTAAAGGCAACCAATTCAGGAAAAAGTGTTTAAATAGATCCACTACTATGCCTATTGAGGTTTTAGACGGTTAAACTATATTTTCAGATTTTGTTTACCTAATATCACTCATCAATTTCTACAGAATTTGAATTCACTTAGAAAATATAATGCCACCCAAGCTATTAGTATGTTAAGCAAAGATAAACATAACTTACTAGATAGTAAATAAAATAACTACTAGAGCTATATATTGAATATATTGATAAAGCCATTAATAAAACAATAATAATATTTGTTATTTACTAAAATCAACTTCTGAAAGGAAGTCAGTAGAATGTTATCTTTAAATAAAGATTCTCAGGATTATTTTAGTATTAGTGCAATTTATTTAGCAACCTACTTTTAAAATTTTATAAAGTCTATATTTACGAAATCACTGTATTTTCTGATAAGCCGATTCAAATGAATTTTGATCCCTGATTACTATTCTAGTGCCACTTTTTTAAAGTATGGTATATATATAAGTTAGAAAGTTCCTTTCTACCGGTTTTACATAATTTTCAGTTCTTTCGGGTGCAGATAACTACAAGTAAACAGTTATTCTGGATATTTTTGGCTCCTAGTAAGTATTTTACTGTGATTGTTACTCGTGATAATAAATCACTAGAACTAAAGTTTTGAAACATTTGGTCAGGATTTCGTGAAGTCTATTTGCACTTGACTATATGTCTTATGCATGTTATTAGGGCAAGGAAAGTAGATAATTCTGAAGAATGGAGACGAAGCTTGGTACTATAAAGGTTAGATCTAAAGCATAAGTCGCTAACATGAGTTTTGTATATACAAGACTGTCTATTGTTGCTACTGCTTTTGAATAAAAAAGCAAAAACATATGTAATTAACTATAATTAGGTGCACTTACAAATAAAGATTACAATATCTGATTTGCACATTAAAAACTCTGGAAATTAACAACTGATACTTGAAAATAGTTCAAGAGTTCAGTTAACTCCAAAATTATTTTGGATGGACATTTTACCCAGAAAGAAGCACTGTAGCGTCACGCAAGTTAATGTACGTTTTCACTTAATATAGATTTGGATGAAATCAGGCGGTTATAAATGGACAATCTGCATTATAAAACGTGCTTCACTAAGTCCAGTTTAGTTTTTCAGTTACTAAGAATTCCTGAAGCTGTACATGAGTTGTTATTTAAGCACAGCTGTATTTTGTTTGAATATCATAGAAAATTTTATTGACAAATGGACGATTGATTGCAACCTTCATGATCATAAATGGTTAGCTAAATATGTTTCAATTTGTAATAATTGTTCCAGAACCATTTAATAACCCACATAAATACTGTACCAAAATATATTTTTAATTAAACTACTAATAACCAACTTGCTATATACAATTTTATCTTTAACAGCCCTGAAAATGCCAAAATTGTTTAGATATTTGTTTAATAAGTCACTGTTAAATCACCATAATTGCTGTTGACCGTTTTTAGTGTGAAAAAACATGTAGAACTTAAATCAAAGTGATTCTTCTAATTTCTTAGAAATGGTATGGGTGGATTTTTTATTTGAGGTTCACGATATTTAAAGTAATTTTGCATAACACTGCTCATACATATGGTCATTTTTATTTTCCTTTTTCTCCAAAATTGTATGACGTTTTTAGATAATGCATCACTTGAGAGTTTACATTTGTATCCGTCTAGTGATTTTCAAGGAACCAACTATGTTCATGCACTTAATAGATAAATCGTCATTATGTTTCGGTAGTCTATTCTGCTTTTGTCTGGTGATTTACCTATTTGCATGATTTTCGTCAGATTTTAAACAAAAGCACTATCTCACTTGGTCATTTGAAACAGAAAGTCAAAGAACACTTGGCATGTTTAGAGTGTATTGTAGTTTAGTCTAATGTTCTTCTAAGAAAATGTTTAAGAAGCAAATGGTTTTGTGTTATGGGCAGATTAACATGTACCTACAGACTAAATTACGTAATAAAGTTTATGAACCACCAGTACACATTATCCCTTCACTCAAGTGCATATAAACTCACTTTGTTACAGGATTCACCGGTGTGTTGTTCGGATTGATAAGTGCCGTTTGAATGGGCGTAAAAACAAGTGCTCCCAGTCCAAATCCACCGACAACTAAACCAACAATGAGGAATCGTCGTTTTGGAAACCACTAGATATAAAACAATGAAATTTATGGATCACGTATATATAAAGCAAGCACTAAATACGTCAATAACTCTGGTTTTTTGTGGCGTGATTTGTTGCAAAAGATAAAGTAAATGGCTTATAACTGTAATTCAGGTACACTTTTTGACAATCCACTTAACCATTATTAAACCGTCTTTCCGTTTTTCAGTTACCCTGAAAGTAATTAAAAACTATTTAAAATATAGAGCTCTGATTTGGTTGTTAATCTAGTCGTTAAGACTTCAGTAGTGTTGTGTGGACGCTTTATAAGTCAAAGAAATAGACTTTGGAAAGTAGAAGAAATTAGTAAGTGACATTTAAAAGAAACAATTCAACTTCATAATCTATTAAAAGCTCTACGTTTCATCATAAAAGAATGAATACTTAAATCACCTTACTTTAATATTAATATGAATTACTAAAACTTACTTTCGCGGCTACTCCCATCACTACCGAATATGCAAATCCAAGCCCCAGACCCATGAGTACTGAGTATGTTATAATAACACCAATGTAGGTCCTTTGAATTGTAATATTTGTTAAGAAAACACTCCCACTGAAAATTAAGTGAAAGACCTCACAAAATTCAATATACGAAGATGAGAAATACAATGTTAAAAATGAATTCTGCTCTTCCGTATTCTAAATTATTACTGTATAAGTCTGTGAAAACACAGAAGTAAATGGTACTGATGAATCAAGTATTTTTGGGTTTTAATTAGCCGTTAAGTTTGTCAGTGGCAAATGAAACTAAAGATGACGAACCAGAAGTAGAATAGGAACTAAATTTTTAATGTTCTATCGTTTGTACACCATTTTAATGAAAGGATTGAGTAAAGAGGTTGTGTGAATAAAACATTCATTGGTGATGAGAAATAAGAATGATAATTTGCCATGAAACACAAATAAATGAAGCTTAAGTCGATTTAATTTCTACCACATTATTGTTTTGATCGTCCTTTTGTTCTCGTCAACTCTAAAATTTGTTCGATTGCATTATTAAAAGATAGGACATTTCCTCGGTAATTCCATCTCAACTACACAATAATTGATAATAAACAGCACTTAAATTTGCATCCGATTTGCACAGAAAGAAGAATAATACTTTGCTGACATTATCTTCATGCTCAAGAACTGACACATAATCATGGATATGTAATAGACTTCGGAAGATTCCAAATAAAACTTGAAACTTGTAATCTCGAAACATACCTATGAAGTAAACATCCTATTCCTACAACCACACGGAAACCAGCTTTCTGATACACGAGTCCACCAAGTGCCATTGATAAACCTTGAGATGCTAGTGCAAGCGCTGAGAGCCAAACAGTTGATTGACTTTGTACACTGGGATCAACACGAGCTTTAATATAACTCAAAATATAAGGAACCATGTTCGCTATGGGTGATAGCTGTGGAAAAAATGAATGATCTTACCAACTGTATAAAAGTAACCAAAGGTTATTTGAATTAGAACAGCTCCTATGACTGTCAAAGTTCCGAATAACAAGTTCTTTTTCTTCCTTTCCTATACATTGCGGAGAATTTAATTAAACCAGCACTATTACCATGTTGCAAGGAATCTTTGGACATTTGCGTACCATGTTTGTACGGAGTAGACACGAAAACTACCGTAGAAACAACTCGCATATTTAAATATGATACAGACCTTAGAAGTAAGGTTCAATGATTTAAACAAAAACGGACACAACTTTTTACTACGAGTCAGCATAACCTAATCAGTTTTCACCGGTTATTTCATTATTTCACTACAGTTTATCGAATCTTGTGATTTTGTTGGCGCGCTCTATTTAAAAGAACAGTGGTATTGTTTCTCGTTGAGTTAATTAACTGTTTTGATCGTAAATTATGCATCTAAACTGCTGTTTACACTTTAATTGCATCCACCTCAGTTGAAGTGGTATTGTATTGAGTGTTTCGATTTTGCTTTTGTGTATTTATTGCATAGAAGCATACTTGGTCGACTTTTACTTGATTTATTTAGTTAACGTTTGAGAATTCTTTTACATATCTTGTTTGTGTCGCCGTTGTAGTTGATCTTCAAGATGGCTAGATCTGCTTATAAATGTGGACAACCATATTGCTTATTCCCTGTGGAGGAAGGGATGCAATGTGATGAGTGAAATAAGTGGTTCCATAAGCTGTGCACCCGATTAAGCCCCACTGCATATAAAAGGTGCTCAAAGCCCAACTCTCATTGGCTTTGTAGTTTTTGTTGCTCGAGCAAAATATTAGTCATCCAGGAAGCAATTAGCCTCCTGATGTTGGCTAATAAGAAGGTTGATGAGGGCCGTGATGTTAACAATGGTACTGATGGCGAAGATTGCGTTGGTGTTGTAATTGCTGTCACGGCGCAAGCCAGACGTCCACCTGTGCGACCCGCAGTTAAACGTTCTCCCCCAAAACAACCAATGAGTGACGCCTCATTAGATATTGGTGACCATGTTGCTACAGCAGCAACCGGTGACCCAGACAATATAATTACTGTCCCAAGTGGTTCTAATGTGGATTCTACGACTGATGGAATATGGATGACACGGAAACGCAGAAGAGTAGGAAAGACAGCTAAAACTAATGATCATTTACTTGATAAGTCCTTGGTGGACTCAGGCCACTCCGCCAAAGTCCCATAGTAAAGCTTCGTCTAACATTGTTGTGAGTCACTCGCTCGACTCCCAGGATTCTGTTACACTAAAAACTAATCGTAAGATACCAGTAGTTAATATACAGGATCTAATGTCGCGGTCGAAAGCTGTTAACATGATTTCAGAGGAAGCTAAATACCTTCCTAGTTTAATTATTTGGAATCTAGAGGAGTCGAAAGACAATGACTTTGCTAGAAGACATGCACATGACCTGCAGTTAGTGGAGTCTGTGGTAAGGAATGTACTACCTGAAGAGGTTTCAGGGTTACATATTACAAAAGTAATACAACTTGGTAAATGGGTTGTAGGCGAGACCGAACCAAGAAGAATCCTAAAACTGGTTCTCGGAAGTTTCGAAGAAAGAGACATATTGTTGAAAAACGCACTAAAAACTCGTGACTCAAATATCCGTATTCGACCAGATTGGCCGCTTGAGGATCGAATCAAGTGGAAGAATGCTCTTACGGAGTTAAGGACTCGCAAATTAAATGGCGAAAATAACCTTACCATTAAGGGTTTTCGGGTAGTCAGGTCTTGGAAGCCAATGCTTCCGAGGCCTGTATGGGTAGAACGATTGATTGCCGAAACACCTTAAGTGTGTGATACACGAACGCTCGTAGTCTTAGAAATAAAACGTCCGAGCTAAGTCTGATGGTGTAAGAATTAATGTCCCGATATAATCGTTGTTACAGAAACTTGGTTCACAGTAGATATGGACTGTTCTCCTTTCATTGCAGGTTATATCTGTATTAGAAGTGATAGTGTTGCAAGCCGCAAAGGGAGAGGTATAATATTATACGTTGGGGATCACTATCGTATACAATCAACCATATCGGAGGCTCATACCAGTGGCACATGTGAGGTTGCTTGTTGTAAGATTAAATCTAGAAATGAGTTAATGACTATATGGGGAATATGCCGTAGTCCGTTTTGTCTTGCTGACGACTTTATCCTAAGACACATCTGTCCTTGGAGTATGGCAGAATGTTGTCTCATCATTGGGGAATTCAACGCACCGCATATCAACTGGATAGAGCTTACAGCTCCAGGTAGTGGTTTCGATAGCAACATTTTGTCTGCCGATATTCAGTGTGCACTTGTACAATGTATCACAAAACCGACACATATTGATTTGCAACATGATTCGTCACTGCTGGACCTCGCCCTCACCCACCGCTGTGAGGATGTCTTTGATATTCAGCACCTTACCCCACTAGCGAACAGTGATCACGTTGTAATTCACTTTAAGTTTAGGACACATGGTATACAATTCGTATCTGCTCCACCCCGTCCCAATATCTAGCGAGCCAATATTCCGGCGATCAGAAACTGTGCTATCTCGACTGATTGGTCGGTCGACGCGGATGGATTGATAGAAGATGAATGGAATAAGTTTAAGGCTACATCCGAGTCCGTAACGTCGCCGTTTACCCCATGGTCAGCACGTAGGCTTTCACACTGCCCTCCATGGATTAATAAGGAAACCCGGAAGCTGTTAAAGCGTAGGAAACATTTCTGGGACTTATTCTTGTTGACAGGTCATAAACCATTTAAGCGTGAGTACAGAAAATTACGTAATATATGTAAGAAAACCATAGTCAAATCCCGTATCACTTACGAACGAAAGTTAGTATACGATAGACGTACTTGTCCGAAACTATTGTTTTCGTATGTTAAACGGTGAATGAAACGTAGTGATGGTATTCCTCCGTTACTGTTACACGAAAATTCAAATTTACCAGCTGAGTCAGAACGAGCAAAGGCTGAGACTTTTTCAAACTATTTTAGCGAAGTCTACTTTACGTTTGTTGTAACAAATACTTGTCCCAATCACACCGAGATACCAACCATTGAATCTGTACAGGTGACTGAGGAAACTGTCCTTCCGTTGATAACTAACCTCAAACCTGGTAAGATACCGGGCCCTGACGGGTTACATCCACGGTTGCTGTCATCTCTTGCGGGCATTATTTCAAAACTGCTTGCGACACTCTTCAACATGTCCCTCTCACTCTCTCAACTCCCTAGAGATTGGAAGGACGCTATAGTTAGTCCTATATTTAAGGACGGTCAGCGACAGATAATATCTAACTACCGGCTTGTCAGTCCAACTAGCATAGTCGTTAAGTTACTTGGAAAGATAATTCGGGTTAGGTTGCTAAGCCACATAGATTTACACAATCTGTTAGCTCCTGAGCAACACGGATTTCGTAACAAGCGTTCATGCTTGACTAACTTGCTTATTGCGAGGGAGGATTGGACAGCAGCCCTAGATAACGGTCTGTCTGTCGATGTGATATTCATAGATTTTAGCAAAACATTTGACAAGGTCTCACACTTAGGTCTTATGCAGAAGCTCACGATCTTCGGAGTAATAGGTACTGTACATGAGTGGATAGGTAACTCCTTATGTGGCCGCAGACAGAGAGTAAGGGTCAGTCGGACGCTATCCGACTAGAAGCCGGTCAAAAGTGGTGTACCTCAAGGCACCATCTTAGGCCCTCTGCTCTTCCTTCTCTACGCTAATGAGTTACCGCTGTTACTTAGGTCGTCGACATTATTGTTTGCGGATGATGTAAAAATCTGGAGAACAATAAAAAGTGCGGCTGATTATCTGGATCTTCCAGCTGACTTAGACGATTTAGTTAGGTGAGTTCGAGAATGGGGCTTAGAAATCAATGCTAGGAGGAGTGTGCTAATGCACATCGGTCACGGTAATAGTTACCGTTATACTATTGAGGGTAAACCTCTTCCATGCGTTCAAGAGCATAAAGACTTAGGAGTAGTATTAAGTCATGATTTAAAAACATTTACGCATTGCAAAGCAGCCGCTATCAAAGGTTTTCGTGCGTTATGGTCACTTCGCCGAGCGTTCAAATCTTTTGACGAGGAAACGTTTCGAATTTCATATCCCACATTTAGAGTACTGTATCCAAGCAGCTAGCCCGTGTCTTACAAAAGATACTAACTCCCTTGAGCGTGTTCAGCGTGTGAGAAGGAAATTAGTGAAGGGTCTTTCTAGACCCTTGTCGTATCGTAGGACACGAGGTGACCTTATACTGGCATTTCGTATCTTTAATTATGATTTGTGTGTTAATATGTCTTATCTTTTTGCTCCCTCCAGCGCTAATAATCTGCGAGGTCATGGCAGGAAGGTTCATAAACCACGACCTAATGAACTTAAAGTGGGGTCCCGTTCTTCTCATCGAGTAGTCAATGACTGGAACACCTTACCCGAACATCAGACCCACCAGAGAATATTTTCAAGGAGAAGCTGGACCTTCACTGGAAAGCAATGTGTCAGGATTAATACAGGTTCACCAATCTACTATCCTTATTACTGAAGACTCGAGACTGAAGAGGTCGAGATCATTTAAATCACTGAACCTCAGTCAAATTAGCCATCAAGCTAAACTCTTCCGACATTACACGTCAGATCACTGGAACGTTTACTGAATATGGTCAAGTTTGAGGGCGATAAACGTGAACTAATTATTTGTACTCTACGAACCAGCTCTTGCAGCTGTGACCCCACTTAACATGTCATATAATAGTTAGTAGTGAAAAAATCCCCAAAACAACCAACCTATTTGTCTTTAGTATCAATCCTAGTCTTATTAATTTTGCTAGATGCGCTCTAGCTGAAGGTGCTCTGTCGTGCATGAGAACCAGATCATTAGTTAGTACTCCGTGATACGCATCCCTTGCAACTACTAGATAGTTTAGATCAAACGCTGCCCGACATATCGGTAGCTTTCGAAACATGTGTTCGAACTTCTTCATCTCTGACTTTTGGTTTGGCCGGGTCGGCATACTTTGACCACAAACGTGTTACGTGTAAAGGTGTTGTCCAACCCCAGATACCTGTAGCATTTTTGAATACATTTTTCCGATATATGTATATCAGTATATCAACTTAACTGACTAGCTCAGTTGATGCAGATAGTCAGTAAACTGGGGTTAGCAACTAACAGCAACATTTAAATGTTTCTATGTAGTATCTGTCGAAACATGAACCACCCATCAGCATAACCAAAATGCACGATAAATACACAACTTTCTGTCTGTATAGCACCCATTTAAGATTCGACAGCTGTAGATTCCTAACGTGTCTTCATACTTCGTCTAATTTCATACTTTACTTGACTTCATAAGCTGTCGCCTACAATCTGCTTGATATCCTACTGCTGCATTACACGAATGATGCTTAATGTACAGTAAGTTTTAACACTTAATGATGGTGAGTTCCTTAGAAAGAGGATAGCAAATCTGTGTCATATTATTCTACTGCATACGGTAGAGCGATGTATACAGTAGTGCAAAGCACTTCATAAGTTACGAGCGATCATCCGTCTTCATGCTGAGCCACTCCACTGATACAGCAAGGTAGGAGCTCCAGAGCAGACAAATCCTGACAGCTGAAGCCAATATACATCTTCTGGCCTTGACTTATTATCATAAAATGCAATAGAAATTAACTTTTGTATATACGAAGTGACTTCGAGGAAATAACTTCATGAGATAATTCGGATCACCTGAAATGCATCTGGGCCCTTGAAGATCACCAGCGTAGATGATCTTTGTTGAATGATCGGAGGCCTAATCAAGTTTCAGAGACATTTCACTGGCTCTACATGTCCAACTAAGGTATATGAAGCTGTAACACAGACCTTTTTCTTTGCTCCTTCTTATGGTCATTTCTCAGCTGATTCTAACGGTGTTCGACACGCCAACTTTTACTTTGAAGTCGTATTGGGTCCTTAGACATATACGGTTGGTAAAAACATGCACATCTGCCTACACGAAATCACAACATTCTTAACTCGATCTTTTGTCACAATATCACACCAACATGAATGGTGTTTGTTGAAAAATTTCACAACGGCGATCATAAAACAGTCCTCTACACCCTTCCTATTCTTGCCATGTACAACAAATCAAAGACATTAAATATGTGTTTCCAATATAGAGACTATGCAAACGCTGACTGGGAAAACTTTCGATTTCTAATAAAGTACTCTGACTGGGGCAGCTTCTTTACCAGTGATAAACTCTTAGAAACGTTGGAACTATTCAATACCACCACCAAATCAGCACTAGGTACCACTATACCCTTTAAAATTTCTTTTAAAACAATTACTCCCTATATAAACCAAAAAACTAGGTCTAAGTTGCAAAAACTGAAAATGACGTACTATATATCAAAAGACTTCAGTGCGCTGAACCGGATATACTCTTTACTTGACGGAGTACAAAATCAACACAACGAACATAAACAGGCAGAGGAATATACTGCACTCATTGCTGCATCTAAAGCCCAAGCCTTGTGTCGTCTCGCAAAACGCATGAGAAAGAACGCAGATCACAATATGCACGATGGAGTGACGTATAATGACCAAACCGTCATATGTGAACTTTTAAGCGAATTGTTTTCCCACAATGAGACTAAATCTCATGCCGCAGATATCAACATAAAGTGCATCAGCAAAAATTGTCTTAGTACCACAAATTTTGACATTAAGAGTGTGCATACCTCCGTTAAAACCCTTAAAGCAAATGAGAGTTGTGGTGCCGATGACATCCCCCCAATCCTTTATAAAATGTCAGGACTAGAAATACAGGCCCTATTACCCAAAATATACACCTTATCTTTAGAGACAGGTACATATCCGGAAACCCGGATCTGAAATGCGGAAATTGCTTGGCTTCATTCTCCGTAATTTCTATCAGAATGAATCTAAAATCCTTTTTTATAAAGTTTGTGTAAGACCGATCGTTAAATACTGCCCTTTCTTATTTTCCAACCTACGCCTATCTGATATACTAAAGGTGGAAGGAATACAACAAGACTTCACCCGCAAAATACTAAGACTGACCCAGTCACTGACTACAGTTCCCGACGCCAAATCTTAGGAATAGCATCTTTTTGGGAGAGAAAACTTAGGTCTAATTTGATTCTCTACTTCAAACTACTCAAAAACCTTATTCAACATGTAAGATAGTTCTTGCCCCAGATTCACATGAATACGAACTTCAAAACAATACAGCAATACAGATCAAAAACTCGGGAAAACTTCTTCATTATCAAGTATACAATAATATGGAAGAGTCTTCCCTCCAAAATTCGCGTGACAGACGAATTACGTACGTTTGTAAAACTGATTGACCAAGCCCTTACTTGCACTGATCTGGCACGTACGAACACATCTGCGCCCCACTCAGACATCATAGGCTCTCTCCACGTCTAGACCAAAATGGACTTCAAGTTCAATTTGCCCTATTTTTCCTACTTTGCAGTTGTATTAATTACTTTCTCCACCCTATTTCTTCATTTGAAGTAGACAGGTAACTCAATGGACCTATCGATACTGTTCAACTAAACTCGGTCGCTAAGGGGCACTCACTATCACCCTAAAAAGTCAAGAGAACCGCACAATCGACTGCGTACTACCAGTGGTCTTGCGTCTATGGAGCTTGTTACCCACCAACAGATTAAGACAACACAAAATAACATCGGCATCAAATTAATAAGAGTTTCTTCCTGCTTATTCTTTATTAGCTTTTTACTCTTCTGTACGCGATGTTGACTAGCAATTATTATTATTTCTACACTCGTTACCTTACCTACATCTCATATACTTATATACCGTTCCGCCTGTTTCAATAACACAACTATCCTACATTATACTCTTCTGAATGCTTACACTCTAATTGTCAAAATATAATTTATACTATAGTCAATTAAAGTACTACATCGATGCCTTACCCACAGTCCATAACTTGTAACTGCCTGATAAGCTTGTAAAATGATACTTATAGAAATGGTGTTTTCCAATAGGATGTGAAACACAGAGGATTGTGTGAGGTATGACATATATCCAAAAATAAGCTAAAGTGAACCCGACATCACAAAAGGAGGGAGGGTGGAGTTACTGACCAGCAAGCATTGATGGTGAGGGCGATGACTTCAATCCACCCGTGTTTGTGGGGACAGAACATTTTGTATGTATCAGCTTCTTTATGACTGAGAACAGGTCGACCAATATGTGATATAGATTGTGTTCATACGCTCACCACTTAGACTCATGTTCCCAATTTTATGCTGGATTAGCTATCCTACTAATCGTATGCCATGGACTGGTGCGTGCGATAGTGGTGTCGTTATCCACTCTGAACACATTCTTACTAATATATTTCCATAATAACCTTCTTTATGTTAGCAGTCTTCAAAGCAACCATAGTACTTTGATATATCGAACGAATAATCCACGCTAGATGCTGACTACGAGGTGTTACTTCAAAGTTGGCTGGTTCGTCACAAGATTGCCGTCTAACTTGATTAGGCCTCCAACCATTCGAAAACGATCATTCGCGTTGATGATATACAGACATTTGTCTCTGATGTTGAGTGTTTTCTGTTAGATATATATGATATGTACACCGTTGTAAAATGAAAATGCACGGGTTGCTTGATGAATAGCTTCCAAATCTTTTGAAAGACCAGGCTGCTCGGATATTATGCTACTTGTTCCTGCCATCTGAATATTTCAACGAGTTATATTTTTCAGTTTTGTTTTAACACATCACTACGTTAATAAATCGCATAACCTATTCAGGCGCATCTCTGAAGCTTACAGCACTCCAGCGGGGCACGGTTAGGCTGTTACGCCATGGGTTTTCGCGCACATGCAACATGTTATAGAGGATTTCGGGTTGTCGTTATTTGTCACGTATAAACAGTTTTCTTTCCGTTCCACCTTTAGTTTCGTATTGTTTTTGCTTGTTACATGACATTTATTGCAGTTTTTTAGTAGTTTGTCATATTTGTTGCTGACAACCTGTGTGAAGGTTTAGTAAGCATGATGTGGTTATTTGTAATATTATTAATTTAAGCTAGTGAAATTCACCGTTTATCAAGTCAAAAGTAGACCATAATCGGAGTTTTATGGAAAAATGAGCGGCAAGAACCTTTACATATAATTCAAGTCCCTAATAATGGTGGTGTTGAAGGTGGATATTGGTAGCTGTTTGTAAACTGTAGTTTGAAGCAATTAAGCTAGCCGATTGGCATCATAAACATGGTATAAAGTAAACTACAATAATGAGTCGTTAATGATTATATGATGAAGATTTGAATCTCTCAGTGTACAATACGACACAACCCTAGAGAAAATAGAATCAAATAACAAGTATTATTGAGTTAATTCTTGAATTCCTACTGCATTACAGACTGATTCAGTATAATTCCAGAGCAATCCAGGTCAAATACTTGGCGGAAATTGAACGAGTAATTCAACCCAAAACACGAATTTCTAACACTAATATCTCCATCTGGCCACGAAACTTAGATAAAGTAATAAAATAGTGTATAAGATAATTTATGGAGATAAATAACGTTTAATTTGGAAGACAAATTCATCAATAGATGGTCGATTCCCAATAAAGGCAAGCACGTACTACATAGGCATATTTTGCTTTCGGCTATTCTGACGAGTGGACACAAACTTTCTTTTCTAATAATTTATGAGTTGTAGTCATGTTAGTAATCTAATTACCCATATCGAAGTTATATGCATAAATGAACTGTGAAACCCTTTTCATTTCGTTCACCTCCTTAATTATGGTGGTGTTGAACATGGTATTCATAGCTGTTTGTAAAATTTTGGTGAAGCAAGGAACTGTGCATAACATTACTATAAGTGCCACATTAATCAGTCACATTTTCGTCATAAGTCGAACGATGCTTGTTTGTTGTGAGCATGGTAACTGAACGTAATTTTAATAACCACTAGTTTCTGATGTGTCTGTTGTAAGGAGAATCAATGAATTTCTATTAATGGAATCTGAAATCACTAATGAATAGCACTGTTTACAAGTGAGACATTTATAGGTACATTCTGTTACCTGCTATTTGATTGACTTATTGAATGTGATACTGATAACTAAGTTTAATTGTTTGTTTCACGACTGATTTGTTGTTTTTCAGAATTGTATGGAGCTATTAAGGTTCTCAGAGCTTTCTGATAGTCTACCTATGACCTGTTATTGCATATGTACATATGTATAAAGTTATTATTGACAACCTACGTCATTCCAACTCTTAACATTCAGCTATTTCATTCGCTTCATACCTCAATGTTAAATTCTAATACATATTTGGTTGTAAGCAGCTGACGAGAAACCACGAAATATAATTTATTCAGATTTTTCAGCATCAATATTTCTTCTGGTTTAATTTAAATTTATAATCAGAACTAATCACAATGAATTACAGTCTAGTTAGGTACTGATACTAATTTGATAATAAACGCAATCCGACGACGGTAAAAATGTCATATGGGTGCCTAATCTGTAAGACCTTACGTGGAAGTAGCGTCGCTTATGCCTTCTTGATTATTACAGACACTTACTCGTGAATATTATTGGTATTCATCCTCATGAAAGTAGGAATAAGAGGAAAATAAAAATTGTGCGAAAGTTAATTAAATCATCACTAATACTGAAGCATGAAAACAAGTTTACAAGTTGTTATTGATAATTCCTAAATAATAATTGTTGACTTTGTTTCTCAACTTCCGACGCGAAACTTTTACCATATTTTTCAATGATATGATACCTGTGAATTCTTTGGAGTCGCAGTATCCTCATATACTCATCACTCCGTCTCGGTTGTGCAATTGTCGTGTTATTTTGGAAGTTCTGCGTAATATGTAGCTTCCATTCGCTGCAATGCCTAAGAAGTTGACGAGCTATACAGTTTATATTTTATAATTAATTGAGCTTACCCATAATAGTTCATCTTTTAACATATGCCAGTAGTATATGTAACATGTAACAAATATTCTACAATTGCACTCACAAGTGCTTACATCCACTTCATAATGCTGTCCACAGTCAACCATAAACAACCGGTCTCCGTTTTTGTCTTGTAGGATTTGATGACATATCCTTGCTCCTCCATTCTCACACGGAACTTTGATTGACGATTAAGGAATTTAGACTTTGAACGTTAGATATTAGTCAAAGTTCTCACGTTTTTGATTCACTTCCGAACCTTCCGAATCGCGCTTATGATGAAATGTACAGTGAGTCGTAACAAACAGGTTTTGACCCTGACATCCTTCAGCAACTTACTTTCCATGTGGTTGGAATGAGTAAGGGTGGTCTGAGAAGGGATAAAATTATTCTTCCATAGATTTTTGAAATCTTTAAGCGCGCTATGAAAGTCATCCCGGCATGCAAACGCTTGTTCAGTATCATACTTTGAAAAGCATCACTAAGGCCGACTGAAATGTCACTTGAGCATGAAGCACCACAAACAGAAATCGTCATTCTTAAAAAAGTTCTTCCTTGAAACAATAATAAATCAAGGAAGCACTACAAATATTTAAGATTTACAGGTGACTCGACATTTCGTTGGGGTTTACTACAGCAGTTGAGACCAAAGATCAAGTTACAAAGCAATAATAAAGCCAACGTGTACATTACAAAACACAGAACGCTAAATTAATGCATTTGGAAGTTATTTTGTGCTATTTAACGCAGCAAAAGATGACTTAAATATGAAAAAACTTGATGCTCATGCAACCCGACAAACACATGGCAATCGAAATACGGAATGGCCGCCTCTTGTCAGTCCATTCAAGGTCGTTGAAACAAAAAAGCCGGCAGATTCGAACGGCTCTGGTGTTTTTCCGTTGCACTCCAGCGGAGTGATGGGCAAATTCCGTGGCAAACAAGCTCTCACGAATCAGCAGCGGCTTTCTGAGACATTAGTACTTGTCCTTAAAACTGATATACTGTGTAAACATAACCAAGTGAATGTCCGGATAACTGAAGCTTTCTTCCTAAAATAAGTTTTTGAACTTATAACTACCGTACTAACCAGGCTAGTGAGGTGATAATTTTCAATTGAATCAAAACGTCTCTTTCCCCTTAGAGAATATGATATATTGTATGTTGTCTGATAACTTTGAATAGGCTAGTGATTACATTTATCATCTGCTTTGCGTTGAGTAATATCATTGGACAATGTTTAATATGTTCCGCTCTACTTGATTACTGACGCTCCAAGGGTATCGTGACACTTTCTTGCGATGCTTTCAGATTTCTGCTTTGTGCACAGCCAAAATTCGAAATTAATTTTAAAGGAATTTGACAGTTTATTTTCCGTTTTCACAAATAAATGAAAACAGCTTTTCCATTTTGCGGTACATGGTATCGCGAAGTCCTTGAAAATTCACTAATCAGGTGCTGCTATAATAGTTTCTCCGTATTTGCATCGCAAACTAAATTATTTCCATTTAATTTAACACTGAGGGCAGACAAATAGTTCATTTCTGTATGAAATAACATGATCTAAGCATATATCGTCATAAAAATTGTACTGTTGTCAAGGCTACCAAAAGTGCGCAACAAGTAACGATAACATGATAAGATTTACCGTCTGTCCCTTCTGTATTGCAGCTTTGGCTGATTTTCACTGTTTTGTCCAACGTTAATGCAAAAATAGGTAAACAGTGAAGATATTAGTTGTCGTGAGGGTTGTAAATGTATATAGATGATCATAACATACCAAAATGGTTACGTCACGTTTCACAGTTAGATATATGAGCTACCGAATCATTATATTGCAGGAAATAAATCAGGCTCGTGTGTGAGTGGTACGGTTATGTGAAGATTTTACCAGAGACTAAGCTAACATTGCTTTACTACCTGTCGTAAAGAGTTCCAATGTATAGGCTGCCGGTATTCTTGCAAAAATAGCTAATAGCAGAAATAATTAAGATTATAAAGCGGCTACTAGAAAGCATTAAAATGTACGATTTATGAATTAAGATATCTTAATCTCAGGTGACCAGATTGTCCAAGGTCGCATGTGATGATCTTCAAAAATCAACCAATGCGTGTCTAGCTTGCGTGCTGATGACAGATTAAAATAAAATAGGCGTCAGTAATTACAGATTACACAGGACGAATCAAATTGAGTTCACATAGCAGTCTTTATACATGTTCATTTTCTAAGTTTTCGAAGTGCAACCCGTCCAGAGAACCAAATAACACAAGCCAAGTATATTGCGAGCCATACTTTCCTAAGCAAGGCAAGAGATAAAGTAAATAAGCGTGAGTGGCGATCCAAAGAAAGTGTGCTAAATGTACTTTCGATCTGTAATTGAATACCGCTTTCTGTTTTTATATTAGTTTCTGGTCAACGTTTATACTGAAATAATTATTTCTTTTCTATCTTATTTCCAGCTGGCTACGCAAGTGTTCACAGACCTAACTGGGACTTTTTAATTCGGAAACATTGCTACTCCATTGGCACGCTTTATGAATTCATAGGTTGGATAATGGCTACGATATGGGGCATTCGTTTGTCTACTATAAGCTGTTCGGCTGTTCTGATACTCAGTCAGCTACAACGTAGGACCAGGCACATATATGCATCGGTCCAAGTTGCCATAACTCATTAACACAAAAAGATGGACACCGGACTCATAAAAGTAGTTAATTCAGAGGTGGTAATATATAAAAGAAAGATTGCATATGAGGATATAGTACAGGAAGAAAGAATTAGTTCGTAGAAAGAAAGATATGATTTTAATCTCTTAGTTTAAGGGAAGACAGAGAGTGTATAAACTAACGCCATTGTGATAGATTCTGAGCCATGTCACTAAGAGTCTCCAACCATTGGTTGCAATAGTCACGCGGACCCCAACCAAGTAGTCTGCGTTGGTAATAGACTTTTTTTGTAGAACACTGAATGAAAATCCAACACCAACCTGATGTACTTAATCAAAACGCAAGATCAATTTTTTAAGAATTGGGAGTTATTTATTAACAGATCATTTGTGCTGGTTTTAAACTTTAATAAACGTTTTCATTTGAAGCGCATCAGTCTTTTGATTACGGCACTGCTTATCTATCGTGACAGACCGGAATTCGACTTAGTAGTATAGTACATCATGTTCAAGTTTGCAGTATTTGATAAACGGTCTGTACGACTAATCGCATGTGCGCCAACCTGATAATTGTTACAACCAACATCCCAATGTCTCACAACCATATAAGACTGCACAGTACACTCTCCCTGCCGTAACGCTATAAGAACAAGCTAATGTCCATATAAATGAATTTATGTAAAACTAAAAACATTACAATTTTAGAACTTGTTATCAAGAAGCATAGCTGTGGTCAGTGAGAACAATGGATTCTGACGAAGTAGCTTCATCATTAAAACGGATTGAACTCATGACTTGTGCGCATATGTCTTCCGATGCTTCGGGGCATGGACGGATGAGTTTACTTGTCAAAGGTTCACTAAGAGCATGAATCGAGTGGTAGTTGTTAGCAAACTTCCCTAGCAGATCATCACTACCTGTAGAGATTGACATGTTGTCCAGCGCACGAAGAAGTCCATTATGTATTTCCTTGTCCACCGGCTGGTGTGTCGGAATACGTCTACAATGCTTAAAGAGACAAAGAAACATACTTACCTTCACGAATTAGATCTTGATAATGTGCATACAAAATATGACCACAGGGTAGCATGTAGTCTGGATTTCGGAACTACAGAAAATAATTTATACAGCTAACACTTACCTTCCTGAAAAATGCTCTTAAGACATCGAATGAACAAAGTACTATATTGGCATGAGTGTGCGTGGACTGTACCGCTAAAATTTTGGTCGCTACCGAATCCATCACGAAAGTGCGTGTATCATAAATACCACACATTATGTCTCTAAAGCATTCCAATAGTCCTACGACATATTCGCGTCGTTCTCGCCTGCAAAGAGCATACATAACATTGCCCTTGCCCAAGATTATCAGTAGCCACTATCTGGAACAGTGTAAAACTTTAAGATAAATTTATTACTATTCGTCACTTACCCAACTTTGTTGGTCTGATAAGTCGAGTCAATACGCACTACCTCTGGGGACGCGTGGTAAATAGCTATTTGCTCCATGCGACTGAAACAAATCATAGATATGTTCCCATATTCATTGAATACTTTTACTTCAATGTTTGCTTGAACGCGCTGTAAAATGTCATCGATATTTTTAGTGTCTAAACTCAATTAATTACAATGTGAGTTTAACAACCTGGTTACAACTGAGAACGCGTTCTGGCGATATCATCCTTGGTAAGCTGTTTATGGAACGTCCAAGAAGCCAGATGCCGTAAGCTACGAGTTGGCGTATTACTTAATAGAAACGTTTTTAAATATAAGCGTCCACTCGACGTCAACTGTCGTCTTGAAGGATCTACAGAAATATATCTTTCTGTACGAGGATGGTTGTGCACGGTTCTAATAGAGGTGACTTTTAGCTCACCATTTACCGCACGGACTCAAAATCCGGATTGACAATGGCAATATTTCGACCTGTAGGAAAAATACAGTCGAAATAAGACTTACGTATATGACCGACGTCGTCTTTGTCTAGGTTGTAGTGGTGAGTTAGAAGTTGTATGCTCTTCGGAAGAAGAATGATCACTATCATCATCTGCATCCTGAACACAAGCATCTGACCGTGACGAACTGCGTTTACGTCCATATTTGCAGACATATCTTACAAAAAAATACTTTAGAGTTGGGTTATCATTGTTAGTTTTACATACTGACATAACGTACTTAGTATGCCTATACTACGAAAATAATTATTAACCACAGAAATACATTGGTAAGAGCAAGTACAACAATAAAAATGCAACCACTGCTGCATGGACCAGTCCATAGTCCTATGTACACAGGTTTGAAGAATATTTGTGTCTTGATTTTCACTGAAACTGATGTCCGAAAATGTCTCCAGCCACTAAAGGCGTCCCAATGTTTAGGATCTTATGAAATACCAAACCTCGCTTTTTAAAAACTGTGATGTTCTGTGTAATCCACGGATGAGTAACTCTGACAGGTCCCCAACTGATCTCATACCGAAAATGTGGAGAAAGATAAAGATAATTTCATTGACGAAGAAAGTATCTGGTAAAAGGAGTGCGAAATTTATACCCATAGAAATAAATTTACCTTTCCTCAAAACAATGGAGAAATTATTGATACTCCCACTTCAACCTACACTTAAAGTGCACATTGATCTGTATCAGTTTGCTTACAAGTGCAAAAGAAGCACTCTTGATACTGTGCTTATTCTTCATCATAATATAATGTTCAGCTTGGGGAAGAGTATGAAGTGTGTTCTACAGGCTTTTCAGGAAATTACTTTTGCCTTGGAAACATTATTAAGAAAACTTTCACTTGACACGTTAATCAGCATCAACACTAGGAATTGAATAACCAACTGGCTATATTCCTATCTTTTAGGAAGAGAATAGTGCACAGTGTTTAGAGGGGAATGTTTGATGTCTCTACTGTCTCATGAAGGTGTGTTACAAGCAGCTGTTCTTTCCCTACTTCCCTCTTTTTTCTACATGTTCTGCCTTCTTCCACAGAGAACACTTTTATGAAATATGCAGACTGACTGTATGTATGCCGATTTCTACCTATTTACATTTCTTTGAAGTGAATGAGTTTTTGTCTCGTATTGAATGGTGGTCTCTTGTTAATGGTTTCATAATTAACCCGTCTAAATATCAAGATTTTAAATTTCGCCTGAGATATGAAAAGCACCCAAACACCCTTTTGGAATCCCATAATGCTTGTACCGATAGAGATTCCTTGATAAACACAGTGTCAAAAGTCAATTGTCTTGTTGTAAGTTTTTCCTCTGATCTCTCACGGTCTCGTCATATTTTATTGTTATCGACGAGTGATTTCCGTCTGACTATATGCTTCTGAGATTACTCGACATTCACACTTGAAATGTTTCAGTTCTTGTATATACTAATTATTCTTTACTGTTTACCACCATTTTTTCCCTGGCCTTTGAGAAAAGATTTTGCTGTATTACTGAGAGTGCTGAAGGCGGTTAGCATGGTGTTTGGTGAATCGTTGGAATTCATCGTTAATACTGTTGTAGATAGGCATATTAAGTGTTGCAAACTTCTGGCAGGTGTTATCTTATTAGATGCTAACCATCCATTTCATTCATATCTTTCTCCTTATATATATATATATATATATATATATATATATATATATATATATATATATATAGAATAAATGTACACAGGCAACAGTATAAAAGCTTTGCAATACCTTATCTAACAAATATGCTGTGTGATGGACAGGTTGTTAGAGTCGACCTCGTCAATAACTTGCATTGTTATATATGTTTCTAAATTAAGAGATTGTACAGATTCATGTGATTTAATTAAAGTAATTTATCTACTCAACTTGCGTATATATGTATGCAGTTATCAGTTCCCTTTGCCGTTTCTCTCTTTTTGTAAAACAATTTGTTGAAATAACTTGTGCTGAGATTTCTACATCATGTCAAAAGTTTAATATTGAATAAAGACATTAATAATACTGTCCCATAGCCTATTAATGGCCTGAGGGATATGGTACGGATACTTTTATTTGATAGTCTAGGTAGTTCGTACAAATTAAAATCAACAATGTTCTTCATGGCACTTTTGTGGCTCTTACCTACTTGGTCAAATTTAATCGTAATAATGAAAACCGAATGGAAACAGACGTTTGGTAGGCGACGATGTCTGAGCTTATGTTCACCATTCTTTGCAAAACATAGGATCCAAGATACAAGAGAAAGTTTGGCCAATATTTTATATATCTCGAGTGTTTTTAACTATTACTTGAACGTTTGCTTTATAATAGTAATCACAACAATATTCTATACACACTATCATACCAAGCAAATAGCAGAAAATATTAAACGAGTAATAACCGACTCCATCGTGTCGGAAAACAAAAAGACGTTACAACGCCTCAACCCACTGTTTATATGAAAATGAAAGACATAAACTGGCCGATGTAAATGCATAGCTTAGCACCCCATCTTAATCCCAAATCATCTGTTGACTGTTATAGAAACGCACAAAAATACGGAGACCAAAATGCTTACTCAGCACTCCGTAATGAAGGAATCTATGATGGCTGACGATTCATTTGTTTACCAATGAATGAATGATTCGCCAACAATGCATAGGTATTCTGTCCCATGTATTCTAGGTTACCGGGCTGCAACTTACCCTTCGATTTCCTACACCTTGTCTTAAACTTTCTTCCTTCTAGCCCATCCAAAACGTACCTGCCGAGAATCTTGCTCGTTTCTATTGAAGAATATAGGGATCATCTTCAAGAGTGTCGACTCAAAATCCTATATTATTTCCGATCGAAAATTGCTTGTTTGATGTTATCATCCTATTCATAACATCCGTCACTGGTTGTAGCAGCACCAAGACTAAAATTTGTGGAGGATACTAGAGTAAAAATAGCACTAGAAATTAATTCGAGGGATTTAGATAAAGACCCAATGTTGAGATTTAGGGTTATGAGTTAGGCTTGAAGTTTTAACGATGGACTGAGATCATTTACAATGTCGAAATTCTATTAAGCTAACTTTGCACCTAAATTTGGAGCAGCTGTTATGCTAAAACTGATTGCTCCATCCGTAAGTTATAGTTTTAGCGTAGCTATCTGTCATTTCGACTTCCCTCTGCTGTTTCCACAAATGTTTTCCGAGTTCCATCTGTTGAACGCCGATGCTCGATGATGAGGCTCAATAATTGACTCATGATCGCGAACAAACTTCTCCAGAAATCGCCGCGTGGGCTAACCTGACGGAAGTTGGATTTCTAGTTATTTTGTTGTAACAGGTCCTTGCTTGATACTGATTCCAGAATCCTTGAAGTATTTCTCCGACTCCGTCTGCTTTCAAGCTTAGTTTTTCCTCTTATCGAAAAATATTATTCTGGATTAACTGCTACGAATAACAAACTCTTAGAGGTTATAAAGTCTGTCCTTTAAACGATTGATGTAGTCAACGATGAGTATTAGACTCATGATACTGAGTTTGACAAACTCCAACATGAATAGTTTGCATGATAATAAGTAATAATCAAAATGTGTTGATCGAAAACCATGAACGAATTGAACAGAATACTCTTGAGATGCTATAATGTGGTGTTTGAATGAACTGATGATTCCTTTGTACTTGTCGAATGCTTGATTTCGAGTTCCAAATACAGTACATTTGTTCGTGCTTATCTAGTACTTCTTGATCCTATTACGTTATTTCTAGGATTTTTAGTTCGTACTATGATTCAAATACTCCTAATTATCATATATAACCAAGAATGCTTGGCAGTTATGATTCAGGTTATTTCTAAAAGAATTTATTCCACACAGCGATAATGCACAACGATACTTGCGAAATAATATCTCCCCTGAAAATAAACACTGGCTTTTATACGTACCAAATGCAATCAGATGTTTTAGACTATCAACAATAAATATGACGCACCAGCTGTGATATTCCTCACTAAAAATCGCGTAATTTTTCTTCGCTAACATCCACAAATTTATCGAATGATTTAGCTTGAACTTCAAAAGTGGGGTTTGCAACAAAGACATAACCACACATACAGATCAATTATGCACAACCCTATATACCTATTTTCCTAACCGTAAGGGCTTACATTGGTACACTTGTGGCAGTAGAAATTGGGATGTTGAGAGTTAGCCGATAATGCTTTACTGGGAATAAAACATTGTAGATGAAACGCTATTTACTTGTTTATTTTATGTAGGTGTTGCACTTTCCATTTTCTTCTACTGAATGATGAAATGCTTGTGTGATTAAATTAGAGCACATTCACCTTACGTGCTCCATGTGTTGTGTAATAAACCATTAGGCAACCATCCCAAAAGAACCAAAATAAAAATGTAAGGTTTTCAGTAGATCAGTGAGATATCTCACTCATATGAGAAAACATTTTTTAGCATGGTTTATTCAGAAGTAACACTAGTCTTATTCATTTTACATTTACATGACTTGTCATAGTAACTATCGCGTCGTATATAGTGTGGTGTGAGCTACTGATGTCGACAGATATAAGTAGTATGTATAATCAGTCGGAAGTGAAATGCCTGGAAGCAGAACGTTAGGAAGATCAATGAAAAGAGAACGAGAACAAAGAATGATTAGTGTGAAAACGAAAGAGCAATGAAGTCTGAGACGATTACTTGATATTGTGCAAATGAAGAATTTACTGTATCTCTCTCAGATTTTACTAAGATATTCTGTAATGTATTCAGATACTACGATTGTCCCAACACGTGTTCAAATATAAAGTGCCTTATTTTCGAAATAAGGTGAGATGAAATGACATACTAGTCTGGTGATCTTTTCCAAAAAGAACTTTTGCACGTAAATCAATATTGTCATTTAAAAACGCAGGTGACGGCCGAAATTATTCACCAATTATTTTCAATATCTAATAAGTTTGAGTCTAATAAAAGATAGAAGCAAGCACATGTCGTAAGTTGAACTGAAATTGGATAAAATTATTGAAATCGTTTTCTAACCGAAATATCCATAGGGCCCGAAAGCAAAGTTGCCGAAAATATAGTTCCCTGAAATGTTTATTCAGCTGTTGTTAATTGATGTGTGGTAGTGAAAGTAAAATATGACTGGTCGTTGAGCGTGGACAAATAGCCACAACTTATGGACCATTAAATATTTAATTTTCTTATTATTGATTTCTACTCTGGAATCACTGTGTGCGACCGCTTGTAATTGTGGTGAATAAAGTATTCTCTAGTGCTAATCTAATTCTCTATTTTGGGTCGCAAATCCTGGTTCTGATATAACGTCATTAGTCTTATAAACATATTGACGTGATATCGTAATATACGTGCAAGGGGAAAATATTGTCAACCATCCGTTATACCAGTAATAAAAGCTGAATTTCTTATCACACTAAGTCTAAAACTTATGACTTATTAGCCTTCCTGTTTATCATTCGTCAAGTAGATGGAATTGTTTCGCAGTTATAGCCGTTGTTCGAAGCTATTTCACAACATTAATAAGATAGAGCTCTTCATTAACGTATAGATTGACTAATTCCTATCCGTGGTAACGGACTACAATAAGTGTGTTACGAGTACGACAACCTAGCAAACTAGTTGAAGTTAAATAGACGTACGTATTAACATGTCTACATAGTTAAGTAGAATGTAAGCAATTAATGGAAGTATTCACGTCCACGATGTGATTACAGTCTGGACTTTTAAGGGACAAATTAAAGTGTACTTAAATTATGGTTGATAGGTAATACTGTTGTCGCATGCAAACTAATCAAGAATACAAGTATTCTCCTGTCAAATGGTTTTTCTGGTTGTTTTAAACAGTGAATAGAAGAAAAGTTAAGTACACGTAATAAAAAGCCATTACATCGTGAAAACTGTTGTACATTGATATTGTTCACACTGACAGTCAGACGCTATTTCTATCGCCTTAAACTCCATGCCATCGATGGATTCAGAAAGCTACTAACTTTTCCAACGGAGATGATGCTTGTTTTTAAGGATTTAAATGATATTCAGATGGTGTTCAAAACTAAATTTTGATCAACGTTCGCTATCAGTTTAAAGAATTATAAATACGACCAGGCGTTGCATCCTGCATTGTAGAGATATATTTAAATCACTTTACCTTCCAATTTTTTCTTGGTAGTTCATGATTTAAATCTTATACAACCAAGTAGAATTTTTATTAATTTAATAACAATATATAATACTTTTCTAATCCAGATGCCTTAATCGTTTTCTTCTAATCGATTTATTATTGAGAAAATTCAGGAACGATTTCTGATCTTTTCAGATCATGATTTCAGTGATTGAATATGACATAAAAACGACAAAAATTTAATATTGGTTTTATAGAATTTTGAACATATTGAAGTTTTTAACGCCAAGTATTCATATACGTTTTGTATGCTTTCTAGCTCTGGTCAACTGAACGTTGAATTTAACCAGAATGTTTTCTAATCGTTTTGAGTTGTTAGCGTATGAGGCATATAGGATTCTGAATTCGTGGAACTTATTGGTGTAGAATGTGCTATTCAGATATTGTATGACTCATTACTTGAAGTTAGTTCGGCTGGCTTCAATAACATATTTAAACTATTCAGTTCTCATATCAGGGGAAATTTCAGACAGCAATAAAAATTCTTTTACGTAAACAGTCATTTCGGATGAGTATTTTGCCAACATGGACTACCATTAACATACTTAGATAATCGTTATCTCGTCAGCATTCCTTTGAATTATAGATTGCATAGTTGTGCTAAGTAAACTCACTGGAGGTTCCTATTGGCTACTTACTTACTTACTTACGCCTGTTACTCCTCGTGAAGGAGCATAGGCCGCTCACCAGCATTCTCCACCCAACCCTGTCCTGAGCAATCCTTTCCAGCTCCTTCCAGTTGTAATTCATCCTTTTCATATCTGCTTCTATTATCCGACGTAATGTGTTCTTTGGCCTTCCTCTTTTCCGCTTCCCTTCAGGATTCCAAGTTAGAGCTTGCCTTGTGATGCAGTTTGACGATTTGCGTAATGTATGTCCTATCCATTTCCATCGTCTTTTCCTGATTTCTTCTTCAGCTGGAAGTTGGTTTGTTCTCTCCCACAGAAGGCTATTGCTGATGGTATCCGGCCAATGGATGTTGAGTATCTTGCGTAGACAGTTATTTATAAATACTTGTACCTTCTTGATTGTGGTTGTTGTAGTTCTCCAAGTTTCAGCTCCATACAGTAGAACTGCCTTGACGTTTGTATTGAAGATACTCACTTTGATATTGGTTGAAAGTTGTTTTGAGTTCCATATGTTCTTCAATTGTAGGAATGCGACCCTTGCTTTGCCGATCCTCGCCTTTACGTCTGCATCTGAACCTCCTTGTTCATCGATGATGCTTCCCAGGTATGTGAAGGACTCTACATCTTCCAGAGTTTCGCCATCAAGTGTGATTGGATTGCTGTTCTCCGCTTTGAATTTGAGGACCCTGGTTTTCCCTTTGTGTATGCTGAGGCCTACTGATGCAGAGACTGCTACTACACTGGCTGTCTTCATCTGCATCTGTTCGTGTGTACGTGATAGGAGGGCTAGGTCATCTGCGAAGTCCAAATCGTCTAATTGATTCTGAGCTGTCCATTGTATTCCGTGTTTTCCTTCAGATGTTGAGGTCTTCATAATCCAGTCGACCACCAGAAGAAAGAGGAAGGGAGAGAGTAAACAGCCTTGTCTGACTCCGGTCCTTACTTGGAATGCATCTGTCAGCTGTCCTCCATGCACTACTTTGCACTGTAGCCCGTCGTATGAATTCCGGATAATATTGACAATCTTCTCAGGAACTCTGTAGTGTCGAAGAAGTTTCCATAATGTCTTCCTATCTACACTGTCGAATGCCTTTTCATAATCAATGAAGTTGATGTATAGTGATGAGTTCCACTCAACTGATTGTTCGACGATGATCCGTAGTGTTGCAATTTGGTCTGTGCACGACCGATCCTTACGGAATCCAGCTTGTTGATCTCGAAGTTGGGCGTCTACTGCATCCTTCATCCGGTTCAGCAACAATCTGTTGAGGACTTTCCCTGGTATTGACAGTAGTGTTATGCCTCTGTAGTTTTCACATTTGCTCAGATCTCCTTTCTTTGGAATCTTGACGAGGTGTCCTTCTTTCCAGTCCATCGGCACTTGTTCCTCCTCCCAAATCTTTTTGAATAGAAGATAAAGCATGCTTGTGGTTGCTTCGATGTCTGATTTCAGTGCTTCAGCTGGTATGTTGTCGGGTCCCGCTGCTTTCCCGTTCTTGATTTGTCTGACGGCCATTCTAATTTCTTCCGTAGTTGGTGGATTGACATCTATAGGAAGATCTATGTGTGCTGCTTCGATGTCCGGTGGATTCATTGGCTACTCCTGTAATGTAATAATTTGTTTTGTTTTTTTCTATAGTAAACCTGTTGATAACAGAGTACCTTGAGAAATCCCAATAGGAAAAAAGTAGTTCAGCGTGACAATAGTAGAACGAAATTGCGTTTATGGAAAAGAGGATGAGTGATAATTCGTTTGCGTAAATAAACAAATTAGTTTAACTTGAGATAACGATTTCGAGGATCCCAAATTTTCAACCCACTTAAATCATGATGAAAACTTAAGTTTTGATAATCGTTTCAAAAATGGACGGCACTATAGAAACGCTTTGTAGTTACACAAGAGTACAATAATCAATGTTTTATAAAAATTTACTCAGTAAGAAATAAAATGTTTTGAAGATAATCTAGCTCTGAGATCACATTGTGGCTTATATTAATGAGAATGTGATTAAAATAAAATAATTTTGAATATTCTGACTTTTCATACTTCCACCGAAACCTAGTACAAGTTAAATCTCGGTTTAGATTTCACTCGCAAATCATGACTGACACACTTTTCATCGAACTATCTACTTTCATGACTACAAAGAAAATGAGCGGTAGTATGAACTGAAACAATTCATAATACATCTGATCTTTATGTGATTCGTGAAACTGATACGCTTGGATAACTTATTTGTCCCTACTACAAATGATTTACATGAAGTAACCAAACAAGTGATTCTAGTTTAACCGTTAGTAAATAGATACAGATCGATCAAGAAAAAAGAGTAGGTAAACTCATTTACCGTGAACCTTTTTCTCATTAAAAATTTTTTAAAAAGTACATTTTTCTTAATACACTGAAGCGTGATAGGTAATATGTTCATCAAAACGAAATCACTTTAACAGCTGATTGATTAATAGGATTAATTCAATATATTCAATTGTGACCTGATAGATAAAGAATCCATTTACTTTATATACATGAATTTTATGCACAGAGTTGGTGTGATTTAGTTCTAAGTAAATGGTCTAAAATACAACTATAAACGAAATAATAATGATACCAAAATATTCAATTACTCAATATTCAATTATTCAAGTTTACCAATTTTAAAACACTATGACAAATATATAAAATATGAGAATTCTGAACCGCTAAAACTATAGAAGTTAATTTAATTTGACTTTATTAAGCAAATATTTAGATGTTGCGTTTACTATAATTTACGGAAGGAATGAATTAGACTATCAGCTAATGTAAAATGAGTACTAATTATGTAACATCTAAAGAATATGAATTCAGATGACCGTTTCCGAATATAATCTTAAATTATTATATCCCATCAAGAACGATGTATTACCAGATTGATAATGTTAACAACATTAAATTCATAGAAAAATCATTCGTTTACTAAGTAAGATAAATAATTTTTTAGTTTGTCTAAAATTAATCAGTCGTTGGGGGGGGGCAAACGTTTTGTAAACAAATAGTTATTGAGTTACAAAGTGTAAAATTTTATAGATTTCTAATCAATTTTTAGATAGATAAGAATCGTCAAAATCAAGAAAAATTGACGTGAAGATTAATGTACAAATTCACTAGTTCAACTTACTTCCAACGCACCATAATAATGTGGATTTGTAAGATGATTATTTTACAGTAGAATTTGTAATATGAACTAAGAAAAGTAAACATCTTGAAGAGGATACCCTACTAATTCAGGGTTTTTTTTTATATTAACATCTGAACTTACATCTTACCGTACTCTTTTTCCTGATAAAAAAATGTTCTCTAGTCAAAAATCAATGATTTAGGAAGTTGATAACAGCAATACTTAACAAATAATAAAACTAAGAATTGTTTGCATCCTATACTGAATATTTTCATGCTAACAAAGTTTTGATTACTACACATTACTATACGTTAGAAAACTGAAAATTAAATATATTTGCGTAGAGATAATATTAGCGTTCATACGAGCCTCACAAATTATAAACTAAATGAATAGTTCAACGCATCAACTGTATAGAAAATATAATTACAATGGAATCGCAAGATATGTTTAACGTAAGTAGTATTGGTATTAATGAAAATGTTAAGAGTTCAAGTTGTATTGACATAACAAACGACAGAAACTGTCGTTACTAAAATTGGAATATATCATGTTCATCTCTGAGTAATAACTAAACTCATCATTGTTTACTCATAATTGCTAGTCAAGTACTGTCAATCAACTTGAATTAATCAACGCAAATACCTCATTTCTTAAGACGGTTAAAATAGCTCGATCGTAGCACCTCTAATATAAACAACAATTAACACGAATTTTAGTCTGGAGGAATTCAGGAAGCATGAAGACAATAAATAGGTACTACGTAGTGAACATAGCATTTCGAATCTACGAAGTTACAATTTCGCAGCTTCTCTGATTTCCAGAAGTAACGTTTTGTAATTAACGCTTCATTACACCTATATTACAACTAGACAGTAAAGACACGAGCAGAACGTTTACCTTGAAACAAATTAAAATTTAAGTACACACTGATATTGCTATACTAAAATACGTAACCTGTGTTACATCATACTTAAAACCCTATACGTAGAATCACGATACGTTTCTGAACTAGATCTGTGTGACTTAAAAATGCTAGTTACAAATATTTAACATTCGAGTGATTAATTATGATCTTGTTGTTAGTTTCCATACGTATAGGAGTGATTAAAACGGATTCGGTATTCTGAGATGTTGGTAGACTATTGATTTTTTTATATTACTATATCTGAAATTATATATATTACTGTGCACTATTGACAGTACTAAAAATTTGTAATCTAATTAAAACCAGTATTTTGATAGAAAACAACTGTCCAAATGAAACAATGATATTTCTCTTTTTCTTTAGTTTATATTCACTTACCACACAACAATAAAATGAATATTAATGTAGCAAAATACTTGCTATAAAATCACATTCACATATATAAATTATAAAAACCAGAACAATTGCATATAAAAATGTTTTGGTTGGGAAAGTTGATAGGAACATTTCTAAATGGAAAAACATCCACCTTGTTTATACAAAAACAAAACAACAAACCTTAATAGCTTATTTACTAAAAATCAAAATGTTCTACTTAATTTATCGAAAATCGTGACAAATGTACCTTTTTTAATAAAGAGAACTAATCTGCTTATAAATAAATATATAAATTGTAAATTGCTCCATTAATATGTTTTTAATTGTTGTTCTTTTTCAACTTGTATCATCTAATATTGCCTCTGTACCTTCAATACCATGATATCCAACTCGTAGAGATTTACACATAGTAGTGCAACAATTGCAGATTTTACAACGCTTTGACATTTTTCGGTCTTCTATCCAAACGCTGGCGATTAGAGCTGTAAAAATATATAATGAAAAGAAAAACTATTTTGTGTAATGTAACTGTATTATCTAATAGTTATTAACAAACGTTAATGCTAGTAACTTTCTGAAATCTCAACACAGCATACTACCGTATGATCATTTAAGTTCAGTGAGCAGTATATAATCTTTTTGATATACATTGACGCTTGTCTTCTTACGAAATTTATTACAGTTCATACGAAATACTGACCAACTGTTTAATTTTACTTGGGGGATATACTAAATCGTTGTAACCAAACATTATATAATTCGGCGCTAGTATTTGTTCATTTGTTTAAACTTTTAGAACGCAAATAATATTATTGACGACAACGGGTATAGTTATTGAATACATAAAAATATTATGTAAAATACAAGCTTAGCTTTCAAATAATAAAAGTTCTAGGATATTTTAATAACTTGAAAATGATCACGAGAAATAAATGGGGATGAACTACCGTCAACAATACAGAACACTAACAATTAAGACATTTGTGCATTACTCATAGAAGTATTACACTCCCAAATAGTAACGTAAACCTCTCAAGTAGTCTAAAAATTGTTTATAATTGGAAGTGCTTATGAATAAAAAGATCATGAAATGTAATGCATGATTTACTTAATATTCATTGTTATAGTGAATAACAATCATTTGAGCTATATGCGAATGTTTTTAGACTAACATTTACTGCCCGAAATTTCTCCGACAGATACTGTTGTTCCCTTCTGTGAAAGTGACTGAGACAGTCACCACTACATCTAATGGTTTAATATTCGGTCAAGACACCCTGTTTACTCGTAAAGACTGATCATTTTAAACAGACGCTGGGAGAATACGAAAATGAATAGGAAAGTGCATTAGCAGGTAACGTATGAACAGTCCTACGGTTCATGCCTGTTTATGTGCAAACAGACCTAGTCTGATAATGATTTAGTCTAGGAGAATCATTGCTTACTATAGCTCACCAACAGGCACGCAGATTATCATTCAATCCCTTGAATCTTTTCTAGTTTGCTCAGTATAACACTAAAATAATCTGTATTTCAACAAACCATAAACAGTTAGTACACAAATATATCTTACCAACTATGCACACGCAACCACAACCAGTAAATTGTACCAAATAAGCATTCGGGGTATTAATGAAGTATGTAATGATCGCACAGAGAATACTGCCAACTGTCTTAAAAAGATTTTCAAAAAAGACCAAATCGTAATATTTTATTAAACAAACTTTTCTCATTTTGTTCTACAAGATCGAACGAAATAAACATGAATGAATGCGAATCATCATAAGTAGAACAACGTTATTAAGTAGATAAGGAGACTTGGATTCACCGAGTTTAGAACAGAAATTGGTACTAAACTGCTACAGAAGTTTAAGACGATCGTACATCTCGCTAGTTAAGTGAGTTCTGATAAGAATGTTTGGGGTTATCACAACCATTATCTAGAACGGATTCAGTCTAGGTTTTCTTCAGTCTCTTCATAACGACAGCTTCACTATTAAAGCCCATACTCATAACGTCTGATATGTACGTCTTCACCCGATGCATGTGAAACTCACCCTCAACAAGCCCAGAATGTTCAAATAATGTGCTCTAAAATCACATTATCTGGAGAATTGCTTACTTTTAGGGATAACACTATTTCAATAATAAAGTAGGGGGTTAGGCATATAGAAGTTGTCTTCAAATAGTGGAATCTTTCTGAAGTGCTGTACTCAGTGGTTGTCTGATGTTTAACAAATCCATTTGCAACATCAACAGCGGTGAAATCTGTTACTATTGAGAAGTTAGAAGATGAGAATAATTAAGTTCAAGACACAAAGTTGTGAACTTCAAGACAATTGCTCTGAATTAGCAAATATGAGTATATTTAGGCTTCCTACAGAAGGGCTTAGTTGCGATGTAATATATTCGCATGACATTTTGCTAATTATAGCCTAAAACTGAAGTCCACGATCACCGAAATACATTATCAGTTTAACTATTTGAACAGTTAAAATTAAAAATGTTAAAAATTGAGATCTAAACAGTTTAAAATCATCAGATATTAGTAACCAAGTAACGTTACAGAAATTATTTATTTATTTATTTGGACATATGAATATTGGTACAAGAGAGCGCCAATATATATGCGCCACACAAAACAATGAGAATTCGAAGAGAAGTAGAAAAAAAAACTAAGGAGCGCAAAAGAAAAAGAGAACAATGACGAAGAGATTGGAGTAAGGTAGTGTGGTAGTAACGACGGAACGAAAAGGTACAATCAGAAGAAATCTTTCAGGTAAAGGAGACACAACCACTTTTTTATGAAGAAAGTAAAAGAAGGTTACAGCAGGATCGCCACTGGCTTCTATTCTAAGCCATATCTGATAACGTCTCTAGCCACTGTGTAGCACCATCTCTCAGACCCCAACCAGGGAGTCGTGAAGGACCAACAGAAGCCAGTCCTTTGCAGCTTTCTTTCATACCACGACACCATGTCATGCACTGACCACCTCTCCGCTTCTTCCAACCAGTCCCAGAGTCGGCAAATAATGCACGACGTGGAATTCTCTGGGACGACATTCGGAGAACATGTCCAAGCCACCGAAGTCGGTGTTTCAAGATAGTGACACCAATTACATTATCGTCTCTGTGCCCGAACACACAATGCCGAACCTCTGCATTACTAACATGGTGTTGACACTGGATGTCAGCAATCCTTCGGAGACAGCGATGATCGAACACAGAGAGTCGTCTAACGTCCTCAACTCGGAGAGACCAGGTTTCACAAGCATAGAGTAAAACTGCTCTCACCGACGCGTTGTAGATCCGACCTTTTACAGCCAGACTAACATCACGAAGGCGCCAAAGGTGGCCCAGAATGGCACAAGCCGCTCTGGCTTTCACTATTCGTGCATTGATCTCATCACTCACACCCCCACCAGCACTTATGCAGCTACCCAGATACACGAACTTCTCAACTACGTCTATCTGCTCACCATCCAGGGTGAGTACAGGATTAGAATCCTGCCAGTCTTGTAGAAGTACTTTGCACTTCAAAGGTGCAAAGCACATACCATACCTACGGACACTGATTGCCAACTGATTAAGTGCGGATTGCATGCCTTGGGCATTATCGCACAGTAAGACAATATCGTCCGCATACTCAAGGTCGAGAAGTCTTTCTCCAGGCAACAGATCCACACCACCATTACTTACATCTATCAGAGCTGTTTCCAGAATGTCATCGATGGCAAAGTTGAAGAGGAATGGTAAGATTGGGCAACCCTGTCTAACCCCACTGCTCGAATGGAACAATGGAGAGAGGTGGTTGTATGCCCTCACTCTGCCTGAGGTGTTTTTATATAGGGCTTTTAGGATGTTAATAAACTTCTCAGGCACACCCTTCTTCACTAGACAATCCCAGAGAACAGTCCTGTCCAACGAATCGAAGGCAGCCCTGATGTCAAGAAACACTACGATTGTTGGCCTTTGAAAAGTATGGCGGTGTTCTAACGTTAGGCGGAGGGTGAATATATGATCAATACATCCTCGACCAGAACGAAACCCAGCCTGCTCCTCGCGAGTCAATCTTTCTCGGGTTTTGAACAACCTACGAAGAATGACGGAAGCCAATAGCTTGGACGCAATCGGAAGTAAACTTATCCCCCGATAGTTGTTACAGGAACGACGTGAACCCTTTTTAAAGATAGGGACAACTATCGACTCATTCCATGACGTTGGTACACTCTCTAGTTCCCAAACCTTTGTAAACAACGTCGTCAATTCCTTAGTCAAAAAGTCACCACCATCTTTAAAAAGAGCCGGAGGTAAGTCATCTGGGCCAGGTGATTTGTAACGTTTCAAGAGTTGGAGTTCCTTGCGGACTTCCTCCTCATTTGGTGGATCAGTCGTCACCGACCATGGAGGGCAGGACAGTCTGACCGATGTTGCCGGAGCAGCAGGCCAGTTGAACTGCCCTTCGAAAAATTCTGCCCATCGTCCAAGACGTCGATAGATGTTAGTGATTGGCATCCCATCATCCTCGCAGATTGTTTCACTCACACCAGACTTCTTGCTGCTAGTGGCTCGGATGAGCTGGAAGAGCTTCCGGTAGTTACCAGATGCAGCTGCTGCTTCCAGCTCATTAGCACGCATCGACCACCAGGCTGCTCGGTCCTTACGCAAGCTTTGCCCAATTTCCTTACGTAACATCCTTCGTTTATGGTCAAACTCACGGTCACCCGGAGTAGACCGACGGGCTTCAATGAGTTGTAAGGAACCTGGAGAAACCCAGTGCTTAAAAGCGGGACGTTTCGCAAACCCACAACTGACTGATCCCGCCATTTTCATGGCGTCATGCAATTGCAACCAATGCTCGTCTATACTTTTCGGTGGAGTGGTAGCTAGCCTAGAGGCTAGCTCGGTTCGATACTTACTTGCAACAGAAGTTGCAACCAGCTTGCTAACATCAATCTTTTGGCGGTGGTCACTTCGTTGGCCACTGAAAAGTAAGGCAAGATTGGCGCAGACCAAGGCATGGTCAGAGTCCAGATAGGTACTCCAAAAGGAGCGGCAGTCTTGTACACAACCACGCCAGCGGTAGCTGATCGCGATGTGATCAATCTGAGTCCAGGCTTGAGATGCAGAGGGAGGACGCCAGGTGGCACATCGGCGATGACTGTGCCGAAAGTTAGTGCTAGCCAGAAACAGGTTGTGGTCTGTGCACAGTTGCAGTAGACGGTCCCCGTTATCTGACCTGCGACCAACGAGTCCCCATCGGCCACCTAAACGACTCTCTTCTGTGCCTAGACGCCCGACCTGGGCATTCAAGTCTCCGGCTAGCACTACAATATCTGTCGAACGCACTTTCTGGAGAAGAACTGATAACTGGTGGTAAAACTCATCCTTGATTGCATCCGGGCTGCAATCTGTCGGGGCATAGGCGGAGATGACGAAAAGACATCGTTTCTCACTCCGATTTCTTCTCACTTTGATGGAACTTTCTAATCTAACAGCACATAACCGACTGTTAATGGGGATCCAATCGACTAGTGCTGCCTCAGCTCTAGCGCTTAGTGCGACACCAACGCCAGCAAGACCAGACGAAGATGCCACAGGGTCCCCGGATAAGCGCACGTAAAACAAGCTTTTCGAAGCGACAGATGGAGATCGAGTTTGTAGTACTTCACCAGAGTCTTGAATACGGGTCTCGGATAGACAACAAACATCAATATTAAGACTTTCCAAAGACATAGCCAGCCCTATCTGTTGTCCGACCTGCATAAATGTGCGAACGTTGAAGGCAGCCAGTTTGAATGGTGCACGTGGTTTCAGAAAAACTGCTTCAGTCCTCGTATTCGGTGGTAACATACAATTTTCAACCGGACAGTGACTCGAGAACGTTTAGATACAGTCGAATTTCCACCAAAGACGAGCCGCTGTATAAATATAAAAGAGGGTGAATAATGTGGAAAATAATAATAACAATAATAATAATAATAACAATAATTACAATAATAGTAGTAATAATAGTAATAGTATTAATAATGACAATAATTGTAATGATAATAATCTGAATCAATTGTTTGTTTTTCAAAGCGAGAAAGGTAATTTCCATAGGCATAAAAAGTTCATCAATTTGTGTGTGGGCTGTGATAATGCCCGGGTGCCCAAACCGAAGCAGGTGGTTTTCTTAGGGGGCCACTCCCCGAGCCTTTGACCTAAAGGTCTAACCCACAAGGCAGTGGAGCATCGTAAGGAGATGCAGTCCCATGGTAGCCGGTGACCAACGATTGGTTCATACGCCATTTGTTCCCGCAGGATACTGGAGCTCATGTACACCATTGATTTGGAATCCGGTTAAAGCGCCGGACATTCGCTTTTCGTCCTCTCATTTTCGTAAACAACACCCCCGCCACGAGAAGGCAATGAGTAGGACTTCCCTGGCAGAGGCTGTATACGCGTGGCCATGTGAGAGCATTTCGAGAGGGAGAGCGGACTCTCCCCACTCTCGGCCGTACCAGGGCATTCAGGGGGCTAATGTTTTTTCTTAATGTTCTGCACTTGTTGCCTGATAAAAATACTTTAGAACCAATCTGACCACTGTACTGTAACCGCACTAAATAAGAAATTTTTTCTGAGCTAATAGTACTGTGAACTCGCATAAATCAAGCAAGCCTTATCAAATGGTTAGAAATTTGAGGAATATGAACTAATGAAGATGCCTACGTAAGTTAAATCATCGGTAAGTTTAACCAATAAAGTCAAAATACATATGCCAATGGTTCACGAGAAACTGGTTGTCATTTTATCAATACATGGGAAGTAACGAGCATCATCGGAATTTTAAGTATGACATTCAATAGTTTTAGTTATGACAGCAACTCAGCTAACGAAGAGATACTTTTTAGTCATGAGATTAATCAGAATTAACAAAAATGAGTTATATGGCATAACGACATAAAAACATTGTTGTCGCTTACAAATCCAGTGAAAATTATCCCATAATTCACCGCCATATTTAAAGGGCCAAACAGAATCCCAGTAGCCGCAGGTTGAATGACGAAAACACCACTCAGCGAAAAAAACAAAATGAACACCCAAATAGCATACGTAACTTTTAATCCAACACTTGACAGTGATCCAATATGTGGGAATGATAATAGCACTATTGCCCAAATTACAAGCATGATCATCATTGGTATCTAAAATATATCGCCAAGGTATTAAGGTGTTATCCCAAGTTTTCAAATAAAAATACATATTAGTTTATAAAGTCTAGTGAAGTTAATTTTTAGCACTAAAATTCTGAATAAATTCCCACTGTGGTAATAATATCACTTCATTTGATTAACATTTAAGTTGGCAGAAAAACTTGTTTGTCGAATGACTGAAACACAAAAGGATGATACTTAATATATGTAACTAACTTTTAGATTCAGAAACATTAGCCAAGATCGGTTAACCAAGTTTATTAAATAGTTTGGGAAGAAACCCCAAAACCCTACCAAACTGCAAGCATAGTGTGAAATTGTTTTTTTTTCAGTTAAACTCTGAGACTGGTGTTGTCATCATTCTTAATTTTTTGTTTGGTGGTCTCAATAATTAAAATAAATAAATGTTATGATAACTGAAGACTTAACATAACATACGTTACTTTCAAATAACAGACTACAGCAGCCATTTTACCTCAGACTATGTTTTGTTACATGAAGGAAACAAGTTGCGCTTTATGATACAGTCATTCTGGCTTTGTTAATACCAGACTATAAAAAAATGCTTCAACGTTTGGTCTTCGCACATTAAATATTAGTAGATAATCGACTCTTATAACAATTAGTTGATGATTAAACACAGAAACGAATGTTTTAGTTAAGAAATTCAAAACTACACAGCTAAATCTCCGGTCCCGTAAACCGAGACCAGTAGATTTAAACGTGATTTTTCTCCTAACAATAATTTACAAACAGTTGCTGATAAAATATTCCAGATAATAATACCTCTATTGCATACCTTAAAGGATAATCGATCAACAATGGCACCCCAAATAACACGACCACCGGCATTGAAAAGAGATGAAAATGTAGCCACAATGGATAAGAATTGGTCATCATCAATATACTGAGCACCAAACAGCTAAACGAATAAGAATAAAAGAAAATTGACACAACTTGGAAAGTAAGTACTGTGAGTTGTAAATTACTAGTTGAGGAATTCTCGTATAATAGATTTACTTAGGGATTATTACTAATTAGTTTTGAGATACATAAACAGTATTTTTTATTAGGTGAATACGGTTATTCAAGGCACCATCAATCCATTATTTCATTTGTTCCTATTTCATAAATGTAAAAAACAACAATTGAAGATATAGAAAAATAATTTAAGACGAGTAATAACAGTTTAGCAACTCTTAAGGAGCCCGGACTTCTGCTCCACAAAGTTACATCTGTCTTCTCGAGTGGTTTATTTGCATACAGAACCTATTTAGATTAGATTATTCGACCTAGTATTCCTCAGACTCTGCCAACTCGACTAGTTTCAAAATCACAATACGACTTGGAGAGAAAGTTAAGACATTCTATGAAAAACAACAAGCCAGTCTAAGTTATTGCAGATTCCAGTTATCCACTAGCGTCGCTCGTTTGAAAGTGGACCAATCAGCGGGCTTTTGCGCGTCCTCTTTGGAATATCTTTTGATCAGATCTGGATCTTGCTAATAGATTTTTACAGATTTTAATAGAAAATTTTCAATAGCTCTTTTCTGTAGACATGCAGCAACTGCATCTTGAAATGTTTGGTCAAAATATTATTAATATTTTATGACTTAAAATCTCATTTATAAAACAATAATGAGTGGAGCTAAAGAAGTTAACACTAGGAGGAACCACCAACTTCTGTAAGACCAATGAAAATAAAATATTTCAAGAAGTATAAGAATAAACATGAATTCGTCACTCTGTTAAGAGGATATTCAGCTTCACAAATATGAATCTGAAGCAAAATAAAATGAATTAACTCAAAATAAACAGATAAACAATGCACAACTTCAATCCTTATACTTTTGTCATTTATTTTTATTCAGGATGGGGGTTTATGGAAATTGTAGTAATTTAATAGTCGAATTCATGAGTCGATTTAAGCTAGATCACCATAAAAAAACTGGACGGCCGTTTCGTCTTAGCACGGGACCTCTCACCAGTGCGCATCCACGATCCCGCACGCGGAACCCGAAATATAAGATTTACGGCAACACAGAACAACAGAATTAGAAAAATTGACTTGAAAAACTCTCCGACTGCAAACCAAATAAAGTAAACGAGAGTACTTTAGTCCCTCTGTACACGCCAAAATATTTATAGGTGTATAACGATGGTGAGGTACAAATAATGTGTAGATTTAAAGGATGGATACGTAGAATGGTATGCTTTTCTATTATTTACCAGTATCTACAATGAATATATAAGAAAGATTAATAGAAATTAAAAAAGTAATGATTAAACTCTACTTCATGAATAATAAGACTTTAATCAACTAACTTTATAAGCCGATGTTATTATAGTGATTGGTATGATGTCACAGAACATTACAAACCATAAAAGATAAAAGTCTATATAATGAAACAATTGTTTGGGTTGAACGCAAACGTCCCTGAAAAAGAAATAGAAAAATCTGGGAGTTAAATTGGTACTGTACACTTATTCTATTACATGATTTCTAAACATTGACTAGTAGATTGTAAATGTTCTTAGTGTTTCACTGTTTACTAGATTTCAATTTTCATAGGTACAGCTTCAGATGTCGATCCAAGCATCACCTTCGGTGTAGCTCCACACGGAAACCGACATCTTAGACCATCACAAAATATATTAATCACAAGGACTTATTTCATAGCGCCACTCTTGATATTTTCAGTTAAGTGTATAGTTTACTATTTATTTGAAAAAAAATACAGTAAAAAGTTCTGCAATCAACGCTATTATATGAACATAGTATTAAGGCACAACATTCAAAGTAGTAACTATAAAAGAATAAAAGCACAACAAGTAATTCATTCACAGAGCTTTATAAAAGAAAACAGTGAACTTAAAAAATAAATTGAGAGCTGATTGGTTAGGGCGAGAATGACTAATAACTAGAGCTGTGTATTATTAATAACACACTCACAAGTTTGGTTCCTCTTGTGTATATTCTCTCTGAGGAAATCATTGAAAATCTTAGGTTAATGTACACATAATATAACTGATTTTCATACATTATTAAACAATTTACATTGAACACTCATTAGTAAATAACAAAACCACAATACAAATCTATGATAATTTATTCGATTTATTATTATTCAATAAAAAGACATTTCTGTTTTTATATTTTTAACAAAATTCATGGAAAAGTTGTTAAACTGTAATAATAATATTTATTATCAACTTACACAATGCACAATTTATTTGAGACTATCAAGTCAAACCTTGGTAATGACAATTACTAACAGTATAGATATGGTCCGCTTTGATTATGATATCCGCAACTATATTTTAAATTTCAGATAATAAATGAAAGGTAAAATACATGAAAAAAATCATTATCAAGTTCCGTAACCTCATTTTTGTGAGACCTTTCAATTTAATCAGTAAAATGAAACAGTACGTAACACTTAATTGTCCTATTGGAAGTCTTTAGTTCAATAATGTTTTATATATGAAAAGCATCAGATAATAATGAAACCATATATTATTTGTAAAATATAACTGTACATTGCACAAGTGACATTTGTAGTTTGAAATGTATGGAAAGTTTCGAGAAAACAATACACAGAAAATTGTTCATTAAATTAAATTTAGAAAAATGCCTAACAAACTTACAATAACTGGATTAGGATCAGAATTTATTCTATTTCGCACAACCAGTTCTGTGTCTCGATCTTGTGTCTAGTCGAAAGGAAGTTAATACAAATTATTTAATGTATTATAGGGAGTGAGTGATGAGAAATTTACTAGAGTTTATGTTGGATATTATAAATATACTAGTATAAAGCAAAGTAACAGAACTTACCATGTTAATCAGCAGAATTTTTTATTCAAAACATGTACCTTCATCCACTACAAATTAATCATTGATATTACCAAACTAGTTGTGTGATACGAATCCATTAGTGTATTGTTTACTATACATATGCAGGCATTCTAGTTCAGTCAATAATTATCGTCCAAGAAATAAGTATACATTTTAACTGAAACCCCATAAACAGATACACTTATACAGTCACAAATGAATTGCCAAAACTTTTTCATAATTTCCTCCTATATTTTAAACGTATCATCCGATTTGTAGGAAGACTGTTGGTTGGTGGTATTTTTGATGGAGAAAAAAGGGTATTATTATTTAATACGAATTCACTCGAACGCCCAAAAATCGTTCTTTTTTACCATGAATCAAATAAACCATGTTAAAAGTACTTTCGATGATTTTAAGATGTAAATAAAATGAGTAAGTTAAAATGTACTGTAAGTTGATATCAAAATGAATGAAAAGTACTTATTTCATTACTTACACTTTCAAGTGGTTTTGGACGCAATAATATAAATCCAATTATTTGTAATGCAAGAAGAATACCACCAAGAATCAAAAACGCAACTGGAACCCGATCAAGGATATCAGGATGCGTAAAATGCCTGTAGAAAATTAAATGAGAAAAAAGGATGTGCACAAAATGCATACATGTTGTTATAGTCAATGTACAGAACTCATGGTATGAGTTACAAAAGATAGGACCTACTCCCGATAATCACCCGATTCTAACCTTGTGGATAGAGTTCCCTCTCACTCAATGGGAAAGCAGTGTTTCTATAAAAGTATGTGAAAACGTACATCAAAGCCTTTATATCGGTTAGCTGATGTAATAAGTATATATAGGAGAATTGGTATATCCACATTTCGAAAGCAGTACAAATTTTCTCCAGTACTTTCAGCAAGCGAATGTCATATAGTAAGGCGTTAACTATCGGCTAGCGTTGACCAACAACTTTTTGGATCAGACATTTAGATCAAACGTTTAGTAGTAAAACTCGTCAATCACAACCATCTACTTTATTTAGTTGAGGTATTTGAATAGCATGAGAGTCTCCACATGAAGGACAGTAATCCAGAATAAAAATTTTACTGTGAGAGAGCATTCTCACAAGTTCTCGTCTCTTACACTGAGCTCTTTAAATATAACCAAATAAATCCGTGCTCCATTGTGCGCACTGCCCTGAGTTCTGACTATATTCTACAATGTGCGACACCATTTTTGTATTTTGGTGGTGATCCCAAACAGATTGATGGACGTAAAATGGTTGCAACTAGCATTCCTATCAAGTACTCAGTTGAGATAAATATCAGACTAGCTATCAGCTGGTCAAAAAGAGTAAACCATCTGAACTTGCACGTGGCAAAGTGAGTTCTGATTGGAACCACTTATGATTTGATAGAACGCCACATTTATAAGTGTAAGATTTGAGTAGACACTTTATAGTATCTTTACCTTCCAACAGTCAGTAGGTTGTAAATGCAAGAGTGTGACTAATTAATGACTTGAGAAACGTTCGCGAAAGTCAGTTGAGGCCTCTAGAATGAGGCATAGGGACAGCAAATGTTGGTTCGGAAGCAAACTCCGATTATTCAACTGGATTCAATGAGAAAATCTGTAAGGTTAATAGAACGACAGTTAGCAATATTCAAGAGCGTTCGGGATTTCAAGTGGCGTACTCCAGCTGAGGTTTTACTTGATTGACCGTATTAAAATCCTAAACCAAACTACCCTATAATTTTAGAGTGAAGAACATCAGCAGACTCACTAAAGCTCAGGTTTCAAATAAACTCCACTTAAAAGTTACCTGACACCGACAACTTACTTCCACTTTCTTCAATGATGTATGGTGTTCCTCTCGTCTAAGAATTGACTATGTGGTTTAGAAAAGGTATGGCAACGTGAGATTACTCCATTGCAAGAAAGTGATGATTGTATTCATCTTCAAAACAGATATGTCTGCTGACAGTATACTGAAAATTCGGCTAACACGACTTTCCTTATCTTATTTTGTGTGGTGTATTTCTTGGTACCACATCTCACCAAGCTATTATGTTATGAATACGTAGATAGTATCTCTAGACATTACTGTACTTCACTTTCACAAAGTGTTTTTATGAAATAAAATGACATTGGTTTGAATGAACGGTCCCGAATTCCAAGTTTTACATTTCAGTTGAATGCTGTGACAACCACACCTTGAAGTCATCATAAAAGTTTGAGTGTCCGCTTATAAACGTTACTCACAAACTTAGATGCTCATATTATTCACCCAAATACATTGTGTGCTTACAAAGTTGATTGACAAACCTAGATGGTTTTTTTCTTCTTTATCACAGAATTTTAGCTATTACCTGTCTGCTCTGTCGAGTGGATGTAGAGATAATCTTTGATCCAGCTACATTCGACGTTAATTTGAATCATTTATTAACACTGATTCAATTCGCTTTTGACCACTGAAATACAAGGCCTGTTACACACCAACATTACCATAATCGGATTCCAACATTGTCTGAGTCTGTATTTAAAAGGTGATAGAAACGTTGACACTGAAAGTTATGATGGCGACAATAAAAGCTTCTCAGCACAAGTTGCATAGACGCAACACAAAAACTGTCAGTAGCCACTACCTCGTGTGTTCGATTCCCCTCCCCTAAAGTGTTTGCTGTCAGGTAAACCTCGACAGGACACGCAGTATCAGAATGTTTGAATCAAGTTCGACGATGGAGAACAATCTTATAAAACAACTGGTGCAAACTCAAAGCGACTGAAACGCATCAATAGATGTATTTGTTGAATTATAAATTTAAAACATGACATAAACCGTATTCAAATACAGCAGTAAAACGTTTCATCATGATGTTTACAAAACAGTGAATCAGTGAAATTTGTATAACATTTCTTAGGTGGTTGTGAGAACCCTCCATAAAATCTCCTGATCGCGGTCTGTGTTGCTACTAGGGTCTCAAAATCAGTCAGTCAGGTACAACGTAGGACCAGTCACATATACTCATTGGTCCAAGTTGTCACTCGAAATCACCACAAATGAGTGCTTTGAGAAGCCATTTCTAGGGTTTTTGTCTTAAGATTTCACCCAATAGATTAAATTTAGGAATTACGTCATTGTAATAGACAGAGTATAATGAAAGCAAACGTCATTCTCTCTAATAAGATCATCAAAAATATACTCTATCGGTCTGAAACGAAATTTTTGCAAATCGACGTGAAAACTTCATACTTCTAAATCTGCTTCAACATCTGAATTTTACATACATTACATACGTCCTGAAAATTTACTACTTAGTCATTTGCTTTGTAAGAACCCTAAATAAATAAAAAATTAAGACTTTCCTGATAAATACTATCAATCATGTACGTAGTACAATGATGTCTTGTGCGAAGTATCCAATAAATAGTTAATTTCCACCTACAAGTTACATGTACAAAATGGATGCACAAAACTCAAGTTTCGGACTACAAACTAAATGACAATTTGTAAGTACTCTGCAAGTTCTAAGTTATTTAACTGTTCAAAATGAACGAATTCGTTTCAAAGTAATAGTCCAAGAACGCGCTATTAGGAACAATAAATAAAGCTAGGCTTTTAGTAAGAAACTTCTACATTTATAAAGATTTAAAAATATAGTCGCAATATGTGTGTAGTGCTTACGGATTTACCATAATGATATTGGCTTTGACAGCATACAGATGAACAAACGGATTACTTTATGTAAATTTTAGCCAAAAAGAACTAAAAGTAAATAATACCTTGTTTTCGGGTCAACAGGGATATTGCTTGGATTGATTAAAGCAGTTTCGATCGGAGTGAACACCAGGGCTCCTAAGCCAAAGCCACCAACAATCACACCAACTACGAGACCACGTCGTTTTGGAAACCACTATTATCCAGTAATTACATGGTTTTTGTACAAATGAATAAATGGAATCAAAAACGAATAAGTATCAAAACACCATATAATCTAGTATGACAAAGACTTTTAAAACCAGAATCGTGCCTACAAACTAAATTCACTTTCATAAACATACTTAATAAATGCTTATGTACTAAAATTGAAACCCGGATTTGAGAGCTTGTGGTTGAGTGACAGTTGAGATCAATCCACATATTGGCGAAAACCAAAATGGCTTGTGGCAATCAACGTCATTTCCCGGTTGTAAAATATTGGATCTACAACTCGGTGGTGGGGACAATTTTATATTATACTTGAGAAACTTAACTACTGTGAAAGGTGATTGTGTTTGATTATTGTTATTTTCGAAGGATTAATGACATTGTGGCAACACTATGTAGACAATTTTATGATTCTGCAATGTGATAGATAGCAGTGATAAAAATTTAGTTAATGTTTCAATATTAAACACCGGCTTCTATGGCTTGTGAATGTGTCGCGAATATTATTTCAGCAGCTCACACCTCTAGCACCGATTGCCGACTCAGGGACTAATTGAAAAAAGTAGAGGTGGTTAGATTATGATATGGCGTCTACGTATGAACAAGCTGTCTAGTACTGGCATCGATGGATCTATTAGGAATCTCCAGCTGGAGTCTTGATGACTGTGTGTCTCAATGGCTTGAGGAATTACCCAACGTAGTTTACAATAAAAGTCAGAGAAGATCGTTTTATAATTTCCATTTATATTTTTTATGAGTAAAAGGACCGTATTTTTCATCATATACTATTCTTTTTTACTTATTTTGATAATTTTAATCCACTATCTTTATTCCTTTACAGTCTTATTTCTTAATCTATGGGCTATACATTCTGAAGTCTCAAGTTATATTAAAATTTGTTAAAAATAACGATGAAAAAAATAACTTCATGTTTGCACTAAAATATTACATTTTAGAACGTGTGATAGAAATGAACGGTGTTGTAAATATTAAGTAATCTGATCCCAAGAATAAAATTTATCTCATAGATTATTTCAAATCTTATCTCACGCAGTTGTTACCATATATGAAAACCAGACTCACTTTGGTGAGCTCTACGACTTACTGTTTACAATAACACAAAGCTGAATTGACTTTAGCAACAAATAATTTTACTGTCCAAAACCTTCAAGTGATCATGGCCAGATAAAACATTATCACTTTTATGAAAAACTTTGAAATGTAGACAATTTACTTTCTTACCGTTGCGGCCACAGACAATACTACGGAATAGCCAAAACCCAAACCCAACCCTTGCAGTACAGAATACGTAATGATGACTCCAGGAAAGGACCTCTGTACAGTGACGTAAGTCAGAAAAATACTAATGCTGTAATTAAGAAAACGAAAACACCATAACACATTTACATCGTTTTTTCAAAATAAATACTAAATTGTATAATATTGAAAATTGAGTCCGCCTCTGATAAGAAACCGATCAGTTTAAACTAAATATTTGCTCAAATCAATACACTGAAATTTTTAAATTGAGTGATTTGATGTAGTAGATCAAATAGGCAGCCCAGAAAAGCGTTTTTAATCTAAAAAATAAAATGATTTAGTCTAACATTTCATCTCAAATCTGCGATTTTAAGACTAAATAAAATTAAAATGTTTCTATTTGAGGATACAAGTACAAACAATAAGTTTTGATGTAGGTCTATGAAAGATATTTGGGAGAACGAAACTGGATCTTTCACTTTTTGATCTTTCAAAATATTTTGAAATAATAAATTAAGTCCATTAATGATCAGTACGGTCATTCGGAAATCCGTCTGAATCCACCACCAGTGAAAGTTTGCTACTTGCCTCCAATCGGAAGGAGTGTTGTCGTGGCCTATTAGAACTACTGAAAAAATTCGTGTGCTTATTTAAATGTGTGAGTATTTGTGGCTTATCCCGATATAAATCATCTTTGGTACCATCTTGATATTACTCTGGTTGTAAAAGTTTAGGGTTACATCTTATCGGTGAGAGGAATCCTGCTCTATGTTGTAAATCATGGCCTTACCCAATTAAAGGTGTTAAATGAGTCGCTGTGTTCAGACATCGATACATCTGAAGGGTTTCTAAAACTCACTAACAACAATATGTTATTAAAGTGGTGGTTTGCTAATGCGTTCTACAACTCGATCGGTGTCATCATCTTGAAACATCAACTTCAATGTCCTGGAAATGCGGTGCGAATGTCAACTCAGAGACTTTCACATCGTAGTTTGTCCGTCGACTCTGTGACTAGTTGGAAAATGCGAAAGGATAATCAATTTGTAGCATGGATTCGGGGTATAAAAGAAAGCTCTATAAAACTGTTAACTATCGGCACATCACGAATTTTTAGTTGAGATCTGAGGGATAAAGCAAATTAGTAGCTTGAGACACTGCCAGATATGAATCAGGATAAAGGAGGCGAGCTTAGTTAAATGATAATTCTTCCTAGCTGTGTTTTTTTAACTGACTTGTTTCTCCCATTATAGTTTATTCTTGTTCATTTATTTTTCTTTCTTGTTCACTAGATTATACACCCTATCCTTTCTCTATTCCTTCACAACCTCATTTTCTTATTCGTGTGGCGAATATTTATTTTCGTGCTTATCTGTACCAATATATTAAAACAAATAATAATGTAGAAAGACATCGTAACAATCTCGAATATAAATGCTAAGTCTTACTATGACGAAAAGAACCCCATAGCAACAAGGGAGGCTTAATTGACGTAAGTAGACTTAAGTCAAGCGTTCAACGTGTTTATAATACCTCCTGGTAAGCGTGTGAAAATGTTTAATCCAAACCTTCATGCTATAGGATAAGTTGACAAGGCCCTCAAACGTGAATAAAAAGCTATAATTGCTAAGACTGACGGAAAATGTATGCGTTAATCCAATATGCATTTGCTTGATTTCTAATTCGACATCCTTCATGTAAAGTAACTACAGTAAAGCATAAAGTAAGAGCACACAATGAACAGAATAAACAAAACTCTAACCTATCAAGTAAACAACTGACAGCAACAACAATACGAAAGCCCCACTTCCTGGCAACCAATCCACCAAATGGCATAGAAACGCCCTGTATAGCCAAAGCAATGCCAGATATCCAAACTGATGATGTATTTGGCAATTCCGGGTCAACCCGTACTACGATGTAACTAATAATATAGGGTACAATGTTAGCTGAGAAGGTCGTAAAAGTAGGTAAAACATACCAGTACTATAGAAGAAACCAAAGGCAAAATGGATTAGAACGCCTCCCAAAACTGAGATGCACCCAAAAATTAGGTTTCGAACTTTTTCTTTCTACATTTAAAAGAAAGAGAAATTATAAACAAAAGATGAATTACCATAGGAACGTAATCCTCACGCTATTGATGTTGGAACTTCAAATTGGTTATGTAACTTTTTCGGGAAGGTCACGTAAAATCCGATGAATTTAAACACAGGCTTCAAAAACGAAACCAGTTAGAAAGTCAACTCTCATATTTACCAGCTTCGTGATTTCAACTGACTTTATTATTTTTTCATAATATACTCAAACCTTTGTTTAGACTAGGAGGGCATCAGATGTTCCTGAGCAGAACCCAAATAAATCGGTTCGCGTCTAGTCTGAATTTACTTTACTTACTTGTCATTGATAAGGTGATTGTGCTTAAAGGAAGCTAGAAAATAGTAGAAAACAGCGAAAATGAGAACAGACTACTCAGTGTGAATGTAGAACATACAATTATGACAGGATATATAGAGGTAAATAAATCGCCGAAATAAAATTCTCTAGGTTTTCGCCATTGATGCTTACCTTAGTAGTTTTACTGAACATACCCTGGCTGAAGACGCTCGGTCATGCATCCACACTAGTAATTCGTACTTCTCATCCCACGCAAATACTAGCCAGATTAAATCAAACGCACCTCAGTATATATGCAACTTTCCAAATATATCCTCAAAATCATTCATCCCTGACTTCTGATCTGAACGAGTTGGTATCTTTCGATAATTAGGGCGTCACGAACAAGAGCGCTTTCCAACTCCGAATATCACAATAAGAAGAGCTAATTAATCTACCGCATTTAAAACTTTTTAACGTTCAGGAATATATATGTTTTTATAGACTCTAAACAAATAAAAACGGAATTTTAAATAACATATTCGGGATGTATGTCCCGTAAATAAAGACGTGATAACTATTTCCTTGAAGGTCTATAAATAAATAACTTGAACACATAGGTCCACCTCATAAGGAAAAACACCGTAGCCTATAATCGAACAAGGCATATTAAAACAACTCGAAGGTTTAAGTTTGAAATGTTTTGAGGTTGTGTATAATCAGAATGGTGTGAATGTTTAAAAAAGCAGGTTGCTCTGTAGATCTAGGGGAGTCTGGAGATTAGAAATCTCCGAATAAGATACGGATTCCAATTGACACCTGAAAATATAACGACATTTCCAATTTTAACCCAGGCTCCTCGTTCAGTAAAGTACTTGAATGTGAGCTGTGTAACGACATATATCCGACTAGACCTAACCACGTAAAATATAGTCCTAAAGGTATTGAAAAATATAGTCCGAGTGAACTTGAGTTCATCTCAGAAAGACAAAGAAACTCTACAGTTCTAGTAAAGAAGTATGAGAAGATAAAATCCGCCATACCAAGAAAGGAAATACATAAGATTCAAGCTTTATGGGTGTTTTAACAACTGCTGATGTTATGTAACTTAATGTCGACACATCTAAGTAGCAAGACTGATGGAAGTCTTAAGTGTAACCAACCTTTTACAATGCAAACTGACAAACATTATCAGAGTGCTGGTCACTCCACTTTCCCACTAACGTCTAGAATTAATAATGATTATATTAGTAATGTTTCCCACCCCATCACAATCGTAATGACTCTCGGAAGGAAAACTTATCACATTTGTAGATCACTAACGTAGATGGTCTTTGTCGAATGATTGAAGGTCTACTCGAGTTAAACGGGAGAGGCGTGACAAACAGTTAACTTCAATGTCACATCTCGCAGACAACAATTAACGTGGTTTATCCTTCCGTCGTATCAAGGTACTATAACCGATTTGAAAACCGTGTAACACAAAGGTCATTATTACAAAAATATTTTAGTAAGAGTAAGCACAAAGAGAGTGTAACCATCACCACATTATCCAGTCCATAATTTTCAGTTGATTAATACATGTTGGTTGTCCTTGAACTCGACTTGGCCGTGTAGCTTATAATGCTAATAGGGGCCAAAATACTTTTAAAAAAAGCTGAGGAAATTAAAATGCCGATACTACGAGCAGAATGATGTGTATGCACTTCAGAGTATACTTAAATTAATCAACAGAAATGCTTCATCTAGACGTAAGTATTTCATGAATATAGAAAATAAAGCTCTACGTAGTAAAAGCCCAGAATTATCAATACTTCGGCTTTTTAAATCCCGTGTAAAGTCAAATTCCCTTGGCACGACTAAATTCTTCATAGTTAACGGAAGCATTGTCAACGACCCGAATACTATATGCGAACAATTCAGCAAGCACTCCTCGCAGTGCTACAAAACTGGAACTGAAAACTCCATCATTACATTTCCAATGCTGACATCCAGACATCTGTTGAAAATTGATTTTACACCCTCCAACATCAAGCAAGCCATAGCTGCCCTGAAAAAGTCTTATGATGGTGGACCTGACGGGATACCTTCATCATTTGTGAAATATGGAAGTAGAGAATTTCCACTATTTTGTTTGAAACTTTTCAATCTATCTGTGGAATATGGGACCTATCCATCTGTATGGAAAACATCCCTTATCACCCCTAGATTCAAAACAGGATCACATAGTGATATTGTTAACTATAGGCCAATTAATTTGACATCCGTGCTCTCAAGAACCATGGAAAAAATCATCCACAAACAGCTACTATCATTTTTACTTTCGGCTAGTCTGATCAGCCCATCCCAACACGGGTTTATGACTAAACGCTCATGTTTCACATCGCACCTGGGGTTTTTTGATCAAATTACCCAGAAAAGAGATGTTGGTCAGTCAGTGATAATTCTTTATTTCGATTTCAGTAAGGCTTTCGACAGTGTCTCACACAAACTTCTTCTTTTAAAACTCTCTTCATTTGGCATACAGAATCCCTTTTTATCTTGGCTCAAATCTTTTTTAGAAGAAGGTAGCCAAATCGTTCGCTTTGGATCTTGCTACTCTAAACCTGTGAATGTAACCAGTGAGGTTATACAAGGAAGTGTGGTTGGTCCATTACTCTTTCTCCCTTTTATCAATGACGTGTGTTCCCTCTTTCAGTATGGTAAGCTTTTCCTTTTTGCTGATGACCTGAAAGTAGTATATTCATTCTCTTCTCCTACTAAAGAAAGCTATATTTCAGCGGTAATCTAAGAGGAAATAAACAAGTTGTACGAATGGACTGTTTCGTGGAATATGCCACTTAATGTTGACAAAAGTGGATTTATTCACATTGGTCGCTGTCTTAACTTAAATCTGACTGTACACACACATACACTGAAACCTCTCAACACTGTTCGTGACCTGGGTTTAAGATATAGCAATAGTCTGAACTTTTCTGAACACATTATATCTCAAGTATCCAAAGCTAGAAAGCTCATCAGATTTATGATGATAAACTTCAATAATATCGAATCGAGATTGTTACTATACAGAAAATGCATCTTACCCATTCTTGAATATGGTATTTTAGTTTACAGTAATTGTAGACATAATGACCTGATTAGAATTGAAGGTGTTCAAAGAAAGTTTACCAAAGCTGTTCTGAGGTATTCCGATAACAAAGACTATTACCAAAGATGTCAACAACTCAACTTAGAACCTCTTTGAATCAGACGTATCAAATTAAATCTTGTCTTTATCTACCGGCTTATCAACGGTATTTCCTACTCTTCGGTATCCACCCCCTCATACCTTATGATATCATCCCACAATCTACGCAATAAGGAGAATATTCTAGCGATTCCAAGAACCCACACAAACTTACGTCAGAATTTTTTCCTTATTCGCTACTCAACCATGTGGAACAGACTGCCAGTGAACCTCCGTTGCAGTGAAACTACAACCCGGTTCAGAAGTCTGCTTGAAGATTTTCTTCCCGAAAGTGGGTTGTGTCACTTATTGAATATCACTGTATTTAATGATGATTTATACAAACAAGGTCCGTCATCCATCTAATTGACTGAAAAGCAAAATAAAACCTTTAAATCTTTCCACGTCTATTTTATTTTATTTCTATTTATCTTAATATATGAAATCTGCTTATGTTCGTGTTTATCATTATTTCCGTTATTAATATCATTATTAGTTCCCCGACACATTAGGTATTCTTTTTGTATCTTCTTATCCTTCTAAACATATATAACTCCAGATTGTCCTTTGAAATCAATTTTGACTTTCATAGCATCAATCTTAATTATTATTGCACGAATATTTATACTAATATCCGGTTTCACTCTGTATACTATTACATAAATCTAAATGTATTCATCCGAGTGCTTTAACGGATTTTTTATTTTATTTTTTCAATTGCTGGTTTCATTCTGAGGTTGATATTCATTACACAATTATTATTCTTATCATGGATCAAAACTTTTCACTAAGTGTTCACTTCTTTTCTCTCTTCTTTCCCTCTAAATAAATATTATTCTTAAGATTACGAAGTTTGTAATTAAAACAATAACTTGTGTTACACTTAAATTAACTTCTCAGACCCGTTTTGTCTTCACTATGCATATATGACTACTCATACATATTGATATTTCATTATCCTTTTCATTTAATTGTAACTTTCATATCATCACTCTAAACTGTAACTGCACAGACATTTATTCTAGCGTCATATCTTACTTCAACTATAAGTTGTTTTTTCTTAATTATTTTTTGTTACTAATTTAACGATACACACATAGTCGTTTATTCTTGTTCTGTGTTCGTAAACATGCTTATTAGACTGTTTGCGTAGTTCACGTCTCCTTTATTTCTATTCCCTTATTTTCTCCATTTCCTTCTTTAAACTCAATTCAATATTCTTCTCAATTGCACAGACCCGATTCATTATCATTAATATTCTACTATTATTGCTCTAAACTTTTTTTAAATGGCAAGTATAATGCTGACATTATTGAAAATTGTGTATTATTGCATTTTTTGAAGAAACCCGAAATGTTTTCTCCACAGCACTTATGTACCCATAAGATGTTTGTGAATAATAATAATAATAATAATAATAATAATAAACTGTTCGGCATTCCGTCAACCGACTGCTGGATGACTTGGCTGAAGCTCAGTGACATTTCGCCGACCCTATGACGTTGTTTTGCACTTCTGTTTGACAAAAATGTCGACTGATCGGCATATGCAACCAGTTTTGACAAGAGGATCTGTCTCAACAGGCCCACGTCAATGATCGGTTAACTAATGATCTCTCGCAATGTTTCTGTTGCCGAGCCGTGTTTCAGCTTTCTATTGTTTTTTAATTCACGCTCTCTGAGCAATAAGACAGCTAACCTTAGATCTGTAGTTTACTTGGTCAATCCATTTTGTATTCTAATAACTGAGACCTGGTAGATGCCTGATATTTTTGATTTACTACTGTTTGTAGATGGTTTTAAAATGTACCACAAACATCAAAATTCAGCCAAAAGTGGAGGCTGTATAACACATGTGCAATCTGATATTCTGTCAACTTTAATCTTCCTAGAGAGTTATGAACTGTTAGATGACGCCATATTCATAACTATAGATAATTGTGCCCAGAAGCATTTTATAAAAGTTTGCATCTATAGACCAACAAATGCCGCTCGCGCTGTGGATGCATATCTGAATGAAGTACTCACATACCTATTTTCATTACCTGTAGCTAAAATAATAAGTTATGAGTTCAATATGCCGTCTGTTAGTTGGAATTCGTTACGTGGTCATTCTCACATTGAAAAATTCATCAAAGTAGTAGAAGCAAACAGTTGAACACAGATAGTCAACAAGCTTACCGAAAATATCAGCCTACTAGACTTGATATTGATACACGGTGCTTCGACATATACTGAATACACAAGTCTTGAATTATCAGGCATTAATCACAAAGTAGGCTGTGAACGCATTGCCCGAAATTGCTCTTGCACTTCTAATGGAACAAATGTTTTCATAGACTATCAGAACCTTTGCAAAACACTGACTGGTCTTACACCGATATTCTGCTACGTGGTCTTATGTTCGCTACTTGATTAACGCATAATGTGGTATACAACTACGACACTCGAATGTATCGAACCCCACAGTCGCAAATCAGAAGATAAAAGAAAGCTGGAGAAGTGTTTGTCGGGCAAAACTCAAAATGTACAGAAAATCATGGGTATTTCGGGATATTAGCTTTTGCTATGTCAACATCATAGGTCAGACAATCCACAAAGAGTCAGGTTATGCTACAGTCCAATAGTGGCGTGCCACGTTGATATTCCATGAAGCTTTATCACATTCTTATTGGATGCAGACTCTTCGGCTCTTTAAGGGCCTCTGGAGGCTCTGTTGGAGTTCCTGGAAGCCGTTCCAACACGTGGTCTCAGTTAAGATGAGTATTTTCATTCAGTGACGTTAATACTACGCTAGATTCCCTTTAGTTTAATCTCAAGACCTGTTTGGACTAAATCACCCAAATTATAACAAAACAACCATACGTCCCTTATTGTGATTGTATTATTACCAAAATCTGAAGTCTGGGGGTTGCGGAAAACGTTCTTTGTTCAACATGACTTTTCAACTATCCTCAACATCCAACGGGTTTTTGGTAATATTAAAAGTTTTGAACAAACAAATAGTAAGGAGCTGAACGAGGGTGTTCCAATTTATGAAATAAAATAGCTTTTTAACAGCTAATCCAAAGAAGAAACTCTGTACTCACTCTAATGGTCCTACTGTCCTAAAAGTCAATGATACACTTATAAGAGACCTGACAGAACAATCTGAGCTGCTTAGCAATACATTTGCTCTGGCATTCACTAAATGTGGTCAGAATGAACGCATGCCGAGTATTGTGAAAGATGCAATAAGTTCACTAAAACCTTCCCACGGAAGTCGTCATTATGGAATGCTGGCTAATTCAATCAAATATGGGAATCTGACATTCACATCCTGCTTACCAAAACATTAAATCTGTCCATTGATCCAGGCTTTTTTCCTTGTCCGTGGAAAACTATATAAATCATCCCTTACTTTGAAAAGGGGTCCAGACTAGATGTAGACAACTGTCACCCGATTGAGCATACTTCCATCATATCTAAAACTTTGGAGAAAGCGATTGACAACCATCTGGATAATCACTAATTGATTATATCTTCACAACATGAGTTTGTTTCCAAACCGTCATGCATAGCCTGTCACCTGGAATACTACGAAGTGAACAATAGGAGTGGGGGGAAACTAGTTTATACTCTTTACTTTGACTTGACTAAAGCGTTTGATAAAGCACAAAACTCTTCTCTCATATCTAAATTAAAGACTTTCGGTACAGGAGGCAAAGTTTCTAAATGGATCTCATCCATCTTAAAAGATCAAGCCTAGGAAGTCAAAATGAAGAAACACTTCTCCGATCATCAGAACATTAAAATTAGTATCCTCTAAGGCTCAGGCACCGATCCTCTACTGTTCAGCATGTATGTTGGCGACATATGCAATCGCCCTGAATGCTGAAAAACTTTTCTGTTTGCTGACGACCTCAAGATGGTATATGCATTCGAACTACGTCTCAGTTTAAATGTCAGCTGAATAAACCTCAAGACTGGTGTGATGCATAGTTTTCGTCTCTTTATAACGAAATATTTTGGAACATGTATTTCAGCACGCTCAGTCCACAGATGAGATTGCAACTGAAGAAGATGGAATGTAAACAGCTAAGCAGCATTTGCAACTTAGAAGTGAAATGTTCCAAGTGTTTTTCATTCACCGAACAGTCTACATCCCAAGCCTCCAAAGCCCGTAGACTTATTAGATTCATCAACCGTAATTTCAATTTAAAAGGATCCTATGTAACTCTTTATAAGGTATGTGTCAGTCACTTATTGGCATACTGCTCTATCATATCTAACTTCATAGACCGAAAGAAAGTTGCGGAAGTAGAACAACTTTTTACAAGACTGACGCCTGACCTATCTTACAAAGTTAGTTATGAAGTGTGGGAACTGGATCACTTACGGTTAAGGCGAATTAAACATAACATTACCTAACATTACAAAATTTCATACATTCAGGATTTTGTAATAATGATTTCGAGGACGTCAGGCATATCGAAGTCAACTTTCTTTGTCATACACTATGCATGCTTCTGGAATAAGTTACCAGTAGAAATCCGGTCAAGTCAAACGCTCGCTCAATTTGCGGCTTCTTTAAGTTGCTTAACGGACCAATTTTGAGTTTCCCACATCTTTATGGAGCTTATCTAAGTCAGGCTATATTTTATGATGAGCCATCCAACATCCAAACTTGCGAATAAATAACAGACTGGCACGTAGGGGCTATGTTACAAACCACAAATATTCAACCCCATATAACCTTTGTGATTTCACATTTTACATATCGCAGTCTTAACACCGTACTTTATTCCTTTTATTTTTTGTTATACACTTCGTGTTCCTTCGTGATTACCATGTTTCTTGAGGTGAAGTTGAGTAACTTGAAGTGAAATAAATAAGACATAACTATTAAAACCCATTCTCTTTTATTAGACCAATTTCTGAGCAAGTATATTTTATCAGGATAAAAACAAGCCGAAGTATGGCGTTAAATGAACAAAGAATTTTATAAATGGAAGTGATTTAAAATAGCTGAAAGTCTAGGACTATGTATTTTAAAATTGAGTAGAAAAACTGTTTGAATACCAGCTGCTTTTTTCGTCAAGAAGCATTTCTGTTCTTATAACTTTTGTAGTCATAAGTGGGCGCCTATTTAGTACAACCGTCCAGTTTTACTTGTAGTGGGATTTCTCAGCAGGAAGAGGAACCAATTCAAGTTTACAAACACGATTTCAAGAGGTATTTTGTATAAGCAATCATGATCAATACCATCAGTTCATGAAATCCCACTAGACCGTAACGAAATGTTCTGCCCTAAAGACATGGGTTGACTGAAGTTATCTCCCCATCATCATGTTTGCTGGTCAATAGGGCTACCCTCCTTGCTCTTCTGGTGTTTGGCTCCCTAAATTCTGCGATATGTGCAAACATTGCTTTATTCTAAGCTCTGTATTGCTTAACTCGTTGTAACATACTGTCTTTACTAGTTCCTTGTTACAAGCAATGTCCAAAGCTTTGTGAATTAGACACCCTTTTGGTATATTTCACTGGCATGAATATAACTAATACTATTGGTCATAAGATACTGGCTATATAACATTTGGTTTAGAGACAGCAAATCAAAAAGTATGAAAGTGCATAGGATTGTAAATTTTCAAGTTAAGAAAATAAAACTTTGTGCAACTCTCAAGAGTTCAAGATATTATGAGCTTCAAGTTATCGGACATAATAATAATAACATATTTTTCCATGAGCAGGCACACGCCAGTTTTACAGGCATGATCTATAAATCACAACATTTGTTAGCTCACAGCATACTTCCCTACTCATTAAGTTTATAGTTGTTATAAAGTAGACTCGTAGAGCGCTTGCTGTAAACTATGACCCTGAGTTTGTTCCAGACGTCAGACGTTCCATAGATGTGCCCTCAGAGCAAGATTCTGAAGAAAGAAAAAACAGAAAAAGAAGAGCAGCAAGGCACTTGGACATGAACGCCAAAGGTTGCTTAACATTGTGTAGTAGAACAGACAGAGGTATAATAAATTAAGTTAAATGGATATTATCTCTTGTTAGAGTGAAAAGAAGTCAGAGGCTCCATATCAGATAATGTAGTAATAAAGAACAATGAGTTGTGATGTCTAACAGGTTGGAGTAAGCTCACATAAAGGAAGGGGATTCAAAGTTGGTACAAGTAAAGCGGTTCATTAGAAGGGAGTGTGCATATAGAGGGCGAAGCGTTAAGAATACTAGTGACTATATCTTTTATTGTCTAATTTCTTCTCTCTTTCTTCCTTTTGTCCATCCGATGCCAGCTACACAATCCTAGTGTGAAAGTTCGAGTTAGTATGTTATAGGTTGTCTTAATAGAATAGCTAATCCAGCATAAAATTGGAAACATTAGTCTGAGTGGTTAGCGTAGGAAGACAATCTTTATCACAGACTGATTGATTAATTCTCAATCATAAAGAGCCTGATACATACAAAATGTTCTGCCCCACGAACATGGGTGGATTGAAGCCATCACCCTCACCATCAATGCTTGCTGGTCAGTATCCATATGTGAGTGAGGGATGCTAATTGGTTATGCTAACTGTTGATTTAGGCAAGAGAGTTTTGTAACTGACGAATATCAGTACTATAGCAATGAGTATTTGGGAGCATAAGAAAAAATATATTAGACACCTTGATTTTAGAAGTCTTGAATTTTCTCCTTAGTCAAACATGTTGACGGGTAGGCTGTGTTGACTTTTCACTGTACTCGGGTATTCCACCTTTTAAGTCAACAAATTGTTTTGGTGGTATACTTCACGAATAGATAGATGAGTTGTTACATGGAGAATCAGCTGGTGATAGTGATGTTTGTTGAGTAGACGTGTGGGGTTCAGAAGATGAAGATTTGTCATTGTCACGTACTGAATCGTTTGACAAAGGATCATAGATTTCGACTTTTTAGTTAGTTTAGCAGGTGATGAAATTTTGCTTATACTAGATTTACTCGCCATACTTTGAAGCTGGGTGAGTAGAGAGCTCATTTATTCAAATATAATATCTGATTATACAGGTACTGTTGAGTACTAACTAGAATAAGTGACTATGGGCATAGAATATGTTTCGAATGTGAGGCGTCCAATTATTAAGAGAGAGAGGGAAACCATCATTTAAATATTTCGTATTTAATAAGTATAACTCGTAGATAAACACATACCAATTTCAACGACTAGAGGCTACACAAGATGTGTGAAAAATGAAATCTACGATAGGTACGTACTATCTGATAAATGTCATTCAAAATTATTTTCCAGGGACAAAATGTGTGGGGATAGTTAGAATAAACTTATTTTGTAATTAAGTCTTGCTGTTATTTGCATTTTTTCATTAGATATCATAGTTTGTACAATTACTATGTTTGGCTGTAAAATTGTTGTTTAAAAAACATGACATTGGATCTCCCGTTTTCGAATACCCCATAACATGACACATTGATCATCGCCCGCAAATACTGCTGTACACATATGCCTCTTGTTCTCAGTTACACACTGTCACGATAACAGAACTCCAATCTATTTGCTGTCTACGTTTGCACATCACGGTGCTATCCTCATCATATTCTTTCCTGTTATATACATACGGGATTATAACAATTATTGATGTAATTACCAACCACTTATAAGTGTGGATTACCAGACCGAAAGAAACTGGAACACGCCAATTTCCGAAAACCTAAGCAAAGTCCTGTATAATTAATATTTAATATCTTAACACACTAGTTTTCGACGTGTTAACCGTGTCATTATTTTTGGAATTGATAAATGGGCAGTCCAATATGTTACCATTTTCGGATTTCGTGCTATATTGGATTTATTTGTTAACATGTCTCAAGAACAATGTCTTTCTTAATGTTACGATACATAATTTAGTAGTATTTGCAGATTCAATTTTAAGTCGTCACTGAAAAGCGGTAAACTATTTGAGAGCATAGCTACCTGACGCTCAAGAAGGAACCTGAGAAAATAGTATGCGGTGTTAGTTGCATGAAGCCGATATGAACAGATAACTGGAGTTTCACAAAGAATACTGCCAAAATCATTTCTATAGTGGAAGAGTTATGATACTGAAATTTCTCAGAAAACATCAAATAGTTCGAGTATCACTGCTATCCAGCTTTGTTGTCCTATTATAGCGACTCACGTGCAAATGAGTTTAGTCTCATCTAACGCAGTTAAGCCCTTTTGCTAACTCATTTAGCGGACAAAGTCATCCGCACTATAAAAACTTATTGTACTCTTATTATTTTGTGCTTTTATGAAATACGTATGCTTGAATATTGCTTACGGCCTACGCATTTATTCACTCTGCTAGTCTTACTACTAACTGCTTATTTGATTCGATTACTCATTCATTTCACATGGTATATATATATCCATGTTATTCATATTCAACACACTCACACACTCTCGTCTCGCTCTTGCTATGGCTCTCGCTCGCTTGCTTGCCTTTCGGCACAACTCTTCTATGCTTGTTTAACGCATCTGATCATTTGGATATATATGTGTAGTCTCGTAATAAACGTAATCAACACTTCGTATTTGCCTTCTGATTAATATACCGTTGGGGCGTTATATAGAACGGTTATCAAGACGAGCTGTATACGAAGTTAAGGATTATATCGAATACCGTCCACCACACTATATATATACGACAGTTGAGAGTAAAATACTCTATAGTAAACTGGGAGGATATCCAGTGTTTCTTCCTTAAAGTCCAGATACCATTTGAGCAAAGTATTTCTCTTCAAGTCTTAACATTATCTGAGTAAAGCAGAGTTTGCGACTCTAAAGCACAAACCAAGTCGTCATCAAACGACAAAAACTAGATTGGTTCAAGGAATAGAGTTGTTGCACTCCCATTGTCATAGAAAATCGATAAGACGGAATAGGGCAAACTCTGAAGGCTTGTCATTTACCTCATACTCTACTTCAAAGTGGATTCACTAATCCCCATCAGTCTGAGTTTTTGGTGAGGAATTTCATGTGCAGCCACATGAGATGTCTCGGTGAAAAAGTAGTTTGGTTGCAAAGTTTTGGATCGTGTGCTTTGGAATAGAGGTAGTAGCATCAGCTTAGCTTAATGTTGTGTCTTTCCGGAATTTTAACACTAGTGGTTGCATTGTAACTTAGTCGATCGAACACAATCTGAGCTACGAAGGACCTGGAATACATGACGTTCGTTACTGCTCAGTGATCAATCAATTGAAGACTTAAAACTTTGAAAGCCACTATGATGATGAGACTTTCTTTCTTTTAAAGATTTTCTAAAAGTGTATAATAAATAGTGTTTTTGATTTCGGTTGAAAACTGAAGTTTCTTTTTCTTTGTGTTACTGTCTTTCAAGTGGGCGTTACGGTTGTTAGTCTTGTCATCTATATTATGGGAGTAAAGTGTACGCCTTCAGCTTTCTATTTAGGTCCGATAATCATTACCCAAGGATTATGTGTCGGTTGGTTTTGCAGTGATGGAACGTTTGTACAAGTACGTCAAATGTGCATTTTTCTAAGGTGTGTCTCACTAACATAGGTTAAGGTTTTGGACGTTTCGTTAAAATTGTTTCTCTTCACGGCTTCGTACTGCAAAGATCAGTAGTGACCAAAAAGTAATGAAAATAAAATGGATTTTTACATTATGAAATTGTAGTTAAAAACGATAATTTGAACATAATACCCTGTTTCTTGTTAGTGGTTTTGAAGTGACATATTTACCGCGCTTTGTGTGGAAAGAACGTATTTCAACAATCAAGATTATCGTTCATTTCGAATACTCTTTGATGGACGTATGTAGGTTAACAAACAAGAAATAAAGATGTCAGAAGGAACAGTGTACGTAGTCACTGATGTAACTGAACAAAGTTGCAACTATAAAGCTACAACTTCGGGGCGAGTGAATCAAATTCGGATACAGGAATAGAAGTGATTACCGAGAGTATAGGAATTTCTAAGATAACCAAACCTTATTCAGCTGTTTAGACGGATAAATATCGACGAATGTCCTAGTCAGCGTGTTAGAAGATGTCATTTTGATGGAGTGGAATGAATACGTTACTGCTTGACTAATGGAGTTTAAATCAGAATCATCACGTCTAGACACGGTTTAGAATAGGCTATCCTGAAGGCGTCTTTGTCATTTTTTTCTTCACATTTGTGACCTTGAAGAATCGGTAAACGAATAACATAATAATATATCTCTTGGAAGACAGATTAGAGAAATACGTGTGAAATCGCACGGTTGGGCTGGTTGATTCGTTCCATCAGCCCATCAATCTGTGTCGGTGATGAGTGGCATTTTTGGATTTCTGTAAACTGTTCAATGTCCATTGATTGGTGTTCGGATATTTGCACAATTTCAGGCTAACGAATAACTAGGATGGTGTTCAGTGATGTTGCTAAGTTCACGGATTGCTTAAACTAGGATAATACTTGAATTCAACATGTTCAAGCTTTCCGTCATTTCTACTAAGACAAGAAGTGTTTACTTGAATGAAATATCGTAGTGGACGCTGAAACAAGTAATGGGTAGAATTCCAAACACGTTCTTCAGTGCTAAAGAATTCATTGGGTAAAAACTGCTGAAACGAATGCCACTCCCCATTTCCAATGAACACTTGTAGTGTCAAACTATATGGCTTGTGCAGAGGTCAACGAAAAGAATAAATGGCTGACTCCGGACATCCACACGCAGTGAGGGAAGAGCTGCATATATTTTATTGACTGACAACTGAACGGTTCTCGAACATTAGTTTCAGGCATGACAAACCGTGGTCTGTAAGTGAGCATCTGAGAAAACCACTGACAAAATCTGAAGAGCTACCCAGTTCATTCATTCATGGGGTGTCCTGACCTAGCTTATATACAGCACGCGCAGCAAAGAGAATAGTTACCGGACCACCTATATGCATGTCTCGACTAACTACTTTGTAGCACTTCAAGACAATACGATATCTATCGAGGGTTTCCGTATACGTCAGGAGTCTGGGAGATCTAACCGAAGTTCTTTGGGATTGGTATAATCTGAGGGATCACATTCGCTGAGATATTGAGTGTTGTGATAACATTATAGGTTCATTTCAGGGGCAGTTAACTTTGATCCACGACCTGAGATCCAGAATACTAAAGCATAGACTGAGCTGAAATCACCACAAAAGAAAGAGGAACATTGACCAAGAATACGTGTTACTGTCATAACTAAAGTTCGTAGTTCAAACCGAAATCTCTCTCATCCCTGGCATCACAGATCACAAAGCGAGCATAGCAGAAGCGAGGTGACAGACAACACTAAGAGAATGATGAAGTGAAGGTGTATCCCAACTGTCGACTCAAGGCTAAAACTCCAAACAATCATACGATGACTGACATGCGGTGGGAGTTATAGCATCCCAGATCCAAAGGGACCTCAATAACTTAACTATATGGAGTAAAAAATGACAATTTAACCTCAACAAGTGTGGGATCATACACTTTGGAAAGAATCCCTATAAACTGCAACTTCACTTAAATGAAAGTAGAGTCCAAACACTCGAATCAGTACACGATTTAGGAATTAATTACACAGGAAGCCTGAACTTTGAAGAACATGCCTCCTCTATTATTTCTAAATCTAGACAGCTAATCTGTTTTATAATGAGAAACTTTTTCACAACAGAGGGTAAACTTACTCTCTACAAAATATGTGTACGACCCTCCCTTGAATACTACTCTTTTGTCTTCTCTAATATGAATATCACAGACAAGATAAGAGTAGATGTTCAAAAACGTTTCACACGTCAACTAATAGGATGTAACTCGAATCTCGATTACACAGATAGATGTAAGTATCTATCTTTAGAGCCTTTATGGCACTGTAGGCTAAAGAACAATTTAATATTTCTCTACAAAGCGATATATGGGCTCTCCTTTCTAACCTCCTGCCCGACTATCACCCACGACTCAGCCTATAGACTTAGAAACAACGCATGTACACTACTTACCGTAAAACAAATGCGTTGTAAGTTTTTCACAGTACGGTAAGTACTTGTGGAACAGGCTGCCAATGCCAATCCGTAACTGTGATACGTTTACCAGATTCAAAAAGCTAATAACCCTATTTCTAGACTCCAAGTAGCCTCAACATTTCCCTTAAACTCCCGCCCACCGATGAGGCACTTTATTACGGACCGCCCAGTATCTAGAAAGAACAAGATTATAACAAGTTCGACTGTTACTAATACGAATATAACCAAATCACAGAATATATGGCTTATCCTTTCCTATTATTCATTGTTTATTAATCATGGCCTTATGCTCCTAACCCTGGCTTTCAGTTCCCAAATCTCTACAGGTTAAATGTACATTATTCTTCCTAAAAGTCATGCCTTTATTTTCTACTGCAAGTAGACAAATAGCTCAATCTTATGGATGCTGATCTACTAAGGCCGATCATACAAGGCTCAAAATCTGGCCACAAAGTCTTGTGAGTTTCTCAATGTTTTGTTTTTCTTACCCTAAAATCTTTCTTCTTTTCTACAATTTTATAACCTTTCATATCTTTTGATTTGCTATTAGTCCTTACTTCTTTAAACCATTAGTTATCTTCATAGCAGTGTGATATACTATGTGGACATCTAACCCATAAAACAAACTTTTCAACTATCTGATTTGCTTGTAACATGGACCTAGTAGAGACAGTGTATTCCAACTATGGGCTTTGATTAAAGCAGTATTCATACTTACCACAAACGTAAGAGAGCCTAACATCACAAAAGGAGGGAGGGTGGCGTTACTGACCAGAAAACATGACGGTGGGGAGATAAATTCAATCCACCCATGTCTGTAGGGCAGAACATTTTGTTTAATTACGGCTCCTTATGGTTTAGTGGGATGTCACGAACTTATGGTATTGATGCTGATTTATCACGCAAAACACCTCTTTAAATCGTATTACGAACGTTGAATTGGTTTCACTTCCTATCCAGAAATCCTATTACAAGCAAACTAGACAATTCGCTAATATACGAAGCCTACTCAAGACCCTATAATCATACAAAAAATAAGAGGGGCTCTAATAGCTTCGATAATAAAAGGAAGATAGCCAAATGTATATCACAATACTGTTTCTAGCACTATATTTTATTTTATAACCACACATAATCCCATACTCTCAGCTCCTTTCCGAATCGCCTCCATTTGTCAGTTGTAAGTCCACTCACACCTTGTTAACACTTATTTTCTTTAAGCTATTAAAATTCTCTTTCTTAACAAATACCTTAATAGAAGAAAATTAGACTGAGTAATCATACCTTAAACATTCCTTCATGAATATTGGCTACTCTGCCTCTCGTCCTTTGTTTTACTTGCTCCCTCTTTCAGCCTCCTTGTGATATGGAACGGGTGATTTCATCCTGCACCATCCTCAAAACCTTAGACATTTCAAAGGGACATAAGGTTGCGATTTCTAGAAGCTCTCACCTTCAATTGACATATCCTTGACCATCAGTCGCACGTTCTCAACGTAACTTTCATGAAGCGCGCCAACTGCGATACTGATTAAAACCACCTACATTCATATCTTATAAATTATCAACCCAGCTAAGTGATTAACCACAGTGGATATTATATCATTTGTAACAATTTGATCTTGCCTGTAAACTGGCATGCCTCATGTAACAAACTGTTATTTGAGAATAAATTATTATTATTATTATAAGCAAGGTTCCTGGAGTCGGTTATTGCAAACAATCAGAAGCATGGGCTAACGGCGGAGTTTTTGTCATTTCTGGTATATCTACAAAAGATCCATGACTAATATTGTACACCAAAATCAATAAATCTAGAATAATATTGGTCGATGCTGTATATAAATTCATTAAAGACGTACTGAGATCTCTTAATACAGTATTATCATGGATGACTGATTATCAGCATCGTATTTGCTATACGAATACAACAACTTTTTCAACCAAAGTCTGAACATCATATTTAGAATGCGAAGACCACGTTTACGTTAAAGGATGAGACAACTGAAGAGAGAAGTTATGCTATTGAAAGGTTTATGATCATTAAGTTCCACAGTTATGGCGAACAAAGTTATTCAATCTGATGTCAATATACTTTACTCGATAATCCAGGATTTGACCAAATCGATTATCCGTGGCTCAATAACTTTGAATATTATCATTGATGGTTGGTCTAGCCCTAAAAATAAGTTGTACCGGATTAACTTAAATCAACAAAGATTCGAAACTCCATAAATTACCTTAAGTGAACACAAGACTGAAAGGTTCTCGTATGTCTTACTTATCCAATATCGAACAAGCTATCTGTAGACATGTTCATTTGAGCGCAGCTTTAGTAGTGAGATGAATGACTAAGGACAATCAACTTCAAGGTATGAAGCAAAGAGCTCAAAAGATGCTACAGAAATTCAGGTTTTAGCGATGCTGCTGGTCGTGGCACCCTAATTTCCGAAAGATACTAACTCATTCAGATCAGAAGTCAGGGATGAATGATTTTGAGGATATATTTGGAAAGTTGCATATATACCGAGGTGCGTTTGATTTAATCTGGCTAGTATTTGCGTGGGATGAGAAGTACGAATTACTAGTGTGGATGCATGACCGAGCGTCTTCAGCCAGGGTATGTTCAGTAAAACTACTAAGGTAAGCATCAATGGCGAAAACCTAGAGAACTATTTATTGTATAGAATTATTTGCCATCACGTCACGTTAAGAATAATTCATTAGTATGTTTCTATTATCAGTGGTTATAATATAACTGTAGTTTTAGCTTGCTATGTCCAGTTGCATTATTGCATATTTTATTTATAAACTGATAAGAAAAACAAATCGCTGTCTCATGTTCAAAATTCGTCATTAACAATAATGATGTGTTATTATACCTTCTTTCTGTTGAAACAAAGTGCACCAACAGTACCAATGGAAATCACCTAAAATCACTTCAGAAGTAGACCGCTTTAGTGACTCTATCAAACTAGTGCGGCTAAAAACAATGAAAGATTCAGTGTTTAATCTGTTTCGTCTGATCACTTCAAATGCTAATCAAGATACAAGCCTACACATATGCTTCAGATAAGTGTACTTTAAGTTTAAATATGCTGTTACTCAGGCGGAACGTTAGAGTACTTAGTTCAGCTCTAGATCTCAGCTCGTCATATTCTTATTTACCACCATTCAAGGTACATAGTAGTCCGACAGATTCATAAGTTTGACATACCGAACAGAGGTGCAGGATTACTTGTAAGGTTTTCAAATTACCTTGTTCTATTTGCAAGCGATTAAGAAAACTTGACCGTTAATCTCATGCGTTATTCCAGGGTATTTTGTTTTTAAGATAGAAAATATCTATCGAAGATGAACGCTTTATCTGATGATTAGTTGTTGGGGTATTCAATATACATATCACTGCTGGTCATAGAAATTGAATATCATTCACGAACCTCAAGACTGAGCTTTAAGATGTGATGAATGACGAATCCTTAACGTTCCGGTATTTAGAAACTTTATTTCATCATGGACTGGCCTTACTGACGAAGTTCTCCTAGTCTGTGTGACTACAAACCTCTCAGTTAACAGGAAGGGATGAACAACCGTGAACACCTGAAGCTGATTGCTATTTCCTGCATTCTCACTTCTAGAAATATTATTCTTACTATAAATAATGAACCAAATTCTGACCACCTCTTCATCTTCCACCAAAACATATTAGTTTTTCTTAAAAGCTTTCCTGTTCAATCTGTTTACATAAACTACTTCTTAACTCAGACCGTTACATTCCTTCTACTTATTTACTATGTCATTTTATATTCTTCAATATTATATACGAAGAATTTGTAGCCTCTTAATGTGACAACACACATTTTACGGAAAAAACCCACCTATGCATACGCAGAAAATACCACTATTTATCGAGTTCACTACATTAAATACATCCAATTTTCTAGGAAACATGTATAACTGGTCGGACTATCTGCTTGTAGTTTCGATTCAGAGACTGTTTTCTTCTGAGGCTTATATTATGCTTATTTTGGATTGATTTTGATATTAAAAGTAAGTGCATAGTATGAACTTGCCGCACCATGGACCCAACTTTCCTTATGCTCTATTTTCCATTACACCTTACGCACTCCCGGCTGGACCACAAAGTAACTTCTATCAAGAAACAAACCGCTAAAAACTCATTGAACGATACCAAACAGTTAGGACCGCCTTGTGAAGGCATGGAGTGGGCTCTAATATATAAATTAATTTACACCAACAAGTCTAAAAGACCACGCGTATTTGATATTGAACAACGCATGTTCTTTGTTTTCTCTTGCTGCAGAATGTTTTTCTTTAAATTTACAGTTTGCCGTTAGCTGTTTTCGGTGGATGAGATGGTTTGCCAAATGATCCAATAGATTGACATTATATTAGGCTAGTGACAAGGTGTTATTATTTCAAGGATGTCTCTCTGTGTTTGGAGGAGTTTTGTTGCATCTTAGCTTTGGATATTTTTATACTGTTTGTAAGTTCCTAAATATACAGTTTTCACATTGTTGAAGCCAACATGGTTCCATATATTATGGACTACCTAAGAACATATGTTAACCCAAACTTATCGGATAAGGACGCAATTTGGTTATCAGCGCTAGGATTTTGTACTCAAGGCTTTTCCATGCCTGCCGGTGGATTAATTGCAAAAAAAGTGGGGTTTAGAATAGTGGTTGCGACAAGTTGCATATTTTTGAGGTAAATATATTTTAAAATTTGGTTTTATGGGATAGAATGCACACGACTCAAAGCCTTTATTTTCATTGATGTCTATCATTCATTCCCTTTCTGCCCATAAATTCTGGTCTCGCCCTTTATTTTTTGTAATCTTCGTAGAATTGATGAAATTGCGTGTAAAACATCGTAATATACGAAAATAGGGCTATAAATGAAAATTACTTTACAGTGAATCAATAGAGAACTGTGGGTTTATAGGTGCGGATGTTGTTAGTATCATGATGTACTTAGGAATTTCGGATGGAAACCAGTGTTAGTTCCGCAGCTGTTAAGCTCAACGTTTAAATAAAGACTCAACAATCAACAAGAAGTTTGTGTAAGCATGAAAAAGTACCGAAATTGTTGGAACGTTCGGTATTACTCTCGGAAAACCAAGGCATAGAAAATTCGATAGGAATTTCGCGCAAATTTAATCAAAATCATTAGTAACATTTCTAACCCTGTGTAAAATCAGGGTTATTTTATCACGTTTTAACTGAGTTTCACCGAAAATTAATAGCGAAATTTAAGTAAAATCAACACTAAATTGGGCAGCTCGTTAATGTTGGGTGTTCATGTTCAATTATTGCTTAGGTCGCAGCGTTTGAAGAATTATCTTGCAGAACGTTTCGTTATTATAGGATAGTGCTTTTTCATCAAGTTTAAGTTTTAAATTATGGTTACCAGCTGATTGAGTGAAATGGGATTCTATATATTTTGTTCTGTAACTTGCATTTAAAAGCAGTTTAATTAGAAACCAGGACATCAGTATATACTCCAAACGTAAAAACCCACATTTTACATCATCGGTTATCGGGTTGTAATTTCACTGTTGATTTACAAGTAGGCTTAAAAATGCAATCTGGTAAATGACTTCATCAGTAAATTTTTAAAAATGTAAAGCTGTAAATGCATTAAATGTAGACAAATAAACCAAAAAAATTGATAAGCCTGAATAACATTTAAATCGCTGAAACAGTAAAACCGTCTGGCATAATACCGAACACAAAAACGAGTTATTATTTCAAAACTTTCGCGTAACTAAAGTTGCGTATGTAGAACAAAACATGTTATAAATCATGATGATTACATTCTTTGTCTATTAGGCTTATGAGACAACGCAGCCGTAGTTTGAAAACTTTTACATCTCAGAAAACTATCTACAACAGTTAAAGTGCTAAGTAGCACACATATTGAGGTTACTAATAATTAGTAAAATCGATTGAAAAAAGTACTTAACGTTATCTAAAACATTTCAAAATGACTAAGTTTTAAACAAAACAGTATGTTTTACAAGTCTGTGGAAATGTGTGTGCTTTTACTATTTTTGTCTAAATTAAAATAGAAAAAGTAGACAATAGATGCGCTCAACTATTCTGCTCACTATCATTAGTTTAGGAGTTGACACTGACCATTCAAGAATCAGCGCATCTCAAACATACTTGCACTGTCGCTGAAGACGATCAAAATACTAAAGGTACCTTTAGCCTTCTTTTCGACCAAGACTAAACCATCATCTTGATCTAAATGAAGAAATAAATCTTCCGTGAGAACGGTCATTTCGAAAAATTCAAGCAATGAAACCGTTATTATGAAAAACATTAGTGAAAAAATTAAATATGAACGGCGAAGTTGACAATACCGACGAAAACACCAAATATCGATGTCCATTCTGATGACAGGTCATCAGTTGCTCTGCGTGCACTATTAGCGCTCCAGTGGAGAGCCTGTACATGTTTGACGTACGTCTGTGGTACACATTTCAGTGGCGGACACTTCCGTAAAACATGTAGATCAATCGATTCGAACACCACCTCAGGGTCAAAAAGTAAAACTGTTTCGAAGTCGGTAGATTCACCTCTTTGCGGGACCCAATAAAAAGAAAATTACCACAAGAAATCAAGAGTGTACCTGTTTTTGTTTCGTGAATCTGTATTAAGGAAGAGGAGCATGACAGTTTCAGTTAGTACTTACTTTGATAATTTACCTAAATAATGTGAATTTGGTGTATGTGTTTGATTTTCAACTAGCTATTGATGAGAAGCATAATAATAAGACTACACCATGTAGAGTATTTTAAACGTGTTACTGTGCTTAAACTTATGAGTTTTTTCTGCGTATCCGCACATTGGTTGACAGTAAACAAGTGACCAAGTTGAAATCGCTAAAATTACTCTATGTTACTTTGATTTGTAAGTGTTTTTTTACTAATAGATATTTTCTCCATTTGAAATTCTTTTATCTCGTTGGGCTTCACTCGTCTCTTTCCAACGAAATGTACTTATTCAAGGGTTGTTTGTTTTGATTTTTTATCACGAAGTTAACTCGAAATCATATTTAATGTAATGAAAA